>NC_143555.1:50835000-52035000 GCF_054136105.1 Typopeltis vanoorti | reverse complement strand
TGTTGTTGGGTTGCTACTGTTTAATTTGTACATTAATGATATAGAAAAGGATCTGAGAGGAACTGTTCAGTTGCTTGATGATGATGATGCAAAGTTGGGTAGAGCAATTGTTAATACAGATAATTTTGCAGGAGATTTGGATAAACTGGCAGACTGGGTAAAGGAGAATGGATGTCAGTTTAATATGGCAAAGTGTAAGATTGTGCATTTTGGGATGAAAAGATTACCAGCTCTATAGCTCATCAGATCTTGATTACTGAAGAATACTTTGATAAGCAGGTCATTATTCCTCTTAATTGAGCCTTGATAAGACTCCACCTTGACTACTTCGCACAGATCTGGTCACCAGGGTTTCTTGATAGTAAGGAACAGGTGGATAGGATCCAGAGGTAAGTGACCAAGATGATAGCAAGTCTATCATCTTGGTCACTTGAAAGAGCCTTACGAGAACAGGTTGAAGATTTGTGGGTTACAGAAACTACAGGCAGAAATGGGGAGATATGATTGAGACATACACAAATTACTGAAGGGTTTTTACAATATTAATTCAGAGGAAATTTTTCAGAACAGGTTTAGTGGTGGGAGAACAAGGAGCCTTCTTTGGAAACTGAGTAAGAATGTAGTTTGCTAGGTTTTTTTCCCCTTGGAGAGTGGTTAATGAGTAAAATAGATTGCCAGAGTCTGTTGTAGGTGCCATGAGTATGAATGAGTTCAAGCAAAGTATGATAGAAATTGCACAAATGTTGGAAAGTACTTGACATGGTTTAGGGCCTCCCTCGATGAGTCTAAGGACTCGTGGAGTGGCCCATAATAATAATGATATGTTTACTATAGACCCATTCCATATCCTTCTTTCATTCACTTCTTTTGTCCCTTTAACCCAATGCTATATTCGAGAGTTATGGATGATTTTTCCCCCATCTTCCTTTTCTTGTAGTGCCACCCTTATCTTTAATAGACTATACTCTGCAACACCAAAATGGTAAGCTGCGCTATTTTGCCTAAAACTATTAAACATATTGAAGCAGTCACAAAACGTATTAAATGTTATCACATTCGAGGCAGCCAATGTGTCTCCCCAGAGCCCACTTACGAGAAATGAGAAGAATCTGAAGAATTAAAAAAAAAAAGTGGAGTAGGTAGTAAAAACTCATTGTACAGATAAGGACTATGTTAACATCCAAAATACAAGAATATTTTACTCAAGAAGAAAAGATAAAAGTACACAAAAAGGAACAGCAACTATAGTAAAAAAAAATTAAAAAATCATCTTTAAATTCAATGAGAAATTATCCCAGTATCTTCAAGATTAATTGCTAAGATTCAAGGCAAAAGAAAAAAAACACACATATTAAGATAATATAAGTTTATGCACCAGGTTACTCTCATTGAGATGATGAATATGAAAAATTTCTCTAAAATCTACAGAATCTGTAGATTTGAGAGAAATACCAATAAAAAAGACAAGCTGATAATAATTCCTTTGCAAAGTCCAGTAGTATTACCATGTAGCCATTTTCTTTATCCAACTCAACTTTCCTTTATTATAAAAAACAAGGCAAGAATTATCCTTCACAAATCTGTATTGTTCTTCACAGTGCATCATCATATTCCTATCCACTGTTACGTTGCCACTTCATGGTATATTTGTTCTGAGCTTTGTATATGGCCGTTTAGCATGCTTTCCTTTGACCTGGGATCTAAAGCTCCCTTGGATCACGGATCTAACAAATTTCTTTGTTCTGCGCCAGTTAGAGTCACCCCCTTGAATGTCGCGGGCCCTTCCTGAATCCAACATTTATCTTACTTGACCCAAGTCAGGTAGAACAGTGTAGATTCAGGGATTTTGCAGTCATGCCCTCTCCTAGCCTTACTAAATTTATTTAGATACTCTTCCTCTTTTATCACAGTTCGTGTGTTGGTGAGTGGCAATGTCGTTCTCAAACACAATTCAGTGACCAGGATTTAACAAGAAATACGAAGTTTAATTTTAACAAGATTGGGACACATAGAACATAAATCATTCAATCAGTTAATTGTTATTTTAAACTTTAAAAGCTCTACATGGTAATACATGACAATTTCAAACAGGACAAGATTGCTATTTTCTAAGAATGTTATATATATAAGCATATACTATTAATTATCTGAACATGGATCTCTAGAGAGACTGCTAAAGTGACACATATATGCATGATGTGACGATCACATGACATGGGTCTTCGGACTACCAGTCCAAGGTCTCTATAAGTTCCAATACCGACAAATAGTCTCAG
This sequence comes from Typopeltis vanoorti, assembly GCF_054136105.1. NCBI lineage: Eukaryota > Metazoa > Arthropoda > Arachnida > Uropygi > Thelyphonidae > Typopeltis > Typopeltis vanoorti. The sequence goes on along the minus strand of NC_143555.1, from coordinate 52,032,724 downwards.
CTTCCTTTGCTAATGAAAGGTCCTAGCTGCTTCCCCCTTCAACATTTAACATATTTTAGTTATAGCAAAGTTTTACATTACCATTTGATGCAGCATATAGTCACACTTCGTCACCAAGTGCGAGTCACGTGAAAACCCTGGTTGGACTTGACTCAATTTGTGGAGCACTCTCCCTTTTGGATCAATGCAGACTGGAACTTTGTTGTCGGTGGGAATTTTTTGCCATGCATCTCCAGGACTTGTGAACCCTTCTAGAAGGACATCGTGGTTGAGGTTCCACTTGGTCTTGAGCTTCTTTGTCGGTCTGCACTTAGAGGTTTTCATCGGACTTCATCCGACTGTCCGCACTGGCACCCCTTTGTTCTACAGCCGACGCTTCTTGCCTTCCGTGCTTCGTACATTCCCCTTTTTTTCCCCTCCTTCCTGCTTCACGTTCCCTCTACTCTCTCTCTCCTTTTTTTTCCGACCAACAATTCCTATTGTACTGCAGCTTTCAGTCACGGTCGTTTCGATGACGTTGCACTTGAACGCGTGAGAGAGCTCCTCCAAGAGAATTGTCCACGTGTGTCTCTTTTCACGAACCTTACTTGTAAGGATTACTAATGAGTTTGCCAAGGTCATGACCTCAGGGTCCTTAGTCACCACTGAAGTATGCACTGTTTCATGCAGCTTATTCTTGGGTTGGTCGTCAAATATGTCGCCTCACCACAAATTCATATATCCCTTTTTCTAGACATATCACATACAACATAACCTACAGTGTTTTTCCCTCTTTGGGTAGACAGATATGCGCTCATTTAATATTTACATGATACACTTTACCCCCCCCCCCCCCTTTCTTTTTATTTATAGTACAATTTGCACCAGCAGTACAGGTATCTTTTGAATTAGGCCATGTTCTTCTTGGATCCTGGATGAAGGTCTGTCTAGTAATGGCAGGCCTCATTCACGATCCAACATCACCCATTGCTGAATTCTACTTATGGTCAATTTCTGTAATACCTTAACCACCACTTCTGAGACACTGATAAATCGATATTTGCTACCTCTGTCTTGGAGTCTACTTTATGCAACAAGAATTATTTTTCTCTCTTTCCACTTTCTTGATTCCTTACCAGAGCTGACTTAAATTAAACAGATTGGTCAGAGGTACTGCCAATTTCCAGCACATTCTCATAATACATGGTCATATTTACACTAACATTCTGCGATATCCTAATCACATCCAACTCATCTACCGTTATTCTCATATAAGTCTCTGTTACAACTCCCACTATAATTTTTTATATATATATATATATATATATATATATATATACCTACACTGATTTCACACAAGAGGTCACAAGAGCTATAACATAGCAATGATGTGCAGGCAAATATTTCAAGGAGAAAACAGGAATCTATTAAGAAGTTTCTTGAAAAGCTGAAGAAAGGGGGGGGGGTTTGTATTCATTGGGAGGTTGTATTCATTGGTCGATGTTGAAAGTCAGAATGTAGAAAATAGTGATATGATAGGAATTTGCAATGTAGTACCCGATAGCTTGGAGAGCAGTGTTGAAAGTGAGAGTGAAGGTAAAAATACAGAGCAATAGAATGGTTTAACGGATAAAAAAATTGAAGAATTAGTTTCAATGAGTGAGATCGCACGGTTGCGTGGAGTGATACACAGGGTTAAAGCGGCAGCTTGAGCATTTGCAAAATTGTTTACCGAGCACATCAGCTAATAAAAGGCAAATGTATGATAAGAAAAATATGAGTATGATTGGGAGTGTAAGAAAAATGAAGGAGTGAGTGTTGTACGGTGATCCTTTAGCAAGAGGTGTAATAGGTGAGTTTGATAAAATTGTACAAACCGGGTGCGAAAATTAAGGATGTAAGTGAGTCTATCAGAGTGCAAAAGCAGAAGGTGAAAGAAATTATAGTAGTGGCAGGAACAAATTATTTAAAAGGTGATAAATTTGCTATGAGAGAAGACATGAAGGAATTACTAGAGGAAACAAAAGAAAAGCATGAGAAAGTTAAGATAGTGAGTCTGTTACCACGGTATGACAGAGAAGAGTTGAGAAAGAGGGCCATAATTGCAAATGACTCTATGCGCAGGTTATGTAGGAGGAGTGGTGTGGAGTATGTGGACATGTGGAGTGAGTTTGATGGGCGAAAGGATTTATATAAGATGGATGGTTTGCATCTCAATGGATTTGGTGTGCAGAGACTGGAAAAAGTGTTGTTGAATGAAGTGGATGTGCAGGTTCAGGGAAACTAGAGTTATTAAGGGGGGGGGGGGGGGAATGGATATGCAGACTTTAGGGAGGCAGTTGAGTTTATGAATGTGTATAACATGCCCGAGCAAGTAGGAAGGATAACAAATCAGAATGGGATAGTTAGTATAAGGCATCAGGATAGGGGTGGGACTAACGGGCTTCTGCATTTCATGTATACTAATGCCAGGAGTATTAGGAACAACAAGGAAGAATTTTTGGCCTTGGTTGGCTCTTTCAGGCCACAGATTATTGGCATTAGTGAAACATGGCTGACAGAAGATGATATAGCTAGTGGGATAGAATGTGAGGGTATAGTGTGTTCAGGAGGAACAGAGAGAATAAAATGGGGGGAGGAGTGTTATTGATGATAGCTGATGAATTGCAGGATAGAGAAAAGAGTACATTTGAGGCTATTTTGTGTGAGATTGTGACTAGCAGAACAAAATATACAGTTGGGTTCTGCTATAGACCAGGTGATGGAATAGATGGTGGAGATAGTATGCATAAGCAAATAGAAGCAATGAGTGGAAGGAGGGTAATTATATGGGGGATTTCAACTATAGTAACACTGATTGGAAGTAGAAGAAGACACATGGGAGAAAGGAATTGGATTTTATGCAGTTATTAAGGGATAACTATATGCGACAGCATGTAATGGAAAATGCTAGGGGTCAGAGAGTGCTTGACCTAATAATTGCATCTGAGAATTTGGCTCTAACGAATATGACTATGTTGCCACCAATTGGTGAGAGAGCGATCATAGGGTCTTGACTTGGGAGGTGGCTAAAAGTGTGGAATTTACAATTAAGACAGGGTACATGTGGAATTATCGGGCTGGTAAGTATGACAAGCTTAGGAGTTTGATTGGTTCAGTGACGTGGCATGTAAAACTGCAAGGGCTGGATGTTGATAGTGCATGGGAGGCAGTTAAGAAGTGTTTGCAGGAGGCAATGGCTGACTGAATACCCAGAGTATGAATAATAAATCACATAGGGATTAAATGGATGAATAACACCATTAAGCTTGAGCTGCAAAAAAAGAAACAACTATGGAGGGAATTTAAGGAGAAAGGTGACCAGCAGGCACATGAACGGTATAAAGCGCAGACCAGAAGGGTAACGAGCATGGTAAGAAAAGCAAAGCAGATTATGAAAGAACATTAGCCATGCAGGCTAAACAGAATCCCAAACAGTTTTTTCGAAATTTTGCAAGTAAAAGAAAAAATGCATATGGCAGAATGATTTTAAAGAATGTTGATGGTAGGGAGGTAACCGAATCAGTTGATATAGTGGAATTACTGAGTGAACATTTTGCAAGAATAAGTCATTAAGGTGGTGACATTGCAGGAATGAAAGAACCAACAGCTTATATGGGAATTGTGTTGAATGAAGTGGAGGTGAATAGTCTATTACAAAACCTCAATGTGAATACATCTCTGGATTGGACGGTATACCAACTCGTGTTGTACGTGAAGCAGCTAAAGAATTGTCAGTGCCCTTGACCAAATTGAGTCTCGGGTCTGGGTTAGTCCTGATGGGGTGGAAAGAGGGGGGAAAATAGTTCCACTGAATAAAGGAGGTTCCACAAGACTGCTGTTGTAAATTACCGACCAATCAGCATATCAGGAGTCGTTGTCAAGGTCTTGGAGAAAGTAGTCAAGAGGAAAATAGAGGAATGGATAGATGAAAACGAGATACTGTATGGGGGACAGCATGGTTTTGTGAAGGGTAGATCATGCCTCAGTAACTTGCTCATGTTTTATAACACAGTGACGGCTGAACTGGATAAGGGTAATGGGTTTACAGTGATTCTGCTGGACCTTGCTAAGGCCTTTGACAGGATACCACGTGGAATTCTAATCAGTAAACTGCAGCATATGGGGATGAATTATAGGGTTGGCGAGATGGAGAGATATCAGAGAGTGGTTTATTCAGGAGTAGACTACAAAAGACGGCCTATGACTAGTGTTGTGCCACAGGGTTCTGTTCTTGGACCACTACTGTTCAATTTGTTCATGAATGATATAGGAAAGGATCTGAGAGGAAGTGTTAACTTGTTTGCTGATGATGCAAAGTTGGGTAGAGCAATAGTGAGTGCACAGGATGTCAAAATTTTGCAGGATGATTTGGATAGTTTGGAGGATTGGGCTAAGGAGAATGAATGTCAATTTAATGTGGCAAAATGTAAGGTTATGCATTGTGGGGTGAAAAGATTAGCAGCAGTATATCACATTGGTGGAACCGTACTCCAGGAGATTGATGAGGCCAGGGATTTGGGAGTGTTGGTGGATAGGGAGTTGAAGTTTAGGGGGCACATTGCAAAAGTGGCCAAAACAGCTCATCAAATCACTTGGTTGCTGAAAAATACTTTAACAAGTAGAGACAAACTAGTTATTGTTCCTCTGTATCAAGCCTTGATAAGTCCCATCTAGATAATTGTGCCCAGATTTGAGCGCCAGGGTTTCTTCTTGATGGAGAGGATGTGGAGAGGATCCAGAGAGGAGTGACCAAGATGATAGCAGGTCTATGGAATAAACCTAATGAGAACAGGTTGAAGATTTGTGGGTTGCAGAAATTGGTTGATAGGCGGAAGAGGGATAATATGATTGACACATTCAAATTATTGAAGTGTTTCTATAAGATTAATTCAGAAGATATTTTTCAGAACAGGACTGGTGGTGGGAGGACTAGGGGCCATCCATGGAAACTGGACAAGAGTGTGGTTAGCAGGTGTGTTAGAGCTAGGTTTTTTACTTGGAGAGTGGTGAATGAGTGGAATAAGCTGCCAGAATCTGTTGTGATTGCCATGACTGTGAATGAGTTCAAGGCAAAGTATGATAGATACTGTGTGAATATTGAAATGAGTCTGAGGACTCCTTGGAGTTGCCCGTAATCATAATAATAATAAAACCGTGTTAACAATAGTTGAATTAGGGATATTCAAATCTTGCAGCACTTGTGCATTAATCTTTTGTTCTGTCCAATGAGTTCTATTTATTTTCCTGAAGCCTTTCCTTTCAAAAGCCAATAGTTTCCTCTCTGTTTCTTTTCAATACAATATACAGTAAAAAAAAAAAAAAGAAGAAAAAAAAGCACATTCAACCAAGCACAAACAAAAATGCTCATAAAATCATGAAATGAATTTTGAAGTGAATGCTCAGCGAAAACTACTACAAATGAACCTGGTATTATTAATTTTCTATTCGGGTGCGTATTAATCGAGGGATTGCTGTATATATATATATATATTTGGGTGGCACTTTTTAGAATTGTCCGTTAATGTTTAATTGCTATTCTGTGATCTTATACTAATGCCGCCTATAATATTTAGGCAAAAATTCTATGCTAATCAAGTTTTATTTATGTGAGTTTTCCTCTGATGTAATTCTTTTCAATAACAAGAATTCGTGAATCTGGTATGGTACTTAAATATTCATTATGACTTAAGTTGATATTTAGTGGAGAAGTTACATATCCAGAGATAATAATTCAAGATAACAATTAACTAATTAAATTTATTTAACTAATTAGATCAGTGGTTCTCAATCTGTGGGGCACGACCCTCGGGGGGGGGGGGGGGGCAACTTGAAAGGGAGAGCAGCATACTTTCCTACAGATAAACATTAAAACTGCACTAAATCAGTTTTAAAAATAACAATAAATAAAAATACAGAAAGAAAAACTTTTGATGATACAGGTTTTATTGGCAGGGAATTCCCAACTTTGAGCCAAAAAGCATTGAAGATCCTTATTCCTTTTGTAACAAATTATTTATGCAAGAAAGGCTTTTCTGCTTTGGCAGCTATGAAGTCAAAGTACTGTTCAAGACTAAATATTGCTAAAGAACTTAGAGTGGCCATTTCTGATATTACACCATGTTTTGATAAACTTTGTTCCCAAAAGGAGGCCGATCCATCACATTAGACTGACATTTAAATGTTTAATTATTTTTACAGAGGAAAAATTAAATACTTGTTAGTTAAATATTGTTTCATTTCAATACTTGTTAGTTAAATATTGCTTCATTTGAATACATAATTTGGTTAATTGCAAGTGTTAAAACTAATTTTTATTGTAGGCCTAATATTGTGATACTTTAATGATTTTGTGTCAAATGCTGTTAAATAGTATGTAGAAAACAGAAAATAAACCGAATAAAACGTCAAAGTTAGTATGACTTCTATTTTTATAAATAAAACCGGTGTGTGTGTGTGTGGGGGGGGTTTCTCCACTAAACATCAACATAAGTATTTGTTGATCATTTGATTATTCAAGCAGCAAATTATTATAAACAAAAATTGCAATTTGTGCACACAATATTGATACAAATATTTGACAACAGTAAACCATTTCATAATGATTTTGCCTACCCGTTCTTCAAAGAGTCTTCTTTCTTGTTCTTCCAGCCTTTGCCTCTCAGCTAATTCTGCATTCCTTCTCTGTTCAAATCTTTTCTGCATGTCTACAAGCGTTGCTAGCTCTTCTTCCTCCATGACTTCTATAACAGACTGTTCTAATGTTTGTCCAACCATAACCTCCAAAATAGGCTGAACTTCTCGGTCAAAGTCAAACAGCTATAAAATGCATTGCAACTATTTTTTTGAATGACATCTCAAAAAAAAAAATATATATAGATAATAAATAAATAAAATAAAATAAAATAAAATAAAATAAATAAATATATATACATATATGTATGTATGTATATACACTCTTCAAACTTAATCAGGAACTTAATCAGAAAGTAAATATTTTATCACTAAAGCACTGTGCTATTAAGCATAAATTCATGATGTTAATTTTAAGCATATCTTACTATCGCTATATTTCTCCTCCTCTTCTATAAACATTTCTTTATCAATCACATTTATATGCAATCTTTAATTATATATAATATGTTTGTTGATACAGCTTACTATTAAACAGAGTAACACAATAATTTAATAACTCAAATCTACAGGTAATGCAAGGTGATTTAAAAACTTTATTTACTCAGGTAAAATCTAACACGAAAGTGCTAGAATCAAGCTTACTAATGTTATTTGTTTTTAAATCATAATGAAAAAGGTTGATGAATTATTGGCATTGATCAGTTGGATTAGTCCAAAAACTGCACACATCAGTAAGACTTGGTTGATAGCAGAAGATATTGTTACAGGGATAAAGTGTAAGAGATACTTTATTTTCAGAGAGGATAGAAACAACAGGACAGGGAGAGGGGTACTGCTAGTGACAGCAGAAGAAATGCAACATGCAAGAGAACAAGTAAGCAGGACTGAGGGAAGAAGCACCTTTGAAGCAATCTAATGTGAGTGCAAAAATATAAGGGTCAAAAGGACAAAATTAATAGGTGGTGGTTCCTATAAGCAAGAGACTGCAAATGGAGATGTGAATTACATGTCAGCAAATTAGATCAAAGAGCACAGAGCAAGTAATCATTAGAACTTCAACTATGGTAACAAAGATTAGAAAGGGAATCATGAAGGGAGAGAAATGGAATTTATGCAGCTAGTGAGCGAAAATTATATTAAACAGCATGTGGGAAGGGACCTGGGGGTTTGAGAATGTTCAATCGGGCAACAGTATCAGAAAATTTGCCATAATCAAAGTTGCGAGTAATCATGAAGTTCTTCACCTGTGAAGTGGTTAAGCATGTGAAATTTTTAATTTAGAAGAAGTATATGCAGAACTACAAAATTGTTGATTATAAAACTCAGAAGATAGTGCAACTATGCCATGTATTAAGAAACTACAAGAAAATAATGTTAGTAGTACATTGAAAATAATCAAGAGGTATTTAAGGAAAGCAACATCAGATTGCACATTAAGGTATACAGGTAGGAGTTAATAGATGAATGTCATTATCAAACAGGAGCTGCAAAAAACACAAATGTTGGAATAGTATATAAGATGAATGGTGATCAGCATGCTCATACTCATGAGTATGCTGATCACAATGAGAAAAAAACACGAACAAGGGTAACTAGTATGGTGAGAAAGCAAAATCAGATATGAAAGGAAGCCATGCAGGACAAACGAAAGCTGAAAAGCTTCTTTCAATTCGTGGAAAATAAAATGAAGAATGATTATGGATGAATAACTTAAATGAAAATTGATGGTAGGGATGTAACAGAAGAAGAAAAGTTGAATTACTGAGTGATATATATATATATATATATATATATATATATATATATATATATATATATAGCCATGGGATCAGATGAGATATCAAGTCATATCAAGATAGCGCCTCCATAGCACAATTAGAAGAACGACGGTACATTGCGCCCTTCGATTGGAATAGGCTTAAGTTCGATTCTCGTCATGACGGGAAGAATCTTAATCTGAACGATTTCAATCGAATGTGAGTTAGTTGCTCTCATATGGAGGTAGCAGGGTTTTTCTCCGGGAAACTCAGGTTTTTCATCCCACATACAGACAAATCGGCCCTTCAGAACACACACAAAATACAGACACAGAATACCAGTTGTGGTGGTACTGGAGGTGGGCGGTAGATGGCGTTGATGGAGACGACTCGTAGTAGAGGTTCGGCGTAGTGGTTGAGACAGCTGTATCAGTTGAGACAGTTGTAGGTGTCCTTCCGCGATGAGTCTTCGGACTCCTTGGAGGTGTCAGGAATAATAATAATAATAATAATGTCATGTCTTAAGAGAAAGTGCATAAGAAACAGCAGTCCTCCTAACAAAGCTGTTTTAAGTCTCTGTGCACAATTACATGAGAGTGAAAAGAGGGTAAAACTGTCCCATTACAGGGAAGAAGTTCCAAGTGGTAGTTAAGATACTGGAAAGCTGGCTGTAACACAATTTTGTATATCATTTTGAATATTTTATCAAACGTTTTTGGATCACTATGCATCACTGCGACACTAAAATTGGTCTCATTTAAATGAAATTTGAGATATTTTCAACAAAATTTTTGTAAAGATCCTTAATAATAAATATAAATAAAATTTATTGAACCTTTGCAATTTGTAATTACAATCTTGTAAATGCACTTTGCGTTTTATAAAATGCTTCTTAAAATAAAGAGTCCACAAGTATTTTTAATTAGAAATAAGAAAAACGTTTGAGCATTTCTTAATACCTACAAGTAATAGATGCTTTTTTTTTATTTTCACGAAAGGTCACAAGTTATAGTCGGTGGAAAAACCAACATGGGAAGACTGTTCCAAAGAGCAGAGGTAGATAGAATGAAAGAAGATGACAAGAATTTCATTCAGTATGGGTGTTCACCACTGGCTGCTCTAGTTTTTACATGATTATTACATGAATTACATGAATGTGGAGGAATGGGTCAATTCAAGAGGGGGGGGGGGGAGGCATGCCCATGAAAGTACTTATAAAAAGGCATAGTGTAGAAACAGAGCACCTATGAGAAAGTGACTGAAGGTAGTTTGTAAGAGAGACGTCATTCTATTAAGTGGATTGCCTTCTTCTGTGTATCATTAAGAATTACTTGGAGAAGTTTGGGGGTACACCATCCCAAATGAGAACATTATTCCAAGGTTGGTCAGATCTGAGACTTATAAAGTGTTATGAGTTGAGCAGAAGAAAAGTAATGTTTTGAATGAAAAAGAACAATTTTTTTTAGAGGACAAGGAGGTTATTGATATCATATGTGTGTCAGGATAAGCTAGAAACTTACCTTGAAAGAATATTGGAACATTATCAAAAGTAAGTGGGAGTGAAGTAGGCTCATTCTTTCTTGTAATAAGACAGGACTGAGTTCTAATAGCATTGCAATTCACTAAATCATCATAACCCCATTTGAGAATGGTGATGAGATCAGTATATAAGTAATTAGTTATGGAAGATCTTGAGGCTTCGATCATTTGAGCACTACAAGGTTTCTCAAAGGAAGAGAGTACTGTCATTAGCAAAATTATGAAGAGGATTTGAAGTCAGAGAGAGAGTCATTGATGTAGAGGAGAAAGTGGATGGGTTAGAGTACAGAACCCTGGGGTACTCCAACATTGATTAAGAAATCCGATAAGAGGAAGCCCCTCCACCATGACAGGCAACAAATGATCAGAGAGGAAGCTAGCAATCTAATAATAAAGCACAGGAGAGAGACCATAAGTTGGTAGCTTGCTCACAGGAAGGTTCAATGCCAGACAAAATCAAATGTCTTTGAAATAATGAGAGTAACCAAATGGGTTTCTCCAAATATTTTCATGCCCTGTGTCCAAAGGTAGGTCAGGTTAATGAGGAGGTCTGCTGTAGAATGAGAATAGTAGAATTCATACAGGTGATTGCTAATTAACTGATTGGCCTCTAGGTAGGGAAGAAGCTGGTTATTGAAGATCTTCTCCATCACTTTTGAGAGTACTGAAGTGAGAAAAAATGAGACAATAGTTGGATGGCTGACTTTCATCTCCCTTTTCAGGTACAAGCAAGAAAAAGGCTTGCTTCCATGCTGTTGTGATGGCAAATGAATATGACAGCTTATGATACAATATAAGTGTTGATTCCGGAACACAAGTTTCAAGCACAACTGGAGGAATGCCATTTGGACCAGGAGCCTTATTAGTATCAAGATTAATCTGGATTTTCCTGATGTACTTCTGGCAAAAGATCAGGGGCAGTAGAAAATGGTTAGTTTGTGATAGTGCAGGAGGTGATTTATCTTGGTCCTCAAAACAAGAGTTGGAGAGAGGTATGCCTTTTCCTTGGATGAGATTACTATGGTACTATTAAGATGTGAAAGATATGGAAACAAGTAAGAGCAGAAGTTATGACCAATAACCTTAGCACCTTGACTGTCAGATGAGCAGGAGGCAAGCTTGTTGCATTTTATTCTAATGAAGTCTGTTGGAACGGTTTATAACTTTTTAACATTTGCTTCAGGATCTAGCACAAGCTGAATGAAGAGTTTTTGATTTAGCCATTGAACATATGCTGCATTTTAATCATGAACTGCAAAGACACATTTTTTTTAGAGAACCAAGGTTTAGATAGGGTTGGAGTTTTGCAGTGGAGTGACAAATGAAGGCCCTCATTCCAGCGAGGATTATTTCAGTTATTAGTTATAGTGCAAATGTTTGGATCAGAAGAGTGAAATCAGTAATCTAATGGAAAATAGGTGCAAAAATTCTGGAGGTTATCCCAGATGGCACAGTTTGAGTGCCATAGGATACAAGGATACTGGGATACAAGGCTAGATTGGCTTCAAGACTTAAAAGACACGTCTCCTTTTCTCCATAATTAAATATACAAAGAATAAACTTAAATATTAAATAATTCAAGCAACTGAAAATAAAAAATTGGATATGTATGTAAATGGCATTTATTATTATTATTGTTATTATTATTCAGGCCTCCATGGAGTCAAAAGACTCATTGTGGGAGGTTCCTAGGAAACACAAAGTCTAACATACCACTCCTCGAACTCATTGACTGTTCTTGCTCTCACCACTCTATCAGGAAATGCATTCCTCCACGATTCAACCACCCTCCATGCAAAGAAACCACTCATCGCCCTCAGGGATGGCCCCTTGTCATCGTTCCTTCCCGCTGTTCCACCAAGCAAAAGAACTCCCCAATGTCCACTCTGTAACTGCCTCTCAACAGTTTAAAAGTCTCGATCATATCACCTCTCCTTCTTCTATCCACCAAACTCTGCAGCAGGCCCGTTTCTACATTTTGCAGGGCCCCTGAAAGTTAGTAACTTTTATGGAAATTTTAAATGGAAGAATATCTTGTTAATTAATTAATTAAATCAAGTATGAAAAATATTTATGCACACAAATAAACAAGTATGCTCTTTAGCATCAATTTAAGTAAAGGGAAAAATTTAGTTAAAAAATAAATGTGTTTGTATGTACATGATCATATTACACATTATCATATAAATATGCCAGAACAATGATTTATTTAATAATATAAATAATAATATAAAAATATGAAAAAATATCCATTTTTATTATAAAGAATAAAATATATGTATAACAACTTATAAGATTTAAAAGAAATCTTAATATATTAAATTTTATTTAACCTAAAGCGCTTATCAATAAAATCATTTACAATGCTATCAAAATTCAAATTTTTTGCAATTTCATGCTATATAGATATTATTGCCAGGGACGACAAACATTCTTGAGACATAGAAGATCGCAAATAGGTTTTTTTTATTAATTTTAATTTGGAAAATGACCTTTCTGCGGATGCAACTGTAACTGGACTGGTCAATAATATTTTAAATGTCGTAGTAATATTTGGATAAATATCCGACAAATTATTTGCAATTATGAATTTTAAAATATTAATGGGTGCATCTTCTGGAACAATATTTCTAAAAATAATTAATTCATTGTAAAATTCAGATTCATCAATATCTGTATTTAATTTTTGATACAGCTGTTTGCAGCAAAACTTGAATTCATTTTCATCATTTTTCTTATTAATTTCATATCATAAAGAAATCCAAATGATTTTTCATGAATTTTATACAATTCAAATCTTTTCTGACAGATTGTAGAGCAGTATCTAAAATTAGGAAAAAGAAATTTATCCTAAAATTATCTTTGTTATCACCTATGTGTGATTCATCAGGCGTTTGATAATCAAAAAATACTTTTCTTCGACGTACTCAATTTTCTTTAAATTTAATTTCTATTTCTAATAGATTTGACAGTTCTTTAGCAATCTCAAAACAGCTATCAACTGCTGATATTCTCTGCTCTTCAAAGTACTGCACTAACTCTTTAATATGCTTAGTTGCTACGTCTATGGGAATTTTTGCATTTTGTAATACTTTACTTACTAAATTAACTTTTGACAAAAGCTCATACCAAATTACAAGGCTTAATATAAATTCAAATGAATCTATTTGTTCATATATTGAAATGTCCATGCAGTTAGCCTAGTGGCTTTGCACTTCACAACCATATGTCTGGGGAAGGAGTGTCCTAGGTTCGATTCCCATCAACGATGTGAGGAGCTCAAGGATCTTCCTCAGCCATAGCCAAGTTAGCTGGTCTTGGGCGTGGACAGCAGGGTTTTTTCCGCCAGTTTATCTGGTGTTTTTCATCCCGCAAGCATGCAAACCGATCCGAGGATACACATGGAATACTGACCCAGCCATAGGTCTGATTCGTCAGCCTATGGCAGTTCCAGAGCCCGGATACAATTTGCGGGGACTAGATAGTACTGTGAACTCCCATAAAAAAAAGGGGGGGGTATGCTGTATCATCACACAGAATTTATTTATTTATATATTGAAACCACTTCTACTTAGATAGTATTATCTGATGCAGTTTTAAATAATTCTTTTAGTGCATTTAAAAATTCTGAAATTTGAAAACATATAGCTCTAACTGATTCTATTCTACATTCTCATCTTGTATCACAGTGCTTCCCAAACTGTGGGCCGCAGCCCCCTTGGGAGCCGTAGGTTTTGATGAGGAGGGCTGTAAAATAATGAAAACAAATTTAAAATCTTTTAAGACTAAGTAGATTTTTTTTTTATCTTAAAAGAAACGTATTTAATTTTTATTTCTTTTTTGTTATTTTTTATATTTTAATGGAAAAAAATCACACATCGGTGCGGTTCACAAATTTTGTTTCCTGGGTATTTTGGCACTTAATGAATATTAGTAAATATATGCTTATTCATATAAGTTTCATTTCAAAGCAGAAATCTAAGAATTGCAGTTTCAAATATTTCATCTGATATTGGTGTAGCAGTATTGAAACACATCCATCACATTAAATTGTTATTAAACTTCCTTTATGTTTTTAATTCTTTCTTTATTACTAATCGTTTTACGTTTCATGTGCTTGTACTGCAAATGTACAATAACAATATATCTATTTATATAAAAATATGAGATAATGTACCATGTCAAATGTGTATGTAAGTTGCTAAAAATGTAATATTTGCATTTGATTTTTGCAATATTCGATGTGTATGTTTTGTATTGAATATAAATACAATAAATATTATAATAATATATGTCTATATTACGATTTTTTTGAGGGGGGCTGTGAAATATTTTATTTTTTCCAAAGGGGGCCCTGATATCCAGAAGTTTGTGAAGCACTGTAGTATCACATAACGGTTTTGGAGTTAATTGTTTAACAAATTTCTTTAACACATTCATTGCCAATCACGCGATATCGCGCGATGCGAGTTCTCACCAAATGGCCGATCACGCGTCATCGCGTGGACGTCGTTAACTAAATGAAACGATAAAAAAAAAGTTGGCCACCACACAAAATTCCAATTTTCAGCTTGGCAATGAACGATATCGCGCGATCACGCGATGCGAGTTCTCACCAAACGGCCGATCACGCGTTATCGCTAACCAAATAAAAAAATTTTAAAAATTTGGCCACCACACGAAATTCCAATTTTCAGCTTGGCAATGAAAGTGTTAATGTCCCAAAGTGAAGTCAAGGCAGCAAATAATGCATATATTTTTTATATAACATTAAAAAAATTTATTGCTATAATTGATGATTTTGCGACATCCCCTAAATCAAATTTAAATTATGACAGGCGCAAGGAGTATAAAATGTCTTTTCATTTTCATTTAAAATGTAAGCACGGAGTCCTTTATATACTCCTTTCATATTTGCTCTGTTATCATACCCTAGCCCTCTACAATATGACAATTTAAGATTTAATTTATTCAAAAGTGATTTTATATTTTCATATATACCTTATCCAGTAGTGTCATTAGTTGTTAAAAACATCAAAAAGTGTTCACGAATTTCAATATCTGCTTCAAATATATGTAAAAATCTAAAAATTACTGAAATTTGCTCCTGATGATTAACATCAGGAGTACAATCAAAAATTATTGAATAATACTTTGCCTGTAGTATCATATTTACAATATTTTGTTGAATTTTGGTTCCCATATCAACAATTAATTCATTTTGCACAATGGGTGATAGATACGAATTTTGTTTCTTACCTATAATTTTTTTTCCAAACATTGCATTAAACGATCTTTTAAAAGTGGATCAAATTCTGCAATTAATTCTGATTCCAAAAAAAATTACCATTATTGTGTACAAAGTATCAAAATTATCTCTAAAAGCTAAATTATGTTCGGATAAATAAACAATTGCTACTACTATTCATCTTAAAACATTTCTTAACAGTTCTGCTTCAAATTTTATGACATTTTGATTTGTCTGATCAGTTGTATTGTGATTTTTTAAATTACATTCCATTTGTGTCCATGAATACATGCATTTCATGTGCACTGGATTTCATTCGTGTGACTTTAATCTTTCACTTACATGTCACCAGTCAGAAAAGCCATTATTAGATAAAAAATTATCATCAGAAGAAAATAATTTGCAACAAAAACAAAAAATAGAGTTGGAAGAGTTTGAATATACAAGCCATCTTCTGTGTTGCTTCTCTCCATTTGCAATTGTCCTAACATAGTGAGCTGTGGAAAAACACCTCTTGTTGTCATCTTTTGGAAAATCATTTTCAGTTAGAAGAGGCAGTGGACCACGTTGTACAATTTGTGTTAGTGTTGCGTTGTTCAAAATTTTGGGCAATGTTGCGGGATCATCAATAGTAAATAGTTCACCTTCCTCTGGTGTCTCAGTTTTAGGATCTTCAATACTCATTGTTTGACTAAACGCATCATGTTCTCCTCTTCCTTTGAGTATTTCAGAATTCTCATTATTAATTAATCTTGAAGACGAAGAACTTTTGTAGTTATTTCAGAATTCCTGTTATCAACTGATATATCCGAACAAATATATGAGTTCAACTTCA
The DNA here is from genome assembly GCF_054136105.1 of Typopeltis vanoorti. Classification (NCBI taxonomy): domain Eukaryota; kingdom Metazoa; phylum Arthropoda; class Arachnida; order Uropygi; family Thelyphonidae; genus Typopeltis; species Typopeltis vanoorti. Next base: position 52,016,691 of record NC_143555.1, on the reverse strand, counting down.
TAAATTTAAACAGTGAATTTCTTTGACGTTCCTCAGCCGCTTCTTTTTCTCGTTTTCGCTTTCATTTTTCATGCCCACTTGGGTATTTTCTTTCATAATAACCTCTCTCGTGACTAGTCATACTCTAGAATTAAATACGATAGATTTAATTATAAAATAAGTTAATAAATTAAAATAAAATTACTTACATGATAAATAAAATGTATCTAAAATAGATAATATTAGAAAATAAATAAATCTAATATAGAGTGAAAACTGCTATTGAAGAAAACTTCTGATGTAGGATAACCTAAAACCAGTTGACAAAATATATTTTTTAAGATGTTTTGCAAGTAATGTCACATGAAAAAATTGCCATGACAGTATGTGTATATACTTACTTGTTCATAAAATCATAAACTAAAATCAAAAAAATCCTTAAAATTATTAAAAGCACCTGTTTTGAAATGCACTTTTCCCTATATAACACTATGTTGTAGGATATTGTTATATATCTTAGAGTAGTTTCAAATACTACCGCACTAGCGCTAATATCTTATTTCGCTTACTATAACAACAATAGTTGGTTGTAAAATTATACACATATATTTTTCGATATAATAATATTTTTTATATAATAATTACAATATTAATTTATATAATTAAAAAAAATTAATCGATTTTCTTTTTTCAATTTTTTGTGCTTTGTGGGGCCCTGTGCCACCACACAGTTCACACACCCATGAATACACCCTTGCTCTGCAGTCCACATTCCCTCAGCCGATCCTCATGACTGATATTGTACAGTCCTGAAACCATCTTTGTTAACCATCTCTGCACCTTTTCCACAGTTAATTTATCCCATTTAAATCCCGGGGACCAAATCTCAGAACAATAAAGTATGATCTGTTCAGGGTCTTATACAACGGAATTATAACTCTTCTATCTATGCAGATCAGCGTCCTTCTCAGTATTGCAGCAATTCTCTGGATTACCGTCACCACATTTGCAATATGCCCCCTGAATTTTAGTTTTCTATTGATCATTGCCCCCCCCCCCAGATCTCATCTCCCCCTACTTCCTCCAGTCGAGGAAGTAGGGCCTAGCTCCTCCAACCGAGCATACACCCTCCACGATGGATCAAAAAACCTCAAGACTTTAATTTCGCTGCATTAAACTGACACCCCCATTTGCTAGTTTATTCAAATCCTCTTGCAGAGCCACCATATCTGCACTATTACTAATAACATAGTCCAACACAATTTTTGCTGACTTTTATATGAGACTTGTTTTTTACTAACTTGGGTGCGCTGATTTCAAATATCAAACCCATTTTTCTCTTTCACGTCAGGTTTTTCCTCTATGGCATTTTCTTTTTGCTAATTTGTAAGTTTTTGATAGTTTTAAGGAGGCAGTACTATCTAGAGGATCAAAAAAATGATTTTTTAATATAATTTTCTGAAAGTATGTACTTTTAAAAATCTGTTCCTAACTTTTTATCAAGAAATTCAAAAAATTCCCGAAGATATAGCCTATTATTCAAAGCGGTGCGCAGATCAGAATCGAAGCACTCACCGCTCTCACTTGTTAGTAAACGAATAAATGCATAAGAATGCAACGGCACGTACTGGCACTTTGAATGCGAGAGAGGCTGATAATTAGATACATAACTACTTAAAAATATTCATTAAAAATTACAAGAATATTTATAAAAAAATAACAATTTTACTTACACATGAGTTTCAGGGAATAAATTTTTGTTTGTAGCAATTTCTGCTGTGTGTTCTGTTTTGGCAATCCCTTTGAATACTCCAACAGGAGTCGGCCATCATGTGAGAATCCCATCTTACTTGGTACCGATCTTCCATAGTTTTTAAGTCTTGATGAAATCTTTCACCTTGTTCATCGCTTACAGCACCTAAATTCTTGGAAAATTTATCAAGATGACTGTGTAGGAAATGAAGCTTTATGCTCATGTTGCAACCTAGGTGCTGGAAATTTTCAAGCATTGTTTCCACTAGATCTTTGTAATTGCACGCTTTTTTGTTTCCAAGAAAATTATTCGCAACCATTGTAAATGAAGTCCAGGCCTCTTTCTCAATTTCGTTCATAGAGTTGATGAAATTTGGGTCTCTCATTAAAGTTCTAATTTGCGGTCCATCAAATACACCAGCTTTAATTTTTTCATAACTAAGTCGTGGAAATTTTTCACATATGTTGGAAACAGCCACCCTGTAAATCTAAAGCTTTAACATACTGCTTCATAAGACCTAGTTTGATGTGTAGAGGTGGAAAAATGATTTTTTCTCTGTCGATTAAAGATTGATTTATAACATTCTGTTCTCCAACATTTAAGGATATTCTAAGAGGCCAATGTTTCTGACTCCAGTGTTGGTTTTTAGCTCGACTATCTCAGAAGCATAGAAAACATGGAAACTTTGTATATCCTCTTTGAAAGCCAAGTAAAAAGTTCACCATTTTAAGATCCACACAGATGATCCAGTTATGGTCTGTATATTTTAATAATTTCAGAACCTTTTTAATGTCCTCATATGTTTCCTTTAAGTGGACTGAATAGCCAATAGCAATTGAGCCATATACATTTCCATTGTGTAATAAGACACACTTGAGACCTGCTTGAACTGTCGATAAATAAACGCCACTCATTTGGATGATATTGTACAACAGTCATTTCAGTTAGTAAACCTGACACATTGTTACAGTAAACAAACCCACACTCATGTTTAAAATATTGTACAAGATTACTTTCCCTGCTACGATAAAAAGTTATCTTCGTATCTTGCTCCAGTAAGTTTTTTTTCATTTAATCTTGAAGCTAACAATTCCGATGATTCCTTTGATAGGCCCAAATCTCTAAGTCATTCAATTCTGCTTGAGTAAAATGCTGCGGTCCAGAACTAGAAATTAAATTTTCATTGTCTAAATCAACATCCAGGTCTTGCTCCTCAAGAACATCTGGCATATCCCGATCATGCTTGTTCTCAAGTAAAGGAAGTCCTTTATAAATTGGCACAGCTATTTCAATGGAATGAGCAACTGGCCGAATTGCTTAGTCGAGATTTGGATACACAATTTTTTTCTTATTCTTCTTATTATAACCAGAAGTCTGAACTAAACAAAAATAGCAATCATCTATGTGATTTTTCGGTTCACGCCAAATCATTGGAATGCCAAAAGCTAATTTTTGGCGTTTTCCCTTGCTCCTCTGTCGTAAATTTTCTACACATGACTTATACACTTTATTTGGAGCCCATGAATTGTCCTGATCTGCAAGTTTTACATCAAAGTATGCAAAGTACACTTTTTTTAACGAAATCAGTGATATTTGTGCTTTGACTGGGAACAGTAAAGCTGCCACAAATGTAACAGAAGGAATCTACACTATTGACACATTTTTGAGTAGTAGACATGATGTATTTTCTTCACTGCCAACTAACATGCAATTAACAAGACAAAAAAAAAAAACCAGAGACTTTATTGAAACGTTCGCGCTCATCATACTTTCACAATCGATTAACGATTGCCTGATTTCGATCGTTCTTTGTCTGCTATGACGCATATAGCATTCATTTGTTTTAGGCAGTTGTCATTGCCTACTTTTCATCACCTAAATGTATTAGGTCAGTTATCGGCCTCCCTCACATTCAAAGCGCCAGTACGTGCCGTTGCAGGTTCTTACGCATTTATTCGTTTACTAACAAGCGAGAGCTCTGATTCTGATCTGCGCACCACTTTGAATAATAGGCTATATCTTCGGGAATTTTTCGAATTTCTTGATAAAAAGTTAGGAACAGATTTTTAAAAGTACATACTTTCAGAAAATTATATTAAAAAATCATTTTTTTGATCCTCTAAATAGTACTGCCTCCTTAAAACTATCAAAAACTTACAAATTAGCAAAAAGAAAATGCCATGAGGAAAAACCTGACGTGATAGAGAAAAATGGGTTTGATATTTGAAATCAGCACACCCAAATTAGTAAAAAACAAGTGTCAGATCATAATCAGCAGAAAAAAAAAATTTTTTTGCTGGCCAGTGTAATCATTCCCAGCTTCACATCATCTGCAAACAACTGAATATCCCCTTGCAATCCATTGACAGTGTCATTGATATAAAGGTTAAATTAAACAATATAGGTCCCAGTACTGAGCTCTGTAGGACCACACTTGTTACCTTCTGCCTCCTTGATATTGCCCCACCATACACAACTCTCTGATACCTATCAGACAGCCAATTCTGAATCCAGTTGACTAACCCGACATCTAAAACCATGTGCTGCAACTTAAATATCAGCTCATCATGTGGCACCCCTGTCAAATGCCTTTGCAAAATCCAAAAAAATGGCAGTATATGCCTTTCCCTCATGAACTACTCTTGTCACTTTATTATAAAAGGCATTCATGTTACTAAAGCAAGAGCGACCCTTAACAAATCCATGTTGACTCTCACACATAACATTACCCTCATCTGTCCAATGCTGTATATGGTCCCTCACTAATTTCTCCAAGATCTTAACAACTATGAAACACAACTGGCCTATAATTAGACACTTTCAGTCTGCTACCACCCTTATGCAATGGCACTACCTTACCTTCCTTCCATTTCTAGGGTAGCTTACCCATAGCCAGACTTTCAATGAAAAGCCAGGTGAACGGAGCTTATTCTCTCAAAACTTGTGGCGAAATTCCATCCAGTCCCACTGCTTTATTGACAACCAGAGTACTCAGTATTTGAAACATACTCTCCTGTAAATCTCGCAACTGCCTTATCCTTCTAGTATTAAACCTACTTCTCCAGGATGAAAGACTCCATTCAGTACCATTGATAGGGTTGAGCATAGAGGCAGTCTGCCTCATGGTGAGGCTAAATAAGGGCACTCGTTCAGCCATATTGCGGCAGGTGGTGTCCCTATGCTAACAATTCCTGTAAGTGTAGCAAGTGCAGAAAGAAGTTTTTCCAAGCTTACACTGATCAAAAATGATTTGTGAACAGCAATGACTCAAGAAAGATTGGTTGGTCTTGCAACTATATTGATAGAGGTGGACATAGTATATAATTTAAATTTAGAATAGGTTATAAAGAGTTTTATTGTGTGATAATATCCCCATAGAGCAAACATTTTATTTAATATTATTATGTAATCGTTTTGCATTAATGTTTCTCTTGTAATAAAAACAAAATAGCAATTGGAGATTTTCTTATATTTTTGTTGTATAATCCATCAGGGGAGATATTTAATTGTTTGCCTCAGAGCAAAATCTAATCTGATGACAGCCCTGACTCCAATATAGTGTTCATTGAATAACTCCACTATATATACTCTCCATCAGTCACTCTATTCCCATTTTTATTCCACAATCATTTCTCCTCCTACTGTCCACATTGCTAAAAAATTCCACAGTATTTTCTTTGGATCTTAGGACCAATCTCTTCTCATATTCCAGTTTCACCTTCCTTCCTTACCATACTAGTCACCCTCCTGTCCTGAGTCTTATATTCTTCATGCATTTGGCTATCCACCCCTCTCCTTATATCTCTTCCATATCCTCTTTTTCCCCTGCGGTTCCTGTTTGATACTGTTTGTCACCCACTTTAAACGAAATTGTGTCCTCTTCTTCGCTCGTGGAATACAGCTTACTATTGCTGCTAACAAATATTCCTTCACAATTTCCCAGCACTAATGATATTTCAGCCTTCCAATTCTGCCCTCCATGGAACTGCCACAATTTCATATCGAAGACTGTTATAGTCACCCACTTTATAATTCCACATATGTTCCCTTCTCTTTTATATGTCTGCATGTCTATTCATCTTCCTAGTCAAAACCACATGGTCACTCTCACCAACTGGGGAAAGATATGTCATCTCAGTTATAATCAGCTCTTCTGATGCTATGACTAAATCCAAAACCCTTGAACCTCTTATTCCTTCTATTACATGCTGCCTAAGACATTTGTTCCTCAAGAATTCTAGAAATTCCATTCCCTTATTGCTACATGCATTTTCCTCTTCCCAATTTATATTGCTGTAGTTAAAATCTCCCATAACAATCATTCTTCTTGCACTTGCCAAACTCAACTGCCTAAACATCTCCTGCTCCTCACCCTCTGTGCTCCTTGGCTTGTAGCAACAACCCACTAAATATCCTGTCTTGCACACCTCTACCTAACACCATATGCTTTCAAAACCATTAGTGCCACTGCCTTCCAAAGCCTCCACTCAGGACATAAGTCATCACTTATCGTAAGGAGTACTCCACCACCACATTTTCCCTTCCTATCCTGCCAAAAAATGCTATACCCTGCTATTTCTATTCCTGTTATTATATCATCTTCCGTCAACCACGTTTCAGAGCTTTCAATCATCTTCAGGCTGATGCTATCAGTGTCACCAATTCATATCCTTTATTCTGAATAGTCCTGGCATTAGTATAAATCATAAAAATGCCACTGTATCTATACCTATCATTATCCCTCCAGACTAAGGACATTACCTGATGTCTTCCCCCAAGCACCCATTCCCACAAGAGGCCACCTCTGCTACCGTCTACCCTGGGAATTCTTTCACTGCATTGACATACCAACTCGTTCAGAAAACAACAATCTCTCCAGCCTATGTCATTCCTCATTCAAATACAAGTGGTCTCTCACATACAGTTTCTTTCTGTCCTCAAATGCCCTCCAAGAATCCACATATTCCAATCCTGTATTCTGACATATTCTTGTTATCATGCTATTCATTATTACTGCTCTTCTACTCAGCTCATCACTATCATACCTTGACAATGCACACACTATCTTTCCTCTCTGTATTTTCTTTTGTACAAACTCAAGCATGAATCTCAGATCTCTCGTCTCCTGATTTACACTGCCTCTCAAGTCATTCGTGCCCACCATCACAATCATCTCATCCACCCTTTCACCCCACTTAATTGCCATAGCCACACTTTCTATCACTCCTCTGGCATCCTATCTTGCACACCATGGATCAGTGAGTCTCCATATATCACACTTCTTACCACTCCATTCCTTGATTGCTCACCTGCATCCCTCATTCTGTCTCCTCAAACACTTTCTCTCTGTGTGTTCCCCCTACTTACCTGCTGTCCTGGCATCACTCTATCTCTGGTTCCTCTCTCCTACTGTTTCTATTCTCTCCTCTTCTATCATTCTCATAACTCTCTCTCATTCCCACTCTTCTACTGTTTCTATTCTCTCCACTTCTATCATTCCAATATCTCTCTCTCTCTCTCACTCCTACTTTGATTTGTCTTGCATTCATCTCTTCCATTCGCCTAATCTCATCTTTCACACACTTTTCCACTCATTCCCTAGACATTTCACTGCCTCTTTCAGCTCAGCTCATCTCTCTCTCTCTCTCTCTCTCTGCAAGTTAGCCACTCTTCTCACCATTCATCCTCCCAATTAAGACCATCTCTGAAAACTTCACAATTATTCAAACTTTCCATACTACCCACTCTTATTTTTTCATTCATAGTTTGCTCATTATTCTCACCCTCTATCACTCTACTTGTCTCTGTAGGTTGAGATTCTCCCACCCCTAAAGCAACGAGGTTGGTTATGGTAATCTCTAACCAAGTTCTTCCCATTGCATTACATTCTGTACATATATGTACTCCCCCCCTTCTCTCACCTGCCACATACCCAACTGCCAGGACACATACATATCACAAGCACCACAAGCCACAAAATCCTGAAGTGTGTTATGCAAAATATAGTCCTTAACCACCTCACCGGCCATTATGGATCAAATATGCATCCTCATATGCTTCGTATCCATCATATATTTCAATGTAATATGGTATTGCAATTTTAATATGCACTTCATATCCATGATAGCCATGACGTCTTGGCTGGTAGCGTGGTTAAATGGGGGAGGACTTGGTGATATGCCATTTGTAATTGGAGCTGCGGCTGCCGCCATCATTCAGATAGTGCCGAGGAACTACTACAACTAAATACTCTACTATACTATGTTATACATTCTACTATAAGCTAATTTACTTAAGCAATACTGTAAGTATTAACTATACTTATCTATAAACTATACTAAATAATGAATACTTTTCTTCTTCTCTTCCACTACAGATATATCTGACTCTGACCTCGCCTTCCTGGTAAGAATAAACCAAAAATAACACAATATTTATGTAGCTATTTAGAGAGCAGGCTATTGTGGGGACCTAGAGTTTGAGAGAATAGTGAATCTGGTGATCGAATCAAAGCATCTGATTGCATCTGGTATCTAGATTTTTAATTGAGTCTGGCATCGTGGTCTCCTTACCAGCAACTACCCTATGGTATTCCTCCCTCCTTTTGCAAATGGACTGCCAGCTATCTCTCTGGAAGGTTATGGTAGATGCAGGGCCAGCGGAAGCAGGCATGCAGAGCATGCGTGCGCCGCAACGAAGGGGGACGCCACTGCTGGGGCACAGTTCATAAGTTCGTTTTTAAGAAACAAAATTTTTATCATAAAAAAAAATTCTTAGAATGATCTATATTAAAATAAATAAGGCCAGATACACCGAAATAAAAATATAAACAGCTGTCTCTTTGATCAGCGGGCTGTTTACAATTTTGCAGCGAGAGCAGGCTAAATGCTTGCCTGCAGTTGTGTCTACTGCAGTCTGTCTAAAGTGAAACGGTGAAGTTTTTATGTACAAAAACGAATTTTCGTACAAAACATTTATTGCTATTTAACCAGTCATATGGTACGCATCTCAGTAGGCTACTGACAGTAGCACAGTGTGGACTATTATTTTGTCTCTGTGTCGTGTTGTGTAGTAATTTCTTGTGGGTATAATATAGAAATGGAATCAAAAATTAAAAAAAAGTTATCCGGTGCACAAAATCATAAGCGCCATGCTGCGAAAGAAGCAGATATTAAGAAACAAACTGGGGCTCTTAATAAATTTGTTAAAATATTCTGATGCAGATTGTAACCAACTCGATACATCAGAAATCAGAGTTGAAAAACATGTACATCATCCAGTTTGCATGAAAGTACTATTGCAACTATTTAACAAGATAATAAGACACATGATTTAAGTGAAAAACAGTTAGGAGATTTAGTTGTAGTCGACTACGTAACTAACACATTGTTAGTCTCTATAAATTTAGAAGATCTAGGTAAATTTGGAAATATTGATGAAAAATTACTAGTTGTGTTAATTGAAATGGGGCCTGCTCAAAAGAAATATATAATATATCCCAGCAATACATACGGTCGTAAATTTGGCGACACGTATTATAATAGAAAAATGGAAAATGGGGAGCTCATGCCAAGAACATGGCTCATTTATTCCGAAACTTCAAATTCTGTTTTTTGCTTTTGTTGCAAATTTTTCGTACATACTGAATCAAGTACTCTTGTAGAAGGTTATAACGATTGGAGAAATGTAAGTACAACTTTGCATGAGACTAGTTTAACTCACATAAAAAATTTCTTAAAATGGAAGGAGCTTGATAAAAATTTAAAAAACAAAACTACTACTGATTGCCAGACTCAAAGCATGTATGAAATGGAAAAGAAACATTGGACGAGTGTTTCAGAATGCTTGATTGAAATTATAAAATTCCTTGGTAGCCAAAATTTAGCTTTTCGTGGATCATCTGATAAATTATATGAAAGGAATAACGCAATTTTTTAAAATTAGTCAAACTGTTTGCGAAGTTTGATCCCGTTATGGAAAATCATGCTGAAAGGGCCATACAACGAAACAATAGAGTACACTGTTCAAATCAAATTGAGTAAAGACAGTCAAAATGAAATATTGGAAACTTTAAGTAACGCAATCAGGGATACAATTTTATTATCAATTCGAAAATCTAAATATTATTCCATAATTTTAGACTGCACACCTGATGCAAGTAAAACAGAACAAATGACCATTATTATTTGCTTTGTTTCCTGTGACAATGGAATTGCCAAGATCAGGGAAAACATTTTAGGTTTTGCAGATATATCAGATTTACACAGGACGTGGTTTATGTGCAACAATAATGGAACAACTGGAAAAATGGAACATCCCATTGAAGACATGTGAGGTCAAGGGTATGACAATGGGGAAAATATGGGCTCCAAAATTTGCTTTTGAACAAAAATCCTGGAGCTTTTTACTTGCTATGTGCTGCTCATACTCTAAATTTAATCATTAATGATGCAGCCAAAGTGAATGCAGATACAATTAGTTTCTTTGCAATTATTCAAGAAATATGCAATTTCTTTTCATTCTCTTACAAACGTTGGGTAATCCTTTTAAAGTTCGTAAAAAATTAACACTGAAACAGCCATCAGAAATGCGATGGGAAAGTAAAATTAATACAATCCGCCCTCTACTATATCAGTTAGGAGAAATTAAGATGCACTTTGAAATTTTAAATAATGAAAATTTTAATAAAGAAACTCAGCATGAAGCATAAACATTATGTGCTAAAATAAAGGAGTACAAATTTATTTGTTCTCTTATAACTTGGCATGATTTACTTAACAGAATAAACCCTGTGAGTAAAATGCTTCAAGACAAAAATATGAACATTACACTTGCTTCAGAATCTATTGAAAACTTTAAAAAAATATTCTTACAAGAGTATGATCATATACAAATTTTAAAGAAGCTCTAAGAATGGCAAAAGAACTGAGTGAAGAGGTGGATGGAGAACAAGAATTTAAAACTGGTACGGAAGTTTGACGATGAAACCACGACAATTTGACTACGAGCATCATGACGAAATGCCACAATTGCCAGAAGATAAATTTAGAGTGAATGTGTTTTATACACTTCTAGACGTTGCAATATGTTCGTTAATCGTTTTGAACAACTAAAAACATATTATGATAATTTCAATTTCTTGTATAGATTACTAAAAATTAATAACAAGGATTTACGAAAAAATTGTGACGATTTAGAGATTCTCTTGAAGGACGGCAACAATAAAGACATAAATGTAATAGAACTATAATGAGTTATGTGCTTTCTGGGATATTTTTCGGAAGGATAATTTAAATATTCAAAACCCTTTCGATATTCTTAATTTTATTGTGTCCAATAATTTATCTTTCCCTAACTTTTCAATTACTTTAAGAATACTATTAATCTTACCTGTTAGTGTAGCAAGCAGTGAATGTTCCTTTTCCAAGTTGAAATTAATTAAAATCTACTTAAGAACAAGTATGTCACAAAAAAGGCTTGTAAGTTTGGCGTTAATAGCTACTGAAAATGATATATGTGCGGAATTAGATGTTAAGACCATTATTTCTAATTTTGTGAATATGAAATCAAAAACCCTAAAATTAAAAAAAAATTTCAAGCATATTTATATAATTTTATTTATTCTAATATGTTCTAATTATTTCTGAATTCTTTTCTTATTTTCTCATCTATCTCGAGTTTCTTTTATTTTCCTAAAAAATAGTTCCACTTATAAAAATTATTAAAAAACTTTTACAAGTTACTAAGAATTTAGTAACTTGTAAAAACTAAGAATTTTTTAAACTTTAGAGTTCAAATAAATTTTAACTTTAATTAAAATTCTTTTTAATTTTGTTAGTGATTCGGGTCGGTGAGAAGGCTATAATCCCTGTATCATTATATTCAACGATTAAAGTGAAGTGGCTTTATCAAAATTTGCTTTAACTTTTGAGAAGTTTTTGAATATTCGGGTTTTTAACGATTATCCTGCCTAGTCAACACCCCTGGTTCATTACATTTAGCAAACCAATGTGTGGCTGTTCTGTCAAAATTTATTTAAGAAGTTTCAAATAATTTAAATTTTTATTATCGTGAAAGAACCACACATGCCCGGATCATCACAGGGGTGCTTACATAGAAATTGCATGTGGGCGGCAAAGACCCTAGTGCCGGTTCTGGGTAGATGGTTTCCTTATTAGCATATTTCTCAGTTAATGTTGGTATACCCCACCCCCACCACCAGGACCAAGTACTGTCACCTACACTCTTCTTCCTATAAATTAATGATCTTCTCTCTCTGACATCCAGTCCAATTCATAGCACTGCTAATTACAGTACTCTCCACTCCTCTTTTTCAATGCCCCAGCTCAAGTAACGTGTGCTTCAAGATCTTATTTAGCCAATCTCCTAAACACTGATCTCCTTGCCATTCTCAAGTAAACTGGTAAATTTTAATGCTACCAAAATGCAGTTATGTTTCATTTCTAGAATGAAAGATTATCCTGCTCTCTTCCTCATTTTTGACAATATTCCTCTCGCCAACCAGAGACAGTTTTCTCTAACTGTGTTAACTCTCGCATCCAGTCTAAGCTACCATAAATACCTCAAGTCTATAGCTTCTTCAGCTTCCAAAAAACTTTCGTTCCAAACAATACTTCTCTTCTGCTCAACTCCTGACACTTTATAAAACTGAAATCTGTCCAACTTTAGAATACTGTTCCCATATTTGAGGTGGTGCACTTAAAACTTCCCTCAGAATGTCTTAGGCAATACGGAAGTGATTTTGGTTAATTGAAGAGATCTTTCCCTCACTGCCTCCCTCCCTCCAGTTGCTGCATTGTCTCTTCTACAAGTATTTTAACTGCTCCTCTGAACTGGCCACTACAATCTCTCCACTTTCCTGTGCTCATATATGAACACGAGCAGATGCCAGTCAACATCCATTTACAATTCAACTCCAAATTCATTGATCCCATCCTCTCATCCTCTGCCTTCATTTCCTACACCTCTGTTCTTTGGAACAGTCTTCCCTAATGACTACAAACTTCAGGATTTCAAAAAACACATAAATTCCTCTCTTCCATCTAACTACTTACCCACACGTATGCCTTGGGACCGTTTGTGTGTGGGGATGATATATATGTATATATCATGCCCAATACACAATAACCATGGTATCCATGTTATCTCTAGATGGGGAAAGCAATCATGCAGTCTTGATTCAGTATGTGGCAAAGCATATGGAATTTTCTTTTAGGATAGGATATATGTGGAACTACAGAGCAGTGGATGTGAAAAACTAAGATGACCACTCGGAGCAGTGATATGGCATAAGAAGCTTCAAGAAAAAGATGTTAATAGTGCATGGGCAAAGGAAGCAACATCAGAGTGCATACCTAGTATCAAAAGAATAAATCAGCTGGGAGTTTGAATGAGTAGGAGCCATATCCCCACCATATCACAAATCTGATATGGTGGAGAGCTAGTTGAATATATTTGTATAGAATAAGAGAGAAAATAGCCAAAACACTAAATTAGCAGTATAAACAAACAAACAAACAAACAAACAAATATAAAAAAAAAAGGTGGAAACAGTTGATTTTTGTTTGCTTGTGTTAAACATCTTCCTGAAGTACTGCCAGCCATACAGATTCAGGTAAACATGTCAGAAAAACATTCAAAATTTAGTAACTAAATAAAGTAAGTTAATTATTATCCACAGATATGTATTTCTCCTCTGAATAACACATGTCATAATCAATGGTTAAGCATTCATACCAGATTAGTAAAGTAAGTAAGCACACTATCTCCACTGTTATTAATCATCTGTACAGATCACATTATTGTGAAAGAAGGAGTAAACAAGAGTGAACACGTATCTCCACAGAGATACGTGTTCACTCATAAGTGTTCACTCTGATGAAGTAAAACAAAACAATTTTGTTTTACTTCATCAGAAAATAGCATGAATAAATTAAAAAACCTCAAAGTAATAACAGTCAACACTTCTAGTGAAGAATATTTTAAAATGTTTAAACAATGGAAAGCATGCATTTGCTGTATACTGCTAGATACAAGTTTATCGTGATGGATTAAGGAAGACCAGATTTGATGTAAAATCATCCCTTGTTTTTTTGTTACACTGTAGAGGATACTTCATCATTTCAGCTGAATCTCGGAATGCTCTTGAGTAAAAGTGGTAATTAGTGTGAAATATTTCAGTTTGTTGCCATATAGATGTTTTGTATCTGCTGTATGTTTGGCCAGTCCTGATTTCAGCATGATAAGTACTTAGTTTTTTTGTTTTTTTTTTTGTTCTTGATTTTGATATTTTATTTTTCTGGTGTTAATGGCAGCTCTCCTCCTCACTAGTACTGGATTATTTAAGCAAGCATTAATAAAATTGCTGGCAGGGCAATTAATATCTGCAACATGGGATTTCTTTTAGCTGCATCATGGCCATAATTTTATAGCAGCTCAGCTACAGCATTTGCACATTTTGCAGAACTGTTTCTATATCATTAAATTATCAGGTCACCCCAAAAGTTTTTTATACTGTACTTGTTCAAATATGTCTCAGCTTAACTAAACATGAATTGTTAAAGTTATAAGTACCACTAAGCTGAGGCAGCCTCATTCTAAGGAATTCCACCTTTCAAGAACATCATACATATATTATTGCTTAAATAACCCTTTATTACTATGGAGGTCACTGAAGAGCACATTAGGCACATCATGCTTTACGAGTTCAAAAAAAGGCAACAATGCTACTAACACTGTAAAAAATGTGCAAGAAGGTAATGATGTTTTGAATGTGCAAATGTGGCAATGATAGTTCCAAAAATTTTGACAAGGAGACTTTAGCTTGAAAGACTCCTCTCGTTCTGGGCACCCCATTTCTCTCAATAATGATATGCTGGAAGCTGCTATTGCAAGAAATGCCAAAGCAACTGTTCAAGATTTAGCAAAAAATCTTAATTTATCGTCATCGACAATCCATTGCCATTTGCAAGAACTTGGAATGGTGTCTAAGCTTGGCAAGTGGGTTCCTAACGAACTGATGAACAACAATCAAAGCAAGTGCATCAACATCTGCACTGCTCTTCATTCTCGAGAGATTCAATCTCAGTTTTTGAGTCGTGTAGTCATTGGTGATAAAAAAATGGATACTTTACAAGAATGTTAAGCACCGAAGGCAGTGGGTTAATTCAGGGGAACAGTCTAAACCTCAGTCAAAACAAGACCTTTACCCTCAGAAGGTTTTGTTAAGCATTTGGTGGGATATGGCTGGTATTCTACACTTTGAACTCTTGCCACAAAACCAAACAATCGCAGTTGAAGTATACTGAGAACAACTTAATCAAATGAATAAAAAATTGAAAGAAAAGAGGTGTTCTTGGTCATTTGAAAGTGTGTTGTTTTTCACCATGATAACGCATGCCCCCACAGTGCTAGAATCATCCGTACCAAGATCGTGGGACTCCGCCCACATCTTCCGTATTCTCCTGATCTTGCACCTTCAGATTACCACTTATTTTGAAGTTTGCAATGCTTCATTAATGAAAAAAACAGTACGATACATAAGAGGCACTGAAATTGAGAATATGTGACTTCTTTGTATCTAAACCTCCTGAATTCTATAGAAATGGCATTTATGAAGCTTTCACAACACTGGAAGAACATTATTGATTCAAATGGAGAATATGCACCTGATTAAATTAGTAAGTGATTTATTTTTTATATCCTTTCAAAACTGAATGCTAAAAATGACATCACTTTTGGGATGACCTGATACTTTACTTTTCGTCTTATGAGGGAAAGATTTTTCTTATAGTTAAATGAGGTTTTTAGTCTTTTTCAGAGATAATGGTGCCAATTCCTCCAAAAGTGCAAACTCTAGTAATTCAAGTTACAGAATGTGCAGAAGCAAGACAAGTGAGTAAGGTTTTAAAAGAGATAGCAGGGACTAGTAAGGTTTACTCCTGTGTGCTGTTATGGCAGAGGGAAATATTCAGTTGTAGTTAAAGATTTGAAAACCTTTTTGTTGATCTTTTCAACCAAAAAAGTTTTCATATAGGACTGAAATACATTGACAAACAGAATCAGCAAAGCTGGTATGGTGGGAAGTCAATTGAATAAATTCATATGGAATAAGAGAGAAATTAGTCAGAACACTAAATTAGCTGTATACAAGACAGTGTTCAAACCAGTTTTAACTTATCTGAGAGCTGGGTCAGAAGTAAAACACTTGACCAAAGACTAGAGACCGCAGATATGAGAGTCCTGAGAAAGATTATAGGCGTGAACAGATGGCATCAATGGCATCTGTTCACTTAAAGTGAACGAGGATATTAGGAAAGAACTTGACATTGTCAGCATCCAGGAATGTGTTAGCAGAGCTAATCTCAGGTGGTATGGTCGCCTAAATGGAATGGGTGAGGAAAGATTAGCAAAACAAGTGTTCTCTGCCAGGTTGGCAGGAAAACGACCCAGAGGAAGACCAAGATATAGGTGGATTGATAAGGTACAAAGTGCCTTAGACGATAGAAATATAAGATCTGATAATGTTGGAGTCTTGACAAGTAACAGACTGATTTGGAGGAAAATTGTAGATAGGAAGTTAGTAATGATATAATTTTTTCATGTAGTACTATCATATCCTGTACACCCGTTGTGGGTACATGGCAAGAATTTCATGATGATGATGATGACTGAGATACATGGTCAAAACTTAAAGAAGCAGTAAAACAGAATATAATTAGATGGTGAAAGGAACATGCCTTCCTCAAAAGGAAAAAAAGTTAAAAGATCTGTGTGTGTGTGTGTGTGTGTGTGTGTGTGTATATATATATATATATATATATATATATATATATAGAGAGAGAGAGAGAGAGAGAGAGGGTTCATAGCAAACCAATGCATCAGTACCATCAGGAAACATCAACATAGAGACAAAACTGAAGAGCAAAACTAGGAAAGAAAGTAATTTTAAAATAAGAATGCAGCAGTACTTAGCAGCTAGTCATTCAGCTGCTTACTTAAAAAAAAAAAAAAAAAAAAAAAAAAAAAAAAAAAAAAACAAGGACCATTACATAAATCTCCATGGATGGTGACAACATGTCCACCACATAAGATATCCTTGACACCTTTCAAACAAACCATGAACATCTGTTTGAAGACAAAAGTACTGTGGAAACTACAACTCTTGGAACATCGATTCTTTTCCTGTTTACATCCAAGATGGACTCGACAGACCCATTACAGCAGCTGAAAATACTACAGCTTATAAAGAATGCCAGACAAGAAAATCTCTGGGACGTGATGGTCTAGGGATAGAACTTTATCACAAGGCCTGGGATTTTATTCTGTTCTCCATACAAGTCACACACCTGTATAGAGAACAGAATTTGTAGTGAGCCATACCATCTTCATTCCTAAACTTAAATAGGCTTTGGCTGTTTGGCAACAGCCAAGGCCTATTTCTCTATCAAATACTGACTACAAGATTTTTTTTTTGCATATCAATAACAGACTCAAAGTATGAATAAAATTTATTATCAAACTCACACAGGTGTATAGAATTCTCAGCCAAGCAAAAGAATTTAATCTGTTGCTGCTATGTGATCTACTCTGCCTAGTTAATATAAAAAGGCAGCCAATAGCAGTACTCTCAGTTAGGTTAATCTTACTTAAGCATTTCATAATGTCTGATATCCCATTCTGTTCCACATCCTCCGGTAAACTGGAGTGAACAAAAGGCTGCTAACTAACATTAAAGGAGCCTATACCAATGCAACTACCCACATCCTTGTCAATAGGTTCCAATCAGTAATTATAATGAAGAGCCAAAGGCTTCAATTTGGCAACATAACTTATTTCAGTTAAGGGATATTATATCCCATATTGTTTCTTAGCCAAATAAGAAACTCAAAGAGTTTCATGCAGTTGCCTCAGCTTGCACTACCTTCAAGGGTCAGTTGCTGCTCTATCCAGGTTCCAATCATATCCAATCTCACTATACCTGGGATTCCCTCTACCTGGCCAATATTACCAGTTCAAGAACTTAACATAAAAGCATTGAAAAATTAGAAGACTTGAAAACTGGGACACTTTCCTTTTCTTCTAAAGCCATAGTACTACTTAAAACTATAATCTTTCCTGATCAGCTGTACATGATAAATATTATAGATATTACAGAGCTGAAGAAAAACAATTATATAGTAAATCTGTGCAATTTTTTGGTTCAGCCGATACCAGGAAGTTAAAAAGGAAGTTTTCAACAATCAAAGAAGGATTACTGTAATAATCCTTCTTTGATTATACTGAATTATAATACTGGTAGTCCTAAATGGGCTACCAGTACTACAATTCAGTTATTGAAGCAATAACCTCAAAAATCCATGAAATATTGCAGACCTCCAGTACTACCTGGATTTTTATCTCCTGCTAGTTGAAATAATGATTACATTGGTCCAAGACCTGATACTACACATTCTGTGCTAACTCTAAGGCTGCTACAGCATTCTGGCACTGATATTCTTTCTTTTATTACATCAGAACTTGTAATCTTTAACCTCTTCCACCATAAACTTCTGCAGTTGAGTACTGACAATAACGTACTAAAATTCCCAGGATACCCTAAAAGGTGGGATCTTGCTTAGAGAATTACATATAGTTACTTTCCAGTAAATACCATCAAATCGAGGAATATTAACATTGGAGATCCAATTTGTGACATCTGTTACAGATTAGAAAGAACAGAAAATGTTCTACAGCTGCCCTCCTGCCCTGTGTATTTGGAACAGTTAAGCAACGTGTTGAGCATTTGATTACTTAAAACAGAACAAGTTTTTTTTTTTTTTTTTTTTTTCAAATGCCTTCCCACCTGCCAGTAACAAGAGAATTTTTATTTTTATAATTATTGAGTTAAAATATTACTTATGGAAAGTCAGGAAAAAACATGACTCTGAAAACCAGCAAAATGACATAACAAATGGTGTGAGGTAGAGGTGGGCAACACAGGATATTTAGTGGAATGTTGCTACAAGCAAGGGAGAACAGAGGGTGGGGAGCAGGAGATGTTTAGGCAGTGGAGTTTGGCAAGTGCAAGAAGAATGATCATTATGGGAGATTTTAACTACAGCAGTATAAGTTGGCAAGAGGAAAATGCATGTAGTAATAAGGGAATGGAATTTTTGGAATTCTTGAGGGGCAGATGTCTTAGGCAACATGTAATAGAGGGAACAAGAGGTTCAAGAGTTTTGGATTTGGTCATAGCATCAGAAGAGCCGATAATAACTGATATGACATCTCTTCTCCCAGTTGAAGAGAGAGAGAGAGAGAGTGATCATGTAACTTGGAAGATGAACAGACATGCAGCAGTATCAAAGAAATGGGAACGTGTGTGGAATTATAAGGCAGGTGATTATAATAGTCTTAGATATCGACTTGGGGCAGTTCCATGGAGGGCAGAATTGGAAGGCTGACATATCATTAGTGCTTTGGAAATTGTGAAGGAATATTTGTTAGCAGCAATAGTAAGCTATATTCCATGAATGAAGTTGAGGAAGAGGACAGAATTTGGTGTAAAATGGATAACAAATAATATCAAACAGGAACTGCAGGTGAAAAGGAGGTTATGGAAGAGATATAAGGAGAGGGGATGGAGAGCAGATGCATGAAGAATATAAGACTCAGGCCAGTAGGGTGACTAGTATGGTAAGGAAGGCAAAACTGTTATATGAGAAAAGATTGGCACTAAAATCCAAAGAAAATCCTAGGGAATTTATTAGCCATGTGGCCAGTGGGAGGAGAAATGATTGTTAAAGAATGATATCGTAGGATAAAAATGAGAATAGAGTGACTAATGCAGAAGACATAGTGGAGTTGTTCATTGAACACTTTATTGGAGTATTTCATCCTGGAGAAGTAGGTTTTAGTTCTAGAGGGATAGGGCAGGTTCGAGGTTTAGAGGTGCAAGAGGAGAGTGTGTTCCAAATACTGAGTACTACTGGATGTCAGTAAAGCTGTGGGACTGGATGGTATTTCACCATGGGTTTTGAGAGAATGTGCTAAAGAACAGACAGCTCCGTTGACCTAGTTTTCAATGAACGTCTGGCTGCGGGAAAGATACCCCCAGGAATGGAAGGAAGGTATGACAGGGCCATTCCATAAGGCCAGTAGCAGACTGGATGTGTCTAACTATAAGCCAGTTTGTGTTTGATCAGTAGTTGTTAAGATCTTGGATAAATTAGTGAGGGATCACATACAGCATTAGGCAGATGAGGGTAAAGTTATCTGTGAGAGTCAACATGGATTTGATAAGGGTCGTTCTTGCTTTAGTATATAATAAAGTGACAAGAGCATTTGATGACAGAAAAGCATATACTGCCATTTTTTTGAATTTTGCAAAGGCATTTGACAGGGTGCCACATGATGAGCTGATATTTAAATTGCAGCACATGGGTTTAGATGTCGGGTTAGTCAAGTGGATTCAGGATTGGCTGTCTGATAGGTATCAGAAAGTTGTGTAGGTGGAGCAATATCAAGGAGACAGAAGGTTATAAGTGGGGTTCCACAAGACTCAGTACTGGGACCTATATTGTTTAACCTTTATATCAATGACATTGTCAATAGATTGCAAGGAGATATTCAGTTGTTTGCAGATGATGATGTAAAGCTGGGAAGGGTTAATAGTAATAGTGCAGATGAGGCAGCCCTGCAAGAGGATTTGAATAAACTGGACAGATAGGCAACTGAATGGGGATGCTGGTTTAATGCAGCAAAATGTAAAGTCTTTAAGTTTGGGATACCTCAATGGGAGGCTGCATACTTGATTGGAGGAGCTGTACTGGAAGAAGTAGATGAGACAAGAGATCTGGGGATGATGATTGATAGAAAACTGAAATTCAGGGAACACATTGCAAGGTGGTGAAGGTAACCCAGAGGACTGTTGCAATACTGAGAAGGATGCTGACCTGCAGAGATAAAAGAGTTATCGTTCAATTGTATAAGATCCTGATGATACTACAATTAGACTATTGTTCTCAAATTTGGTCTCCAGGATTTGAAGGAGATAAATTAACTGTATAAAGGGAACAGAGGCAGATAACAAAGATGGTTATCTGCCTCTGTACAATGTTAGCTATGAGGGGCAGCTGAGGGAATGTGGACTGCAGAGTTTGGTAGATAGAAAGAGAGGTGATATGATTGAGACTTTTAAATTGTTGAGAGGTAGTTACAGGGTTGACACTGGGGAGTTCTTTGGCTTGGTGGAACAGTGAGGAGGAGCAATGACAAGTGGGGGGGGGGGGGAGGCATTCCTGGAAGTTACGAAAGAAAGCTGTGAGCAAGACAGTGAGGAGTGGTTTCTTTGCATGTCGAGTGGTTGAAACCGTGGAATGCAATACCTGATAGTGGTGAGAGCAAAAACGGTCAACAAGTTCAAGGAGTGGTATGATAGGCTTTCTGTTTCCTAGCAAAGACCTCCCACGATGAGTCTCTTTACTCCATGGAGGCCTGAATAATAATAATAATAATAATAATAATAAAATGCTTTAAAATATTGTATTATGGAAATGTTATGGTTCAGTCCAACAATTTTTTATTTAAAAAGAGGTGCCAAATTTTTTGCTAGGTGGTGTAAACCACTTACCAAAAACATATTATGCAATTGTAAATGGAGGTTTCTGTGGTTTAGAAGTTCATAAGGCATATTCCAGTAATCGGACCATATTTTTTTTAATTAAGCTAAAAGCACAATAAAGAAATAAAACCTGACAAGTTTTGTAAGTCATTTGACTTACATCTTCAGGGGTAAAAGGTAACTGAAAGTTAAAACAACAAAAAAGAGAAATTAATAGTTCATACTATACAGTTGTAGCCATCTGACTGTTTATAAAATTAAACAATCAGAATGCAGATTCAAAGCTAAGTTGCTAAGTTTAAACAATGCAAGATGATGTCATGTTCTGTTGTTCACGATCATAATGTCTGAGGTCTGACTGAGGAATATTTTTTTATCAAAGCTGACCAAATTTGGTGTAGAATTAAGCCTTCGTTTTTATTGCATTGTGTTGGAATTCTAAGCATGTTTGCAGCTTCTTTAAATTTCCTTATGTAACAGTTTTTTTCTATATAAGACATGTTTGTTTTCTGCCAGAGTACATTGTGGCCGGTGGAAGTGGTATGGAAAGCTAGACCTGATTTGTGTTCTCTTCTGTTTTGTACATCCTTTTGGTGTTTGTTCATGCGTATTTCCCCAGATCTTCCTGACTGTCCTACACAGCAGTGCTGCAAGAACAATAAATTTTATAAACACCTGGTTTTTTTAAAGGATGATGTGGAGGTTTCGGGGGATATAGAAATCTTGAAATTTTTTCCAGCAGCAGAAATGCTACTTTGATGTTATGTTTGTTTAGTAGTTTAGCCATCTTGTCTGTAACATTCTTGGCGTTTTTGAAATCTTGTTTCTGTGAGATGCTTGTAGGAAGTGTGTGAAGGATTTTTTTGATAGTCTTGGGTTCATAACCATTTTTTTTGAGGATCTGTGCTAAATATTCCAATTCTTCATTTCTCTGTTTTTCTGTGCTGGAAATATTATAAGCCCGGTCCCTCAGGGTTTTTATTAGACCTATTTTTTGCGAAGGGTGTTGGTGGTGTGAGGCCGCATTAAGAAATCTTCCTGTGTGGGTGGGTTTTCTATATATTGAGAAAGAAAGTTTATTATCTTTTTCATTGACTTCTAATAGGATGTCAAGAAAAGGAAGTTTTCTAAGTTCTTCTTGTTCTAAAGTAAATTTTATATTCTTATGTAAATTATTCTGGTAATTTTTGAAAGCAATGAGTTCATCTGTTATTCCTGACCAAATGATGAAAATGTTGTCTACATAGTGTAGCCAAATTTTTGGTTTTTTATGATAATTGATTAAAGCATTATTTTCAACATGTTCCATAAATAGGTTAGCTAAAGCCAGAGAGAGGGAAGAGCCCATAGCCAATCCTTCTTTTTGTTCCCAAAATTTGTCTTGATACATGAAAAAAGTATTATTTATACAATGTTTATAAAGATCTACAATGTCCGGAGGAAAGAGGTCTTCAAGGAGATTCACAGTTTCGTTTCTTGGAACATTTGAAAATAGGCTGATAACATCCAAACTTGCTAAGATGTCTGAAGGTCCAATGTAAATATCTTTTACCTTCTCAATAAGATGTGTACTGTTCTTGATGAAAGAAGATGTTTTTCCTGTGTGAGGTAAAATCATGTTGAGAAGGTAAAAAATATTTACATTGGACCTTCAGACATCTTGAAAGAAATAAACTGTTTTTGATATTAAAAGATAGACAAAAGACTAATGTTTGTTTTAGCAGAAAATCATCTTACATCTCCTTCATAAATCTGAGTTTCAACATCAATTCCTATTTTGGCAGGTACAAAGAGAGGAGATGGTGGCCTATCTAGCAATGGGTCAGTCTGACATTGGACATCACTCTCTTCAATAATATCACAAAGTTCTTCAAGGTAAAGATCAGTTTGAACAGGCATATGATGGCGTCCCATTACAGGTGGAGGTATATAGTCATCCCTAAAGTCACTTTGAGATCTGGTATATCTACTCTTTGGTGTTGCATGGGTACTTGGTACCTGTAATTGCATAAATTAGAGAGAGAGACAAAAAGGATACAATTACATAGTAGTTCAGTATGCTCTCAAAATATTAGAAATTATACTATTAGTATTATAAAGAAGCATTTAATAATAGCATGATTTTAAAAAATAAAATCATTTGTTCTGACATATATCTGATTATGATAATAAATAATGAAAATAATGAATTTAATAACTACTACTGCTGAGAAAACACTTTTCTGGAATTTTTTCATTACAAGGATAAAAAGTCAGTGTACATGCATAAGAGTTACTTTAATCTTGAAATGTGTTAACCTGTTTGGTAATCAGTGAAAATAATGTACTTTTCTTGTTAAGTATAACACTAGCTAGACTGAAATTAAATGTGCTTGAATCCAGGCAATATTTGCAAGGACAATCTGCCAAGAACAAGAAATGTTCATGACAGCTAATTTAGGAATAAAATATGGGATTAGAGAGAACAAATATGAACCATGATGGAGAATAATGCTACTCTCTCTCTCTCTCTCATTATTATTCGGGACCTTCATGAAGTCACAAGACTCCATGAAGGTCCTGAATAATAGACAACACAAAGTCTATCATACCATTCTTTAAACACATTCACCATTCATGCTATTGCCATCCTATCAGGCAATGCATTCTACAGTTGTTGTTTTTTTTTCTTGAAAGTTTTTGATAATTCTTGAAAATTTTTTCTAGTTTATTAATAAAAAAAGACCTCCAGAAGAAACTGTCTTATTAATTATATAAAATGCAACATATTTAAATGAAAATTAATTTCTGCATATTAGTGCCAGAATGAATTGTGGAAACAGTTAATGTTAATTGAGATATGCACTGAATGAAGTGTATCAAAAATATTCTAGAGAAAATAGGTATTGATATGACTTATTTATTATTATAATTATAAGGGTATCTTCATGGAAGACTCATCACAGGAGAACCACATTAACCTTTATACACAACATATCTATCATACCTCTCCTTAAACTTAGTCATCATTGGGGCACTCACAACCACCTCTGGAAATCCATTCTATTCATTCATCACTCTCCATGCAACAGATTTATTCTGCACACTAACTACATTCTTACACAACTTCCATGGGTGACCTCTAGGGCTCACTCTCTCTATTTGTAATGTATTGACAAACTTCCTTCGTTTTGATTTTATAGAACCCCCTTTAATAACTTATAAATTTCTATTATATTCCCTCTTTTCTGCCTATCAATTAAAGTTTGCAACCCACATACCCTAAATCTATCCTCATAGGACACATTCCACAGATCTATCACCAGTTTAGTCACTCATTTCTGAATCCTCTCCATGACATCCTAATCATCAAGAAAACCCAAGTGACCAAATCTGTGAACAGTAGAAGATGTGGCTGAATCATAGCTTTATAAAAAGGAACAATAGCCTCCTTATATTTACTAGTTAGTATGTTTTTCAACATTCAAGTAATCTTTTGAGCAATTTTGTCAAAATTTGCAATGCACCCCTGAACTTCAATTCCCTGTCCACCATTACCCCAAGTCTCTGGGCTCATCAACCTCTTGCAATCCAGTACTATCAAAGGTTACACAGTATGTAACCTTTTCAGCCCAAAGTGCATAACCATACATTTTGCAACATTAAATGGACAATCATTATCCTTTGCCCACAATGCCGATTTGTTTAAATCATCCTGCAGGATATTTACATTATCTGCAAAAGCAATTATTGCTTTCCCAGTTCTTAAACATCAGCAAACAACTGAATATCACCTTTTAAATCTTTCCCTATATCATTCATATAGAAATTAAAGAGTAGTGATCCTAGTATAGAACCCTGAGGCACTCCACTAGTTACACTCATCTACATTTCTTGTAGATTCCACTCCAGCAAATACTATCACTGTCTGTCAGCCATCCCTCTATCCGAGCTACTGGATTCATATCCGTTCCCATTTGCAATATTTTTGCAGGTGGTATTCTGTCAAATGTCTTTGCAAAGTCCAGCAGCATCATGGTGCAACCATTTTCCTTTCAATTAAGCTGTCACTGTGTTATAAAACATTAGTAAATTACTAAGGCAGGACTCACCTTTTACAAAGTCATGCTGCCCACCAGACAGTAATTTATTTCCATCCATCCGTTGCTGGATTTTACCTTTAACCAACTTTTCTAATACTTTAACTACTACTCCTGAGGTATTAATTGGTCTGTAATTTGCTACTTCCGTCTTAGAGCCATTTGGAACCTTGCTACAGCTGAGACTTAGATTGAACAATTTCATTAGCAGTGCTGCTAATCTCTTGCACATTTTTACAGTACACATGCCATTCATTCAGCCCTACTACTGTATTCACATTGATATTTTTCAATATGATGAGCACTTCCTGTTCCTCTACTCAATTCTGACATCAAACTCTACATCTGCATGTGGAGATTTTGTAGCAACTGCAAAATCTCCACCTAGATGATACACCTTTGCAAAGTGATCAGTCAGCAACTCAACTATTTCTTCTGCTTCTATCACCTTCTTACCATCAGTAGTAATTAAAGTCATCATTCCATAATGCTTCTTCTTCTTACTTGCTTCATAACAAAAAAAAAAACTCTTTTGGATTTACTTTGGCCTGCTTAGCTAATTTTCTCTCATAATCAGGTTTGGCCTTTCTTACCATAATAGTCACCCTTCTTGTTTGTACTTTTTTTTTTTCCCAGCTATTACTCTATATCTCTACTCACCCACTTAATCTCTACTTGGTTTATCCTCCTGACTATGGGTTTGCAGTCTGATACTACTTCTCTCAAATAACTGCTGAATCACTTTTCATGACATCATGAACCCTTTCTTGATAGAGAATTCCACATGTTTTGCATTGGAATAAGACTAAATGTTCACTCTCCCTCAGAGTGATTTATTTCAGTACTTTAGGTAGAAAAAGCAATCAGATATTTAAATTATGGAAAAACAAATGGCATAGATAACATTCAAACAGAAATGCAAAAAAATAAGTGTAACAGTTTTACAGTGGTAATTCAGAATGTTAATCAGAAGTGGAATTCCACATTATTGGAATAGGGCTCTCAGTAATACCAATTAATAAAAAATTAGAATTATTAAATTTGAGAATTACAGAGGCATTTCCTTACTGTGTATTTCAGATATGTGTATTCAACATTAAATACTAGGATAATCTTCTTGAATGGTAGGCAATATTAAGTAGAGTGATATGGGCAAATATAAGAATTGGGAAATGGGCAATGAGACTTATTTGTGTCTATGGAAGAAGTGAAGAAATTTTTAGAGAAGGAAGCTAACACAATGAAAAAGAAAAATTTGCTCCTTGTTGGAGATGTAAAAATCATGGTATGAACATGGGCGTTATTATTAACACCATATTCCAGCATAAAACTGTGCACAAATTTACATCGAGAGAAAATGTAAGAAATAAGAAAAAAAGTCTCCTTGATTATGTTATTGTTGATAGCGATATTTTTTCCAATTTGTTCAAGACACCAGAGTATATAGAGGATATGAAACTTGAAGTGATCACCATTTAGTTTCATATTGAAAAGAAAACTGTATAAGAAAATGATAAAAGAAATCAAAGTTGAGCAGCTTTCAGAGGTGAACGATAAACTAAAATACACAAACATTATTCAACAAAAAATGAAAGTGTTTGAAAACAAGAACTAAACATTGGAGATTCAGTGACAAACCCTGAAGAAAACAATGACTGGTTCAGCCAGAAAAACATGTGGTAAGGTTGTCTGCAAGGAGAGAAAAATCAGAACTCAATGTGGATTCAGTAAGTTAAAGAGGCAGTCAAGGAAAGGAAGAAAGCATAGTGAAAGTTCACCAAAGCCTTTTCATGACTTTTGTTTAGCTAGTTTTACACATTGCTTCTTATTTTACACATTTCTTTGTATTCTGTGACTTATTTGCAAGGAACTTTCAATATGCTGTCTAAGTCACAGAATACAAAGAAATGTGTAAAACAAGCTAAACTAAAGTCATGAGAAGGCTTTGGTGAGAATATAGAAAATAAATATGATGAAGTTGGCAACATATTCCAGAGGCAGTTGAAGAAGCATAACAAATGGAGAAAAGTGTACTGTAAGGAATCAGAGATCATAAAGGTGACATGAAAACTGAAGAGATTCTACATGTCTGGAGTAATTATTGTAAAAGACTGCAATGAAACAAGCAGTGACAACAAGGTGGCAGAAACACTTAAAAGGAATGCGATCAGGAATACATATCCATACTTGAAGTAGAAAAAGCCAACAAAAACATGTAATGTGGAAAGGCAGCTGGATAGATGATATTTGACCAGAGATGCTCAAATATTATTATTATTATTATTCAGGCCTCCATGAAGTCAAGAGACTCATCGCGAGAGATCCTTCTTAGGCAAAGTCTATCATACCACTCAAACTCATTGACCGTTCTTGCTCTCTCCACTCTCTCAGGCAATGCATTCCACGCAAACAAACCACCCTCTTGCTCATAGCTTTCTTTCGTAACATCCAGGGGTGGCCCATTGTCTTCGCTCCTTCCCACTGTTCCACCAAGCGAAAGAACTCCCCAATGTCTACCCTGCAACTGCCTCTCAACAGTTTAAAAGTCTTGATCATATCACCTCTCCTTCCATGCACCAAATCCACCAAGCTCTGCAGTCCACATTCCCTCAGCTGATCCTCATGACTGATATTGTACAGTCCTGAAGCCATCACTGTTATCTGCCTCTGTATCCTTTCCATAGTTAATTTATTTATCTCCTTCAAATTCTGGGGACCAAATTTGAGAACAATAGTCTAAGTGTGGTCTGATCAGGGTCTTATACAACGGAATGATAACTTTTATCTCTGCAGGTCAGCATCCTTCTCAGTATTGCAGCAATCCTCTGGGTTACCTTCAGCACCTTGCAATATGTTACCAGAATTCCAGAATCTCTTGTCTCATCTACTTCTTCCAGTACTGCTCCTCCAATCGAGTATGCAGCCTCCCATCGTTGTATCCCAAACTTAAAGACTACATTTTGCTGCATTAAACCGGCACCCCATTCATTTGCCTATCTGTCTAGTTTATTCAAATACTTTTGCAGAGCTGCCACATATGCACTATTAATGATAACTCTTCCTAGCTTCACATCAACTGCAAACAACTGAATATCCCCTTGCAATTCATTGACAATGTCATTAATATAAAGGTTGAACAATATTATTATTATTATTACATCACACCTCCAGGGAGTCCAAAGACTCATCGAGGGAGGGCATCTACTCTACAACTCTTCGTCTCGCTATTCCACCAACTTTCATCAATGCCATCTACCGCCGACTACCACCTTCACAGACAATCGCAAACATCCATGTCCACAGTGGGATTCGAGCCCGCAGCCTTTTGGCTGGAGAGCGGATATGCTAACCACTCGGCCAACCAGGCTGCCTGGTTGGAGGTATAAAAGCTTTACAGTGGCTATACTGCATAATTCAGAAAGCCTAGTCACAGAGTCAAATTCCAGATAGTTGAAGGAGCTCTCATAGTTTCCATTTATAAAAAGGGAAATAAAACTGAATGGGAAAATTAAAGAATTTCCATCTGAGTGTTCATGGTAAGAGATATGCAATTACACTTGAGAAACAACTTTGAAAACTTGTGGAAGAGAAGTATAGAGGTTGTCAGGATCAAATTTTCACTATAAGTTGAAAAATCATTTGTATATAACAGGGATCTGTACAAGGATTTGTATATAACAAGGATTAATCTATACTGACTGAGCCTCTGTGGCTCAGTCTGAATAGATGAAGCCTTTTGGTTGGAAAGACCTGAGTTTGATTCCCATCCATGATGTAAGGAACCTTTATCTGGTCTCTTTTGACGAAAGGGGAGTTATCCAGTCTCATACAGAGGAGCCACCTAAACAAACAACACAAATGCATACAATTGAGATAGAAAAGCAGAACACACTTCCGTTTAACATACTGGCCAATATATACACAAAAACCTCCTACCACCACCCAACACAAAAACTAGGGGGGGGTCGGTCATTAATATACTAAAAAACAGGGCTGTAAAGATTTGTTCCAATGAACAAGCACTTAAAGATGAATTAAATGTTATCAGCAATACCTTCCTTACAGCCAAAATACTACCAACATAATTCTGTACAAGACCTCACTTAAAAACAAAAATAAACAAGACTACAATAAAAACAAGGTTATTTCAATTCAGGCACAAAGTTTTATTATTTGTAAATGAACGTAATTCTGATTTTGCATCACTCCTTGTTGATGAAGCATGGTTATCAACACTATCCTATCTTTCAGACATTTTTTTAAAATTAAATGAACTAAATCTCTCCCTTCAGGGAAATTCTTTAACTGTTCATGGTGCCTACGACAAAATAAAGGCATTCAAGAAAAAACTGGTTTTATGAATTAATTATGTAAAAGACAGACAAATTGCACCTTTTCCAACATTGGAATCCTTTTTAGTGGAAAATGATATTTTTATTGATTCTGAGTTTCTAGAAAGGGTTTATGACCACCTGAAAAATCTGAAACATATTTTCCGAATAACTCTTATAAGAAATTTCTGTGGGTTTGCAATCCATTTCAGGCTTGCAGTCACTAGAACGACCTTTCGTTATCGAAAAAAAATAGTTAATTGAGCTTTCAAGAGACAGTGGACTTAAAAAATGCTATTCTGTGATCTTGGTTTGGCTCAATTTTGGATCTCGCCTTCACTGAGAAGTGAATTTACCAAATTATATAAAGAAGCATTGAAAATTGTCATGCAGTTCTCTACAACCTATCTTTGTGAGAAAGGATTTTCATCGCTCCTTCAAATAAAAACAAAATGTAGAAATCGTCTTCGTGTGTCTGCTGATCTTCAACTGAATTCGACCAATATTTAAAAGTAAGTAGTAACATAATTAGATCATATTATTTATTTGTTTAATAAAAATTAAAACTTTTGTTCAATGATGATACACTTTTAATCGTTTACTTCCAATTTAATTAATTATGTTTCGATATGTATTCAAAACATGCTTTGAGATTTATTATGTTATAAATGGCACAGTTTTTCCAAAATGTTGGTAATTCCTACTTAGTTTTTTAAAAAAAATTACGAAAAGTCAAAATGATGTATAGGGAAATAAATTAAAAACACTATGTTTATTTTTGAAGGTAAAACTTTAATTCCAACATTCAAAAATGTAATTTTTCTTGCTTTTCTGTTTGCAAAATCGTCGATGACACTGTCGAAGTCTATTTCATCACTCAGTTCCTGTTTTATAGACAGTAAGGCAAGATTTTTTAAATGCTAAAAAAGTGCAGCCCGGGACAGATCCCCCCGGGCGGCACTTTTTTAGTGTTTAAAAAATCCTTGGCCTTAGAAAGGTTGAGAAATGCTGCCTTATACAATGGAACAAGAATCTCCCTACTTCTACAAGTCAGTGTCCTCTGCATCATTCCCAGAAGCCTTTGTCATATCAATATGGGGTTCTCTCCTTCTTGGATCTAAAGATCAGTAAATTACCTGACTGTCTTAAATTTTTAATTTTTTGAAAAATCACCCACACTGATAGATATTTGCATGCTTCTTCTCATCACTTCCCTCCTCAAAAACGTGGCATCATCTCCACCCATGCCCATCATGCAACATGTCTTACTTCCACAGAAGACCTTCAAACAGAACTTAACTTCCTGAAAAACATCTTCTTAAATAATGGATATTCATCTCATAACATCACTAAACGTTTGAGACCACGCCAACAACCTCGACAAGAAGATGAATCCAACCCTATCACTCACATACAGTTACCATTTATTAGCTCTCTTACCCCAAAACTATCTAGTATTATGAAGAAATTCAACATAAAGACCGACTATACAACTCTGCCAAAACTTCGTTCTTTTCTGAGTCGACCAAAACCAAAACACAACCAACTGCATTTTCCTGGTGTTTATAAAGTTATGTGCGACTGTGGTCAATCTTATTTTGGCTAGACAGATAAATCTATTTTACTACGTCTTGAGGAACATAGACGTGACATCTCCTACAGTAGAACATGAGCGGGTGCCCTTACCAGTCATGTTCTTTTCTCCACCAACTCTAACCTTGAAGAACGTCAACACCAAGTTGATTGGGACCACACAACCAATTTATATATGTGCAAGGATGAATTTGAAAGACGAATTATAGAATCCAAAGAAATCGTTCTGGGGACTCTTCACACATGAACAACAATCTGAGCTACAATTTGCCTGATTCCCATAGCACAGTAATCCGGTAAAATTAGCTGTCACACACATTCAACTCATGCTAATAATAGTATGCGGTCACCTACTCAAATATGACTGTTACTATTCTTCTTCTTTTTATTAAGCTGGAAAGTCCATGTTTTTTACCTTGTTAGTTTTATAAGTTTTGTGTTATTTCTTATTCACCTGAAGAAGTTGGGACACCGATGAAACTAGACATGATTTATTAAAGTTTTTTGTGTTATACTTTCTTGGGTTCTAGTCAGTTAAATATTAATTTTATATATATATATATAAATGGCCGGCCTGATTGCACAAGGAGTTAGTTTATCCGCTCTCCAGCCAAGAGGCTGCGGGTTCAAATCTCGCATAGGCATGGATGTTTGTGACACTCTCCCAATATGGACTGATCACCATGGGAGTAGTAGACCCAAAACCTCCTGCAATGGGAGAGGCCTTCACTCTGCAGTGGGTAGAAATATAGGCTGTTCATTAAATTTTTAAATATATAAACTATTGGCTTGGATAAGTGGATGGCAGATGGACAGGTATCAGAAAGTGGTATATAGGGGATGTGAATCTGCCAGATTTAAGATGACAGTGGTGTGCCCCAGGAATCAGTCCTTGGACCATCGTTGTTTAATCTATACATTAATGATATTGAAAAGGGGCTGATAGGAGATCTTTTTGCTGATAATGTAAAGATAAGCAGAACAATCAAACATACTGCTGATTGCCCTGCATGGGTTTACATTTGTTGGATTTTGTTGAGTATCACATCATGCATTTCGTATGATGTGATACTCAACAGAATATAATATGGATAAAATTATGTTGGAATAACTGATGAGGCTAGAAATCTTGGAGTTATGGTGGTTAGAAAGTTGAAGTTCAAAGGTTATATAATGTAAAATCTTGAATAAAAGGAGTTTTTGTAATAAAATGCCTTTTATGCAGATTTTACAAGTATGCTAAAATACTTGTGTATTAATAGAAAAACTTGGTATAACTGAAATGGAAATAATGTTTTTTTTTGAGTTATTGAATATTGTAATATCAAAAATTTTGTGTAAGAACAAAGGAAATTACATATAAGGTAAATTGTGTCTAAGTATACCTCTAGTCAACTAAAATTCAAGACAGATTAAGGGATTAAGTCATGACCTGAGGTTACTGCAAATGCGAAGGTTGACATTACACGGGGGGTTTCCTGTCTAAATCGACAGTGACAGATGCAGAACATCAGGGTACCCAGGGAACTACGACGTAAGAAAAATGAAGGTCATCGGAAACATATAAATAGGAGTATGTTGCATCGGGAATGGACTTGCTTGGTTTAGTCTGTTCCTGGGAGTGGAGTTTCTGTTCGTGGGGCAGGAAGTCACATGGAGTTCCGACGAGAGAGTTCGGACTCATGATGGTATCAAGATCACCGTAAGCTGAGGAGTTTAGAAGAAAGTATGATGCTCATTAACGGCAGCTGAGCTTCACTAGAATCATGGGTGATGAATCGTTTTCCTGTTCGGAGACCTGTATTCATGAAGTAAGGGCCAGAAGAACGATGAAACTAAGGCACGTAGTATTAGGAGGCACAAGATGCCGAACTTCCAAGCCATAGGAATTAAATTGTCCACCGATAACAAGAAAGACATCTTGCAAATTACGAAAAGGACATTCAGGTACAGTGACAAGGTCTAACGGGAACAAGAAGAGATAATCAGCTATACAGGACTAGACTTCACGAAAAGTAAGAGCTTTCCATTATTTAGTCAGAAATAAATTTAGATTGTGACGGTGGTTTGAATTGATGGAATTGTTTTAAAATTAGAGTTGCAAGACTTTAGGCCTTGAGCTAACAAATGAATTAATTTACTCTATGTAAGAGAAAGTCTAGTTGAGTTGTCTGTAGTCTTTCCTTAAGGCTGAAGTTTTATATGTTGACGATCTGATTATATGTAAAGTTAAGAAAGGGGGGGTAAATTTCTAGACAAGTAGTCCTGCTGAGATTCAGATGAATGTGAGAAATGATCGTATCCCTTATATTGAGTTGTTAGATACAGTGTACATATTAGATTTAAGTCAAATTAATTTGTGTTATTTGTTGCTTAGTGATGAATAAAATGTTTCCTTGTCAAAACAACTTGCCTGATCTCTAAGTCCAATGCACTACTCATAAAATCGAACCTATGTGTCTTAAAGTAGATATTACCACAACTACAGAGTAAGAAATATTTGTAATTTGGTATAGAGATACGTTGGAAAGGAAGAAGCTGTGTGTCATACTGGGTGTTCTATTCTTCGGAGGGAGATACACCTCTTATCCTACAATTTTGGTATGCTGACTAACAAACAAATTTTCCAAAATTTAATTTAGAATAAACACCAGTAAATCAGGCAAAGAGATTGGCTCCAGCCCGAGGCACTTTCTTTGTTCTTGACGTCTTGCACACGAGCCTTACTATTTACGGCCATAAGATTGAGGTAACGTAACTGACAATAGGTCAGAAGTATAGTAAAAGTTATGAAGATAAGTTTTAAACGAGAAAACGTAGAAATTAACAAAGGCACGGCCGACATAAGAATTAATAAGGAGTTTAATTAAACAATAAAACATAGATTCTAACAATAACAAAAAGTGCAAATACAACTCAGTGGATAATTGCAATGCTGAATTGAACACTGACATGTAAGGATATGAAGTCATCTTGCTTCTTTACAAGGTCTTGATATGACTGCACCTTGACTACTGTGTGCAGATTTGGTCTTCTTAGTTGTGGAAAGGCTGTAAAGAAGACTTACAAAGATGTTATCTTGATTAATTATTACTCTACCTTATTTTGCATCATCAGCAAACAACTGAATATTTCCTTTCAAGTTATTTCCTATATCATTTGTTTGCAAAATAAGCAGTGATGGTCCTAGCACAGAAATTTGCAACACACATTAGTTACCTATTCATGACTTAATTTCCTAACCTGAACAAATATGGTTGCATTAATTTGCCCAAAGTTTGGGAGACTGTCATCTTAAGAGCAACTCCCACATAGCTGTAATGTTTTTTTTAAATTTTTTTTTTATAACATTAGAAGGTGCCAAAATAGGACTCTCGATCTTTTGTCCATTGTAATTGTATTGCTTCAGTGACTCACTGTTGTGTGTACAAGTGTGTTGTGCTCTGATGATGCTGATTTGAAATTCAGCAAAATATAAGTAGTTAATAAAAACATCTTTTGATAAAATTGTTTGGTGTTGTTAATACTGTTAAAATTCAGTCATGAATAACCATCAACACCTAAGCTTATCTGTTACATTAATTACCTACTTTTTCTTGTATTATGCTCTTTTATTACCACTTTTTGCTATCTGTTCAACAGTCAAGTTTCATGTTTCAGATGAATTGTGAAAGAATTCATCGAAATATTATCGGTGAATTGTTTTTTTGATCAATAGCATTTGTGATGAATTGTCATTCCATGAATTGTTTATTTTATAAATTGCATTTTCGATGAATTGTCATTCGTTAAATTGTTGTTCAATTAATTGTTTATTTGATGAATTGCTTTTTCGATGAATTTCCATTCGTAAACTGCCTTTTACCCCTTTTTCAGATGAAGGTGAGTTAGCTGGTCTCACACACAGGTGGTAGGATTTCCCCTCCAGGAAATTC
Source organism: Typopeltis vanoorti (assembly GCF_054136105.1). NCBI lineage: Eukaryota > Metazoa > Arthropoda > Arachnida > Uropygi > Thelyphonidae > Typopeltis > Typopeltis vanoorti. The sequence continues at coordinate 51,981,397 of NC_143555.1, read as the reverse complement.
AGGTTTTTCATTTCTACAAAACAAGCAAACGCAAGAAGAGCACATGCAGTTTTACAAGACATAGACAGGATTAATATCACTATCATAAGCAGTAATTAGGTTTTTAATAAGGAGTTTAATTTAAGGAAGAAGGAATGAGATCTTAAATAACTGATATTAGTCAAATGATATAAGTATAGGATGAAATATTTTAGTATTTTTCTTGAACATTTCTATTTTTTGCATATTCTATTTATTGAATGATCTATTTTTCTTGAGCATTTCTATTTATTGACCACTTTACTGAATCTCAGTAAGTGTATGCTTACTGAGATTCAGTAAAGTACACTGAATCTCAGTAGGTGGCACTAGTGTCGCAAGTGAACATTGCGGGAGTTTTGAGCTGTGCTAAAAAAAGTGTTTTTAATTAGTGTATAGTGTAGCTTTTTGTTGCAAATTGTGCTGCATTTTTTTTCACTTTGGATATAAGTGTCCTTCAGTGGTGTTGTTGCAGTTTTTTGTTGTTTATATTGTGTATTGCATTGTATTATATTTATATAACAAACAAGTAGCAATACTACTTCAGCTTCTAAAGATGGCATCAACAAAGAAGCATACGTCAGTAGCACGGAAGGCTTCTGTATGAAAGTCTGGCTTTGCCTTGGATTTTTCGCAGCGGATGCATTGTAAAATTTGTATGCACCAAGAAATGTAAAAGATCTGTGGACTGTTTGGGTAAATGAGAAGAAGGAAAGCGTTAACGTATGGGAAAAGGGTCTGGATAGATTAGAGTGAATGGAAATGAGAGCAAACATTGGAACCATAGCAGAAGAGCTTCGGCAGGAATTAGTGAAAATGAAAAGCAAAATGAAATGTCTGGAAAAGGAGATTAAACAGTTAGAGGAGAGATTGGCTGATGATAAGGAGAAGGAGGAAGTTAATCTTATAAAGAAAGAATCAAAGAATAGTCATATATCAGTGTATGTGGACTAGATCATTAGAGGTGTGATTACTAATAAAGTGCACAAAACATGCTTTCCTGGTGGAACAATAAAACAAATAACTGATGTGTTACAGAAAAAGAAATACCAGGCATCAAAATTAGTGGTAGTCATGAGTACAAATGACTTAGGGAAAAGAAGAATGTTGATAGAAACTTGAGGGAGTTGTTGCAGCAAGTAAAGATGAATAGTGTTGTTGGGAAAGTCATAGGTGTATTGCCCAGATATGATAACAAGGAATGGAGAAGGAGAGCAGAGATAATGAATAGTAAAATGGCTGAGTTGTGTGAGGCAAAGGGGGAGGGGGATTGTAAATCTGTGGAATGAATTTGAAGGGAAGTTCAAATGGTATAAAGCTGATGGATTACATCTAAATGGGTTTGGTGTTGAGCTAATGTTTTCTGAGAAGGCACAGAGTCAAGAAGTTAATGTAGCAAATAATCAGAGTCTACCTGTGAAACAGGATAGCACAAATCAAATTGTACAGCAGGAGGAAGATGGATATGAGGCTGAAGATGTGATTGCAGCAGCACAAGGTGATGGAATGCATAAAGGTGAGGATGAGACAGGTAAGAATGGAAATCACAGTCAGGATCTGGGAAACAGGAGTGGACAAACCAAAGAGAGGTGTGTAGTATAGCAGCTAGAATAGAGAATGTTGGTGCTGGAAGAATGGCCTCAAACACAAAGTGAGTGTTATGTTTATACACAAATGTAAGGAGTATTCGAAACAAGAGAGTTAAGTTTGTGGCATTGATTGAGATGGTATGCCCAAAAGTAATTGGAATAAGTAAAACATGGTTGTCTGAGGAGATGTGATGTCAGGAAATAGAATTAGGAGGATATATAATTTTTTGGAAGGATAGAGATGTGAAAAGAGGAGGGGGGGGGTGTTGTTAATAATTACAGAGGAATTGTATCTGCAAAGTTGATAATGCAAGCACAGATTTTGAATCTGTGTGGTGCGAAATAAATGAAATAAACAGGTTAATATATTTGATAGGATGCTCTTATAGGCCAGGAAATGCAGAGAATACTGATTATGAAATGTTTAGGCAAATTAGTTGGGCATATAAAAAGAAGTTGATCCCGATGGGAGACTTTAATTACAGGAATACAGACTGGAAGGAGGATATATTGTATGGGAACAAGGAGAGTGAGTTTGTGGAATTTCAGAGAGATAAGTATCTTAAGCAGCAGATGATTGAAGCAACTATACTCTTTTCAGGTTATCTTGGAAGTAAAGAAATATACTATAGGCCATACCACTTCTGAAGGTAGCAGGATGTTAGTTCACTGTTACTATGGCAACAGTGAAAAGCGTCGTGTTTGTAACTAAGCACATGCGTAGAAAATCCCCTAAAAGCCATCATTGCCTGAATCACACCATTCTACATATAACATTACATTATGATTGCTAACATGAAATTGCATGGCCAAGATGACTTTATATGACTGTGCCTTTGGATTTTCTGGAATTAACTAATAGGCTGTAACAAAACAGATATCATATACTTTGTTATAAACTGGTTTAAAATAAGCAGTGACTGTTTACATTATGAAGTGATCTTCACTCGTCACAATGCACATTTCTGAACATGACATTTTATTACAATAATATATACATAAACACTCTTATCCCTTCATTAATTTAATGAGGAAGCTCCTCAATAATGCATCTTCACAAAATAAAATTCAGAGCTGTCATCTACCATGAAACACACATTTTCCGTCACCTCATCTATCATTCCATCAAAGGCCCAGAATTTTTTTTCTTCTTCAATAACATGGGTTATGCAACTTTTCCATGTGCACTCAGTAATTTTTTGAAATCCTTCCATGACCAATCTTTCAACATCTGAAATTTTGGAAGTTGTATTTTTAGCTGCAATATGCCCCTTAATTTGTGCCCAGGTGAGTTCTATGGGGTTCAGTTCACAACAGTATGGTGGAATACAAATAACTATGTCCTTTCTGTTCGCCAATACTGTCAATGCGATATTTTTGAAACTGACTCATGACATTTGCCACCAAGTTCGATAGTTCTGTTTCACCATATCAGAAGTAAAACCGATTCCTTTTTCCTGCAGCCACTTCTGAATGTTCTTTTTGCGTGTAGCCTGAGATGGCACATTTTCCAGTCAGACAGAATGGTAAGGCACATTTTCCAGTCAGACAGAATGGTAAGGCACATTGTCCATTACAATAACATTACAATAAAAAAAATACAAAAACATTGAGCCTAACATTGTCAAATACAATGTTAGGCTCAATGTTTGGCAAAAACATGTTCATGAACCAATGTTCATAGTGCTTTTCATCTATTTCCTTATGATAATCGCCTTTTGATTTCTGCACTCATAAAATTTCAAGGGCCTCCCGGAACAAATCCGTCTTTGCTGCCAGCGTGCGTTATAATTATACGAGACCCTTTTCCACTTGGTGCTTTCAGGGCGGTCGTTAAGCCCAAGAAGAATGCTTGATGAGCAGTTTTTACTGTCATGTCCTGGAGAACTTTAATACAGGTGTGATCAGCATTCACCCAGGTTTTTGTCTGTATAATAAATTTTTCATCCCTCACGATGATATTTCCTGAGAGAATACAAATACTGGCAATGCCATAAAATTATATCTTCCCTTTCAAGTAATGCTGATGGTTGTTTTTTTGTTCCACAAACAAAACCGAAGTCCTTTAACATTCAGCAAGTTGTTGTTAATAAAATATGAGGGACAGCTTCATCATTGTTTACAGCAGTCATTACCTTATATATCATAGGAATTTTGTTCTTTCGGAAGAAATTGTGCACTTTCTGATGAATTGCTGACAGTGTAAAGTCGTCATCATATTTCACCGAGCATGTGCATATTCCTATGGTGCTAGCCCTCTTCTTCCCCAGCGTATGCAGTTGTCCCATCATGGTCAGTTCCTTCTTCATGTGGTATACTGCCATCTTGCTTACACCTGTCAGTTCTGCTGTTTGCTTCACGATATTGCCCATTGTTTCATCAGAATTTCTTCCATAAACCAGTGTAAACATTTAGTATGATGCACTTTTCAGAGCTTCTCAGAGGTTTGCCTTTAGGATGCATTACTAATTTAGGATTATCGCAAGTGGGAATACAAGAACCAACACCACCGGTCATCTACCCATGTTTAGAATAAAGTTGGAGGTCGTCGGACACCACGTGATAGACAATTGCATTTTCCAAAAATAAGTTCCCTGTAACAATTTAATGGCACGAAACATATAATTCTAGGATCGGGAAGTAAGGAAGTAGTAAAATAATTATATACAAAGTACCACACAACAACGTACAAAATTTAAGGAACTATTGTATGCAGCATAAGCTTATAGTACAAATGGTAAGAAAAGTAATGTAGCTTATTCCACTACTTCCAAGATAACCTGAAAAAGAGTATAGAGGCTTTAATGTTTTGGGTTTGGTGATAACTTCATAGGATGCAGTTGTTAATGAAGTGTTAACAATGCTGCTAGTAAGTGAGAGTAATCATGAGGTACTTGTTTGGGAGGTGATGAAACAGGAAAACATCACTGCCAAAAATGGATACATGTGGAAGTAAAAAGCAGGTGATAACAGTAAACTCTGTAGTCAGTTAGCATCAGTACGTTGGGTAGATAAGCTGAGCGGAAAAAGATGTTGATAATGCATGAAAATCACAAGGCAGTATCTGACAAAAGCAATGTATGACTGCATACCGAGAATTAAGCGAGTAAATAGAGTGAGACAGCAAAATCAAGCAGACTGTGCTGGAAAAGAAAATGTTATGGAGGAGGTACAAGACAGTTGGTGGTGATCAGATCCATGAAGAGTATAAAGTGCAGGCAAGAAAGGTGATGAGCATGGTAAAAAAAAAAAGGTGCAGTATGAGAGGAGATTGGCTGGCCAGCACAAGGTTAACTCAAGGGAATTTTTCAGTTATATGGCAAGCAAGAGGAAGAATAATTATGGCAGACTAACACTGGTGGATAGTCATTGCAGCAGACTAACAGCTGCAAAAGATATAGTGGAATTAATGAACGAGCATTTTATCAGTGTATATCATACTGGTATAAATGATCTGGTACAGTATATAGAAGAGAGGCAAGGATTAGGAGAATTGGAAGTAAAAGAAACAGAGGTGTATTAGCTAAGGAGTGGAAAGAAGGCAAAACCACTAAGAAGTGGAAAGAAGGCAAAATAGTACCACTCCAAACATGGTTCTGAGACAGATCTCCAACTATTGGCCAGTCTGTATAACTGCAGTTGTGGTCAAGTTGTTCGAGAGATTAGTAAGGAATAGAATACAGAATTGGGTTGATGGACATAGCATTCTTTATGATGGTCAGCATGGATTTGTAAAGGGTAGGTCCTGTTTAAGTAATTTACTTGCATTTTATGATAAGGTGACAAGTGCATTAGATAAGGGAGAATCATATGCAGTGATATTGTTAGACTTTGCAAAAGAATTTGATAGATTACCACATGATAAGTTGGTGTACGAGCTGCAGAGGATGGGAATAGATAGTATACCGATTAGATGGATCAGAGATTGGCTCTCTGAATGATACCAGTAGGTTGTGTTTGATGGAGCAGTGTCTCAAAAAAGAAGGGTAACCAGTGGCATTCCCCAGGGTTCTGTTCTTGGGCCCCTGCTGTTTAACTTATTTGTAAACGATATATCATGTTTACTGACTGGGGATCTTCAGTTATTTGCTGATGATGCAAAGTTGGGAAGAATTATAAGTAGCACTGCTGATGCTGAATTCCTTCCGGAAGATTTGAATAGACTTTTCACTTGGACAAAGGAGTGAAGTTATAATTTTAATATCAATAAGTGCAAAGTGTTGCATTTTGGAGTGCAGAAATATAAGGCCATGTACTATATTGATGGTGCCATACTGCAGGAAGTGGATGAGATTAGAGATCTGTGAGTGATGGTTGACAGTAGACTGAAGTTTAGAGGACACATTGCTATGTTGCAAAGGTTGCACGTCGTAGTGCTGCAAGGATAAGGAAGTGTTTATGCCACTGCATAAAGCACTGTTCAGACCACACTTGGACTATTGTGCTCAGATCTCGTCACCTGGTTTTCAATGTGATGTGGAGACATTGGAGAGGGTCCAGAGATGAGTGACTAAGACAATATCAGAGTTTGGAATGCTGACTATGGAGAGGTTGAAGAAATGTGGATTGCAGAGTTTGGTAGATAGGAGGAGGAGAGGTGATATGATAGAGACTTTTAAGTTAGTGAGACGATTTTATCAGATTAATCCAGAGGGGATTATAAAAAGAGTATAAGGTGAGAGGGGGGAAGAGCCAGAGGCCATTACTGGAAGTTATGTAAAAGTGTGGTGAAGAAGGGTGTGATGAGTAGATTTTTTTAGATGGAGAACTGTCGGTGAATGGAATGCATTACCAGAATGCATTAATGCAAGGAGTGTTAAGGATTTTAAGATTCAATATAATAAATATGTTGTCAGTTGAATGAACCTCCCATGATGAGTCTGTCAACTCCATGGAGGGTATAATAATAATTTAACAATATTACACTTTTATTATTATTATTACAAGAGCAACTCCATGGAGTCCACAGACTCATTAAGGGAGGCACTAAACATTTTGCCAACTAATTTTAACACAGTATCCATCATACTTCACTTTGAACTCCCTCACCATCCTCACACCAATAACAGATATGGCATTCCCTGCTCTACAAGCAAAAAATCTATTCCTCACACCCTTGCTAGCCACATTCTTGCTCAGTTTCCAAGGATGACCCCCCCCCCTAGTTCTCCCACACAAACCTATCCTGAAAATATTTTCTCCATATCAATCCTGAGAAAACCTTTCAGTAATTTATATGTCTCAATCATGTTACCCTTTTCCTCCTATCTACCAATTTCTGTAGCACACAAATCTTTAACTTATAAGTTGCATTCTAAAGACCTGCCACCAATTTGGTCACTTGCATCTATGAGGGTGGTCTGAAAAGTTCTTGGCCTAACAATGAAAAAACAAATTTATAATTTCGAAATTATTTTTATTTTTCAACATAATCTCCCTTAAGACTAATACATTTATTCCAGCAAAGATCCAGCACCATTATCCCATCACTATAGTGGTTCTCATTAAGATCTGCAAAATATCCCTCTATAGCTGCAATCACCTCTTGATTCAAAGAAAAACACTGACCAACAAGGAAGAGTTTTAGTTTTGGGAAGAGATGATTGCAGCTATAGAGGGGTATTTTGCAGATCTTACTGAGAACCACTACAGTGATGGGATAATGGTGCTGGATCATTGCTGGAATAAATGTTAGTCTTAAAGGGAGATTATTATATCCACCCTATTTTCAGATCTGGGAAATAGGGTGGATGTTCCAACAATTCATAGTGCAGATCCCTTAATTTTCCCATTGCCAAAATGGGAATATTTTGGCAATGTTACACTTTTAATAAAAAATGCCTTTGTGGGCAGGTGTACTGTCCTAATGAAGATGATTTTTTTCTTCTGCAAACCAAGTCTTTTCTCATGAATTTTTTCATCTAGTCTGGTTAAAAGATCAGGATAATATTCCCTGGTTATTGTTTTTTACCCTTTTCAAGATAATTAATAAACAAAATGCCTTTAGCATCCCAAAACACAGATGCCATGGCTTTTCTTGCTGATGGAACCGGCTTAGTCTTCTTTGGTGCTGACCAGCCGGTTTCTGTCCACTGTTTTGACTGCTGTTTGAATTCTGGTGTGTAACGGTGAATCCAAGTCTCATCCATAGTAATAAATCGACGTACAAAATCAGTTTTATTCTTGTTAAAACACTCCACGCACTGTTCAGAGATTTTCATGCAAGTGCGTTTTTGATCTACTGTGAACAAGCACGGCACTCATCTTTTTCATTTGCTATTCTTCATGCAAAATATATCCTAACATGTTCTTTTGAAATGTCTATAGTCTCAGCAATTTCACACACTTTGATTCGCTGGTCATCCAATACCATATCATGCACATGATCAATGATTTCTGGTGTTGTTACACTTTCTGGACGTCCTTCAGGTGGATCATCTTCAAGGCTGGTACGGCCACGTTACACTCGGCAGCCCATTTCTTAATTGTTGAGAAGAGTGCCCATAAACTTTCATGAACTTCAAATGAATTTCTTTTTGGCATTAAACTTTCTTTTACAAAGAAGTTTATAGCTGCACGATACTCAATTTTATCCATTTCAAGGGATACAGACAACACTTTTGCTTCCGACAGCTGTATAAAACAAACTACTTGATAGAATGACTTGCAATTTCACATGGATGATTATGACAGATGTACCAACTTAGAAAAAAAAAAAATCCTCCCAATAGTGTTGCCATCTATGGTCGAGAACTTTTCAGACCACCCTCGTAGATCCTCTGATCCTTTCCACCTCCTCATTTCAAGAAACTCAGGTAACCAGATCTGTGCACAGTAGTCAAGATAAGTCCTATCAAGGCCTTAAAGAATGCATAATAACCTGTTTGCCTTTGCTTCAGGGTGTTCTTCAGTAACCAAGTTATAGTTCGCCAACAGATTAGAGACCCTTCGACACTTCTGCGCGTGTCATAAAAAGGAGAATCCATTCCGATAATAGGGTAATCAGTCTGTATTGTGGGATGAGTTGTTTATTATTACACATCGGAAAATTAACTTCTCTTTTTTGATCATTGTAGTTAACTATGTTGCTTGTATAACAGTTGGAAAATTTTACCTATAAAGCATCATGTGATTTCGTGTGTTGGCGACCAATTCGTATGTCCTTCATTTCTTTCTCCCCTTCAGCATGAATCGACTATTCTTGGCAAGTTTACAAGTGGAGATCTCCAAAGCGTGGGCATACTATATCTGATGAGCTGTTTTAGTCACTTTTATGCCTTCTAAACTTCAACTCCATATCTATTAATACCCCCAAATTTTTGGCTTTATCAATTTCATGGAATACAGTTAGATCAAAATGGCACACAGATGGTCATTTTGTTTCACACCAAAATGCATAACCTTACACTATGCCACATTAAACTGACATACTACCCATCTTAATCATCCTGTCAAATTTTAACATCATCTTTATTGATGATTGCTCTACCCAATTTTGCATCACTGGCAAACAATTGAGTATTTCCTCTCAGATTATTTCCTATATCATTAATATACAAATTACATAGCAGTGGCCAAAGTACAGAGCTCTGCAGCATGCCACAGTTGCAGGCCTTCTACTGGACTCTCCTTCTAAATAAATCTCTGTCATCTCTTATGCGCTTTACCTATTTAATATCCATGTCTATTTGCTGCAATTTATTTATCAGAATTCCATGTATAATCCTGTCAAAAGCCTTTGCAAAGTCTAGTAGTATCATTGTATACCCATTACCTTTATCCAATTTAGCTGTCACTGTATTATAAAAGGTGAGATAATTACTGTGGCATAACCTATCCTTCACAAAACTATGTTGCCCCTGCTCCATATAGTATCCCATTTGTATCTACCCATTCTTGGATTTTTTCCATAACCAACTTCTCCAATACCTGATCCTTAAAGTGAACAGTATGGTCAAAAGCATGTCAATTCCCTAGCACCTTCTCATAACACTCAAGCTGGCATACAATCTAATCCCACAGCTGTGTTCACATCAAGGTTCTGTAATATCCCATGCATCTCCAGTTCATTTATCTCTATTTCCATATCATCACTTGCCTCTTGCTACCTGCAACATGATATAGCCTTTTTCAAAGTGATCACTTAGTAATTCACCTCAACTATTTTTTGCTTCAGTTACCTGTGTACCTTTATATTCATTTATAATGAATATAAAGATTAATCATTTATAATGATTATTCTTTCATAATCATTCTTTCTTTTACTTGCTACATACCAAAAGAACTCTGGATTACTTTTGGCTTGCATACCTAATTTCCTCTCATACCCTGATTACGCCTCTTGCTTGTGTTTTGTACCATTCATGTGCCTGTTAATCATCTTTCTCTTCAAATTCCCTCCATAAATTTTTCTTTGTTTGTAGCTCCTGCTTAATAAAAACTCCAGATATACAGATTTACTTTCAGAAAAACTCCAGATATACAGATTGGCCTATAATTTTAAGCCACAGCTTTATCACCTCCTTTATGCAGTGGAACAATTTTACCTTCTTTCCATTCCTTTGAAACTTGTGCTGTTGTAAGACTCTCATTAAACAAGCATGCCAATGCTACTGCCAATTCCCCGTAACATTCCCTTAAGACATGGGTGATATGTCATCAAATTCTATCGCTTTATTAACATCAAGGTTATTTATTTCTTCAAATACCTCCTGCTCATTCACAATTAAGCCATTCTCTCCTATGTCCTCTACACTTAAGTTCTTCATCATTCCACCCTGATCACTTGATACATATCTAAAAAACTCTCTAGGGTGTTTCTCCACCTGATCTGTCAATTTCTGCTCATAGTGAATTTTTGTTTTTCTTACTAACTGAATCACTCTCCTGATTTGTTCTTTATACACTTCATGAAAGTGATCATTACCATTATTCATCTTGTACTGCCTCCAAAGTACCTTTTTCTTCTTCCAGATTTCTTGCTTAAGCCCCTCATTCATCCATTTTACACATAACTTATCCAGTCTTTTGGCCTTTGGAATACATTCACATATTGATGCTGTTATGTATTTCTTTGTCAGTTCCCAAGCAGCATTTATTTCCTTACCACTCAACTCCTTATTATATAGCTCCATGCTATAGCTCCAAGCTGTCTCCTAAGCTTGTCATAATCACCAGTCTTATAATTGCACGTATATCCTTTCACTACAGAAGACCACATATGGCTAGACACAACACAGGTGATAACTTCATGATCACTCTCACCAACTGGAGGAAAGTCTGAAACCCTGCTCAGATCTAAAACTCTTAATCCTCACATGCCCTCCTTTACATGCTGCTGAGATAATTATCTCTCAAGAACTCAAGAAATTCACTTTCCTTATTCCTAAATGCTATTTCTTCATTCCAATCTATACTGCCATAATTAAAATTGCCCATAATAATTACCCTTCCTCTGTTCATTAATCCAAGTTGTTTATACATTTTTTTCACCATCCTCAACATTCTCTGGCCTATAGCAACATCCAACTAAATATGTCTTCCTGCCACTTTCCACATTACACCACACTGCCACATAATGAGTGCCACTATTTCCCTTTTTCATGTCTACCTTATGTGGACTTAATTCCCCTGCTATCATCAGCAGCATTCCCCCCCCTCCCCTTCCTTTTTGTCCTTTCTATCCTTGTGAAAAATACTGTATCCTTCCATTTCCATTCCCGTTATGATATCATCCTCATTCAACCATGTTTCACTTATTCCAATGATTTTAGGGTGAATAAACTCAATCACTGAAACTATTTCATCCCCTTTATTTCTGATACTTCTGGCATTTGTAAACAAACACAGCAGTTCATTTTAAGATCTATAACCGGTCCTATCCAAAGCCACTAGTTGGTTGTGACTTCCCCACCACACCTACCCTTGTCCAATCACCTTTATCACCACTTACCACATATATTTGCTCAGTCTCAACTTCCCCACCCACATCGCAATATACTCCATATACACATTCACTGCTATTTTCAACATCCACTCTCCCTACCATGTCTCCCTGTCCATCTGGGCTACCCCCCCCCTCCCCATTCCCCGTTCCTCTTATGCTCCCATTTTCTCTTCTTCTCTCACACCATCATCATTTCCACTGCCAAGCACTTCTGTCTTTTTCAATACTACTCTCCTGATCTTTTCTTCATCTCTTACTTTTGATCTCTTGCATGCAGCACACACTGTACTTCCATCTAGCAACACTTTCTCCAGTACCCACACTCCAAAGCCATTTAAATGCAACCCATCACATCCATATAATTCCATTCTTTTCTCAAACACATGCCATACATCCACAAACTGTACCTTCTCCTCACACAGCTCCACTAGCATAGTATTATTCATGATTCCAGCTTTCTGTCTCAACTCATCATTGTCATACCTCGGCAACACAGTGACCACCTTTCCCTCTACACTGTTTTCTTTCACTCTTCTCCATAGCCTCCTGATATTCATCCTTACATACTTTTTATGTCCACTTAAATCATTTGTCTCCACAACCACCATTAGTTCTCTTGCTCGTTTCCTCCTCATGTCCAACACCTGAATTATCCTGTTCATTCTCCCTCCTGGATTGCACACCTTATGGATTCTCTCCTTATGTAACCTCTAACTATGGAATCTCCATACACTGCTATCCTGGAGTCACTCATCACCTCTTTTACCCTTTTTTCTTTTGTTCTATTCTTTAGCACACTTTCATCAGTTTCCACTAAACATAAACATCTCATATCACTCTGCATATTCTTCATTTCATTTTTCATTTTCAACACTGTTTCATCAACTCTCGCATTCTAACAATTTCACTCTGTCACTCCCGTGGCCTCGCAACCATTCGTTCTGCCACACACCATACTTCCGTTTCCTCATTCATACTTTCTTTCACTCCCTTATCACTAACCTTTGCTTCTACATTCTTGTAGAATGCAGAAGCAAAAGTTAGACCTTATGGATTGAAAGTTAGTGAAAACTAGTGCTTTCACTTCTACATTAATGCTTTTGGTAACTTTCACTTCTACATTCTGACTCTTGCTAACTTTCTCTTCTATGTTCTTGCATTCTTTCACTCCCTTAGTTTCACAAGCTTTCATTTCATTTCCGTTTTTTTTCATTTATGCCATCTTTTATCTTTACAGTCTGTTTCGATTCACTGCTATGTGGTCTAATAATATATCACACTTCTTATAAATCCATACCTTCCTTTGTCTCCTGTTCCACTCTCTCCACAAACACATCCCCTTACACTGTGTCATACATATTACTCTCATGACATCGAATCAACTTCGAAAAGTCTATGTTATTAATGCCACTTGATTTTAATGGCACTCACATAGTCACCGCTGCATGGTTGACCTCACGAGTACCACCATTTTCTGTTTAATAAATAATAATTCTAACAATTTAATAAATCACATCAAAAAATCATGCAAACACATTTTGTTCTCAAAAATAAATAGTACAGCTAATTAATCATGATGTCAGATAATTCAGTTAGACACTGAATTATCTGATAAGAAAAAAATAAAAAAAAAAGCTATTTCTTTAGAAACAATGATCCAAATTTTAGATCGTTTGGCAGCTGGAGAGGGTTCAACATCCTTAGGGAAATATTTTGACTTGAACAAAGCTACCGCGAGAATGATTAAAAAAAATGAACAAGTATTTAGAAAATCTGTTCTTTATGGAACAAAATTAGGTGCAAAGTCATCATCATATACGAGAAACATTATAAAAGTGAAGATGGAAAAGGCTCTAGTGATGTGGATAGAAGTTTGCTCGCAAAAAGGAATATCTTTAGATGGAAAAGTCATCAAACAGAAAGCATTATGGTTGTACAAAGAGATTCAGAAAAGGAGCCAACAACATCAAACAACAATTGTGATGTTTCTGCAAGCACAGGTTGGCTTACAAAATTTCTCAAAAGATATGCACTTCATAATGCGAAAATAAAAGAAGCTGCATCAGCAGATGAGCTGGCAGCTAGGGAATTTCTTTCAAAACTCTAAAATTATTGAAAATGGTGGCTACACTCCTGATCAAGTTTGGAACGTAGATGAGACTGGCCTTTTTTTTGGAAAAAAATACCAAGTAGAACTTATATAGTGAAATCACAAAAAAAGTGTTGGTGGCTTTAAAGCAGCCAAGGATCGTGTGACTATTATTTTGCAGCAATGCTTCAGAAGATCGTATATTAAAACCATTACTCATTAATTGATCTATAAGACCTGTTTTAGTTAAGTTCCTGTTTTAGAACACCTGAATGTGGAATGAAAGATGTGGATTTTAACCTGGTACCAGTGCACTGGAAGACAAACAAATAAGGTTGGGTTACAAAAGAAATTTTTAACGAATGGTTCCATCAATGTTTTGTTCCAGAAGTTAAAAGCTATTTGATGGAAAAAATCTAGACTTTGAAGTTTTATTGATTATAGACAATGTGCCTGGCCTTCCTGTTTACGCCCAAATGTGGAATTATGTTTTCTGCCACCTAATACAACATCCTTAATACAACCACTAGACCAGGGTGTGATTGCTACCTTGAAAACTTACTACATAAGAAGAACATTCCAATACAATTTGGATAAACTAGATAAGTATAATTTACTAACAGTTATTGATGTGAGGAAGAAATTTTCTATTTTGAATTGCATCAAACTTGCTAAGTTGGTGTTATCAGAATTGAAACCATCAACTTTAAATTCATGCTGGAAAACTACTGCCAGAATGTGCGAAAAAGAAAAACCCTGTACCTTTGCATACAAATGAATATCCAAATATCATCAGATTAGTACATGCAGTTAGCGGAGAAGGATTTGATGATTTTTCATCTGCAGATATTGAAGAATTGATGGTTGATAAGGCTGTTAGTGATGATGAAATAATAGAAGCTGCCCTTGAGAATCTCAAAGAAAAAGAAAAAAGGGATGATGTTGATGAAGAGATTCCACTCACTCCAGGATTAATTAAAGAAGGGCTTCAAATGGCTAGAAAATTGCAGTCATTTTCTTACACATGATCCAAATATTGAATGAGCTGAATGGTTTAAACATGAACTGAAGTCATGTATGGTGCAATATGAATAATTATACAAAGATCTAGTCAAAACAGGATCCCATTGATTAATTATAGCGTTCATGGTAAAAAAAAAATCAATCTTCAGAATTAATGGAAATTAGCGTTAATTTAGTTCCTTTTATTGAAGAAAATGCTTTGCCATGGCAGTATGAACAGGATGGCCAAAGTAAGTGATGAAAGTGATTTAATTCTCACATAAAAGAATGTAGCTACTGTCAAAAAGTGACTGCGAACAAAATTTCACTAATAACTATATGCACGGGTGTATTTGGGCCTTTTCATATTTCTGTTTTATTAGTGACACACTATTTTCTTTAAGAAAGATACATATGTGTATACTTTAAATAAGTATTTAAAATAAAAAAATATTCCATGAAAATTAAATAGTTTTATTCAATGATTTTCATATGATTTGTTTGAAAATAACTTATTATTCGTATCGGGTTTTCACATCTGGAACCATTCTATTTTTTCATATGGATTCTATTCTTTTTTTACATGGTTTTCATTTACACGGTTTTTTTCTGGAACCAATCTACATGTAAATAGAGAATTGGGTGTACAACACTAAAATTCAATAAATATTGCCAATTATTACTCAAAATACACATATCTTTACTGGAGCTCGTTTCCAAAACTGCACAGCTTACAGAATCTCATGAACAGTTCTGCAAATGCATAAAACAAGTACCACTTTAGCACTGTCAATAATTAAGATGCCCTTCACTGGAAAGCGATCCTATATTAGCATTCTATCTGTAATGCAAGGAAAACTAAAGTTAAATAAATTAGCTGGTCTCTTCTCATACGGTGGTGGTAGAGTTTCTTCTTCCTACAAAACTGACAAACTTGTCACAGAATTCATTACCATTACCAAAATTATGTTTACCAGAACACAAGTAATTGGTCATAACAGTTCATTGGACTAATACATCAGGAAAGATTAACAAGATATATGAAAGATTTAGTGGTTACTAATATGAGCAGTGTGGCTAATCAGCTGGCTGGCTGAGAAAAGAAGTAAGAATATGGAATGATTAAAAGATACAATAATGCAATTATATTCAGGCAGTGACAACCAAGGAAAAGAAGGAGCAGCCATAGTATTCGACACTAAATACGAGGCAGTCTCAAGTAGAGTGATGTAGGCAAATATGAGAATGGGGAATTGGACAATGCGACTTACTTGTGCCTATGCTCCCACAGAAGGTTCTACTAAGGTACAAGTGGAGGAATTTTTTGAGTCTTTAGAGAAAGCAACTGACAATGAAAAAGGAAAAGTTGGTCCTTGATGGGGATCTAAATAGCAGAGTAGGAAATGATTGTCAGACATACAAAAATATTTTGGGAAAATTTGGAGAAAAGTGCAAAGCTAATAACAATGGCAAATACCTGCCGGATTTCTGCTCAGGACATAGACTGGTTATTACTAACACCATGTTTCAACATAAAAATATGCACAAATTCACATGGAGAGGAAAGGAATAAGAAAAGTCTCATTGACTGTGTTATTGTCAATGGTGATGTTTTCTGACTAGTGCAGGACACTACAGTGTGCAGAAAATTTTAAATTGGAAGTGATCACCATTTAGTCTTGAGCAGAATAAAAGTGAATTTCATATTGAAAAGAAGAACATGTAAGAAAGTCTTAAAGCGAATAAAAGTTGAGCAGCTCTCAGATGTGAGCTGTAGACTAAAATACACAAACATTATTGAAGAAAAAATGAAAGAGTTTGAGAACAGGAACCAAATCTTGGAGATTCAGCCAGAGTGGCATGTCGTGAAGTTGTCTGCAAGGATAGAAAAATCAGAACTCCATGGTGGACACAGGCAGTGAAGGAAAAGAAGAAAGCATATCAAAAGTTCCTGGCAAATAAATCAGCTTGTGCTCTTAGAGAATACAGAGACAAATGTAAAAAAGCTAAACACTTTGTAAAACTAGCTAAACAAAAGTCATGGGAGGACTTGGGCAAGAACATAGAAAATAAATATCAAGAAGGTGGCAAAATATTCTGGAGATTGTTGAAGAAGCTTAGAAATGGAGGAAAGAGTGCTGTAAAAGGAGTTAGAGATGATAAAGGTGACATGAAAACCAGAGAAAAAGATATCCTTGAAGTATGGAGTAATTACTTCGAAAAATTGTTAAATGAAACAAGGAGTGATAGTACAGTGGTAAAAAACACTCAACAGGCATACAGTCAGGAATATGTATCCTTACTTCTTTGCGGACGATGTTATACTTCTAAAAAGGAGGGTTTGCACTAGAGGGCTACATGGTGTGTAGTGTTTGTAGAGAGCTCCTGAAAAGATAAGTATTATTTTAAGTAATAATTGATAAATTTCCTTGAATCTTATGTAGTATTGTTTACTTTTCGTATCTTAGTGTGTCTGTGTGATTTTTGTGTGTTTTCCGAGTTATTTCAATTAGTAATTTGATAGATACGATTAATAGCATGCACATGGTGTCGAGAAGAAGGAATACAATGTCATCCAGATCGCCATCTTTGTTCAAAAATTTTAATATAAAGGAGTTTATTCAGTGCACAGTTTGTGAAATGTATGCTATGAGGAGAGTGGTTGCAGTCTGGTTAGACAATGATAGTGGAGTGAATATGTGAAGAAAGTGTAAGGAATGTGATGATTTAAAGTGTGTTTCAGGTCATGAGAGTGATATCGTTGTTGAAAGTCAGAATGTAGAAAATAGTGATATGAGAGGTATGAATAGTGATTTGTTTAAGTTAAGGGATATTACATCCCATATAGTTTCTTAGCCGAATAAGAAACTCAAAGAGTTTCATGCCGAATATAGTAGAAACTATATATAAAGTTCGGCGATTCCAAGCGTAAGCAAATACCTGGATACTGCAGCACTGATCCCAAAAGGTAGTGCAAGCTGGGGCAACTCGTGGTAGAGGTGGAGCGAGCTCCAATCACTATTCTTGATATTTGCCCATAATGTGAACTTAGCTTCTAGGAACTGTATTTTTGTTCACATTATGAGAGAAGGTCACTACCCAGACCGGTTTTGACCTTTATTGAGGTCTCATCAGTGAGTAGCCAGACCTAGTTAATATCAAGTTTGTAGCGAACAGAACTTGTACCCCTACTACGAGTAATGCCGTGAGGTGCTCTAATAAATTATTAGATATGTGAAGAGCCAAAGGCTTCAATTAGGCGACATATAACTTGTTTAAGTTAAGGGATATTACATCCCATATAGTTTCTTAGCCGAATAAGAAACTCAAAGAGTTTCATGCCGAATATAGTAGAAACTCTTTGAGTTTCTTATTCGGCTAAGAAACTATATGGGATGTAATATCCCTTAACTTAAACAAGTTATATGTCGCCGAATTGAAGCCTTTGGCTCTTCACATATCTAATAATTTATTAGAGCACTTCACGGCATTACTCGTAGTAGGGGTACAAGTTCTGTTCACTACAAACTTGAAATTAACTAGGTCTGGCTACTCACTGATGAGACCTCAATAAAGGTCGAAACCGGTCTGGGTAGTGACCTTCTCTCATAATGTGAACAAAAATACAGTTCCTAGGAGCTAAGTTCACATTATGGGCAAATATCAAGAATAGTGATCGGAGCTCGCTCCACCTCTACCACGAGTTGCCCCAGCTTGCACTACCCTTTGGGATCAGTGCTGCAGTATCCAGGTATTTGCATACGCTTGGAATCGCCGAACTTTATATATAGTTTCTACTATATTCGGCATGAAACTCTTTGAGTTTCTTATTCGGCTAAGAAACTATATGGGATGTAATATCCCTTAACTTAAACAAGTTATATGTCGCCGAATTGAAGCCTTTGGCTCTTCACATATCTAATGAATAGTGATATTTGCGAGGTAGTACCAGATAGCTGTGAGAACGGCGTTGAAAGTGAGAATGAAGGTAAAAAGACAGAATGAATGGATTAACAGATAATAAAAATGATGAGTCAGAAGCAATGAGTGAGATTGCACGGTTGTGTGGAGCGATACATAGGGCAAATCAGCAGCTGGAGCTTTGGCAAAAATGTTTACCGAGCATAAATAAGGGTATGATTGTGAGTGTAAACAAAAAGAAAGAGTGTTGCATGGAAATTCTTTAGTAAGAGGTGTGATAATTCAGAGTTTGACAAAATTGAATGTTCACACCAACCTGGTGTAAACATTAAGGATATAAGCTAGCTAGTCTATTAGAGCACAAAAGCAGAGGGTGAAGGAATTGATAGTAGTAGCAGGAACGAATGATTTGAAAGGAGACAAAATGGCTGTGAGAGAGGATTCAAAGGAATTATTTGAGGTAACAAAAGAGAAGAGTGAGAGAGTTAGGATGGTGAGTCTGTTGCCACGGTATGACAGGTAAGAGTATAGAAGGAGTGTCATAATTGCTAATAACTTTATTCACAGATAATGCAATAGGAGTAGTGTGGAATTTGTGGACATGTGGAGTGAGTTTGATGGGCGAAAGGATTTATATAAGATGGATGGTTTGCATCTCAATGGATATGGTGTGCATAGACTGGAAAAAGTGTTGTTGAATGAAGTGGATGTGCAGGTTCAGGGAAACTAGAGTTATTAAGGGGGGGGGGGAAAGGGAATGGATATGCAGACTTTAGGGAGGCAGTTGAGTTTATGAATGTGTATAACATGCCCGAGCAAGTACGAAGGACCACAAATCAGAATGGGATAGTTAGTATAAGGCATCAGGATAGGGGTGGGACTAACGGGATTCTGCATTTCATGTATGCCAGGAGTATTAGAAACAAGAAGGAAGAATTTTTGGCCCTAGTTGGCCTTCCAGGCCACAGATTATTGGCATTAGTGAAACATGGCTGACAGAAGATGATATAGCTAGTGGGATAGAATGTGAGGGTATAGTGTGTTCAGGAGGAACAGAGAGAATAAAATGGGGGGAGGAGTGGCTGAGAAAGTTGACGAGCTGCAGCCAAGGAGAATATAAGTTGAAAACTGCAGGATAGAAAAAAGAGCACATGTGAGGCTATTTGGTGTGAGATTGAGGCTAGCAGAACAAAAGATGCAATTGGGTGCTGCTATAGACCAGGTGATGGAATAGATGGTGGAGACAGTATGCATAAGCAAATAGAAGAAATGAGTGGAAGGAGGATAATCATTATGGGAGATTTCAACTATGGTAACATCGATTGGAAGGAGGAGAGGATACATGGTAGGAAAGAATTGGATTTTATGCGGTTATTAAGGGATAACTATATGCGACAGCATGTAATGAAAAATACTAGGGGTCAGAGAGTTCTTGACCTAGTAATTGCATCTGAGAATTTGGCTCTAACGAATACGACTACGTTGCCACTAATTGGTGAGAGAGCGATCATAGGGTCTTGACTTGGGAGGTGGCTAAAAGTGTGGCATTTACAATTAAGACGGGGTACATGTGGAATTATCGGGCTGGTAAGTATGACAAGCTTAGGAGTTTGATTTGCAGCTCAAGCTTAATAACACCATTAAGCTTGAGCTGCAAAAAAAGAAACAACTATGGAGGGAATTTAAGGAGAAAGGTGACCAGCAGGCACATGAACGGTATAAAGCGCAGGCCAGAAGGGTAACGAGCATGGCAAGAAAAGCAAAAGCGGATTATGAAAGAACATTAGCCATGCAGGCTAAAGAGAATCCCAAACAGTTTTTTCGAAATTTTGCAAGTAAAAGAAAAAATGTATATGGCAGAATGATTTTAAAGAATGCCGATGGTAGGGAGGTAACCGAATCAGTTGATATTGTGGAATTACTGAGCGAGCACTTTGCAAGAGTAAGTCATTAAGGTGGTGACATTGCAGGAATGAAAGAACCAACAGCTTATATGGGAATTGTGTTGAATGAAGTGGAGGTGAATAGTCTATTACAAAACCTCAATGTCAATACATCTGTGGGATTGGATGGTATATATACCAGCTCATGTTGTACGTGAAGCGGCTAAAGAATTCAGTGCCCTTGACCATTTTGTTTAATTTGAGTCTCTGGGTTAGTCCCAAGGGGGGGGGGGGGAAAGAGGAGAAAATAGTTCCACTGAATAAAGGAGTTTCCAAGACCGCTGTTGTAAATTACCGAGTGATCAGCATATCAGGAATCACTGTCAAGGTCTTGGAGAAAATAGTCAAGAGGAAAATACAGGATTGGATACATGAAAATGGGATACTGTATGGGGAACAGCATGGTTTTGTGAAGGGTAGATCATGCCTCAGTAACTTGTTCACGTTTTATAACACAGTGACGGCTGAACTGGATAAGGGTAATGGGTTTACAGTGATTCTGCTGGACCTTGCTAAGGCCTTTGACAGGATACCACGTGGAATTCTAATCAGTAAACAGCAGCATATGGGGATGGATTATAGGGTTGGCGAGATGGAGAGATATCAGAGAGTGGTTTATTCAGGAGTAGACTACAAAAGACGGCCTATGACTAGTGGTGTGCTACAGGGTTCTGTTCTTGGACCACTACTGTTCAATTAGTTCATGAATGATATAGGAAAGGATCTGAGAGGAAGTGTTAACTTGTTTTCTGATGATGCAAAGTTGGGTAGAGCAATAGTGAGTGCACAGGATGTCAAAATTTTGCAGGATGATTTGGATAGTTTGGAGGATTGGGCTAAGGAGAACGGATGTCAATTTAATGTGGCAAAATGTAAGGTTATGCATTTTGGGGTGAAAAGATTAGCAGCAGTATATCACATTGGTGGAACTGTACTCCAGGAGATTGATGAGGCCAGGGATTTGGGAGTGTTGGTGGATAGGGAGTTGAAGTTTAGGGGGCACATTGCAAAAGTGGCCAAAACAGCTCATCAAATCACTTGGTTGCTGAAAAATACTTTAATAAGCAGAGACAAACAGGTTATTGTTCCTCTGTATCGAGCCTTGATAAGAAACCCTGGCATCAGGATATGGGCACCAGGGTTTCTTATGGATGGGGAGGAGATGGAGAGGATTCAGAGACGAGTGACCACAATGATAGCAGGTCTATGGAATGAACCTTATGAGAACAGGTTGAAGATCTTTGGGTTGCAGAAATTGGTGGATTAGCGGAAAAGGGGTGATATGATTGAGACATTGAAATTACTGAAGGCTTTCTATAAGATTAATTTAGAAGATATTTTTGCGAATAGGACTGGTAGTGGGAGAACTAGGGGCCATACATGGAAGCTGGGCAAGAGTGTGGTTAGGAAGGGTGTTAGAGCTAGGTTTTTAATTTGGAGAGTGGTGAATGAGTGGAATAAGCTGCCAGAGTCTGTTGTGGGTGCCATGACTACAAATGAGTTCAAGGCGAAGTATGATAGATACTGTGTGAATGTCGAATATTGTTCTTGTCATGATGTTAGGTCTATGGACTCCTTGGATTGCCCATAATAATAATAAATAATAATAATTATAAATAAATCCGGTACAAGTTTGCAAGATTCCTTGACTAAATTGAATAACTGTTGTAATAGATATGGTATGAAGGTCAGCAATAAAAAGACAAAGACAATGAAAATAGGCAGAATCATTGAAAATGTACAACTGCTTTGTGAACAGAGAACCTGTGGAACAAGTAAAACATTTCAGCTACTTAGGCATGATTTTTAGTGAAGATGGTAAATTAAATATGGAAATAGACAACAGAATCAACAAAAATGGTATGGTAGGAAGTCAACTAAATAAATTCATATGGAATAAGAGAGAAATTAGTCAGAACCTAAATTAGCTATTTACAAGACAGCATTCAAGCCAATTTTAACTTATGGATCAGAGAGCTGGGTCAGAAGTAAAACACTTGACCAAAGACTAGAGACAACAGATATGAGAGTCCTGAGAACGATTAGAGGTGTGAACAGATGGCATCAATGGCAATATCATATTAAAAACGAGGATATTAGGAAAGAACTTGACATTGTCAGCATCCAGGAATGCGTTAGTAGAGCTAATCTCAGGTGGTATGGTCACTTAAACAGAATGGGCGAGGAAAGATTAGCAAAACAAGTGTTCTCTGCCAGGTTGGCAGAGAACACTTGTTTTATATTTTTCCCAGAGGAAGACCAAGATATAGGTGGATTGATACGGTACAAAGTGCCTTAGACGATAGAAATATAAGATCTGATAATATTGGAGTCTTGACAAGTAACAGACTGATTTGGAGGAAAATTATAGATAGGAAGTTAGTAATGATGTAAATTTTTCATGTAGTACTATCATATCCTGTACACCCCTTGAGGGTACATGGCAGGAATTTGATGACGATGATGATAATGCAATCACAGTGTGATGTTAACATGTTATAAGGATAAACAACAAAATTAATTAACACACTACTAACTACAATACTTACTGGAGAATGCCTACTGTTTTGCGTAGTGGAGTAAGAGCTGCTCCTAGTTCCTGGCGTAACATATAAAGCATTTCCTCCAAATGGAAGCTGTACAGTAGAATCTTCACTGTAACAGTACAAAAAATAATAAATAAAAATAAATAATAATAATAAATAACTGAATATATATATATATATATGTATGTATGTATGCTAAAGATACCAAGCAATTTTAAAAACTTGGTTTTAATCCTTTTTCCCAAGCAAGCAAACAGACAGGTAAGTCAAGTTTGTGGCCAAAGTATTTTCAGGTCTGAGGTAACTCGTGGTAAAGGTGGAGTAAGTTCTGATCACTTTCCCTTAGTATCTCCCCTAATGCAAAGCCATCTCCTTGTGGACATGTATGATGCTATGCATTAAGGGAAGGGCCACTACCCAGACCGGTATCGACCTTCATTGAGGTCTCATTAGTGGGAGCCAGACCTTGGCATCTCAGGGTCATTAAGATCACTGAGATTTTAATGTAACTGTCATTAATGTAACTCTCACTAAGCTAGATCTCTCTCAAATAGTTATAAGGGCATAAATACGTACTGCACTATAAATAATTTTAAATTACTAATAAATGAAGAGCAAGATAAATTACAATAGTTTGCTTTAACCACTGGCTTACCCTCTGCAACTGTGATGCCTCCGGACATAGTGATTCAGGGTGATGGATTATTGATTATATGACACATATATTCACAAGAATAAAGAATAATAATTTTCATTATTGAATTATTATTATTATTATTTGACACTTTCATTGAGTCCAAGGATTCATCGAGGGAGGGCACCTGCTCTACAACTCCGTCTCCATCATTCAATCATCAACTGACTGCAACTACACCAACACCATCTACCGCTGACCACCACTGGTATTTCCACAGACAATCACAAACATTCATGCCCATGGTGGGATTCGAACTCACAGCCTTTTGGCTGGAAAGTGGATATGATATCCACTCGGGGAAACCAGGCCGGCCATAATTTATGCCCATAAATTAATGGGATATCATCAGTGCATCAGCATAATCACAAGGTGAAGCCAGAGCAAAGAAGAGTCATGGTTGTTGTTTTTTTTTATTTTTTTAAATGCAAATATGTCAACAATTTTCTTCTTCTTCACACATTAGATGTAGTATCTGTTGCAACCAAGACTTCATCTTCTTTAATAGTATCTTTTAATCTTTTTCTAGGTCTTCCTGTTCCTCTCTTATTCTTTGGTTTCCAACTATAGACTTGTTTTATTATTCTATCTTCACTTCTTTCCACGTGTTCAATCCATTTTATTCTTTGAGTTGCTACCCAATTGTTTACTGCTTGTATTTCACACTGTTTTCTTTTATCTATATTTTTTATTTTATCTAATCTAGTTTTATTTACTATTTTTCTTAATATATTTAACATTTGTCTTGTTTTCCTAGTGTCTGGTCTTGTTTCTGCATTATACGTCATAATAGGCCTGATTAAGATCAGGCCTATTATGATCTGCTTTATAAATTCTGATTTTTGTCCCTACTCTAAGATGTTTATTTTTCCATATTGTTTCGTTCAAGCATCCTTGAACGAAAGATATTCTTGTAGCTTTTTGCAACTTGTTCTTTGACTTCTAGATGTGGTCTTCCTTCCCACTTCAGTTGTAAACCTAGATAGTTGTAATTTGTTATTTGTTCAATAATAGTACCTTCCAATTTTAATTTGCATCTTTGTGGTTCTTGTGATATTGTCATACATTTTGTTTTAGTTTTTGATATCTTCATATTATACAATTTTGCTGCTTTATTAAAAGTATATAGTAATATTTGCAGCTGAGTTTCATTTTCTGCAATTAATATTGCATCATCTGCATAACATATAGTTATTATTCTATTGTTTATTTTCACTCCTGTATTTTGTATTTCATTAACTTTTTGTATTATTTCATCCATTATTATATTAAATATTGTTGGACTTAAAGAGTCTCCTCGTCTAATGTCATTACTAATTTGTATCGCTTTACTTATTTTTCCTTGTGTTTTTATTATACAGCTATTATTATCATATATTTCTTTAATTATTTGTATGTGTCAACAAATTTGTCAAATTATTTGTCAACAATTTTGTGAAGTAAAATGCAATCATTGGATAAAAAATAAACCATTTTGATTTTGTATTAGAAATTATTCAACTTAAGTAATTAAGTTGAATACTAATTTTTGTCAAATGAGATGGAGTACAACAGAAATTCTGAGAAATTAAAATGTCAATTAGTGGTGTCAATTAATAAAGTGCAATTTAGGTTTATGATTGGTCAGGGAACAACTGATAACATCTTTGCTCTAAGAGAGAGCTCATAGAAAGGTATAAGGAGAGAGAGCAATGTGGAATGATTTCTGGTTTTCAGTGATTTGGGTAAGGCATTTGATAGAATCCCAAGAAAAGAGATATGAGATGCATGAGGAAGAAAATGATCCCAGAAAAATATGTATGCTTTGTACAAGACATGTATGCAGGTAGCAAAACAAGGCTGAGCTGTGGGGGTAAGAACTATTGAGACATTCTCAGTAAAAGTGGGGATTCATTAAAGGTCAGCTTTAAGCCCCCTTCTTATTTTGTCATGCTCTTAGATGTACTGACACAGAGAGTAAAAACTGAATCACCCTAAGAATGATGTTTGTTGATTATGGTGATTTGCACAAAGTCTAAAGAGAAAGCAAAGGAGGAAAGCTTGGAAAGACAGTGGTTTGAGGATAAGTAGAAATAAGACAGAGTACATGTCTTGTAGTAAAGTAACAGCAAGGGTATAGCATTGCAGGATACACAGGATATGGACATATCATTAGTGTCCGTATCCTGTAATCCTAGGTTCACACCTAGGATCATAAGACCAAAGTGATGATAGCTGGACTCAGAATTGAATAGGAGGATCCAATCAGGTGGATTAAAAAAAATAGTTTTTCAAGTATCTTGTGTGCCTAGAAAGTTAAAAGGAAACAAAATGGTAGCAAGACTGGCACTGATATACAGCAGTGAGACCTGGCAGGTCACCAAGAGATGATGGGAGATGAGAATGCATGTAACTAAAATGAGAGTGATGAGACTTGCAAGTGATATAACAAGATTGGATAAGATCAAAACAAAAAATCACTGATCTGGGGGATAATGAAGCTAATCCAAGATTAGAAAATCAAGGCTGAGGTGATTTGGCCATGTTACACAGCAAGTCAAACGCTGTGTGGGAAGCAGAATACTGGAGATGAAGCCACCAGCAAACGAAGTAAGGGAAGACTAGCAGTGCTGGCTAGACAGCTTGAGATGGGACTTCAAAGACTTTCAACTGGAGGAGAACATAGCCTATACAGAAATGAGTGGAGGAGGTTGATCTGCTGCAGCTATCCCACTTGAGTCGGGTAGATGTAGTAGATCAATGAAACTGAAGAGGTAAAAGATGGAGTATAAGATGGAAATGAAAACTTATGTATTACATATGTTAAATAATTACAATGTATTCAAATATAGTCAGAACAAATAGTTACTCAACAAAGAAAAATTTGTTTTTCTTTTAATTTCAAGTAAAAGAGCAATCAGAAGCATGTTAAAGAGATAACTTAAGAATGCATACAAGGTGTAAATACTGCTGTATTTTTTTTTTTAATACATGATTCAGATATATTTCAGAAATGAACTGGTTGTTTGAGCTGGCATCATCACTTTCTGTTACTGGTAAATATCTGGAAACTGTTTGATGTTGTTTTTTTCTAGTTATCTCATATATAAAGACAAATGCACTGTTTGTCTAGTTATTTGTTATAGATCCAAGTTTTTTTTGGATCTACTACTTCAAAATTTAGTTTAGCCTCCTATTTCAATGACAGACCACAAGCTAGATTTGAATCAGCATGTTGAGAAATAAATTGGGGGGAGGGGGGTGTTAATATTTCAAAACCAATGAAATTTTTGAAAATTATTAAAAATATTAAAAAAAATTAAGTACTAATACTAAGTCATTTTAATGCAATGTTTTTAATACAAAAATTAATAAACTATTATTCCTTGTGAATAATTCTATAAATCTGTTATAAATGTAGAGAGGTGATCAAGATAAATGTCATTATCTTGATCACCAGAAACAGGTGATCAAGATAATGACAAATCTTTCAAATGCTCCTTATAAAAGTAAAGCAAAGGTTGGTGAGTTGCAAGATTTGGTTGGTAAGTCAAAGAGAGTAGATGTGATGAAAACATATTAGTTATTCAAGGGATTTCATAGGACAATTGAATAAAAGTTTTTCAGACATGACAGTAGGGAAGGAACAAGGGATAACTCCCTGGAAGTTGGGTATCAGTGTAATTAATAAGGATGTCTGAACTAGATTTTTAGCTTGGAAGGTAATAAGTAGAATAGGATACTGGCCGTTTGTAAATGCAATGTCAGTGAAATCTTCTGGCCTCTTGGAGCTGCTTGGATAATAAGAATAATTAATTCTCAGATACTAACTGTATCAAAAACAGAAATTCTTATTAGTAAAAAAAGAAACAAATTTTGTTAACTCACTTTTAAAGAAATCATGCAGAAGAGAAACAGCAACAAAATTCACACAGAATTCAAACCAGAAGCTAAGTGAATAGCATCTATAGTATCCAAACAATATGCTGTAGTTTGAATCCTGCTGTAGCACATATGTTAATAAATATCTTTGATTAGAAGAAAATTCTCATTGTTTTGAAACCACTATCCTGCTTATCACAGTTCTACATCAGCTTGAATAAAGTGTCATGTTTGATATCTAGAGCAGAGTTCCGGGATCATCATAATCTAACCTTTAGCTCACTTACAATACTACTGTGATATACATTTATTATTATTATTAACACCAGACCTCCATGGAGTCAAAAGAGACTCCATGGAGGTCTGGTTAGGCGCGCGCATGCGCGCGCACACACACACACACACACACACACACACACACACACACACACACACACACACACACACACACACACACAGTTATACACAAAGCCCATCAAACTGTGCTTTAAACTCATTCAATGTATCTGCATTCACCATAATGTCAGGCAATGCATTCCACTCATGAACCTCTCTCTCTCTATGTAAAGAACCTGTTCCTTATACTCCTGCTCATACCCTTGTTACACAGCTTCCAGGAATGTCTCCTTTTTCTAATCCCTTCCCCAATCCTATGAAGAATTTCTTCCATATCAACTTGGTAATAGCCCTTTACCAACTTAAATGTTGCAGCCATATCCGCTGTCTGCCTCCTATTCAAAAGACTTTGCAAATTGCATTCCTTCAATCTATCTTCATATTCCAAATCCTAAATTTACCACCTTCGTCAGTCTTCTTCGGATCCTTTCCAATATATCCTCATTATCATAAAAATCAGGGGGACCAAATTTGTGCACAATAATCCATACAAGGCTGATCAAGGCATTATAGAATCAAACCACATCTTTTATATTTCTGCACATTAAGATCCTCTGCATCATTACCATAATCTAATGTCATAACTTCACAACTCATGCAATGTGATCTCTGAATGAACTTTATCCACCTGTTTACATCCTTTCATGGCAGGATTCATAAAAAAATAGGCAAAAAAATAAATAAAATAAAGAAGTTTGAATTCTTTCATGAGAATTCACATGTACATAAGTGTACAGCAAGTAGTATATGTGTGACTATCTGGTGCAAGATCAGTTGCTGCTATCATCATCATCATCAAATTCCTGATATATACCTTCAAGGGATGTACAGGATATGATAGTACTACATGAAAAATTTACATCATTAATAACTTCTTATCTACAATTTTCCTCCAAATTGGTCTGTTACCTGTCAAGACTGCAATATTATCAGAGCTTATATTTCCATCTTCTAAGGCACTTTTTACTGTATTAATCCACCATTATCTTGGTCTTCCACTGGGTCTTTTTTTCCTACCAAACTGGCAGAGAACACTTGTTTTGCTAATCTTTCCTCTCCCATTCTGTTTAAGTGACCATATCACCTGAGATTAGCTCTGCTAATGCATTCCTGGATGCTGACAATGTCAAGTTCATTCCTAATATCCTCATTTTTAATATGATATTGCCATTGATGCCATCTGTTCATCTCATTCATGTCCCTAATCTTTCTCAGGACTCTCATATCTGCAGTCTCTAGTATTTGGTCAAGTGTTTTACTTCTGACCAAGCTTTCACATCCATAAGTTAAAATTGGGTTGAACACTGTCTTGTATACAGCTAATTTAGTGTTTTGGCTAATTTCTCTCTTATTCCATATAAATTTATTCAGTTGACTTCCTACCAGACCAGCTTTGTTGATCCTGTTGTCTATTTCCATATTTAATTTCCCATCTTCACTAAAAATCGTGCCTAAGTAGATGAAATGTTTTACTTGTTCTATAGGTTTTCCATTCACAATACAGTTGATAATTTCAATGTTTCTGCCTATTTTCATTGTCTCTGTCTTGTTATTGCTGACCTTCATACAATATCTATTACAAAAGTTATTCGATTTAGTCAGGGAATCTTGCATACTTGTAGCAGGTTTATTTAGAAGTATAACATCATCCACATAAAGCAAAGGGCTGAGATTAACATCTCCAATTTTGATATCAGATTTAATACCACTTTCCTTCATAATGTGATCCATATAGATAATGAATAATAAAGGGGATAATGTACATCCTTGTCTGACAGCAGATTTAACATTAAACCACCTTCCTGTACTTCCTTCATTTCTAACTGCTGAATTACAACTCAAATAAAGACTAAGTATTTATTGATATAATGCCCAATTAACACCATATAACTGTAGCATTTTGAATAGCTTCTCACTTTGCACCTTATTATATGTCTTTTCCAGATCTACAAAACTTAAATACATTACTCTGGATTTAGAGAAAGATGTTGAAAGTTTATTTTTTCACTTGGTTAGAGTATAATAAAATTAGTTTAATCCTTTATCCAAGTGTGAGCAAACAAAGTTTGCGCCTGAAGTATCTTCAGGACTAGGGTAAAGTGATACAACACCAGGGCAGCTCGTTGCAAAGGTGGAGAAAGCTACCAACACTCCTTACTCAGTATCTCCTATAATGCAAAACACATCTCCTTGCGGATATGTCTAATGTTATGCATTAAAGGAAGGGCCACTACCCAGACTAGTTTCGACCTTTATTGAGGTAGAATGGGAGTTCATGTCTCTCATCATTGGCCTTTGGAGAATAAAGCATGCTGAGGATCAGCAGACAGTAAAAGAGGAGTATGATATAAGATAGAGTAGGATAGTAGGAGGTAAAAAGAGGCCTCAGTCAACCTGTTTAGCCTTATTGGCTAATTGGTCTATAACATATAATCTCAATTTACCTGTTCAGAAAAGGTTAAACATAGACTTTTGTCTATAGTTCTCATATTATTTTATCTAAAGTAATGATTTACTCCAGTATTAATGGAGGTTCTTTTTATGTTACTAGATATAATATCCTTATTTTTATTCCAGGTAAATATATATATATATATACACACACATATACATTTTTTTTTTTTTTTTTTTTTTTTTTTTTTTTTTTTTTTTAAAGAAGGATGTAAATAATAGGACTTGTTTAAATATTTATTTTAAATCTAAAATAATGGGACATAAGGTCCGGTAAGTAGGAATGAATAGGAACTTACTGAGGAACTTGTATACCTCGTACCACTGGGACTTAGAATGGGGAAGAGACTGGCCCGGGAGATGCCTCTCACGAGGAGCGGCACCGCCTCGCAGCAAGCCTTCGCCGCCCGGGTTCTCAGCTCTCCCCCCCTTGTTTGGAGTAAAGAAACCGTGCCAGCGAAAGCTTTGTGGCTAGGGGAAACAGAGTGGTTATTCTTTTTCCTGGGGTGGGGGGGGATGGTGGGTTTTTTGGGTTCTAAAGAGATATACAGGGCTTGATGCGTCCCTGTATAAGAAAGCATATTATCGGTGGTTTGCAGTATTGATTCACAAATTTAAAGTCTCCTAGTAAGTGCCTTTCTTGTGCAAGAAATTTGTGTAAGTAGAAAAAGAAACCTTTTCTTATTCTTGCATACATTAAATTTGCGTCTCGTACCTGGGATTTTTTCCGTACTTTCCAGATGTGATATTTTAGTACATTGATTAGGAAGATAGTGAACTTTTGGGTTTTTTGGACTGGTGGCGGGAATTGTAGTCGTACTACCTCTTCTACTGTCAGCATGGGGATTCCCAATGCTGTGCTAAGTCTCCGCCAGATGCGTTGGGCTGGTGGGCAAAAATAAAAGAAGTGGTCCACCATTTCCACGTCCCGGCAGACATCGCAGAAAGGGTCGCACGGGTTAGGTACATACCGGGATTTCACCTGTTTCACTGGGAGCCGCCCGCAGGCTATTCTCCAGGCTAGATCCCGATGAAAAGGCTGTCCCCAGCTATTTTTGATGTTTCTGAAGAGAATTTCGTTATTTGTACTAAGATTGGGTGTATCACGCCTGGAAAGTTGGAAGAAATCCCAGTATACTGCTTTGGGTTTGTGTGTGAGGATTGCTATTCCTCTGTCTCTGAGTGTTGTGATCGATTTCACTACTGTACGGTACCACTTGGGCACCCCCCTTGCGCGGGGTAAAGCATAGTCCGTGATCCCAAAGAGGGGGAGGAAAAGTCCTATAAAATATCTAATTAGTAGGCCAGAAATGTGGTTGGAGTTTAAGGCCTTCCGTACGGTTTTGAACGTGTTTGCTTGTAGCAAGCTTCTGTGATCGGGCAGAGCATAACCCCCTTCTTCCTGTTTGAGTTGTAGATATTCTTTCTTTACTTCGCGTTTTCTCCCATTCCAGAAGAAATCCAGGAGTTCTTTTGATAATTTATTTTCTTGTGCCAGTGTGATGCCTGTGATATTGACAGTGTGCATCAGCATTGGGGTGACGATTGTTTTTATTACTGTCGCTCTGCCATAAAAGGAGAAGAAAGTTGGTTTGAACAGCCTTATCCTTTCCCTGCTTGTCTCCTGCAATTTTTGGATTGGTAGTGCTAGGGTGTCTGAAAAGGGCACGCCTAGTATAGTTAGAGGCTGTGTCTGTAGCGTTAAACCGTAGGGAAGTCCAGTGCTATGGAAATTTCCGAAACTTTTGATTTTGGTTTTTTGTGCGTTAACGCGAAGACCACTGACTATGCTGAATTTTTGCAGCGTGTGCAGATAGATATAGATGGACTCAGAGTCTCTGAGTGTAGCCACTACATCGTCTGCATATGCCACTATTTTGCATTGTCTGGAGCCTTGGGGCAGTGGAATACCGTTAATTGCGGGGGTGTTATCAATTCTTTTGATTAGGGGTTCTAATACTAGGGAGAAGAGGAGGGGGCTTAGCGGGCAGCCTTGCCTAACCCCTCTCTTTATGCGGATTGGTTCTGTTAGAAACCCATTAATAGATAGTTGGGTCGTGGCTTCCGCATACATGTTTTTAATTGTACGCCGAAGTCTCGAGCCCACGCCTGTTTTTAGTAGGATGTTCTGCAAGTACCTGTGGTTGACGCTGTCAAACGCTTTCTCCAGGTCGGTGGAGAGAAGTGCCAGGGGGTATTTTTTCTCTTTGGCCAGTTTGATCAAGTCTCTTAACAAAAAGAGATTGAATTCCATAGATCTACCAGGGATCCCATAGACCTGTGAGCTTGTTATTATTTTTTCGATACCACCCTTAAGGCGCGTGCAGATAATTTTTGCAAAAATCTTGTAGTCTACGTTGGTTAGGGAGATTGGACGCCAGTTATTCGACAAAGTCCGATCTCGGTCTTTCTTGGGGATAAAGATGGTGTGGCTCTTAACGAATTCCTCGGGGATGTTTCCCGAAGTGAGGAATTCGTTAAAGATGTTTATTAATGCTGCCAATGCAAATTCCCAGATAGATCTATAGAATTCTATCCCCAGTCCGTCTGGCCCTGGGGTCTTCTTTGTTTTCATCATTCTGCACGTGGCCTTTAATTCGGCTGCAGTTATCGGCCTGTCCTGCAGGGCACTAAGATGATCGGGAAAACGTGTTGCGTCCCACTCACTGAAGTCATCCATGCCCTGCTGGTCAGAGAAGATACCGATATACTGCTGATGAAAGTGACGGAGTATTTCGTAGGTTGAGCGTAAAATCTGGCCCTTCTCCTCGATCTGGTGAATCGTTTTCTCATCATTAGCTGCCACCCGTTGTTGGTTGTAGAATGCGGCGGAAGGTGTTTCCAAATGTCTGAGATAGAGTCTCGTTCGAAAGTCGAGGTCCTCGACTCTACTCTGCCGCTCTTGCTGCAGTTCTATTTCTACTTGTCTGATGAGATCTCCGCAGGGAACTCCGCTCCGTTCGTTTGTCCGGTACCAGCCGAGTTCCCTGTAGAGATCCCTCAGCCGTTTGCGTTTTTGGTAGGCCCTTTCGCGTCCACATTTTTGGAACAGTTCCCTAGCCTGCCTCTTGAAGGTCAGCCAGTTTTCCCAGTCCCAGTTGGTGTTTGTCCATCCGTCACAGAGGTTCTGTAGCTGGTCGCTGAAAAGACTGGGGAAGGTAGGAGGGAGCCTCCAAGGACCTCTGGCTGTTTCCATCACCTCTGGGAGCGTGATTTTTAGTATGACCATCTTGTGGTCGGTTGTCAAGTTATGCACTGCGGTGTGACGTATCCTCTGAACATATTGTTCCAGGTTTTGGGACACGTACACTCTGTCTAGTCTTGTCGATATCTGGCCGCGGCCCCACGTAGTTTCTACTTTGGCGGGGTTATTCCGCCTCCAGATATCGACGAGGTCAAAATTTATACAGCATCGATTTAAAGCGGCAATGCCGCCAGTTCCGTTGTTTGCGTTCCCGCCTATTTTGTCTAGACGTGTGTCTTCCACACAGTTCCAGTCTCCTGCAACTATTAGGTGTTCTGCTCCCAGGAGATAGTTTTCAAGGGCAGAGAAGAAACCACTTCTGTGGTATGGATTGTTCGGGGCGTAAACTGCAGCAAGTCGGATGGTACGGCCACCGTACTTCCAGTCCACCGTTACTAGGCGTCCTGTGGCGTCTTTTTGGACGTTGAAGAACCCGCCCGCAATTGGGGGGCGAATTAGTATCCCCACCCCTCGCGAGTGAGCGTCCCCGAAGCACCAGTAGCTGGTGACCGGATAGCTTCTTGAGAAGTTCTCCACGTCCCAATGCTCATAGAAATGGGTTTCTTGTATCAGGAGGATATCAATTTTGTGTGTTAACATTAGCCTCCAGACAGCGCTTTGCGCAAAGGGGTTGCGTAGTCCGTTAGTGTTTAAAGTTGCGATTTTAACTTCCATGGTGGTGTTAGAATGAGGGGGGGGCGTTATCTGGTGTTTGTTTTATGAAAGCCGGTTCTGGTTCCTCGTCGGAGCTGGTTGCACTTTGAGCATCCGAGACAATGACGAGTCTGTCTGTAGAGTCCCTGTCTTCGTCAGAGTCCATTTCGTGGACTTGGGGTTGTGCCACTTGATCCATTACTGGGGGTAGGCTCTCTAACATTGTAATGTCATTGTCGAGGGGCTTTGCGCCTATTGTTCGACGTTGACCTGTGGTCTCTGTTTCGTCCTCCGATGACATCATGCTGCTTTGTTTCGCTTTTTTCTTTTCCTGTGATTCCGTTTCTCTTGCGCGCTTTGTTGAGGCGCTGGGTGTAACCTCTTCCTCTTTCCTGCAAGCTTCATGGTTTGCCACATTGATGCTGGTGATGTTCTGTGTGTGGCGGCTTGCCTTGGGTATCTTTGGGGTTTTCGTTTCCGTTGCTGCTTCCTTTTCAGCCTGTTGGCCGAGCTCCGGAAAATCGCTCCTTGATATGTTCTCAGGGTTCCCGATGGGAGTTGCCCTAATTGGTGTTATGGTCCCTCCTGTTGCTTCTGAGTGTGTCTTGTACGGACATGTGTCCAATTTGTGGGTCAGAGCCCCACACTTAATACAGGGTTCTGTACAGCTTTCTATTTTATGCTTTGACGATTTGCAATTTCTGCATTGTATTCGAGGGCAATCTGCCCCAAGGTGTTCCTCCGAATTACATCTAAAGCACCTTTTTTTCACACCTGGGTAGTTCACCATTACCCTCGTTCCCCCCAAAAAAACAAAATTGGGGACTTCTTTTTTCATGTCAATCTGGATTTCAACGTCTCCTGTTTTCCATCCTTTATAGTCTGCGTACTCCATTGCTTTAATCTCGTGAATTTCCCCCCATTGGCTAAAGAATTTCTTGACTTCAGGTTCGTTCTCTAGGTATTCTAGTGGAAACCTGGTTATTTTTAGCGTTTTTCGTAGGCTGCCTACTAGAAACGGTCTGATTGTTTGTCCACAACAAATGAAACCCTCTAATAATTTCTTTTTTGTTTGTTCGCTTTTGACCACTATTTGAAATCTATTGTTCCCATAAGGTATAAAACCGTATATATTTTCCGCCCCTACTGTTTCGATTAGAGCTTTCGCTAACGCCCGCTGATCTACGGGCTTCGTGAGCTCGATACCGAGCGTCCTAGTTCTAGGCAAAAAATGCGACATAGTTACAGAAATTCCTGACTACTGGGTGTAGAAAGGGAATGTAAGGGAGGGCAAAATCGAGGAACGTTGGGCGTTCCTCGCCGCAAACAAAGCGATACCAGAATAGACGGATAAAACAGGCAATAAAAAGAAAAAAGGTCTTACCAAAGCCTGGGTACTACTGCGGAATCTGAGCATGGAGCTCTCTTTTCGAGCCGTTGAAACTGGATCTTCTTGAGAGGTAGACGTCTGCCTTCGGCCGGAGCTTTCTCGGGGGTCCTCGGGAACTGTCTCTGGAATCCGCTGCGTTCTGTCGATGTCGATATTGAGGTCTCTTCAGTGGGAGCCAGGCCCTAGTGGAAATACCAGGCAGAAGCATTAGCAGGTCATCTCTATCTATAGGAGTTGCCAAATGGTGTGCCACCCTTTTTTAATACATTACTCTGGATTTAGAGAAAGATGTTGAAAGTTTATTTTTTCACTTGGTTAGAGTATAATAAAATTAGTTTAATCCTTTATCCAAGTGTGAGCTGGATAAAGCTCACACCAGCTCCCACTGAAGAGACCTCAATAAAGGTCGAAACTAGTCTGGGTAGTGGCCCTTCCTTTAATGCATAACATTAGACATATCCGCAAGGAGATGTGTTTTGCATTATAGGAGATACTGAGTAAGGAGTGTTGGTAGCTTTCTCCACCTTTGCAACGAGCTGCCCTGGTGTTGTATCACTTTACCCTAGTCCTGAAGATACTTCAGGCGCAAACTTTGTTTGCTCACACTTGGATAAAGGATTAAACTCTTTTTATTATACTCTAACCAAGTGAAAAAATAAACTTTCAACATCTTTCTCTAAATCCAGAGTAATGTATTAAAAAAGGGTGGCACACCATTTGGCAACTCCTATAGATAGAGATGACCTGCTAATGCTTCTGCCTGGTATTTCCACTAGGGCCTGGCTCCCACTGAAGAGACCTCAATATCGACATCGACAGAACGCAGCGGATTCCAGAGACAGTTCCCGAGGACCCCCGAGAAAGCTCCGGCCGAAGGCAGACGTCTACCTCTCAAGAAGATCCAGTTTCAACGGCCCGAAAAGAGAGCTCCATGCTCAGATTCCGCAGTAGTACCCCAGCTGTGGTAAGACCTCTTTTCTTTCTATTGCCTGTTTTATCCGTCTATTCTGGTATCGCTTTGTTTGTGGCGAGGAACGCCCAACGTTCCTCGATTTTGCCCTCCCTTACATTCCCTTTCTACACGCAGTAGTCAGGAATTTCTGTAACCATGTCGCATTTTTTGCCTAGAACTAGGACGCTCGGTATCGAGCTCACGAAGCCCGTAGATCAGCGGGCGTTAGCGAGAGCTCTAATCGAAACAGTAGGGGCGGAAAATATATACGGTTTTATACCTTATGGGAACAATAGATTTCAAATAGTGGTCAAAAGCGAACAAACAAAAAAGAAATTATTAGAGGGTTTCATTTGTTGTGGACATACAATCAGACCGTTTCTAGTAGGGAGCCTACGAAAAACGCTAAAAATAACCAGGTTTCCACTAGAATACCTAGAGAACGAACCTGAAGTCAAGAAATTCTTTAGCCAATCGGGGGAAATTCACGAGATTAAAGCAATGGAGTATGCAGACTATAAAGGATGGAAAACAGGAGACGTTGAAATCCAGATTGACATGAAAAAAGAAGTCCCCAATTTTGTTTTTTTGGGGGGAACGAGGGTAATGGTGAACTACCCAGGTGTGAAAAAAAGGTGCTTTAGATGTAATTCGGAGGAACACCTTGGGGCAGATTGCCCTCGAATACAATGCAGAAATCGCAAATCGTCAAAGCATAAAATGGAAAGCTGTACAGAACCCTGTATTAAGTGTGGGGCTCTGACCCACAAATTGGACACATGTCCGTACAAGACACACTCAGAAGCAATAGGAGGGACCATAACACCGATTAGGGCAACGCCCATCGGGAACCCTGAGAAAATATCAAGGAGCGATTTTCCGGAGCTCGGCCAGCAGGCTGAAAAGGAAGCAGCAACGGAAACGAAAACCCCAAAGATACCCAAGGCAAGCCGCCACACACAGAACATCACCAGCATCAATGTGGCAAACCATGAAGCTTGCAGGAAAGAGGAAGAGGTCACACCCAGCGCCCCAACAAAGCGCGCAAGAGAAACGGAATCGCAGGAAAAGAAAAAAGCGAAACAAAGCAGCATGATGTCATCGGAGGACGAAACAGAGACCACAGGTCAACGTCGAACAATAGGCGCAAAGCCCCTCGACAATGACGTTACAATGTTAGAGAGCCTACCCCAGTAATGGATCAATTGGCACAACCCCAAGTCCACGAAATGGACTCTGACGAAGACAGGGACTCTACAGACAGGCTTGTCATTGTCTCGGATGCTCAAAGTGCAACCAGCTCCGACGAGGAACCAGGACCGGGTTTCACAAAACAAACACCAGATAACGCCCCCCCCTCATTCTAACACCAACATGGAAGTCAAAATCGCAACTTTAAACACTAACGGACTACGCAACCCCTTTGCGCAAAGCGCTGTCTGGAGGCTAATGTTAACACACAAAATTAATATCCTCCTGATACAAGAAACCCATTTCTATAAGCATTGGGACGTGGAGAACTTCTCAAGAAGCTATCCGGTCACCAGCTACTGGTGCTTCGGGGACGCTCACTCGCGAGGGGTGGGGATACTAATTCGCCCCCCAATCGCGGGGGGGTTCTTCAACGTCCAAAAAGACGCCACAGGACGCCTAGTAACGGTGGACTGGAAGTACGGTGGCCGTACCATCCGACTTGCTGCAGTTTACGCCCCGAACAATCCATACCACAGAAGTGGTTTCTTCTCTGCCCTTGAAAACTATCTCCTGGGAGCAGAACACCTAATAGTTGCAGGAGACTGGAACTGTGTGGAAGACACACGTCTAGACAAAATAGGCGGGAACGCAAACAACGGAACTGGCGGCATTGCCGCTTTAAATCGATGCTGTATAAATTTTGACCTCGTCGATATCTGGAGGCGGAATAACCCCGCCAAAGTAGAAACTACGTGGGGCCGCGGCCAGATATCGACAAGACTAGACAGAGTGTACGTGTCCCAAAACCTGGAACAATATGTTCAGAGGATACGTCACACCGCAGTGCATAACTTGACAACCGACCACAAGATGGTCATACTAAAAATCACGCTCCCAGAGGTGATGGAAACAGCCAGAGGTCCTTGGAGGCTCCCTCCTACCTTCCCCAGTCTTTTCAGCGACCAGCTACAGAACCTCTGTGACGGATGGACAAACACCAACTGGGACTGGGAAAACTGGCTGACCTTCAAGAGGCAGGCTAGGGAACTGTTCCAAAAATGTGGACGCGAAAGGGCCTACCAAAAACGCAAACGGCTGAGGGATCTCTACAGGGAACTCGGCTGGTACCGGACAAACGAACGGAGCGGAGTTCCCTGCGGAGATCTCATCAGACAAGTAGAAATAGAACTGCAGCAAGAGCGGCAGAGTAGAGTCGAGGACCTCGACTTTCGAACGAGACTCTATCTCAGACATTTGGAAACACCTTCCGCCGCATTCTACAACCAACAACGGGTGGCAGCTAATGATGAGAAAACGATTCACCAGATCGAGGAGAAGGGCCAGATTTTACGCTCAACCCACGAAATACTCGGTCACTTTCATCAGCAGTATATCGGTATCTTCTCTGACCGGCAGGGCACGGATGACTTCAGTGAGTGGGACGCAACACGTTTTCTCGATCATCTTAGTGCCCTGCAGGACAGGCCGATAACTGCAGCCGAATTAAAGGCCACGTACAGAATGATGAAAACAAATAAGACCCCAGGGCCAGACGGACTGGGGATAGAATTCTATAGATCTATCTGGGAATTTGCATTGGCAGCGTTAATAAACATCTTTAACGAATTCCTCACTTCGGGAAACATCCCCGAGGAATTCGTTAAGAGCCACACCATCTTTATCCCCAAGAAAGACCGAGATCGGACTTTGTCGAATAACTGGCGTCCAATCTCCCTAACCAACGTAGACTACAAGATTTTTGCAAAAATTATCTGCATGCGCCTCAAGGGTGGTATCGAAAAAATAATAACAAGCTCACAGGTCTATGGGATCCCTGGTAGATCTATGGAATTCAATCTCTTTTTGTTAAGAGACTTGATCAAACTGGCCAAAGAGAAAAAATACCCCCTGGCACTTCTCTCCACCGACCTGGAGAAAGCGTTTGACAGCGTCAACCACAGGTACTTGCAGAACATCCTACTAAAAACAGGCGTGGGCCCGAGACTTCGGCGTACAATTAAAAACATGTATGCGGAAGCCACGACCCAACTATCTATTAATGGGTTTCTAACAGAACCAATCCGCATAAAGAGAGGGGTTAGGCAAGGCTGCCCGCTAAGCCCCCTCCTCTTCTCCCTAGTATTAGAACCCCTAATCAAAAGAATTGATAACACCCCCGCAATTAACGGTATTCCACTGCCCCAAGGCTCCAGACAATGCAAAATAGTGGCATATGCAGACGATGTAGTGGCTACACTCAGAGACTCTGAGTCCATCTATATCTATCTGCACACGCTGCAAAAATTCAGCATAGTCAGTGGTCTTCGCGTTAACGCACAAAAAACCAAAATCAAAAGTTTCGGAAATTTCCATAGCACTGGACTTCCCTACGGTTTAACGCTACAGACACAGCCTCTAACTATACTAGGCGTGCCCTTTTCAGACACCCTAGCACTACCAATCCAAAAATTGCAGGAGACAAGCAGGGAAAGGATAAGGCTGTTCAAACCAACCTTCTTCTCCTTTTATGGCAGAGCGACAGTAATAAAAACAATCGTCACCCCAATGCTGATGCACACTGTCAATATCACAGGCATCACACTGGCACAAGAAAATAAATTATCAAAAGAACTCCTGGATTTCTTCTGGAATGGGAGAAAACGCGAAGTAAAGAAAGAATATCTACAACTCAAACAGGAAGAAGGGGGTTATGCTCTGCCCGATCACAGAAGCTTGCTACAAGCAAACACGTTCAAAACCGTACGGAAGGCCTTAAACTCCAACCACATTTCTGGCCTACTAATTAGATATTTTATAGGACTTTTCCTCCCCCTCTTTGGGATCACGGATTATGCTGGACCCCGCGCAAGAGGGGTGCCCAAGTGGTACCGTACAGTAGTGAAATCGATCACAACACTCAGAGACAGAGGAATAGCAATCCTCACACACAAACCCAAAGCAGTATACTGGGATTTCTTCCAACTTTCCAGGCGTGATACACCCAATCTTAGTACAAATAATGAAATTCTCTTCAGAAACATCAAAAATAGCTGGGGACAGCCTTTTCATCGGGATCTAGCCTGGAGAATAGTCTACGGGCGGCTCCCGGTGAAACAGGTGAAATCCCGGTATGTACCTAACCCATGCGACCCATTCTGCGATGTCTGCCGGGACGTGGAAACGGTGGACCACTTCTTTTACTTTTGCCCACCAGCCCAACGCATCTGGCGGGACTCAGCACAGCATTGGGAATCCCCATGCTGACAGTAGAAGAGGTAGTACGACTACAATTCCCGCCACCAGTCCAAAAAACCCAAAAGTTCACTATCTTCCTAATCAATGTACTAAAATATCACATCTGGAAAGTACGGAAAAAATCCCAGGTACGAGACGCAAATTTAATGTATGCAAGAATAAGAAAAGGTTTCTTTTTCTACTTACACAAATTTCTTGCACAAGAAAGGCACTTACTAGGAGACTTTAAATTTGTGAATCAATACTGCAAACCACCGATAATATGCTTTCTTATACAGGGACGCATCAAGCCCTGTATATCTCTTTAG
The DNA here is from genome assembly GCF_054136105.1 of Typopeltis vanoorti. NCBI lineage: Eukaryota > Metazoa > Arthropoda > Arachnida > Uropygi > Thelyphonidae > Typopeltis > Typopeltis vanoorti. Next base: position 51,939,944 of record NC_143555.1, on the reverse strand, counting down.
AACCCAAAAAAAACCCACCATCCCCCCCCACCCCAGGAAAAAGAATAACCACTCTGTTTCCCCTAGCCAGAAAGCTTTCGCTGGCACGGTTTCTTTATTCCAAACAAGGGGGGGAGAGCTGAGAACCCGGGCGGCGAAGGCTTACTGCGAGGCGGTGCCGCTCCTCGTGAGCGGCATCTCCCGGGCCAGTCTCTTCCCCATTCTAAGTCCCAGTGGTACCAGGTATACAAGTTCCTCAGTAAGTTCCTATTCATTCCTACTTACCGGACCTTAAGTCCCGTTATTTTAGATTTAAAATAAATATTTAAACAAGTCCTATTATTTATATCCTGTTTAAAAAAAAAAAAAAAAAAAAAAAAAAAAAAAAAAAATTATATATATTATTTACCTGGAATAAAAATAAGGATATTATATCTAGTAACATAAAAAGAACCTCCATTAATACTGGAGTAAATCATTACTTTAGATAAAATAATATGAGAACTAGAGACAAAAGTCTATGTTTAACCTTTTATGAACAGGTAAATTGAGATTATATGTTACAGACCAATTAGCCAATAAGGCTAAACAGGTTGACTGAGGCCTCTTTTTACCTCCTACTATCCTACTCTATCTTATATCATACTCCTCTTTTACTGTCTGCTGATCCTCAGCATGCTTTATTCTCCAAAGGCCAATGATGAGAGACATGAACTCCCATTCTACCTCAATAAAGGTCGAAACTAGTCTGGGTAGTGGCCCTTCCTTTAATGCATAACATTAGACATATCCGCAAGGAGATGTGTTTTGCATTATAGGAGATACTGAGTAAGGAGTGTTGGTAGCTTTCTCCACCTTTGCAACGAGCTGCCCTGGTGTTGTATCACTTTACCCTAGTCCTGAAGATACTTCAGGCGCAAACTTTGTTTGCTCACACTTGGATAAAGGATTAAACTAATTTTATTAAATACAGATCTTTGTTATATTCCCATGATTTCTAAATGATCTGTTGTAAAGTGAAAATCTGATCCTGACAGCCTCTATTTGGCCTGAAATCCAGCTTGTTCTCCACCATGCTTCTCTTTCACAATCCTTCTCAACCGTTTCTCAAGTATATTTGCATATATCTTATCATGAACACTCAGTAGAGAAATACCTCTGTAATTCTCGCATTCAGTTTTATTTCCCTTTTTATATATAGGTACTATGAGAACTCTGCTCCAATTATGTATAATTCGTCCCTCTGTCCAGGCTTTCTGAACTATGCAGTGCAGCCACTGCAAGACCTTTGTGCCTCCATACTTGAGCATTTTTGGTTGAATATCAGCTGCCTTTCCATATTTCAGGCTTTTGATGGCTTTTCTACTTCAAGTATGGATAAGTATTCCTGACTGCATGCTTGGTTTTTTACCACTAGGCTGTCATCACTGCTTGTTTTATTTAGCAATTTTTTGAAATAATTACTCCATACCTCAAGAATATCTTTTTTTCCTGTTTTAATGTTCCCTTTATCATCAAGCACGACACTCCAGAAGGAAGCCTAAAACCCGAGATGAAAGAAAAGGCATAGGGACTTTGAGTGTGCGACACAGAGCCTCTGTAAGTTTGTTCCATCTTTTGTTGTTCATTCCTTTTGTAATCTAGGAGATACATTATAGATGGACTGATAAGAAATAACAATAAGAAGTGTCTATAAGAGAATCCTCTGATTTGTTATTAATTGGAATATAATTTGTGAGATAACTTGGCATAGCTAGCTTTCCTCTTTGTGAGTAAATTAGAGTTTCAATAATTTGATTTAATAAGCGGAGAAGTAATTGAGTACTTATATTGTATAGTTATTTAGTATTGAAAAGGGAAAGTTTATTTCTTTATGCTAAAAGTCTAAAGGATAGGCAAAGAGTAACCTCCCTATCATTTAATTAATGTACTTTGTTATTAATGTAAATAAATGTGTTTTAATTATATGTCAATAAAGTGCCGCCTGATCTTTTATTTTACAATGCACTGTTCCTAAATAAGCTCCGATCTGTGAGCGGGAAACAACTAAGTCATTAAAAGCGTAGTTTAAGTACTTGAGAAACCATGACTGTTTATGTAAACTTTATTGAAAGAATTTATGCTGGTAAGAAAGAGATCTACTGGACCCATTACTGAGTCTTATGTTGATATAGAAATACTGGTCGCACAGTCTTAACAAATAAATTTTCCAGTGTTCATAGGTATATGACTAGTAAATGTGAAACATGGATAAACACAGTATGCAGCAGAATAAATAAGAAAGGTTACGAAAGCAAAAGCGCACTGCTATAAAGAATAAAGATATTACAATATAGGCAAACAGCAATTCGTTACAATAACGCATTAGACCTCATTCGTTACAATGGCACAGCCAACCACATTCGTTACACCCCCCCCCTTTCCATTCTATGAAATATTTCTTACCCAAACCCTGCTAACAATTCCTGGCCAACTTATAAGTCTCAATCCCATCCACTCTTCTCTTCCTATTCATGATGAAGAAAAGTGGATTGGATTACGAAGGCCAATTACCACCAACTAATAACCAACGTGTAATGGAAATCTACACACTTCAAGAAGTAATTCTTCAAGCGTATAGTCCTTTTAGCCTAATATTTCATTTTCTTTTGTATTTTAGGACTTTAGTTTTAGTGCTGTTGAGTGCCAACAAAATCAGTAATGTATTTTTACATAAATTATCTAGACAGTTTTAGGCAGTCTGAATGTTAGCATAATAATTGCAAAAGCAGAGACTGCTTATGTGGGTTTGTCCAACCAAATCTTAAGTTTTTTAGTTCTAAAAAAAATAGTGTTATTAGTTTAAAAATTGTGCTTGAATTATCATACATTGCAGAATTAATCTGTTTAGCAAAAAAAATTGTTTCAATTTTTCAATTAGTGTGAAATTACTATTTAATAAGATATGGTAGATACGTAGCATAGCATATGGCACCAATACACAGGAAGGCAATGGCATCCAAATCGCCGTCTTTGTTTAAAAAATTTAACTAAAGGGAGTTCGTCCAGTGTAACGTCTATGGGATGTATGCTTTTGCAAGAGCAGCTGGAGTTTGGTTTAATAACGATAGTGGTGGGAAAATGTGCCGAAAGTGTCATGAAAGCGAGGATTTGAAGTGTGTCTCGTGAAAGTCATAATGCGATAGAAAATAGTGATATGATAGAAAATAGTTCCATTGCATAAAGTAGGCTCCAAGACTGCTGTTGCAAATTACCAACCGATCAGCATATCAGGAGTCATTGTCAAGGTTTTGGAGAAAGTAGTCAAGAGGAAAATACAGGAATGGATAGATGATAATGGGATACTGTATGGAGGACAGCATGGTTTTGTGAAGGGTAGACAATGACTCAGTAACTTGCTCACATTTTATAACACAGTGATGGCTGGACTGGATAAGGGTAATGGGTTTACAGTGATTCTGCTGGACCTTGCTAAGGCCTGTGACAGGATACCACATGGAATTCTAATCAGATATCAGAGAGTAGTTTATTCAGGAGTAGAGTCCAAAAGAAAGCCTGTGACTAGTGGTGTGCCACAGGGTTCTGTTCTTGGATCACTGCTGTTTAATTTGTTCATTAACAATATAGGAAAGGATCTGAGAGGAACTGTTCATTTGTTTGCTGATGATGCAGAATTGAGTAGAGCAATAGTGAATCCACATGATGTCAAAATTTTGCAGGATGATTTGGATAGATTGGAAGACTGGGCTAAGGAGAATAGATGCCAGTTTAATGTGGCAAAGTGTAAGGTTATGCATTTTGGGGTGAAAAGAATAGCAGCATTATACCACATTGGTGGAACTGTACTCCAGGAGATTGATGCGGCCAAGGATTTGGGAGTGTTGATGGACAGGGGAGTTGAAGTTTAAGGGGGGGGGCACATTGCAAAAGTGGCTAAATCAGCATCAGCTCATCAGATCACTTGGTTGCTGAAAAATACTTTAATAAGCAGAGACAAACAGGTTATTGTTACTCTTTATCGAGCATTGATAAGACCCCATCTTGACTCTGTGCCCAGATCTGGGTGCCGGGGTTTCCTCTTCATGGGAAGAAGGTAGAGAGGACCCAGAGGCAAGTCACCAAGATGATAACTGGTCTATCGAATGAACCTTATGAGAACAGGTTGAAGATCTGTGGGTTGCAGAAATTGGCTGATAGGCAGAAGAGGGGTGATATGATTGAGACATTCAAATTACTGAAGGGTTTTTACAAGATTAATTCAGAGGAAATTTTTCAGAACAGGTCTGGTGGTGGGAGAACTAGGGGTCCATCCATGGAAACTGGGCAAGAATTTGGTTAGCAATGGTGTTAGAACTAGGTTTTTTTGCTTGGAGAGTGGTGAATGAGTGGAATAAGCTGCAAATGCCTGTTGTAGGTGCCATGACTGTGAATGAGTTCAAGGCAAAGTATGATAGGTACTGTGTGTATGCTGAATAGTTGTTCTGGACGTGATGTTTAGGGTCTCCCTCGATGAGTCTAAGGACTCCTTGGAGTTGCCTATAATAATAATAATATTGAGGATACTGACATGTAGAAGTAAGGAGGTCATGGTTCCCTGTACACTGATCTGGCTACTTGGTTTTTAAAAGGATGAAGATATATTGAAAACGATCCAGAGATGACTGACTATGGTATTTTCTGGTCTTCAGAGTACTGGGCTATGAAGAAAGATTGAGGGAGTGCTATTCTTTTACATGCAGCGTGAGTTGTTGTAATTCAGCCTGGTTCAATATTACCCTTTGAGTTGAAAGACATGGGTTTGAATTCATCTAGGACAAATCCACAGGTGAGTTAGCCATTCTCACATGGAAGTGGCAGGGTTTTTCATCCCACAAAGCAAGCAAACTGGCCTTAAAACACATACAATTATCAGATATAATACAGTGGCCTCATAGCCTGAGTTGCTTTGGCCTTAAATCCAAAGCAACTTAGGCTAGTGCAGAGTAGTGAGTAAATGGAACGTGTTACCTCAGAGTGCAGAAACAGTATGTGAGTTGAAGTGTCAAAGTTTAGTCATGAGATAGTAGCAGTTGTCAACCATATACTTCCAAATGCCTTAATTCATTAATAGCCTGAGTTTGCTATCAGTGAAAGTTGGAGCATGGAGACTGGCTACCTACCTGTTTTCAAAAAGTTAGTTAGAGCTGAAGGAGCTTCACCTACTCTCTCTGGGAAATAAAAAAGGCATTGTGGATATATTTTTATTTTTGTGTATGACAATAGGACCAGCCACTATGAGTTTAATGACAGCACTAGAGGTCTGAGGATGAATAATAAAATCAAGACCTCTGACTTCCATCTGTTTGAATCAGTCACTATGAATATTCTGAACTTATTTTCATTATTCACCAACATACCAATTGCTGACACTGGAACTGTTAATAATAGACTTCATCTCAGATACCATTTGCTCTTTTAGTTACACTTTATGAATAAGACTCATAATGCATGGGATGCATAGTAAGGAAATAAAGTATAAGGTTATGTTGAGTAGAATAGTAAAGAAAAACACTCTCATGTACTGAATTTCACTAATCTAATCCTATTAATTTAGGAGGAAGACAGGTGACATGATTAAGTCAAATTATCTCAAAGGGCTTTTACCCTATTAACTCAAAAGAGATCTTTCATAGAGTAAAGGGTGAGAGGAGTAGAAAAGCAAAAGGCAATCTCAGAAGTTGTATAAAGAAGGCATGAGCAGAGGACTGAGGAAGAGGCTTTTGTGTGTGTGTGAGTGGGGGATGACGAGGGTAGTCTTAAAAGTTCTCGGCCTCGACCATAGATGGCAATATTATCGGTAAGATTTTTTTTTCTAAGTTGATATACATCTGTCATAAGCATCCATGTGAAATTGCAAGTCATTCTACCAAGAAGTTTGTTTTATACAGCTTCTGAAGCAAAAGTGTTGTCTGTATCCCTTGAAATGGATAAAATTGAGTATCGTGTGGTTATAATATTTTTTGTAAAAGAAGGTTTAAGTTTAAATTTTGACAATTAAGAAATGGGCTGTCAAGTTTAAACATGGCTGAACCAGCCTTGAAGATGATCCACATGAAGGATATCCAAAAAGGTGTAACAACACCAGGAATCATGGATCAAGTGCATGATATGGTATTGAATAACCGGCAAGTTAAAGTGCATGAAATTGCTGAGACTATAGTCATTTCAAAAGAATGTGTACAATATATTTTGCATGAAGAATTGCAAATGAAAAAGCTTTGCGCAAGATGGGTGCTGCGCTTGCTCACAGCAGATCAAAAATGCACTCACATGAAAATCTCTGAACAGTGCTTGGAGCGTTTAAACAAGAATAAAGCTGATTTTGTGCAGTGATTTATTACTATGGATGAGACTTGGATTCACCATTACACACCAGAATCCAAAGCAGTCAAAACAGTGGACAGAAGCCAGTTGTTCAGCACCACAGAAGAAAAAGTCGGTTCCATCAGCAGGAAAGGTCATGGCATCAGTGTTTTTGGATGCTAAAGACATTTTGTTTATTAATTATCTTGAAAATGGTAAAACGATAGCCGGAGAATATTATTCCGATCTTTTAACCAGACTGGACAAAAAGATTCGTGAGAAAAGACCCGTTTTGCAGAAGAAAAAATCATCTGTCATCAAGACAATGAACCTGCCCACAAAGGTGTTTTGGTAATGGGAAAATTGCGGGATCGGCACTATGAATTGCTGGAACATCCACCCTATTCCCCAGATTTGGCTCCCTCTGACTTCTATCTCTTCCCAAAACTAAAACTCCTCCTCACTGGTCAGCATTTTTCTTCAAATCAAAAGGTGATTGCAGCTGTAGAGGGGTATTTTGCAGATCATACTGAGAACTACTACGGGGACGGGATAATGGCGCTGGAGCATTGCTGGAATAAATGTATTAGTCTTAAGGGAGATTATACTGAAAAAAAAAAAATTTTGAAATTATAAATTTGTTTTTTCGTTGTTAGGCCGAGAACTTCTCAGACCACAATCATATGTTCATTATTCACCAGCATACCACTTGCTGATACCTGAGAATAATGTGAGTGTAGCAGCAATGAACAAGATTTTGATATGATTTGATGAGCAGTGTGTGTGTGTGTGTGTGTGTGTGTGTGTGTGTGTGCGCGCATAACAGTGAGGACTGACTACAAGGATGTCTGATGCAAATAATAATAACTCATCAATATTTTGACCCCCTCCCCCCCTTTTTTTGAGGTCATTAACAAAACTGATTTAAATCTGAGGGAGAATTATCAAGCATGATCATCCGTGTCATTTTTATAATATTAACTTACAAGACGTCCTCTCTTTCATTCCATTAAATTCATGTATGGTGGATTTTTATATTGAGGAGATTATTCATAGATATTATCATAATATTATTAATCCTACCATAGAGATGATCTCTCTTTCTAACAATTATTTTTAATTTATTACCGAGTGTACCTATATATTATTATATGCACAAGGGTTCACTCCAATTGGTGCAATGACCTTAACTCTTTCAGAATCCAAATAATCACTGACTCAAGACCAAAATACAAAATAAACACATTTAATATAACAAAAACAATATATATACACACTTCAAACAAATATTACATAACTAATTACAAAATTAATTGGATCCAATGCCTTTTAAAAATAAACTTACACTTAAGACTAGACTAAACACTTTGTTTGCACAATCACAAAAATGTTCATAGCCAGTTTCTTTCTCTGTCACGGCCCTTTTCCGAAGATATATGACTCTATTCTTCATTTTTACAGGATCCTTTCTCATCACTTATGTAACACACATTAATTCTTCCTGACTTAATTCTGTCTCTTTTCTTCAGTAGAAATAATAGTCAGATCTGGCGTCCTTAATACAGATGAAACTTCCTAATCAGAGTTTTCTCGAACATTCCTTTAGAGCGTAAATAGCAAATTCTTCTTTTATTCACTAAATGCTTATTGACAGTCTTAACTATTCAAATAAAAAAACATTAAAAAAAAACTTTCAGTTCTACGATTCCCTTTTCGGAATCTACTATAAATCTTTTAATTAGTGTTTCCTTCAATATTCCTTTTAAAACGATTTATAGCAATATATCCCTTTCATTTATCAATACTTATTCCACGATTCCTTTTTCGGAATATACTATTAATTTTCCTCAGAATGTCACATAAAAAAAAAAATTCAAGTTCCTCCGAACCTAAATATCTGCCGTCCTGTGTTCTAAATTCCTTCCGAACGCTCTCTTGTTTACAGCCGTTACTCAGATACCGAACGCTTTCCTTGTCAGCTGTCAATCACACATCAAACTTCTCGGCGGGCATGCGTACTCCGTGACAAGCGAGAAACTAAGTACTGTATAATGGCTGACACGTTGTCTCCGTTAGCGACAAGAGAATGTCCTCATAAAACACAAAACTTAATATTTCAAACCATAATAAATTTGTTTAAAGTAACACAACTATTCAAATCCGGCAAGTACATTAAATTTTTGACTTCTTTACATATCACTTTTAACAAAACAATTTCCATAACGGGCATATCGCAAGTGCCGACAATGCGTGTTATGAAAACAAAACTAATAAACATACTAACATAAACAATACGTAAAAATATTCAGAATTTTAATTATGATTATTTTTACATGATCATCCGTGTGGTTTTTATAATATTAACTTACAAGGCGTCCTCTCTTTCATTCCATTAAATTCATGTAATTATTTGCACACTTATGTATTTGTGCATGTGTGACAATGAGTAAGCATGTGGGAAAGATATCCTATTAAATGGTCCAAAATTGAGTTTTTTCTTATTTTTAATTTCTTATTTTTAATTTCTCATTTTTATCTCATTTTTTTTTATATTTTTCCCATACACAAAAAGTCAAAGAACCTATGGCAAACAAATGCTGTGTGTGGGCAGGGTCAGGAGTAGAATAATCTGTTTATATTCTTCTTAAACTGTTGAAGATTGTAGTCCTTTGGAAACGCTTCATGAGGGAGGCTGTTCAACAGAATTGAGGTGGAAGGAATAAAAGATGGCTGGGAATAGCAGTTTCAGTGAGTATGCAGTTAGACTGTAAAGGGATGTTGAATAGCTGTTGCTCAAGTTTCTGTACATCTGGCAGAAATGAGAGGCATAGTGGATGTAAGTTCTGCTGAACAATGGCCATGTATATTTTAGAAGAGACACAATGCAGAAACTGATCTCCTACAGTAAAGTGGCTGAAGAGAGCCATTAAGTGAAATGTCATTAATCCACCTGACTGCCCTTGGCTGAACGCCATCAAGAATTACTAGGGTGATTTTAGGTACACCACCCCAAACATGAGGGCAGTATTCCAATGTTAGTTGGACTTGTGATTTATATAGAGTTAACTGTTCAGCAGAGAAGTACCATCTTGAGCAGAAAAGGATGGCAAGTTTTTTGGAAACTGATAATACTATAGAAGTATATGATTGTTACAGGAAAGGTTTGGAGTAAGAGTCAGTCTGAGAAGAGAGATTTGGTCTTGACTGTTGAGCTGAGCATTATCAGAAGTAAGTAGAAGATCTGAGGTCTTTTTTTAAGAGAAAACAAGCAAAACTGCATTTTGCAAGTAATGAAGTTGACTCAGTTTCTTTCACCCCAATCAAGGATACTGTGGAGATCAGTGTTCAGGGCACTTATTACACATGAACTTGAAGCTTGAGATATTTGAGCCCTACAGAGTTTGTCATATGAGTACAATGAGTTGAGGCTATCATCAGCAAAACATTGAATAGGGTTTACAATCAATGAGAGCAGGTTGTTTATATAAATCAGGAAGGGGGTGGGCAAAAAGATAGAAACCTGAGAGACACAAGTATTGATAGGAAAGTCTGAGGAGAGAACACCATCTACCATTACATGTAGGAATCAACCTGAGAGAAAACTGGCAATGCATTTACACAATTACAAAGGCAATCTAAATGATGGCAACTTGTTGAGAAGCCCTCAATGCCAGACCCTATCAAAAGCCTTGGAGATGTCAAGAGCAATGGCACAGGTTTCTTCAAACCTTCCCATGAAATGGTCCATGCATGATGTAGGCCAGGAGATTTGTGAAATCTAGATTGGTGAAATCCATACAAGTGGTCATGAATTAGATAGCAGTTCTCAAGTTGTTGAAGATGGAGAAGTTATTTACAAGTCTTATCTACAGTAGATAAGCTTCTCCATTACTTTAGATAAAACTGATGTGAGAGCAATAGGTTGATAGCTTGGTGGTAAATATTTATCTCCTTTTTTTTGAGAATTGGTTGTATATGAGTTATCTTCCATGCTAAAGGGTGGAAGCCAGCTGATTACAGTTTAGTGAGTGTATGATAGAAAACAGGTGTTAATTCAGAAGCACATCTCTTAAGCACAATGGGTGGGATTCCATGGTCTGGCTGCCTTCGTGGTATCAAGTTATTCAAGATTCTTCTGATGTGTTTCTGGCAGAAGATCATAGGAGGCATGAAATGTAATGTTGTAGGCAGAAGGAAGTAATTTGCAATGGTAATCAATGTAGGAGTTAGAGGAAAAGAATGAAGCCAAGACATCAGCCTTGCCCTTAGGTTATGTTACAATGCTGCCATTAGGGTAATATAGAGCAGCCTTCCCAAACTGTAGATCGCAACCGCTTGGGGGGGGGGGGGGGTATTAGTTTTGTTGAGGGGCCGTGAAATAATATAAATAAATTTAAAATCTTTTAAGTGAATATCTTTTTTATCTTAAAAGAAACGCATTTAATTTTTATTATTTATTATTTCTTTTTTGTTATTTTTCATATTTTAATGGAAAAAATCACATATTGGTGTTGGTTCACAAATTTTGCTTCCTGCATATTTCGGTGCTTAATGAATATTAGTAAATATATGCTTATTCATATAAGTTTCAATAAGAAGTTTCACAAAAAAGCTTACAAATGCAAAATCTTGTGTTCATTTAAAACAGCCAAGTTTTTCGGCTTTAAATTAATGTTTCATTGGTGGTGTACACAGGTGTGGGGGTTGCGGGGGGGGGGGGGGATAGACTTGGGATGCAGGGCAACTGCGCTGATAGCAGAGATCACATGCATCAGAACTATAAATGTCGGGGATTCCCTTATTGGTAATCGTTACTGGTAATTAAAAATCAACACAGGTCCTGCTTATCAATGGAAGCATTGGAAAGAAAGCTAAGAATTGCAGTTTCAAATATTTCACCTAATATTGAATCTTTTGTGTAGCAGTATTGAAACACATCCAGCATATTAAATTGTTATTAAACTTCTTTTTATGTTTTTAATTCTTACTTTGTTTATTACTAATCGTTTTACGTTTCACGTGCTTGTACTACAAATGTACAATAACAATATATTATATATCTATATAAAAATATAAGATAATGTGCCATGTAAAATGTGTATGTAAGATGCTAAAAATGTAATATTTGCATTTAAATTTTGCAATATTCACTGTGTATGTTTTGCATTGAATATCATCATCAAATTCCTGCCATGTACCCTCAAGGAGTGTAAGAGATATGATAGGACCACATGAAAAAAATTACATCATTACTAACTTCCTATCTACAATTTTCCTCCAAATCAGTCTGTTACTTGTCAAGACTCCAACATTACCAGATCTTATATTTCTATCGTCTAAGGCACTTTGTACCATATCAATCCACCTATATCTTGGTCTTCCTCTGGGAAAAATATAAAACAAGTGTTCTCTGCCAACCTGGCAGAGAAAACTTGTTTTGCTAATCTTTCCTCGCCCATTCTATTTAAGTGACCATACCACCTGAGATTAGCTCTACTAACGCATTCCTGGATGCTGACAATGTCAAGTTCTTTCCTAATATCGTCATTTTTAATATGATATTGCCATTGATGCCATCTGTTCATGCCTCTAATCTTTCTCAGGACTCTCATATCTGCGGTCTCTAGTCTTTGGTCAAGTGTTTTACTTCTGACCCAGCTCTCAGATCCATAAGTTAAAACTGGTTTGAACACTATCTTGTATATACAGCTAATTTAGTGTTTCGACTAATTTCTCTCTTATTCCATATGAATTTATTCAATTGACTTCCCACCATACCAGCTTTGCTGATTCTGTTGTCTATTTCTATATTTAATTTACCATTTTCAGTAAAAATCGTGCCTAAATAGCTGAAATGTTTTACTTGTTCCACAGGTTCTCCATTCATAACACAGTTGACATTTTCAATGATTCTGCCTATTTTCATTGTCTTTGTCTTTTTATTGCTGACCTTCATACCATATCTATTACAACAGTTATTCAATTTAGTCAGAGAATCTTGCAGACTTGTAGCAGATTTATTTAGAAGTATAACATCATCCGCAATAAAGCAAAGAGCTGACATTAACATCTCCAATTTTGATATCATGTTTAATACCACTTTCCTTCATAATGTGATCCATATAGATAATGAATAACAGAGGGGATAATGTACATCCTTGTCTCACACCAGATTTAACATTAAACCATCTTCCTCTACTTCCTTCAATTCTAACTACTGACTTACAACTCAAATAAAGACTAAGTATTGCTTGATATAATGCCCCATTGACACCATATAACTGCAGAGTTTTGAATAGCTTCTCTCTTGGCACCTTGTCATATGCCTTTTCCAAATCGACAAAACTTAAATACAGATCTTTGTTATATTCCCATGCTTTCTCAGCTATTTGTCGTAAAGTGAAGATCTGATCCTGACAGCCTCTATTTGGCCTGAATCTAGCTTGTTCTTCACCAAGCTTTTCTTCCACAATTCTTCTCAACCGTTTCTCAAGTATACTTGCATAGATCTTGCCAGGAACACTCAGTAGGGAAATACCTCTGTAATTCTCCCATTCAGTTTTATTTCCCTTTTTATATATGGGTACTATGAGAGCTCTACTCCAATCATTGGGAATTCGTCCCTCTGTCCAGGCTTTCTGAACTATGCAGTGCAGCCACTGTAAGACTCTTATTCCACCATACTTCAGCATTTCTGGTCGAATATCATCTACTCCTGCTGCCTTTCCACATTTCAAGCCTTTGATGGCTTTTTCTACTTCAAGTATGGATATGATTTCCTGATTGCATGCCTGGTCAGTGTTTTTTACCACTGTCCTGTCATCACTGCTTGTTTCATTTAGCAGTTTTTCAAAGTAATTACTCCATACTTCAAGGATATCTTTTTCTCCCATTTTCATGTCATCTTTATCATCTCTAACTCCTTTACAGCACTCTTTACCTCCATTTCTAAGCGTCTTCAACAACCTCCAGAATATTTTGCCACCTTCTTGATATTTATTTTCTATATTCTTGCCAAAGTTCTCCCATGACTTTTGTTTAGCTAGTTTTACATAGTATTTAGCATTCTTGCATTTGTCTCTATATTCTCTAAGAGCACAAGCTGATTTATTTGACAGGAACTTTTGATATGCTTTCTTCTTTTCCTTCACTGCCTCTTTAACTTCCTGTGTCCACCAAGGAGTTCTGATTTTTTTTATCCTTGCAGACAACCTCATCACATGCCTCTCTGGCAGAATCAATCAATGTTTTCTTCAGAGTTTGCCAGTGAATCTCCGAGGTTTGATTCCTATTCTCAAACTCTTTCATTTTTCTTCAATAATCTTTGTGTATTTCAGTCTACAGTTCCAATCTGAGAGGTGCTCAACTTTTATTCGCTTTAAAACTTTCTTACATGTTATTCTTTTCAATATGAAATTCAATTTTATCCTGCTCAAGACTAAATAGTGATCACTTCCAATTTCAAATCCTCTGTACACTCTGGTGTCCTGCACCAGAGAGAAAACATCACTATCAACAGTAACATAGTCAATGAGACTTTTCTTTTTCCTTGCCTCTTCTCTCCATGTGAATTTGTGCACATTTTTATGTTGGAACATGGTGTTAGTAATAGTCCATGTCCTGAGCAGAAATCCAACAGATATTTGCCATTATTATTAGCTCTGCTCTTTTCTCCAAGTTTTCCCAAAATATTTTTGTATGTCTCACAATCATTTCCTACTCTGCTATTTAGATCCCCAACAAGGACCAACTTTTCCTTTTTCATCGTGTCAGTTGATTTTTCTAAAGCCTCAAAAAATTCCTCCACTTCTACCTTAGTAGAACTTTCTGTGGGCCCATAGGCACAAATAGGTCTCATATTTGCCCACATTACTCTACTTGATACTGACTGCCATTCAAGAAGATTAGCCTCGTATTTTGTGTTAAATACTATGGCTACAGCTTCTTTTCCTTGATTGTCATTGCCTGAATATAACATTTTGTATTTATTGCTCAGAAAGATCTCATCAGTTTTGGTCTTTTTTGTTTCAGTCACCCCTATTATGTCGATCTGTTACTTATCTAATTCCTGAGCTAGCTCCATTTCTTTGCCATTCAGGCTTCTTACGTTGATAGTACCGATCTTTAACTCTGGTGATGTTGAGTTAGGGTTTGTTTTCAGATTTGTTCCAGTAGCTGACTTTTCGCTGTTCGCCCTGGTTCCCTGGCAAAAACAACATGAGCCTTGTTTAACCGGGTGACGCCTCAGCCGGCATGAAATTTTGTCATGTTGTACCATCATTTTTTATTTTGGTTTAACCAATAAGAATACAATTTGATTGGCTAAATCCCAAATTGCCAGCCCATCCTCGTTTGTTCAGTATCCAAGTAGGGTATCCAACAGGGTGCACCACGAGAAAGTGAGGATTTGACATTAGGTCAGAAGCCCTGGTTGGTTCTTCACATTCCTTTAAAGGCTATGTGGAGGTCTCCTCTCAGTTATACAGCTTTGACCCTTAAGCACCCCTGCATTGAATAATAAATATTATAATAATATATGTCTATATTGCGATTTTTTTTTCTCGATGAGGGCCATGAAATATTTTAATTTTTCAAAGGGGCCTTTACACCCATAAGCTTGGGAAGCACTGATATAGAGGACAAAGTAGCACAGGTGAACAAAAGTTGCTTCCAACAGCTTTGGTGAGGAACCAGAAGGCACGACAGTGGCACAAGCAGTGAGTTTTCTATATTTAGCCTTGTTGAATTTAGACTTTGTCCTTTCAACGGTGTTTTTACAAGTGTCGTGGACAACTGTATAGGCTGTGAAGGAAAGTAGTGGTGCTTTTTTTTTTTTTTTTTTTTTTTGCACAGCCCTGGCACACTTCCTTGAGAACTATAGTTTAGATATGGGTTGGAAAATTTGAATTGAGTGAGGAATTTAAGTTTCCATTTCAATATGGATTATATCTGTAACAAAATTGCAATAAGTATCTGGATCTGTAGAATGAAAACAAGTCTGATCATAAAGAGAAGGAGTAAAAGTCACATAAGTACTCCCACTTGCCATTGTAGTAATGCCAAAGCATACAAGGTTGTGAATGTTGAAGATTATATTTCTTTCTTATTTTAGATTTCTCAACTGGAAGAAACTTGATATCTCTACTGTTCACTTTAAGTAATAAATGTTATGCTTAAAAAACAGCAGAGCTAAGTTTCTGAAGCATGACATTCATGACTTAAAGTGAATTTTACTTACTCTGCTATTCTACACATTTATGTTTACTGTAATAGAGTTACTAACAGTATAACATTTCACATCACCACTGTAATAGTTTTCAATATTATATGTACATAAATGCATTGACATGATTTGCCATATTTGTAAATGCAAATTTGTTTCTTAATTTGATCAAAACATATCTATTTAAACCAAGTTTGTATTAATAAAATTCAACTGTTATATAAATTTGTTAAAATCAAAAATATTCAACACTTACTTATTGTAACGGCTTTGGGATCTTCTCTGATGATGAGGAAACACTGGTTTGAGAAGTGCTTTTGGTGGACTTGAAAATACATAGCATCCTTCTGCACTACGATGTACAGCTGCAGCCATTTCTTAGGTGTATTCTATAGCCAAAGCTAACTGAATAATAAATAAATAAATAAATAATATTTTCTATATTTAAAAGAAATCAATATTAATATATGAAGTAGTATTATTTAAATTAAGGGGATATTAAATCCCACATTGCTTCAAAACCAAATAAGAAACTTAAAGTTGGGAATCAAATCTTAGGAGATGGGTACATCTCCAACATAACTACATCTCCTAGGAGATGGGTTTTACATTATGGGAAATACCAAGAATAGTGATCAGAACTTCCCCACCTTTTGCTACGAGTTGCCCTAGTTTGTACCACGTACTTTGGACTACGTGCTTTAGCTTACGCTAGTAGTCGCTGATACTTTTATAGTTACTATATTCGGCATGAAACTCTTTGATTCCGATCTTTGAGTTTCTTATTCAGTTTTGAAACAATGTGGGATTTAATATCCCCTTAATTTAAATAATGTTTACATCGCTGAAATGAAGCCTATTGGCTCTTTATTTAAAATAATATGAAGTAGTTATTATGGTAGTAAAGAGGCTGATGAAAAGTACCATCTTATCCAGAGGTGGGTTGATAACACTTTGATATTTTACATAGAAAAACAGTAGTCTTGTTTCACCATCTACTCACATTTTACAACAATGACAGTGGAGTTGGATAAGCGAAATGGCTACCATAATTCTTTTAAATTTTCCCAATGCATTTGACCAATTAATTCCACACAAAAGGTTATTATACAAGCTTAAAGGGAAAGGTATGCAAAATAGACTTGTGACATGCAATGGACAGTAGCTTTCTGCAGGTTTCAAAGAGTGATATATGGAGGAGTTGAATCTAAGAGAATGAGGGTGACTAGTGAGATACTATAGAGTTGTGTCCTTGAACCACTCCTGTTTAACTTCTATATTAATGACAACTGGGATGGTCTGTTAAATTATATGGGTATGATGCAAAGCTGGTCTGGTGATAAGGAACATATCAGATATGGAATCCTTTCAAGTTACCTTGAACAGATTGATTCTATGGACAAATACTAATGAGGATCAATTTAATGTTGCCAAATGCAAAGTTATGCATCCTGGACAGGACATTGCAGACTGAGTTTTATATTAACAGGAATTTGCTGCAAGTGATTGATGGAACTAGAGACCTAAGGGTAATGCTAAACAGAAAATTAAAGTATAAGTGTAAGCAAACAAAGTTTGCACCTGAAGTATTTTCAGGATAGGGCAACTTGTATATAGAGGCTAATGACTTCACATCACTTGCCTTAGTATCCCATAATGCAAAGCACATATCCTTACAAACATGTAAGGATATGTGCTTTGCATTATGGGTCACTACCTAAACCAGTTTCAACCTTTACTGAGGTCTCATCAGTGGGAGCCAGCCCCAGAGGTGATACCACAGTGGAAGTGGTGCAGAAGTCATATTTCCATATATGAGTAGCCAAAAAGTGTGACACCTTTTGGCTACTCAGGTGCCTACACCACTTCAATATTGGTATCACCTCTGGATCTGGTTCCCACTGATGAGACCTCAATAAAGGCGGAAACCAATGTGGGTAGTGACCCTTCCCATAATTCATAGCATTATACATGTCTATAAGGATATGTGCTTTTCATTATGGGATAATAAGACAAGTGATGTGAAGTCATTAGCCTCTATATATGAATTGCCCTGTCCTGAAAATACAAATTTGTTTGCTTACACTTGGATAAAGGATTAAACCAAGAATATAATTTCTTGGCATCTTTAATTTATAGTATAACCAAGTGGAAAAACTTCCAACAATACTGAGTTAAAGTATAGTGACCACATGAAGAAGTCGATAAGAACACATATGGACTGACTACTATGTTAAGATATGGTCATTTGGTTTTTTCATGGAGATGAGAAGACAGTTGAAAAGATCCAGCACCAGATAACCAAAATGATATCTGGCTTAGAGAACTCTGCATATGAAGACAGGCTGAGGGAGCAAGTATGTCCTTCAAAAGTTAGAGAAACAGAAAGAGCAGATGAGATATAATAAAAACATAAGAGCTAGTAACAGATCTTACAATACAGATATGGGGAATATTTTGTAGTTCATGGCAGATAAGGGAAGAACTCTGGGTCATCCCTGGAAGTTGAGTAAGGATGCGATCAGGAACATGTGAAGTATAATTTCATGGCATGTAGTGAGCAAATGGAATGAGCTCAAGTGGATATTGTGAATGTGAATATTTTCAAGTAGTATCATGAGAGGTACCAAGAAATTACATATTTAAGGGCACTCCTCTGATGAGTCCTGACTCTCTGGAAGTAACTATATATAATACTAATACAGAAAGTATTAGTTAATTGCATAATATTTATTTGCATACTCTTATCTGCATAAAAAAATAAAAATCAAAGTATTTCTATGTTTCAGTTACAGTAAGTTTTTTAGCATACCCAAGCTAAATGAAATTTCTCACATCAAAAGATCCAGCACCAGATAACCAAAATGATATCTGGCTTAGAGAACTCTGCATATGAAGACAGGCTGAGGGAGCATGTATGTCCTTCAAAAGTTAGAGAAACAGAAAGAGCAGATATGGGGAATATTTTGTAGCTCATGGCAGATAAGGGAAGAACTCTGGGTCATCCCTGGAAGTTGAGTAAGGATGCGATCAGGAACATGTGAAGTATAATTTCAGGGCATGTAGTAAGCAAATGGAATGAGCGCAAGTGGATACTGTGAATGTGAATATTTTCAAGTAGTATCATGAGAGGTACCAAGAAATTACATATTTAAGGGCACTCCTCTGATGAGTCCTGACTCTCTGGAAGTAACTATATATAATACTAATACAGAAAGTATTAGTTAATTGCATAATATTTATTTGCATACTCCTATCTGCATAAAAAAATAAAAATCAAATTATTTCTATGTTTCAATTACAGTAATGTTTTTTAGAATACCCAAGCTAAATGAAATTTCTCACATTTTCTAACATATTTTGTAACAGTTAATTAAATCTTTGTTTTATCTAAAAATATGCTTTTTAGTTATTGCTTTCTTCACAAATTTTTCAGTTTGCTAGTTATTCAAGATGTTCCCCATAATTAGGCATAAATACTATATATTCAAAAGAATATGGTAAAATTATTCTCTGTTGCCATGTTACATAAGAACATATTATATCAAAGTTATTCCTTGTATTGTAAAGCAGCTAAATGAGAATACTGTTAATTGCAATTTCTTGAATCAGGAACAATGAATGCATATGTTAAAACATTTAAACATTTTATGATAAAGAGCCAAGAGGCTATTTTTCCAGCAGTGTAAATTAAGTTAAGGCTATAATAAATGCCTCATTATTTTAAAGCAGGATACGAAACTCAGAAATCGAAATTGAAGAGTTTCATGCCGAAGAACTGTCGGCGAGTCCAAGCGTACATCAACACCTGGGTAGTACAACACTAGGACAACTCGGAGCAAAGGTGGGGCAAGATCCATCACTAACCTTAATATTTTCTCATAATGTAAAACACAGCTCCTAGGAGATGTATTACTTGGCTCTTTATTGTAGTAATAATAATATATGGGTACACCGCTCTGGCAATTCGTTAGTGGGGGGGGGGGGTATATTTAAGTTCAGTTCACTTAAACCTTGGTATTCCAGGTCTACCTACTCACTGATGAGACCTCAATAAAGGTTGAAACCGGTCTAGGTAGTGGCCTCTCCTCATAATGTAAAACAGTAATACATTTCCTAGGAGCTGCATTTTACATTATGAGAAAATATTAAGGTTAGTAATGGAGCTTGCCCCACCTTTGCTCCGAGTTGCCCTAGTGTTGTACTACCCAGGTGTTGACTTACACTTGGACTTGCCAATAGTTCTTCGACATGAAACCCTTAGATTTCGATCACCGAGTTTTGTATCCGGCTTTAAAATAATGAGGGATTTATTATCCCCTTAACTTAATTTAAACATTTTATTTTTATTCAGTGATGCCAGGAAAATCGAAGAACTTGACTCTTAGAAAACAAGAACAAGTCATGGTCATGAAGGGCTTGGGCAGAAAGCTGTCACAAAATGAAACAACAAAGAAGTATAGAATATCACAATGAAAGTGTCACAAACAGTGTTCTTATACTGTAGTTACTGTACAGTATTTGCATTTGTTTATTCAAAAAAAAAAAAAAGAACTAAAAAGATACGAAAAATGTTTTTACTTGTGTTACGAATTTATTAATATATCATTGCATAAATAAATCGCTATGTATATACATATGGAAGATATTCATACTACCAACTGGTGCATCTGTTTTGTCACGCAACCCTCCATCAGTGATGATGTATCTTATAAAGGATCATATTTCAATCTGAAAAAGTTGCTATGTATTAAGCGTTACAGTCCATAATAATATAAAATAATGATTATCTTGGGAAATAATGTACAAATGAATAACTAAAGAAAATGTATGCCGCTTTTATGAACAACTAGATTAATAATAACAACAAAAATAACCACTGGTGAGGAAGGGGAGGTTAAATCTACATCGTTAGTGAAAATCAGCCTAATAATCGATGAATGCGTCAGTAAGTGTCTTGTAAATACACTTTAAAAGATTAATAAAATATAAAAATATGATAAAGAGCTAGTGAGAGAAAGGCGTGTCTATACCAAGCAATATTAAAAGCTGTTTTTTTTTAATATATATATATATATATATATATATATATATATATATATATTTGTCCTGTAGTAAAAGAAAAGTTTGTAACTAAATTATTAATAAAAATCATATGAATATGGATATATTAATTCGAGTTTTAATTCAGCGTTAACTGGGTATAAACACCTTTAACGGATTCATTACCTACAAATTCATTTTCACTCAAACCAAATAATATTAGCAATCAGCATAGCAAAATGGTATTTAAGATAAATTACCATATTTGAAAATCCAAATCCAATCTCCTTACTTTTCTTTCATTACTGACTAAAATACTGAAATAACAGGTGTATGTCGTTACCACAGCAACGGGAAAAAAATATATCAGAAAAGGCCACCTAGACTCGGATTTGTTTTTTATTTATTTTTTAAAGTTCGTCTCGAGTAAAATAGCACAACACGTTCGGTAACTTTTTCTCAAACTTTCAATTACCAAAAAAATATTTTTTTCTCTGCGTATTCAAACAGTGATAATGTGGGGCAAAGACACATTTTTATGATGGAGTTCTGGATTTGGTTATAGTTTAAGAAATTTGATTGTGACTGAAATGTCATGCTTACATCAACTTGGTAAGAGTGGCCATGTGGTATTGAGGGGAGGGGCGCCTTTGCAGGTGCTTCACCGCACAAGGGCGACATTTTGAATGATTATATGTACTTTGTGATTTTATAAGGGCTCAGTTAAGTAAGTTGGAGCGCGGTTAGTAGTTGGAAGGGGCCCAGTCGTTCGATGCTGTTGGCACACTCTCCGTCGATGAGTCTTTGGACTCCCTGGAGGTGTCAAATAATAATAATAAAAAAAAAAAAATCAGCTAACGCCTTTTTATTCCCGTATATACGGGAGTAGGCGAGGCCATTTAGCCCTATCTAACTTTGTTTGGAGACTGAGTGGGCAGTTCAATCTCCACTGGTACCCAATCAGAGACAGATGGCCCAAGACTATCACTAATTAAGCGGTACGCAGTGAAGAGAGACGGCTCAAATGTGCCGCCATCTCGTGGTCTCTAACCCTAACACAATATATTTAATGTCTGAAATAATGTGGGTACTACGGTCGATTTTCTTGAGTTTACAGGACGAAAAACCCGAGTTTCCGGGAGGAAAAACCTGCTTGCCCGTGCCAGAGATCGACTAACTCGGGAACCGGTCGAAAAAAGGCTTAGAAAAATTTCCTCTAGCCGCCGACTAGACTCGAAACCAAGACTTCCTTCGTGCGGCCTAGCGCGGTGGTGTTCAAACGCCACATCCACTGAGCTACAAATAATGTCATTCATTATGAGATTGTATTTATAAACTTATGTTTTTCTAAAGCCTGCCTCGTTGACCTAGTGGTCAGCGTATTCTCCAACCAAAAGGCTACGGGTTCGAATCCCACCATGGGGATGGATGTTTGTGATTGTCTGTGGAAATACTATTGATGGTGGTGAGCGGTAGATAGCATTGCTGTAGTTGCGGTTAGTTGTAGTTGGTGGAATGAGTGGTGGTGAGGGAGAGTTGTGGAGTAGGCATCTTCCCTCGATGAATCTTGGAACCCCTGGAGGTGTCACGTAATAATAATTATATCCAAAATAACTTTGTTATAATTATGTACTTTATTTTTAATATGTGATTTCCTTATTTTGGTTTGTTGGATTATTCTTGTACTTATTACTGTAATAAATATATATGATAATTATAATGTTTCCTTTTTAAATGACTTTCATTGACTTTCAACGGGAGTGGTTTTTTAAAGTTTGCACAAAGGCGACTCATATGCACCTGGCGGCCTTGGGAAGGGAGGTCATTAAGGCATGCATAAGTCTTAAAACGACAGGAACTGATGCGGAATTACAAGGCACGCGATTTTAAGATTCTTAAAAACCAACTCATGACCCTTTCATGAATCGAAGAATTGGAAAGCAAAGTGGTCAGTAATATCTTAAAGCGTTAAGGCCAATTTGGTAACAGCAATAGCAAAATATACACCACCACCACCAGTGAAAAAAGTAAAAAAAAAAAAAAAAAAAAAAAAGATAAAATGGACGACTAATCATATCAGAAAAGAATTACAGATGAAAAACAGGTATAAAAATAGCACACAGTGAGAGGCGGCGAAAATGGCTTAAGGAATACAATGTTCAAGACAGAGAGATGGCTAATATTAATAAGGAGGAGGATATTAGAATAGAAGACCAGCATTACATTCAAGAAAAAATCCCAAGGAATTCATTCTTTCTTTATGTGGCCAGGAAGAGAAGGAATTATTGTGAACGAATGGTCCTATTAGATGGTGAGGCGATGAAAGCGAATGATGATATTCACTTTAACTCTCTCTCTCTCTGTCTAACCTGTTTGGAAAAAAACCATCCTCTCCAGAATGTAACATTCTAATCCAATCAAGAGATATTTATTATTATTATTATTACCTACCACTCCAGGGAGTACAAAGACTAATCGAGGGGGGGAAATCTATTCTACAACTCTGTCTCCAACTACAAAGCACCACAAATACACCAACGCCATCTACCGCCCTTCGCTCCCACCACTACTAGTATTTTCACAGACAATCATAAACATCCATGCCCATGGCAGGATTCGAACCAACATTCTTTTAGCTAGAGAGCGGATAAGCTAACAACTCGGCCAACCAGTTCAATAAATTGGCATTTAATGCCAGAATTAAATGAACACTTGATTAGAATGCTACATTCTGGCAAGGAAAGTTTCATTCCAAACCGGACGGAGAGAGTTAAAGGATTACAAGTAAGAGAAGTAAACGAATTTAAAATATTAAGAACTCTGCATAATATTATCTCAAGGAATGTGCTAAAGAACTAACAGCACCACTGATAGGTTGTTTAATGAAAGTTTTATAGTATAAGAGTTCGTGGAGAATAAAATGAGGTTAGATAGTACCGCTGCATAATGGAGGTGAGTGAATAAAGGCATCAAATGGATCACTCGTATTACTTCTGTAGGTTGTTAAAATATTAGAGAAATTAATAACAACTCTTATACGGACAAATGATATTATCCTAATCTCCTCAGATTAGGATACTATCATTTGTGGTAAGCATTGGAATTGTTAAGAGGCACTCTTCTTACATTTATCTGATTAATTTTATTAATGAAGTAAACAGAATTAGTTGCTGAGGGTAATGCATACACTGTAATTAGTTTGGATTATGCAAAAGCATTTAACAGGGTAAACTCATAATAATCCTATGTTTAAGGGGCAACGTATATTTAAGGGGAAAAATATAGGTTTAGATTTGGAATGATGGAGTGAACTAGTAGCTAACTGATAGATATCAAATGATTGTGTATGGGCCATGTTAATCGGATAAAAGAAATAGCTACTGAATGATACTGCTAGACTTTGCAAATGCATTCGACAGAATTCCACATTGAGCAACTATGTTGCATAAATTAGAGCAAATTGAGATATATTAACCTTGTGAATTGAAGGAGATGGTCGAGAGTGAGAGACAAATATCCCAGAGTGGTCTATGAGGGATCTGAGTCCGAGAGAAGTAACTAATGGTGTATAACAGTGCGCATTACTTGATCCTATGTTGTTTAATCTCTACATTAAAGCGTTTAGAAATTATTTAACGGGGTATTTAGTTGTTTGCTGATGATGCGATGATAGGTAGACCGATAGTCGGTGAAGATTATGAAGTGACCTGCAGGTTGACTTAAATAGACAAAGTAAAGGAAAGGTAAATGGATGCCAGTTTAACATGCCCTAGTATAAGGTCATTCATGCCCTTTGGACTGAAGAGAGATCAAAAGCTACGTGTCATAATGTTGGAAATAAATTGCAGAAAACTGATGAGAACGAGGATTTCAGAGGTTACGGTGGACAGCTAAAGTTTAGAAAATGTATTGCAAAGTTGACCAAAAAAGCATCATCATATTACGCAGCTCTTGAAGGACACATAATGCAAGGAAATATTCTTTCCGCTTTGAATACTTTGATAAGACTAAACTGAACTACTATGCAAGGATCTGTCCCTTGGGTGTTTGGGGGATGAAGAGGTAGTAGAGAGGATCCAGAGAGTCTATGGAATGCTCCCTATGAAAGATGGGCTTCAAAATCTAGTTGATAGCTAAGAGAGGACGTGATAGAAGCAATAAATTATTAAGCATGTTTATAGGATTGGCACAAAGACTTTTACCATGTATTACATGGTAAAAGGAAGGGAGAGAAGGGGTCACCCCCTGGAAACAGCAATATACATAGAATACACATTTTCACAATATTATTGCTGTAAAATCCCCCCCACCTCAGAGGTGGAAAAATTTTCAAAATTTGCAGATGCCCTTTTCCCTTCAAATTGCATAAATGTAAATTAATATAAGGAAACCAATTAAAATAAAGAATTAAAAAATGTTTTTACAAGACTATTTATTAATACACGAGAATATATAGAAAATATCAAACAAGACAGTATTATGAAAATTACAATGACATTAAAGAGTGCAAGTACTATAATCACAAGAACTCTGTACTGGCTAGTTTCAACTGCATCGTTCTTACACGAATCTGTTTAGAGATTTTGTCACATACAGAACAACGGATAACTCAGTTTATTAACGAAAATCAAGCTACCTCCTTTTTGCAGCAATATCTTTCATTATATATGTATCCTGTGAAAAGACAAAAATACACCATCTCTCTAGATCATTAAAGCAGTAAATTAAGGTTTGAAATTATAACGATTTTAACGTTGATTTTCTTGAGTTTATGTGACAAACATTGCTTCCCTTGCTAAAAATCATCATCATTATTATTATTATTGTGAAATCACTCATTTCCTGACCACATACAAGATCCAAAAGCATGCCCTCTCCATGGAAAAGCAACATGCAGACTGTATGTTACCATAACTACATACCATTTGGGAAATACCAGAAGACAAGAATTGGGTTTACATGGGTCTGTTTGTAAACATTCATCTGTAAAATGCACACTGTTATGAAAAGATAACCTGTTTCTATAACTAAAGTAATATTAATGGATGATGGCAGTTTTACTGTGGGACTTGGCATTATACTTTGGATTACCCTGTATATAATTACATTTTCATTTTTACAATTCTTGTGGTGTAATTTGTGTCAAAAGATATATGCCACCAGTGCTGTGAAGGGGAAAAAAAGTAGATGCAGGTTGTCTAGTACAGCATTGTTTTGCTATTAGATGTTTTAGTTACTTAATTACTTCATCTTAAGCCGTAAAAGAGTATTTGTATCATACATTCATGCTATAATTGCTTTTCTGTAATTTCAAGGAAAAAATTAATTGCATACTACTGATTCATTTGTATTTTGAATATATATGTGAAAATTCTGCATTTAAATAGTATTAATCAAAATCAGAAATTTGTTTTTTTTATATATTATTTTTATTTCTGTATTTTCAATAATTCATTGTATAAATTTTCTGAAATGATAATGCATCTTCGCATATGTCAGAATTAGTGTTGCTGCAGTTTGGATAAAATAGGAGGAAGAGAGGAAGACTTGCTTAATTTATTTTTTGCATGTGTGTTCCTCTCTCTTTTCTCAAGTTTTCAAGATGGGACAAAATGTATGAATACTTGTCTATTCATAGTGTAAAATTTACTGTTTTTTTATTGAAGGTATAAATGAACAACTATTATTAGATACAAATAAAGAACGGTGCTAATGTGAAAAAAAATTATTACACTGCATTATTATTATTATTATTATTATTATTATTATTATTATTATTATTATTATTATTATTATTATTATTATTATTATTATTATTATTATTATTATTATTATTATTATTATTATTATTATTATTATTCCTTAGATAAGCTCTGCTAAGCTTCGAGGAAGAAAATTATTAACTTGCAAGTATCTGTTATACACAATTGTAATGCGTTATAAATATTATATATATATAATTACTACAGCAACTATGTATGCAATTCATGTGAGAGATAAAAAAAATAATAATAAATAAATAAAATAAATAAATTATTATTATTATTATTATTATTATTATTATTATTATTATTATTATTATTATTATTATTATGTATATTCTAAATTCAAAAATTCTGTATAATCCTTATTGTAAATATTAGAAGAACATGTGTTGTAAATACATAATATAGAGGCAAAAAGTATTTTGTAAAAAAAAAATTTCTAATTGAAATCCAATGTAGAAAATGTAGCACTTTGTGCTGAATTCTCTAAAATTATAAGTTGCAATGTCACTCAAGATGTTCATTGTAAGTGTAAATACTTTAGCAGATCAATAAAACTATTATCATATAAAAAAAAATATATTATTTGACCCCAAATCCCTTAAACATTTGGCAAACAACTTTAATCAGCACTTCGTGAACTCTGTCCAAAAGCTACAAGAAACAACCTTTCCTCACACATATGAACATTCTCCACTAGGTCCACGAGCAACCCAGTCGATGTGGTTCCCCACAGTAACAAAAGAAGAACTATCACTGGCAATTCAACAAATTAATCCTAACAAAGGACCGGGGATAGACGGAATCAGACCAAAAGACATCAAGAAGCACTCAACCTACCTACTTGCAGTTATACAAAAACTGTTAAATAAAATCTTCGAAACGGGACACATACCTGAAACACTGAAGACTGCATTAATCACACCCATACACAAACAGGGAAAAAGAAACATAATAAGTAATTACAGACCTATCGCCACGCTGCCGGTAATCAACCAAATCATGGAGCGCATTGTACATCAGAAACTCTCCACATACCTTGAAAAATTTCAAATCATACCCAAAACACAATATGGCTTTCAAAAAAATAAAGGAACAGCAACACTCCTGGAAGATTTCACAGATCTAATAAACGCTGCATTGGATAAAAACAGAATAACATTAGTGGTATTCATTGACCTAACAAAAGCATTTGACACACTAACACATAAAACCTTGTTAACGAAACTTACCCATATCGGAATTGGAGGTCGTCTACTCCAGTGGTTTAAAGCATACACGAAAAACAGAAAGCACATCACACGTATAGGATCAGCACACAGCAAAGAGCTACATGTAACCTGTGGAGTACCGCAAGGAGCTGTCCTGTCTCCCATTCTATTTAACATATACACACACGACATAAGCCAACTCCCCCTAAAAAGTAAAATCTTCCAGTATGCAGACGACACTGCCATAGTATCCATTCACAACACTGCAAAAATCGCTTACAAAAATATGCAACACGACATCAATCAAATCACTAACTGGTTAACCGAAAACGGCATATATATAAACCCTGGAAAAACAAAGCTAATGATATTCAAAAACCCCCAAACACTGCCCATAGAAACTAAATATCTCACTATCAAACATTCATCCTTCCATACACAAAGTGCAGAAGCTAAAATCACAACCATCACACAGGTGAAAACAACACGCTACCTTGGACTTCACTTCGATGCAGATCAAAGTTGGAATAGCCATACAAACTACCTACATACCAAGCTTAGGATAATAGCAAGCAAACTATACAGATTAAAAGACATTGCCCCAACCCACATAAAAATACTAATCTATAAAGCATTATGTGAAAACATTTTAAGATATGCAATCACATCATACGCATTCTGCGCAGACTACAGACTTAACAGGCTACAATGGTTGCAAGATAAAATGATAAAACTGATATTCTGGGAACAACCCACTCTTATGCAGGAAGCATGGACAAAACACAAAATATTTAAGGTGAAACACTTACGCCACTACACAGTCATGTTAAAACACTACTACAGCCCAACATATAGAGTAACTAGAACAACATATCAAATAACAAGACCACAGTCAACAAACTACATAACATATAAGTACAACAATCCTCGGCAAAGCCACCCGAAACTTCTACGTACTTGACATGATAAATAAACTGCCGTTCGACAACAGAAACCTAGGACCATACAGAGAGCTGAAACAGGCACTATATAAATATTATAGCATTATAGTGTGTCGTTTGTGTTCGATAGGGATAGATTGGGATAGTTCGCCAATCAGACAAGACGAACACAAACGACACATTAAATACCTCCACTTCGGTAAAACAGGCCTTTCTGACCATGTACTCCAAACATACCATAGAATTGACTGGAAAAATACCAAGTCCTTACACCGCACCAAAACCTGGTTTGAGAGAAAATTTAAAGAGTCTTGTGAAATGCTCAAACACAACCCAAATCTCAACAAAAATGATGGCCTCACCATTTCAAGAATGTGGAGGACCCATCTACAATACCTGTATAACATCCTAAACTAGCATTAGAAAAATTCCCACTACAAGAAGACAACCTGGTGACCTGGTGAAGTGTTTAGAACATTCAATAGCAACTGAAAGAAATCATTTTGTAACTATCCAGAATATTAATACATGGGGACTCTAACAGTTTATTGTAGTTGCATTTATCTATTTAAAATATATATATATATATATATATATATATATTTTTTTTTTATATAATTTTATTTCTTTCTTTATTTATTTTTGTTTTTTCCTTTCTATCACTAGAGGTCAGGCTAGAAAAAGGATTTATTAACTACGTAGATTTAGTTTACTGATATAGAAAGCATGAGCATGTAGCTTGGTTCTGTATACAGTTGTATTCTTCCGATGATGACCTCGATATAGAGGTCGAAACGTCAAGTTTTATTTTATTTGTAATTAATTAAAGAATCTGTTCAACACCTGTGTTTTTGAGTCCCTAAATCTACAAATATGAGTACTGATCACCGTGTAACCCTAAAAGAAAGAATAGTCAGAACCTAAATTAGCTGTATACAAGACAGTGTTCATACCAATTTTAACTTATGGATCTGAAAGCTGGGTCAGAAGTAAAACACTTGACCAAAGACTAGAGACCGCAGATATGAGAGTCCTGAGAAAGATTATAGGCGTGAACAGATGGCATCAATGGCAATATCAACGAGGATATTAGGAAAGAACTTGACATTGTCAGCATCCAAGAATGCGTTAGCAGAGCTAATCTCAGGTGGTATGGTCACCTAAACAGAATGGGCAAGGAAAGATTAGCAAAACAAGTGTTCTCTGCCAGTTTGGTAGGAAAACGAAGAGGAAGACCAAGATAAAGGTGGATTCATACAGTAAAAAGTGCCTTAGAAGATGGAAATATAAGCTCTGATAATATTGGAGTCGTGACAGGTAACAGGTGATTTGGAGGAAAATTGTAGATAGGACGTTAGTAATGATGAAATTTTTCATGTAGTACTATCATATCCCGCACCCCTCTTGAGGGTATATATCAGGAATTTGATGATGATGATGATGAAATATTTGCCTACGTATTCTTAGCAGTAAAGGTTTAACAGAATGAAACAAACAAACAAACAAAGTCGTAGACTTGGCATAAATATTCATATCTGACAAATGCAAAGAAATTAGATTCGCCAACTAAATCACTGGATTCAAGTGGAAACCAAAAATGTACAGTATATACATCGATTTTTTTCAATCAGCGTAAAGGAGTGCTTTCACAATATTCCTCCAACAATCTTTCACGTTCTTAGCAGTAGGAATACTCTGTATGAATCTCTGTAGCATTGGATTTCCTCTATCACTAGTGATAAAATGCATAACGTTCTTAGTACAAGTTAGCTCTTTACATGTGTTCTGGATTTCTAGGAACAATTTAGTGTTTTGATTGTAAATTTCTTTTTAGGTCCTTAGGCCAATTTGGTATATTCTTGATAAATGTACCAGGAGATATAGCAGATCTGATCCGCATTCAAAGCTCAGCATTATTATTAAATTGTAAATTATCACCAAAAAACCTACAAAAAAACAGAATTTGCAGCCTTAATAAACTCAAATCAGACAAAAACATAGTTATAATCAAAGCAGACAAAGGGAATGCAACAGTTATTTTAAACTCAGAAGATTATAACAAAAAAATGAAAAGCCTTCTTGAAGATTCCAACACCAACACAGCAGTAGACAGAGACCCCTCACTTGGCGAACTCACAGCAAAACCAATGAAATTATCAGGAATATACCAAATTGGTTTGAGGAACTAAAAAGAAATTTACAATCAAAACAATCACAATCCCACTATTTCCTAAGATATATGGAGTTCCCAAAATTCATAAACGAGATGTACCTCTAAGACCGATAGTAGATGGAACGGACTCTCCTACCTCAAATCTGGCAAAGCAACTTACAAACTTGATTTTACCACATATAGGAAAAACACCAGCGTTCACATAGAACAGCGCAGACTTCATAGAGAAAGTAAAAGATATACACATCGATCTTTCAGACATATTAGCGAGTTTAGATGTGGTCAGCCTTTTCACAAAGATTCCAAGAAATGAAACAGTAAACATCCTAGAAAATCTCCTCCCACCCGACATTGTACAGCTCTACGAACATTACATAAAAAAACACGTTCTTCCTTTACCAAGACAAACTCTGGGAACAAAAAGAAGGACTAGCAATAGGTTCACCCCTCTCATCAGTTCTAGCAAACCTCTACATGGAAAATTTTGAAAATAATGCTCTACAAAACTGGCACATCAAACCAAAAATTTGGTTCCGCTATGTGGACGATATCTTCATCATTTGGCCAGGAACAGCACTAGAACTGACTGCATTTAAAGACTATTTTAATAACTTACATCCCAATATAAAATTTACTCTGGAACTAGAAGAAAATAAAAAACTTCCTCTCCTAGACATCCTTATAGAAATAAATGAAATAAAAAACAGATTATCGTTTTCCATTTATAGAAAGCTGACAAGCATAGGAAGATTCCTTCATGCTACCTCACACCACCGCCCCAGGCAAAAAATAAGCCTCATAAAAACCTTAAGGGATAAAGCATACAGCATCCCCAGTACAGAAGAATAGCGGAAAGAAGAAATACAATACTTAACACAGATCCTACAACTGAATGGTTTCAAAACTAAATTAATTAAGAAAATTCTCAATACAGCACCTACAAGAAACTTAAATAAACAAGACTTCAAGAACGCAGTCAACCTTCCTTATATCAAGAATGTTACAGATAAATTAGCCAATCTACGAGTACAGAATAAAAATGACTTTCCTGCCACTTGAAAAGATATCAAAATCGCTTCATCCTCCGAAACCTCCACATCACCCAATGAAAAAACCAGGAGTTTACAATATTCACTGTTCCTGTGGCATCTACTAAGTAGGCCAGATGGGGAGAAATCCGCATGAGCGAACATCAAAAGGACGTACAAAAAAGAGAGAACTTAATTCTGGTTTGGCATTTCACACAACTTCTACTGGTCATGATGTACTCTGGGACAGAACAAACATGTCTCCTACATTGATAAAAACTGTTTCACAAGAAAATTCAAAGACGCAGCAAATATGATGAAAATTCCTACAATGCAACAAAAATCAAGGTTTGATTTTGTATCAAGTTTGGTCAGCGTTTATCAAAAATTTACCCAGTTCAGACCCCGGACAGAGTGAAAGTGAACCACAGAACGCGACATCAAATAGCATTGTTTCCAGCTAACATCTGTTAACGGCTGTATAGATCTGTAATTCGGTTTTTTAACGAATTTTTTTGATGTTCATAATACCAACAAATGAACTTTTTTTTTTTTTTTCGTAATTTCTTATAGTTTGTGCTTTAAACTGTTAGTTATCTTTACCCCTGAAGATGTTAGTCTGACGACTAACGAAACTTGTCGGGTTTGTTTTTTAGTACTTGTTTAGTTTTAAAAAACAGTCTTTTTTAATAAAAATGTGGTCACAAAATCGAAATAATTCGATTGAACTTATTAATCAGTTTCAGCTTGGAAAAACTTATTCCCGCGCTTGCGTTCGGCGCCTACCGCACTTATTAATCCGTGCCGTGAGGTAAGCTTCCTCTATGCTACACCCTGTCACTGCTTGTAGTAAATGAATATGGCCAAATCAGATTTTGTTTTTATATATGAATCTAATAATGAGAAATTGCAAAACTTGCCGTATACAAAGTGCCTTGTGTGGCATTTAATTTGTACACCAGTTAATTCTCGACTAAGAATGTGGATATAATGATTATCGCCCATCATTTGCAATTTAAAATGACAGTCGTAACGGGTGATATTTTCTGAATATGAATATGAATGTAATTTATTGGATTGAATTCATTTCTTTATTTAGCTTTTCCTGTTCGATACATGAATTTCCACGTTTGTTAGTGATATCGTTTGATGGATTTCGCTATGATTATATTGAAAAGGTACCTACACCGCAACTTGACTACTTGATAATGAACGGTGTACGGGCAACGAGAATGAAAAGCGCATTTATTACCAAAACCTTTCCTAATCATTTTTCGATTGCAACAGGGCTGCATGAGGAGACCCATGGCATTATAGCAAATGAAATGTTTGATCCTGTGTTTAATGAAACTTTTAATGTTGGCTCCCTTGATTCGAAATGGTGGAACAATGGAACGATTTTACCCATATGGGTATGTATTTAAAAGTATTTTATGAATTGAAAGTTCAGATGGTCAAGTTCATAATTGTGTTAATAATGGTTGTTGATTATAATAATGAGTCAGTTCATAAGAGGCAAAGCATCAGGATAGGAGTAATGTGTAAAATAAAACATGGAAAACGAATCTGACTCTTCACAACACATTAGCAAAACTTTATGTATTGGGGAGAACATAAACTGATGAATAACTCATAAAAGGTTGTATAACATGGCATTACATAAATATTTCTGACAATAACATATACAGAACCAGTTGCTGACTAGTTCTTAGGCCAATTTATAATTGTAATCTCCTCTCCTGTTGTTACCAGCAGGAATAGGAAGCAAAACAATAATATATATATATATATATATATATATATATATATATATATATATATATCTATGTTTAAAAACTATCAGTAGTTTGTGGAGAAACAAAAATGTTTCTATTGAAGTTAACCAGTTTCAGAAGCAGCTAGTTTTCTTAGGGAAAATGTCTGTTTTAGAAATGGAAGATACAATTCTTTCTCATTTTCTAGTTGCACTCTGACTTTGAAATCATTAAAAATGATTGCCTCACAGTAAAAAAAGAAAAGTGTTTTACAAATTTAGTAGATATCAACCAACATTAATATGTACTAGAATGAAGGGATTCCCAGAATTATAAACTAACTAATGCAAATTTCAGGAAGTCAAGATTTCAGTTATTATTATTGCATAATACATTCATGGAGTCTTGTTAATTGAATGTATTAGCAGATAATTTTGATGTACATGCAGGAGGAATAACCTTCCGAGGTTATTCCTCTTGCAAGTACCACTCTTGCCAACTCACCTTCAGTTGAAAAAGCCCTTATAAAAGATTGTGTGCTCTTGTCATAGCAAAATCTGAACCTAGGTATTCAACCTACCAAATTTCAGAACCTAGGAAAGATTCTGCAATCGCTAGGTAATGTGCTGCCTGGGGAAATGATTGTTACTGTTTTCATTATGTTCCTTTTCCTTGATGATTGATAATTTCATAGTCATGCAAATATATCTGATGGGCCAAGGAGTGGCAAGTGGGGCAGTTACACCAGGAGTTGCTATTAGAGGGTATGCAAAAGAATCTTTCCAAAAAAAAAAAGTGATTTCTCTTCCTCCCCCTTTTCATTTGCTGCTCTCAGTTTAGAGGCATAACTAAAAATTGATATTTTGATTATTTATGCTGTGAATCAGTCTAGAATAACTGGAATAGGTAATACATTTAATTATTCTGGAATTTACACAAGAATTGTAATGTGCACAGAGCAATACAAAAACAGTGGAAGTAACTAGACAAAGTCTGAATGGACACACCATCTCTATCCGGGTGTTAGTAGGCACCCATAGTTTTTGGGCAGGATGTCTAAGATTGGCTGTTGATTCAAAAAAAAAAAGCTATGCTTGTGCATCCCTTACTGCAGTGAAGCATATTATATTTATTTATTTTTGTGCATTTGATTCTGTGTGGGTTTCTGCAGCATGATATGCTAGATCTGACTGACCATCTCTGGCAAGGGATATATTTCTTATATTCTTCCAAGCAGATTCTGGTAGATCATTCATTTTGTTTGTAATAAAACGCATCACAAGTGCAAATAAGAGAAGTGTCATAAAAACGAGCAATATCAGTATTGATATTAACGTCTATATTAATTCTTATCATCCCCTCGATAAACGATAAATTAACGATAAACTTGGCTGTTTATTGTTAATTTAAAAATGTTCCCCCTTCTGACTTCACTGAATGCTACAATTTTACTGGCCATCCTGGTTACTTCACTTGGATAAAATATACAAAGAGATGAAAAGTACAGCTTCCTTGTCTTGATTTTGCCTTGGCCAATTTTTATATGGAATATTTTCAAAAAAATGATCCTGTCTCCACTATTCATAAACAATCTATCTGAAGATATATTGATGATGTGTTCAGACACATTCAATACATTTTCCTTCACTTTAAAACAGTGAGTACACCCGAATCCAGTTTACTGTACAAAAAGAAAATCTAGCCTTTCTAGACATTTCCATAACTACTTCATAATTTTAAACTTTTGTTCACCGAACCATATAATGTAGACAGTTACATTCATAGACTTGATCACCCCCCCCCCCTACACACACACATCAACATTTTTCCAATGATTTTTCTCTTATTTCTTATTTCTCATGTATTATATTCTACAACCAGGCCTGTGCACCTCAGTGGAAGTAGCGCTTGCATCTTCTGTGCTTGGTCACTCGAAGTAAGACTTAAGTTCAAGTCTAGTCGCCGACTGGAGGAACTTTTTCTAAGCCTTTCTTCGACCGGTTCCCGAATTAGTTGATCTCTGGCACAGGCAAACGGGTTTTTCCTCCCGGAAACTCGGGTTTTTTATCACCCGTAAACTGAAGAAAATCGACCGTAGTACCCACATTATTTCAGACAGTAACATATCTTGTTAGGGTTAGGTACCAAGAGATTATTATTATTATTTGACACCTCCAGGGAGTCCAAAGACTCATCGAGGGAGAGTGTGCCAACAGCATCGAATGATTGGTCCCCTTCCAACTACTAACCGCGCCCAAACTTACTTAACTGAGCCATTATTAGCAGAGGCTCTAGCAGCACTTGCTTGCCAGCCTCTTCGGTGGCTGCTATAATTAGTGATAGACATGGGCCAGCTATCTCTGATTGGCTACCGGTGGAGATTGAACTGCCCACTCAATCTCCAAAAGCTAGATAGGGTACAAAGGCCTTGCCTACTCCCTATAAGGGAATAAAAGGCGTGAGCTGATTTTTTTTTATTTATTTTATATTCTAGAACCTCAAAAGAATTAAGAAGTTAAAGAATAAGAGAATTAAAAGAAATATAAAAAATGGGAGAAAATTCATGTAAAAACTGAGTGTAAAATTTTTGCTTAATTGTCATAGGCATCAGTTCAGGATCGTAGAATGGCAATTAAACAATAACAAACAAACAATTATAAAAAGTGCCACTTAAATAGCTAATGTAAGGTAACTGAATTATTATTCAAAATTTTGCAGGATGATTTGGATAGATTGGAGGTCTGGGCTAAGGAGAATGGATGTCAATTTAATGTTGCAAAATGTAAGGTTATGCATTTTGGGGTGAAAAGATTAGCAGCAGTATATCACATTGGTGGAACTGTACTCCAGGAGATTGATGAGGCCAGGGACTTGGGAGTGTTGGTGGATAGGGAGTTGAAGTTTAGGGGGGCACATTGCCAAAGTGGCTAAATCATCTCATCAAATCACTTGGATGCTGAAGGATACTTTGATGAGCAGAGATAAGCAAGTTATTGTTCCCCTGTATCGAGCCTTGATAAGACCTCATCTCGATTACTGTGCCCAGTGGTCATCTAGGTTTCTTCTTGATGGGGAGGAGGTTGAGAGGATCCAGAGGCGAATGACCAAGATGATAGCAGGTCTATGGAATAAACCTTATGATAACAGGTTGAAGATTTGTGGGTTGCAGAAATTGGTTGATAGGCGGAAAAGGGGAGATATGATTGAGACATTCAAATTGCTGAAGGGTTTTTCTATAGGATTAATTCAGAGGATATTTTTGAGAACAGGACTGGTGGTGAGACTAGGGGGACATCCATGGAAGCTGGGCAAGAGTGTGGTTAGTAAGGGTGTTAGAGCTGGGTTTTTTACTTTTAGAATGAGTGGAATAAGCTGCCAGAGTCTGTTGTGGGTGCTATGACAGTGAATGAGTTCAAGGCAAAGTATGATAGATACTGTGTGAATGATATTATACATGATGCTTAGGGCCTCCCTCGATGAGTCTAAGGATTCCTTGGAATCGCCTGTAATAATAATAATTATTAACATCTGACTTCAATGGAGTCAGAGATTCATTGTGGAAGGTATGCATTATCACTACGTTCACAGCATACTCGGGCGATGTATTCCACTCACCAACCACTCCATGTAAAGAACCTAGTCCTCACCCCCTCTTCTGTTATCCTCCTTATACAAGGGTGGCTTCTTGTTCTACTCCCCCATTCTATAACAAATCTCTTTCATGTCGGCATGATAACAGTCCCTGACTAGCTTATATGTCTCAATCATATTCCTCCATCTCCTCCTCCTCCCCTATTCATGAGGCTTTGCGAATTACATTCTCTCAATCTATCCTTGTACGCCACATTCCAATTTACATCCTATTGATTCTTAGCAAATTTCAAAACTTTACAATTTGCAATATTGCAATGATAGTCCCATTCATGCAATCTATTCAAGTCCTCCTGTAAGGCCATAACATCTACTTGACTCAGCATTGCTCTCCCCAATTTTGCATTATCTGAAAACAGTTGCATATCAGAACCCATTCTGATATCATTAATATACAAATTGAGCAACAATTGCCCCCTGCATCACACCACCAGTGATTTTCCCCTTTCTGGACACCCCCATATACAACTTTCGGATACCTGACAGCCAGTTACTCATCCAACTCAGAAGTCTGTTATCCAGTTCCATCCATTTTGATTTATTTAAGCTTGTCATGTGGCTATGTCTATGAAAAGCTTTAGTAAAATCTAAGTTTACCACCGTATATGCATCGCCCTTGTCTGAGACATTTGTCAACTTGTTATACTACATAAGTTAGTAAGTAAAACATAATCTCCCTTTAACAAACCCATGCTGATAACCACTGAGAATACTACTGCTGTTATGAAGAGAACTAGAGAATTGGTGAGAAGTAGGATGCATTTCTGCATCCTACTTCTCACCAATCTCTCTAGTACCTTCATCACAATTCCAGATATACGGATTGGCCTATAATATGTGCTGTTGTAAGACTTATTAAACAGGTGCCAATGCCACTGCCTTAAGACGAGTCATGATATGTTGACATATAACCAGTCATCAAATCCTATCACCTTATTGCATGAAGGTTATTTATTTCCTCAATTACCTTCTGCTCACTCACAATTAAGCTATCTTCTCATATGTTCTCTACACTTAAGTTTCTCATGATTTCACCCTGACGATGAAACATACTTACAAATTGATCACTGAATACCTCAACAGTTTCTTATGCAGCAGTTTACTATTCTATCATTTTCATCCATTAACATCTCATAGAGCTTCTGTAGCTCAGTTGGTATAGATGAAGCCCTTTGGTTTGCTTTGCCTCCATGACACGAGGAACCTTTATCTAGTCTCATTTGACTAAAGGTGAGTTAGTCAGTCTCATACAGAGGTAGAGGGTTTTTTCACCTGGAAACTCAGGTTTTTCATCCCTCAGAACAGGCAAACCGGCCTGTGAACATACACGGATCTACAGTCATAAAATACATACTTAATCCTTCGGTAGGAGGGCTCAACCAGTCCTAAGGGATGGTGGAGGAATGGGGAAAACCCCATACGAATAAAAAAAATAAAAAACGTTAACTTATCATTCTTCCTTCTACTTGCCATATGTTTAAAAAAAATTCTCTAAGGTTTTTCTTTGCACGATTTGCTAATTTCTTCTCCTTGTGCAGTTTTGTTGTCCTTACTGGGTCACTCTCCTGGTTTGTCCTTTATACTCTTCACAAAACTGATAATTGCCATTATTCATCTCTTTTTATGTTCACTTAAATCATTTGACCCTACAACTATCACTAATTCTCTTGCTCATTTTCTCCTTATGTCGAAAGCATGAATTATCTTGCTCATTTTCTTCTCAAATAGCAGACTTTATGGTCTCTCTCTCATTAACCAGTCCTCTAACAATGGAATCACCATACACTGTTATTCTTGAATATTCCTAATACTTAATTCTTTTCTCATTAAGAGCATTTAATAAATAATTCATTTTAGAAATTATGGACTTTACAACCGTGTTATAAAAATAGTTATTTTAATTTCCCGACGACATTTCGACCTTCATATGAAGGTCATCATTTGGAGTATATACAAGGACAAGCTGAGTTACATTTCACACA
The DNA here is from genome assembly GCF_054136105.1 of Typopeltis vanoorti. Lineage (NCBI taxonomy): Eukaryota > Metazoa > Arthropoda > Arachnida > Uropygi > Thelyphonidae > Typopeltis > Typopeltis vanoorti. The sequence goes on along the minus strand of NC_143555.1, from coordinate 51,900,852 downwards.
GTAAGCTAAAGAAACAATGATTTGATCACCATTTTACTGCATGACCTCTAGTGGGAAAAAAAACAACAACATAAAATTGCAAATTACTTAATTATTTAGAAAATACATCAAAGCTAAATTCTATTTAAGATAACATGAGAGAAACATTCTTTCTTATAGATAGTGTTCTTACAGTAACAATGTTGTCCTATTTTTAACATTACAATTGTTATATTACATTTAGGATTCTGGATTATCTACAGTCCTGTTTATAGTTCACTCTTAGGGAGAAAGGTTCTGTGGGTAGAATATGTGCCTTCCATATGCTTGGAATTTTTAGACCATCATTATTGTTCAGATTGGGGTGGTTGATAAGAATCTCACAGGATTCCTTAAATTTGCGTTCATACCATGTTTTGGTGTGTTGTAAACAACTGGTGCTTTTCCAGTCAATTCTATGTAAAGTGTTCAGGGCATGATCAGAAAGGCCAGCTTCACGATAGTTCTTACATTTAATGTGTCGTTGATGTTCCTTTTGTCTGATAAGAATTGTGCATGCTGTTCCCCTATATGTGGTAGATTACAGGTGCAACAAATATGGTATACTCCAGGGTGGGCCAGCAGAGAGAGGAGTGGTCTTTGGATGAGTTGAGTAAGCTTTTTAATTTTGCAGGAGGTTTAAAGGTGGCTTTGAGGTTGTATTTCTGTAGTATTCTGTTTATTTTATCTGATGTCCCTTTAATGTAAGGAATGGTTATAGTTTTATTGTAGTCTGGTTTATCTTTGTTTTTTATTGAAGTCTTGTAGAGAATTTTGTTATAGTGTTTTGGCTGTAACCATTTTACATAACAAATATGTGAAAAATTAACAACTGTAATATTTGCTTATTACATGTTTCATATTATTGTACTATGAATTGGACCATATTAAGACCAAGAGCATCCCCTAGGTGGCAAATGGGGGGGAGAAACCCTGACTACCACCTGTTAGATATCAGGGCAGCTCTGAATATATTGAATAAAGAGCTGGGGGACCATTGGTTTTAGGACTGGCAATTCCATGTGAAAATACTACCATTCACCATCCCGCAGTGGGCCAGTGTGGTGAATTTATGGCCTAAGCTTCCAAGATGAATCAAACAGAAATAAAATGGCCTTCATTCCCTGGAGGCCAGATTGTTATCACCTACGGCAGCAGGCAGTTAAACATGAAGCCAGAGGGTGCTAAAAACCCCTGGGTAACCAGATCATGCTGCCACTGGAAACTAGACCTTGGAACTTTAAACTGTAGGACTTTGAGCAGTGAAGCATGGCTAACTGAAGAGCTAAAGCGACTGAAATGGGACATTCTCAGACTGTGTGGTTTGACATAATGAAGAAATTCTTCAATTAAAAAATGGGAGGCAAGGCATACTGTATTATAGAGGCCAAGATAAGGAAAGAATCAGTGGAGTTGAATTCATGATCAACAAAAAATTGAAGAACAGCATAATAGAATTTGACAGTATATCTGATTGAATAGCAAGTATTGTTGTCAAATCTCAAAAAGATACTCTTAAAATCATCCAAGTCTATGCACCAACAATGAGTCATACTGATGAAGAAATTGAAGCCTTCTATCATGATGTATCCCAACTCTGCAGTAAAGGAAAACATCATTTCAGAATTGTAATGGAAGACTTTAATGGTAGAATTGGTATACAACAATCAGATGAAAGCTCAATGGGAAATTTTGGATATGACATGAGAGACGATAGAGGAGCAAGGTTAATAGAATTTGCAGAAAAAGAAAGCCTGTACATCATGAATTCCTTTTTCAAGAAAAAACTAATGAAATTGACTTTATCCTCAGCAATAAGAAAAACATCTTTCAAGACTGCTCTGTTATAAACACATTCAACATTGGAAGTGGCCATCATATGGTATGCAGTAAGATTCAGATAAACTGCCAAAAAAAAAATGTTTCCAAGATCAAAGCAAAACATGTACACAAACTCAACATTAAAAAAAAAATATATTTATTCCAACATGAAGTAAACAATAGATTTAAACATCTTATTATAGATGACAATGCTGATCCATCAGAAAGTAATGACATTATTACCCAAAACCTTTTACAATGCCCACTTGAAATAGCTGATACCACAGAACAGAAACAAGACAGAATTTCTGAATTCTGAATTCTGCAAAATGATCAGAAAATGTATCACAGAAGAAATAAGAAAATTCAATTGTAAATTCATACAACAAACAATTAAAAACAACCATAGTCTTAAAAAAAGCCAAACAGCAATAAACAAATAGTTGCAATCAAACTACAAGATGCAACCATAACCAGAGATAGATATGCTAGAGCCAAAAGAATTGAAGAATTTTTTACTCAGTATTATATCAGGATGATCAATTAAATGAAGAATAAGACAACTATGAAATAGCTGAAGTACCACAAATTCTACCAGAAGAAGTTATCTGGAGCATCCAAAGCTTGCAAAATGGAAAAACTGTAGGTGAGGATGGAGTTATAGCTGAACTTCTAAAAGCAGGTGGAGAAATGATCTATAGACCCTTAGCGAAACTGTTTACTTTATGCCTGAACGAAAATGATGTACCAAAAACATGGAAGAAGCCAACCTAATTCTGATACATAAAAAAGGTGAGGTGGAAGACTTGATGAACTACCGACCCGTTAGTCAACAATCAGTGGTTTACAAAGTGTTTACAAAAGTCTTAGCCCATAGGCTTTGGACTCTAGACCTAGCACAACCAAAAGAACAGGCAGGCTTTCAAAGTGGCTTTAGCACAGTGGACCATATTCAAGTTGTACAGCAGATTATTGAATGGTGTAATGAATAGCAGTTGCCATTATGTCTTGGTTTTATTGATTTTGAGAAAGCCTTTGATTCAGCAAAAACTTGTGCAATACTTAACCCTCTCATGCATGAATTTTTATATTCATTTATAAAAAATTATAATGATGATGCAGTGCCATTTAATCTTACAGTATTACCATGAATTCATTAATTTTGCTAAATTTGTGCCCTGTATATGTTAAAAATGATGTCCTCATATGAGGCCCTTATGCATGAGAGGGTTAAAGCACTATGAAAACAAGTGGAGGAGCCATACTTCAGGACCATACCATCAAGTCAGCATACACCAATGCCACAGCAGCAATTCATTTCAATGGAAACATCTCTGCTGTGGAAATACAGAAAGGTATAAGACAGGGTGACGCAATGTCTCCAAAATTATGTACAGCATGCCTAGAAGATCCAACTTCTTGATTGGGAAGGAAAAAGTCTGAAGATAAATGGAAGATATTTAAGCCATTTATGCTTTGCAGATGACATAGTTATCTTTACTTCAACTGTGCATGAATTAAAGACTTGTATCCATTAACTCCAAACTGCTAGCAAAACAGCTGGCCTAAAGATTAACCTAAAGAAGATCCAAATTATGTTCAATAGCTATGTCCAACCAGAATTTATAAAAACCAGTAATGAGGAAATTATACAAGTAGATCATTACATATACTTAGGACAACAGATATCAATGGAACAAAATATCATGGATGAAATTAAAAGATGCATTATGCTTGGGTGGAAAGCATTTGGAAAATTACATTCAATATTCAAAAGCCAACTACCATTATGCCTGAAGAAAAAAGTTTTTAATCAATGTATTCTTCCTATATTGACATATGGCTGTGAAACATGGACACTAAATGCAAAGAAAATTCAAAAATTAAGAACAACGCAATTTAGTATGGAAAGAAGTATGCTTGGTGTCACAAGACAATCCCAAAAGGAGTATGTGGATAAGAAACCAAACCAGAGTCTCTGACATCATAGGAAGTGGCAATGGCCTGGTCATATTGCTTGAAGACAAGATCAATGATGGACAAAAGAATTACTGGACTGGATTCCATGAGAGGAAAAACGGCCACGATGCCAACCTAAATCATGGTGGATTGATGATATCATCAGATTTACAGGAGTGACATGGGAAAGGAGAGCCATGGACCAACAGTTTTGGAGTAATCTTGGAAAGGCCTTCATCCAGCAGTGGATCGACAATGGCTGATAAAGATGATTAAGGTCTTGGGTATGAGGAAGCTGTGGAGAAGATTCAGGACTGTGTGACCAAGGTGGTGAGTGGTCTGTGGAATGTTCCCTATGAGGATAGATTGTGGGCATGTGGATCGCAGAAGTTGGTTGATAGGAGAAAAAGAATGGATATGATAGAAACGTTTAAGTTGCTTAAAGGGTTTTATAGAATTAATGCAGGGGAAATCTTTCAACATTTGGCTAGAGGAGGCCAGAACAATGGGTCATAATTGGAAGTAATAAAGATGTGGTTAGTAGGGATGTGATGACTAGATTTTTTTTTGCTTGGAGAGTTGTGAATGAGTGGAATGGGTTGCCAGAGTCAGTTGCAAGTACTTTTTTTTATTAATGGGGTTCAAGAAGAGTTATGATAGATTGTGTGGGTAGTTTGGGTCTCCTGTGATGAATCTTCAGACTCCATACAACAATAATAACAATATTATTATATGATAACTTTGAGGTATGGGCAGGTATGTAGACTGTACAATGCTACACTGTACAATCCTCCATCAACACTATGCCATCTACTGTGCACTAGTACACAACATAATTCATTCACATACTATATCATCTATTGCATTTTGATAGATAAATAGTATTAGATGCAAGCAATGATGAATAATATAGAAGTGTCTGCAAAAAAGGTATAAAATAGAAACTGTATGAATAAGTGTAGTGATTTCTCAATTATCTGACTTTCAAATGAACAAGCCTTTGATTATCTAGCCCTTGAATGGGTTAGTGTGTTAACTGACTTTTTGGTATAGCACCACGTAATTGTATCTTTGCTTAACCCTTCAATTATCTGACCATGAAATTGCTCTCTTGCCCTAGATAATTGAAGATTACTGTAAGTAGATTGAGTTGGTAAAAAATGTATTAAGAAGTGATGAATTTAATTGCCAGCAAAGGTTGGTTGATTGGTAGAGCCTCTGCCACTAATGGCACACAAAAAAAGTTAAGCAAATTTCATTGTGGTTAGTAGTTGGAAGGGGTTCAATCGTTCGATGTTGTTGGCACACTCTTTCTCAATGAGTCTCAGGACTCCCTGGAGGTGCCACATAATAATAATATAATAATAATGATAAAAGAAAATTAACTTTTTCTATCACTAGTTGATTGTTTTCACCTGTTTTCTTAATGTGTATTTGTATCAAAATTTTTATCCAAGAGTAAATTTACTTAAGTGTTGTGAGCAGTTATTAGAAATAATATCTTTCAGGTAGCAAATCAGTTATCAAATCCCAGTCGACACAGTGGTGGTATGATGTGGCCAGGAACAAATGTTGTTATCCATAACAACACTGCTTTTTATTATGTTGCTTATAATCCAGATATTGAATGGAAGAAGCGAGTTGATACTGTGATATCTTGGTTTATTAATGATACTAATCCTGCAAATTGTGTTTTTATGTACTTTGAGGAACCAGATAACACTGGACATAAGTATGGACCAAACTCTAAACAAGTGAAAGAAAAGATAAAGGCTGTGGACAGTATTATGGAATACTTGTTAATTCAGCTACAAAAAGACAATTTACTCAAACTAATGAATATAATGATTCTTAGTGACCATGGTATGGCTGAAGTTCCAGCAACACATTTAATAGAAATCGACCAAATTGTTCCTCCAATTCTTTATACCAAATATGGTTCATCCCCCGTTTGGAATATTTTGCCAAAACCAGGTAAGATGAATTAAATAACTTTTCTTTGTGTGTGTATTGTATAATGTCACAGAAAATGACATGCATGTGACAAACACATGCATGTCATTTCATGATATGAAGTTTGAAATATTTCTGTAGAAATTGATATTCTTTCATATCTGAAAGTTTAATTGTTTTAACATAGTCTTTAGCTTTTTTAATTCCCCCCTCATAAAACATTAAGCCTAACATACATGTAATATTGGAGTTGGGCTCAGGATTAGATATCAGAAACATGTCTATATTCCAAAGGTGAACTTTTTTTTAGATACTTTCTTTTAAGCTTGCACAGTGATCCGAATGCAGTTTTGAAAATTATGGAGACAACTACCGTGTTTGAATAAAAACTTTAGTTTAATATAACTAAAATCTACATTCGACGTTTCCACCTTTATGTCAAGGTCATCTTCTGGAGCATACAACTATACACAGAAAACAAGCTACACTACAATCAAACTGGTTTTTAAAGATACTGACAAACCGCTGCAACAATTGTTGGCCTGACCTTTGGTGAAAAAAAAAAAAAAATATATATATATATATATATATATACATCAACGCTAGAGTCCTATTATTAGTGTTATCTGTTGGTTGTAGAAATACATTGGGCATAACAACAAGTATCTACCTATATACATATGTTAACATCATGATTATACTTGTACATTCCAGCCATTTGGTATGGAATGGTTTCTAATGCTAGCTGAAGATTGGCTAGAGTCCTGACTTATGCTGGATCTTATATATTAGGTAGGCTGAATGTGTGCCATCCAGATCCTTGGAATTTTCATGCCATCTTTGTTGTTGATATTTGGGTGGTTTATCAGGATTTCGCAGGCTTTCTTAAATTTCCTTTCATACCATGTTTTTGTGTGGTGTAAAGAGCAGGTGCTTTTCCAGTTGATTTGGTGTAAGGTGTTAAGCACATGGTCTGCGAGGCCTGCTTCACCATAATGGTTATATTTAATGTGTTCTTTCTTGCGTATAGGAATTGTCCGTCCTGTTTCACCAATGTATGGTAAGTTACAGGTGTGGCGGATGCAATAGACTCCAGGATGTGCTAATGGGAGGAGAGGATCCTTAGAGGAGTTGAATATAGTTTTAGGTTTAGTGGGTGGTTTAAAGGTGGCATTGAGGTTATAATGTTGTAGGATTCTGTTGATTTTTTCTGATAACCCTTTAATCTATGGGATGGCTATGATTTTACTGTAATCTAGATTCATTTTTGTTGTTGTTTTATGGAATATTTTATTAATAGTATTTTTGTTATAGCCATTATTGATGAATGTGTCGCTGATGATTTTTAGTTCTTGTTTCAGGGCTTGCTGGTTAGAGCAAATTGTTGTAGCTCTGTTTTTAAGGGTGTTAATGACTCCATATTTTTGCAATGGGTGGTGGTATGTATTATCATGTATGTATTGGCCAGTGTGTGTCGGTTTTCGGTAGACCATGAAGGATAGACTGCCTGAAGGAAGACGTGTGACTAGTGTGTCTAGGAACGGGAGTGAATTTAAGGAATGTGTTTAGCGTTTGTCGCCCATGCGGCCAGATCGTGAACACGTCATCAACGTATCTAAGCCAGATGGTCGGTCTTAGCATGGCAGAATCAAGAGCCCTTTGCTCAAAGGTTTCCATGTAGAAGTTAGCGATTGGGGGGGGGGTAGATAGTGGTGAGCCCATGGCTGTACCTTCTTTCTGTAGGTAAAATTTGTTTTGCCACACGAAGTAACTGGCAAAGAGGGCCGTAATGTCGGACGGAAATTTGTTCTGTAGTAGGAGAATTGTGTCATTGATGGGGTCATTAGTGAAAAGGGCAGAAACGTCAAACTGACTAATAAGTTGTCTTTGTCGAGTGTTATGTTTTTAATTTTGTTTATAAAGTGTTGTGTGTTTTTCATGTAGGAGGGGGAATGACCTACATACTCCTTAAGTGTTGCTGCTAATTTCTTGGCTAAGTGGTAATGGGACTGTCCATTCCTTCTGTGATTGGACGAAGGGGCACATTTTGTTTGTGTATTTTCGGGACCCCATATATTCTGGGGGGGGGGGAGGGACGTGCATAGTGGGGTTTGAGTTTTTTAACCGTGTCTGGTGGCCAAGAAGTGATGGATTTGAGTAGTAGTTTCTCTGTTTTATCCTTTATCCTTTTTGTTGGGTTATAATTTATATGTGTTGTTATCGGCTACTAGTTGATTCATTTGAAGTACGTATGTTGATCTGTCTACATACTTCAAATGAATCAACTAGTAGCCGATAACAACACATATAAGCTGGTAAAGTATAACCCAACAAAAAGGATAAAGAATAAAACAGAGAAACTACTCAAGTCCGTCACTTCTTGGCCACCAGATACGGTTAAAAACTAAAACCCCACTATGCCCCCCCCCCACCAGAATATATGGGGTCCCAAAAATACACAAACAAAATGTGGCCTTTGTCCAATTGTAGAAAGAATAGACAGTCCCAATTACCACTTAGCCAAGAAATTAGTGGCAACACTCAAGGAGTGGGTAGGTCATTCTCCCTCCTACATAAAAAAACACACAACACTTTATAAACAAAATTAAAAACACATAACACTCGACAAAGACGACTTATTAGTCAGTTTCGACATTTCTGCCACCATACCACCACCCATCACAAAAATATGGAGTCATTAACACCCTTAAAAACAGAGCTACAACAATTTGCTCTAACCAGCAAGCCCTGAAACAAGAACTAAAAATCATCAGCGACACATTCATCAATAATGGCTATAACAAAAATACTATTAATAAAATACTCCATAAAACAACAACAAAAATGAATCTAGATTACAGTAAAACCATAGCCATCCCATACATTAAAGGGTTATCAGAAAAAATCAACAGAATCCTACAACATTATAACCTCAATGCCACCTTTAAACCACCCATTAAACTTAAAACCATATTCAACTCCTCTAGGGATCCTCTCCTCCCATTAACACATCCTGGAGTCTATTGCATCCGCTGCACCTGTAACTTACATTGGTGAAACAGGACAGACAATCCCTATACGCAAGGAAGAACACATTAAATATAGCCATTATGGTGAAGCAGGCCTCTCAGACCACGTGCTTAACACCTTACACCAAATCAACTGGAAAAGAACCTGCTTACACCATACAAAACCATGGTATGAAAGGAAATTTAAGGAAGCTTGTGAAATCCTGATAAACCAGCCAAATATCAACAACAAAGATGGCATGAAAATTCCAAGGATCTCGCTGGCACACATTCAGCCTACCTGATATATAAGATCCAGCATAAGTCAGGACTCTAGCTAATCTTCAGCTAGTATTAGAAACCATTCCATACCAACTGGCTGGAATGTACAAGTATAATCATGATGTTAACATATGTATATAGGTAGATACTTGTTGTTATGCCCAATGTATTTCTACAACCAACAGATAACACTAATAATAGGACTCTAGCATTGATATATATATATATATATATATATATATATTTATTTTTTTTTTTTTCACCAAAGGTCAGGCCAACAATTGTTGCAGTGGTTTGTCAGTATCTTTAAAAACCAGTTTGATTGTAGTGTAGCTTGTTTTCTGTGTATAGTTGTATGCTCCAGAAGATGACCTTGACATAAAGGTGGAAACGTCGAATGTAGATTTTAGTTATATTAAACTAAAGTTTTTATTCAAACACGGTAGTTGTCTCCATAATTTTCAAAAATGCATTTTTTTTAGATACTCTATTTGATATATTGTAAATTTGTGAATGAAAATGCTATCAGTACTTCTGAAAAAACTGTTTCCACTTTTCTTAATGAGCTTCTTCCATTGCTGCATCCTGGTATTTATTAGATCGTGTGTTCATGTAGCCTTTTTATTACAACCAAACTGGAAGATCTAGTGAGATTCAAAGATCTGAATATATGGATTATATATATATATATGGCTGTCAATTCTGACAAGACTGAGCTTGCCCAGCATGCAGTCTTCGCTAGCCAAAGGATACACTACAATAAATTTTTAACAGAAGTTTCTTCAAGTTCCTGTTTAAAGAAGGTTTGGAAATATTAAATAACCTAACCTCAATTGGAATGAATTGCCTAAACTTACTTTAAACTGTGGGAAGTGATCATCTTAAACCATCAATGTTTTTAACTGCTATTCCATTCATAATGACATGGGAATGCTTATTCCTTTGTTATCGTAATGTTACTGGCACAGCTTCAGCAGCTGTAGAATTAACCTTGTATTGTGCATAACTTATTCTTAATTTCTTTAAAGTTAACTGACCATTTGTTTGCCCTGAGATATGCATGATATTTGACATGAAGTATTAATTCATTAATTACTGAACTCAGTTATTAGCCATCATTATATGTCACACATGTTTACTTGTTATTGTAAGTTATCCAAATTTTCAGCATTTAGTATATTATGAAAGTGACTGGTTCTCTATGATATACAAAGAGTAATTTTTTTTTAGTGTCTTTTTAGTATTTAGTATTTAGGTAGTATTTAGTATTGTGAAGACAACACAAAGGCTTCTGGGAATGATGCAGAGGACACTGACATGTAGAAATAGGGAGATTCTTGTTCTGTTGTATAAGGCTTTGATTAGGCCACACATGGACTATTGTACCCAGATTTGGTCACCTGGTTTTCAGAAGGATGAAGAGATGTTGGAAAGGATCCAAAGGCGACTGACTAAGGTAGTCTCTGACCTCTGGAATGTCGAGTATGAGGAAAGATTGAGAAGATGTAATTTGCAGAGTCTTGTGGACAGGAGGAAGAGGGGAGATATGATAGAGACCTGCAAGTTGGTAAGGGGTTGTTATTAGGATCAATGCTGGAGAAGTTCTGCAGAAAATAGTGGGAGATAGGGGAGAACTAAAGGTCATCCGTGGAAACTGTATAAAGAGGGTGTGAAAATAACTGTGCAGAGTTGTAAATGATTGGAATGCCTTGCGTGAGAGTGTGGTGTCTGCAAGGAGTTTGAGTGTGTTTAAGACACGGTATGATGAGCTGTGTGTGTGTGTGTGTGTGTGTGTGTGTGATAGACCTCCCAGATGAGTCTTTGACTCCATGAGGTCTTGGGGTAGTAATAATAATAATAATATCGTTTTTAGTATATTATGAAAGGGACTGATCAGTCTTTCTATATGAGTTACAGAGAACTGACAGTTAGATGGTGAATATCACTGACTGTGCATTCTCTTTCTCATAAATATTTCCATTTTAAGGATAGCAAAGTCTTATAAGAATGTTTATATCACTGTACAGCATAAGGTAGTATTTAGGTTTAATCATCTCTGACCAACCATCTTTGCTGTTTCAAGTTCATCTGAAGTAATGCTATTGGACTTTGTCCTCTGAGATCTGTTAAGCTATGATTGTGCCAGTTTATATAATCTTTAAGGTCTGATTGAATGTGCAGAATCATTGCCTAAGATATTATTATGAACAACTGCATGGTGTCAGAAGATCTGATTGCAGGAGCCCCAAAGTAACTATTATTCATATGTTACTTATATGACTCTCCATAAACTGTTAATAATGGCCATCGATATTAATAGTTATATGAAGAATAGTTAACATATCTTGTTATAGTTGAAGAAGGGAAGAATAGAATATGAAGTACATGATATTCTACTCATGTACTGGAAGTCTGCAAATAATAATAATTTAAAGGCTGTAGTCTTATGATTTTCCGTTGATATCTTAATCCTTTTGTACGTCCTTTCATTTGACTCTTTTCAGCTATATGTAACAGAGAACTTAAACTCCTTTAAACTGATACAAGTCAGGGCAAGACTGCTCTGACAGTTTTATATATTATGATGTTGTCAGTGTAATTTTATAGGCAATTTTGTACTAACACGTAGTGAGTGAGTAATAACACTGGCCAACAAAACAAATTTTTTTTCTGCTGATTATGATCTGACACTTGTTTTTTACTAATTTGGGTGCATGGATTTCGAATATCAAACCCATTTTTCTCTATCACGTCAGGTTTTTCCTCCATGGCATTTTCTTTTTGCTAATTTGTAAGTTTTTGATAGTTTTAAGGAGGCAGTACTATTTTTAGAGTATCAAAAAAATCGATTTTTTAATATTATTTTCTAAAAGTATGTACTTTTAAAAATCTGTTCCTAACTTTTTCATCAAGACATTCGAAAAATTCCCGAAGATATAACCTATTATTCAAAGCGGTGTGCAGATCAGAATTGGAGTGCTCACTGCTCTCGCTTGTTAGTAAACGAATAAATGCGTAAGAACCTGCAACGGCACGTACTGGCACTTTGAATGTGAGAGAGGCCGATAACCGACCTAATACATTTAGGTGATGAAAAGTAGGCGATGACAACTGCCTAAAACAAATGAATGCTATATGCGTCATAGCGGACAAAGAACGATCGAAATCAGTCAATCGAATCGATCGTGAAAGTATGATGAGCGCTTATAACGTTTCAATAAAGTCTCTGTTTTTTTTTTTTTGTCTTGTTAATTCGTGTTAATCGAAAATGTGTCAGTAGTGTAGATTCCTTCTGTTACATTTGTGGCAGCTTTACTGTTTCCAGTCAAAGGACAAATATCACCGATTTTGTTAAGAAAGTGTACTTTGCATACTTTGACGTAAAACTTGCAGATCAGGACAATTCATGGGCTCCAAATAAAGTGTGTAAGTCGTGTAGAAAATTTACGACAGTGGAGCAAGGGAAAACGCCAAAAATTAGCTTTTGGCATTCCAATGATTTGGCGGGAACCGAAAAATCACGTAGATGATTGCTATTTTTGTTTAGTTCAGACTTCTGGTTATAATAAGAAGAATAAGAAAAAAATTGTGTATCCAAAACGCCAGTATGTGCCATTGCAAGTTCTTACGCATTTATTCGTTTACTAACAAGCGAGAGCAGTGAGCACTCCGATTCTGATCTGCGCACCGCTTTGAATAATAGGCTATATCTTCGGGAATTTTTCAAATTTCTTGATAAAAAGTTAGGAACAGATTTTTAAAAGTACATACTTGCAGAAAATAATATTAAAAAATCGATTTTTTTGATCCTCTAAATAGTACTGCCTCCTTAAAACTATCAAAAGCTTACAAATTAGCAAAAAGAAAATGCCATAGAGATAAAACCTGACATGATAGAGAAAAATGGGTTTGATATTTGAAATCAGCGCACCCAAATTAGTAAAAAACAAGTCTCATATAAAAGTCAGCAAAAATTGTGTTGGACTGTGTAATTAATTTCTAAGTTGCCATTTAGCAGTATAATCTAGTTTTATCATAAGGACTGCAATAAAGCCAAATTATATCTCAGTTTTGAATAAATAATTTTTATCTTTGATTTGGAACAAAATAACTTATTATTGCTACATAAAATAATCTTATCTTCATCTAGATAAAATATTACATGTGCAATAAAAAGAAATTATATAATTTTCAGGGTGTTATGATGATGTGTATACCATGCTGTTGAAAGGTTCCCAATTCTATAAATATTGGATATACAGAAAGGAAGATATTCCCACTCAGTATTACTATAAACAGAACCGAAGAGTGATGCCTTTATTACTGGTTGCAAAAGAAGGGTGGGGTTTAGTTCATAAAAAACCATCAAACTTTTCTCCTTCTAAAAGTGAGTATAAAAGATTTCATCTAGTTAATATGAATTTTAACATTTAGCATATATCGCTAATTAAAATACCTTCATGGTTAAACTAAACATATTTGGTCGTTTATATAATTCAAATACAAACTCAAATTCAAAAAACAAATTCAAATAAGTTTTCATGTCTCCATAAACGCCTTGAAAAACCCAGACAGTTTGCTGGCAAAACTGGTAGGCCCTAATGTAGTTTTGTTTTTCATAAATGGTCAGTAATTAATAAATAAGTTTGTATTTGTTCCTTCATGGTTATCATTATTATCTGAAATTAGAAACGGTTTAAACAAAAACTAATTTATATAATATTATTTGCAAAATTTTCAGCTGTGTTTTGTGATCATTGATGCTGTTAATGACTTTTTCTATTACTTTAGAGAAGACTGGAGTGAGATCAGTTGGTCACTAGTTTGACAGGCCAACCCCTTTATTTTTTCTTTGAATAGGTTAAATACATGCTTGCTTTTATATTTTATGACTTTGAGACAGGCATCACTTATAAGCTTAACATTTGGCAAGTTACTTAAACTAGCATCCTTAACAATAACTTAAGGAAATTAAAACTTAAGCAAACCAATATCTTAATCAGTTTTGTTATCTGCTCAGTATTTTGATGTTACAGTTTCACTTTTAAAAATAAATAATTATTTCCATCTGATACTACTTAATTATTTAGACATCACCTTACCTTTACTAAACAGCTCTACTGAAGATGGATTTTCTATTCCACGTCCTGCTAACCTATACACATAGAAGAATTTGAGACACTTGTTCTCAACAAAACTTCAGCACCCAAACTGTGGCTCAGACTTGTTTACAATATATTTGCCACCTGGCTGCATAATTGATTGAGACTCTTAAGATAACTTCTTGTACCAAATGAACAGGTTTCCATCTTCAAATTAAATTCACCATGATAGTATTGCATAAAGAGTTTACATTGCTACTAACTTCATGTCAGCAGTTTTCTGCCAAATTAGTCTATTATCTGTTAGCATTCCAGTATTATTGGTCTTCTTGGGCACTTCTAACTAAATTAGGTTTCCCATAATGTTTTACTAAAATCTGGAACATTCTGAAATTTTTACTTAAAAAATCTGGGACATTTTGTAAAAAAATGGGACATGTTAAAAATTAAGAAAACCAAAAATAAAAGTATTATATATACTGCTATAAACATACATTAACATTAAATCCACTTTAAAAAAGAATTATTAATTGCAAACATATTTAATTAGAAAAATATTTATCAGATTTATGGACCTGTTCAAGAATTTTTTTTCTTTTGATATTTGATCATTGAACTCAGCACAAGAGAAATTCTTAAAATATGTCTTTACAATGATTAAAGGCTTTCATCTAGTTAATACAAATTTAGCATATACTGCTAATTAAAATACCTTCATGGTTATCATTATTATCTGAAATTAGAAGCGGTTTACTGTCTCAATTTTAAGTCTATTTTTTCATCTGTCCAGAGCGCATTTATTAATGAAAAAACACGTTCAACAGCTGCATTAGTTCCTGACAGTGCTAAACAAAAACTAACTAGGCATTTAATACTCCCAGAATTTATACCCTGCTTTGTATAATGAGCAAACATTTCACACCATTTATCACTGACACTTTGATCCTTCTGTTCACTCCACACTTCAAATTTGCTTTCACAACATTTTTTCACACATACAAACTCATCAAATAAGTCCTCTTCGTTCACAGTAAAACTTGGTGACACTGTCTGCATGAATATGTAGCTTTCTTGTATGTTCTTCCAAGTCACAGGATCCTTTCCCTTCAAATTAATCCAATCCATAGACTGAAGAAGTGTGAGAAATAGTGTACACCACTCCTGAATATATTCAATACTGGTGCAGTAGAAATCTACTGCATAGCTTTCAAATTTATCAACTGTTATGTGTCCTCCTTTTTCTAATTCTTGCAACTGTTTTCTCACAGTAGTTGTAAGAAACTTTTCTGCCTTCCTACAATTTAACCTTTCCACCAGTTTGTTTGTTTCATTCTTCATTTCAATTATTGTTATATCTTGCTTTTCAATACATTTAATGGTATCATAAAAGGTTTTTAACTGACTGGCAAGGAAATGCAGGAGTGTAATTGAAAGTGGATTTTCAAAGAAATTTTTGAGAGTGATAGGACATTTGTCCATAGAAAGAAAATATGACTTCAATGAAGGGAACATGTCAATAACCCTCTGGATTGCAGGCAAAAGAGAGCCATCTTGTCTTGCTGCTCTGTGTTTGTGAATTTATACTCTATGTTTGTGAATTCACAAAATGATTTAAGTTCCTCAACTCATACACAATATATGTGGAAATGTTGGTAAATCTTGTTAATTATTAACTGAAGATTGATAGGTAAGCAATCTTAAGCAGTCTGCACAGCATTATGTATCACATGTGCAGGGCAACCAATTCCAATTAAATTGTTCACAGTATTTTCTTGCATTTTGAAGTACAGATTATTCTTTCCCTTTCTCTTCTTTCCACCAAAGTTTATATTTGTATTATCTGCTAATATTATAGCAATAACCTTTTTCAGGAGATCTAACTTCTGTAACACTTTCAACACATAAGAAAATAAAAGTTCTGAAGTTTCACCACCTAAATTAACGAACTCCAACACATTCACCTTCACACTTTTTTCTGGATGATAGTATCTAATGACCAGAGGCATTAATTTCACGTCAAAGTGGTTTGATGAATCGATTAGTACTGATATAAAACAAACTTCTTTTAGCTCTTCCTCAATCTGCTTTGTTGCTAATGGCACAATAACATTGGTTATTATTGCCTTGCCTTTTCTTTGCAAACACCTGAATTTATCGTTGAAAATTTTTTTCATGATGATTGTTGTGCAGTCCATGGAGTTAAAGCTGTAGTTATGCATTGCTGTGTGATACATGAAGGTTGCTTCCTGCAACCTTCGCGTATCACATATAACTCTTTTTCGTATATTCAGTGATAACTCTTTTTCCCTTTCGCTCTTGGTTTTCACAATTAAAAAATTACTTATACTGCAGTTGGAAGCCTTACTTTGAACAGCAGCTTTATGCTTTTTCGTTTTCACATGGTAGCTATGCACTGCTGTGTGATACACGAATGTTGCTTCCTGCAAGCTTCGCGTATCACATATAACTCTTTTTCGTATATTCAGTGATAATTCTTTTTCCCTTTCGCTCTTGGTTTTCACAATTAAAAAATTACTTATACTGCAGTTGGCTTCCAACTGCAGTATAAGTAATTATACTGCAGTTGGAAGTAATTATAGCTGTTCGAAGTAATTATACTGCAGTATAATTACTTCGAACAGCCTTACTTCGAACAGCAGCTTTATACTTTTTCGTTTTCACATGGTTGACTATGTCTGACCGACCACCATGCAAAATTTACAGTTACATAAAGTACATTCCACATTTTCATATACACCTTTAATGAAAGGAAATTCTCTTCTAATATTATCATTAATACTGCACTTACGTTTTGGCATTATAGGGGTAGAAAACGATAAAAATATGCTTTTTCGTTTTCACATGGTTGACTACGTCTGATCGACCACCATGCAAAATTTACAGTTACATAAAGTACATTCTACATTTTCATATACACCTTTAATGAAAGGAAATTCTCTTCTAATATTATCATTAATACTGCACTTACGTTTTGGCATTATAGGGGTAGAAAACGATAAAAATTATAACACACAAAGTATTGATCAAGTAAGATACTGTTATAACAGAAGCATGGGAAAAAAGAACATCACCATTAGTTATATTATTTATAATACTAATGATTATTATTATAAATAATAAATAAATAAAATTTATTATTATCAGTTATTATTATTATATTATTATTATACTAAAAACGAGATAAAATCTGTTTATCCATTTTTTCCTGAAGGATACTTAAAAAAGTGGAGTTTTGAAATTAACTCGGGACATTTTTATAAAAAACCGGACAAATGGGAACCCTAAACTAAATCATCCCACCTAGATCTTGGTCTTCCTCTGGGCCTTTTTCCTGCCATCTCAGCATGAAATATTTGCTTTGCTAACCTTTCCTCTCCCATTGTATTTAGGTGACAATACCATCTGAGATTAGTCTTGCCCACATGTTCCTGAATGCTAACAGTGTCAAGTTCCTTTCTAATATCTTCATTTTTAATATGATTCTGCCATTGATGCCATCTGTTTACCTCTTTTATTTCTAACCCAGCACTCAAATCCTTAAGTTAAAATTGTTTTGAATACTGTCTTGTTTATACAGCTAGTTTAATGTGTTGACTTATTCCATATAAATTTAGTCACTTGGTTCTTCACTCTACCAGCCCTCCGCTCTCCAGCCAAAAGGCTGCGGGTTTGAATTCCGCCGTTGGCATGGATGTTTGTTTGTGATTGTCTGTGAAAATACTAGTGGTGGTAGCGGTGTAGATGATGTGGTTCACTATAGTTGGTGGATTGCGTGGTGGAGACAGTTGTCGAGTAGGTATCCTCCCCTTGATGAGTTTTTGGAATCCTTGGAGGTGTCATGTAATAATAATAATAATGATATACACTGCTCAAAACAATTAGGAGATGTTTTAGTTTCTGTCAAATAATTATAAATTTCTGCAAATAATTATAACTATTGTAATAGATTTAACTGTATTGATATGAACACAGATGAATAAGAAAATAACTATTTATTAACTTAATAAATAAGTTAATAACTTATTAACTTATTTATATAAACTTAAGTTAATAAATAGTTATTTTCATATCCATCTGTATTCATATCAATACCATTAAATCTGTTACAACATGTCTGATGAACACATAAGCCTATCCATGCGTTTAAATTATAACTATTGGTACTTTATACATGAATAAATATTTCTTACTTATGGATAGGGTGTAATTGATGAGATATTGTTTAAATAATTGATATTTATTACAAATTTAACAAATTCTACATTTTAGCTTAAAATAATTTTAACAAGAATAGCCAAAAATGCTTTTGTTAATTTTTAATAGGGTGTATGGTCTTCATTAACAGCCAAAACAGCAGTACATCTGGATTGCATGAACCGGATAAGATGATCGAACAGTTCTTGTGGGATATTTCTCCACTCTTCTGTGAGAGCAATTTCGAGCTCTTGAAGCGATCGTGGTGGCACCAGTCTAGCAGAAACGCGCTTACTTAAAGCATTCCAGGCATGTTTGATTGGATTACATTCCGGTGAACAGGCAGGCTAGTCCATTCGTTCAATACCTTCTTCCTCAAGCCACTCTTGTACTAAATTTGCATGGTGCAGATGAGCATTGCCATCCATAAAAATGAATTCTTTGGCCAATTGCAGCAGCATATGGATGAACTACAGGTTCCAAAATCTCATCGCGATACCTTTGGGCTGTTAAGGAACTGTTTCTGATAAAATAGAGATCAGTATGGCCACCTATACTTATTCCAGCCCATACCATCAAATGCCCACCTTGATGTTGGGATCTTTCACGAACAAACTGTAGATTATTTCTTGTTCCACTTTCACACCATATCAAGATACGTTAGTTGTCTGGTTGCTGACTGAACCTGGACTCGTCACTAAAAAAGTACGAGTCCAATCCTCATTTGTCCAATTGTGGTGTTCCTGTGCCCAAATTCTTCTGGCTCTTTTGTGATTTGCAGTAAGTGGAATGCAAACCATTGGTCTTCGAGCATATAAACCTATGGCATGAAGACGATTTCGTAAATTTCCCGTCTCCAGAAAGCGATTCCAAAGTAGTGAAATTACGCTTTGAGATACACAAAACACTTTAGCAATAACTTGCTGCATTTTTCCAGCTTCTAATCTACCAATACTCTTCAGCCTATGGATTCTGGGATATCATGTTTCTCTTCCATTTTTAACCAAATAATGGGTGGTAGGTAACACAAGTTTACAATTGAGGTGATAATTATGCACTGTGGAAGTGAGCACAACAAGCCATGCTTTTATACCCCCGATATGCTAATACGGCTAAGACACGTTTCGACAAGTCTTAACATGATTTTGTATGCAGTTGTGTGTTCTACACTGTTGTATGTTAAGAATATTTTAAAATAAATGTGCTACATTTGTAAATTATTTTTATAACTTTATAATTTACAAGAAAAGCAAAATATCCCCTAATTGTTTTGAGCAGTATATTTTTCATCTTCAATAAAAATTGTTCCTAAATCATGAAATAGTTAAAGTGTGTCATTGGGTCTTCATTCAAGATGCAGCTGATGTTTTCAATCTTTTTGCCTATTTTCATTGTCTTTCTCATTTTATTGCTAAGTTTTATATCAAAGTTATTACATCAGTTATTCAATTTAGTTAAAGAATACGGCAGACATATACTGAATTTGTTTAGTAGTATAACACATCATGTGTATGAAGCACTGTGATTAACTTCTCCAATTCTGATATAAGGTTTAATGCTACTTTCTATCATAATATGATCCATATAGATGAAAAATAACACTGGAAATAGTGTACACTTTTGTTACATCTCACTTCATCAAACTATCATTCTGAACTTCTTTCATTTTTGACTACTGCTTTACAACTTATATATATAGTATACATATTGCACTGCATAATGTTCCATTTATACTGTATAATGTAATGTTCCAAACAGCTATCTTCATTGCACCTTTTCAGATCTATAAAAGTTAAATATAGATTCCTATTATATTCTCATGATTTCTATGATCCTGACAACCCCTATTTAGCCTGAACCAAGCTTGCTCTTCCTCAAGTTTCTTTTCCACAATTTTTCTTATCTACTTCTGAAGTCTGCTTGCCAGACTTGAGCAAGAGTCAAAGGGAAATTCCTCTAATTCTCACATTCAGTTTTATTTCCCTTTTTTTATAGAAAGATGCTATGACAGTTCTGCCTGTCATCTGGAATTTGATATTCTGACCATGTCTTCTGAGTAGCTATTATAAAACTTTTTGAATTTCATATTTGAGCATTTCTAGTCAAATATTATCTACTGCAGCTGCCTTTCTACATTCCAGGTTTTTGATGGCTTCTACCTCAGGTACTCCTGATTGCATTCTTCTTGAATGTTTTCACCACCATGCTTTCACTGATTGTTCCATTAAGTCTTTCAAAGTAATTACTGCTGATATCTAGAACATCTTTATCTTCAGTTTTTGTGTCACATTTATTTTTATCATCTCTTCTGATTCTTTACAATATATTTTCTCCATTTCTAAGTTTCTTTCAATAGCCTCCATAATATTTAGCCACCTTCCTGAAATTTATTTTCTGTGTACTAATCAAAGTCTTCCCATGACCATTGTTTAGATAGTTTTGCACAGTGCTTCACTTTCTTACATTTTCTCTGTATAAAGAACTGCTGAGATTTACATTACTGATTATGATGTTAGGTTTCATGCTACTTATGCCATAATGTGGTTCTATATAGATGAGGAAGAGTAGTGGAATCAGTGTACACTTTTGTTTTATATCTCATTTTACATCAATTTTTCCATCTTACTCATCCTTCAACTCAGATAACATTATACAGATATAGACTACGTATTACTCTGTATAATGTTTGATTTATTCCTTATAATTGTAGCATTTTTGAAAAGATTACTCATAGCACCTTGTTATATGCTTTTTACTGGCCTGCAAATCTTAAATAAAGATCCTTGTTGTATTACTGTAATTTCTCAAATATTTGTGTTAAAGTGAAAATCTTGATCATGACAGTCCCTATATGGGCTAAATATAACTTATTCTTGTTATATTCTTGTTCACGATAAAGAGCTAAGAGGCTGTTTTTTTTCTGGCAGCGTAAATTAAGTTAAGGGGATAATAAATCCCTCATTATTTTTAAAGCCTGATACGAGACTCAGAGATCGAAATCTAAGAGTTTCATGCCAAAGAACTATCGGTGAGTCCAAGCGTAAGTCAGTACCTGGTAGTACAACACTAGGGCAACTTGGAGCAAAGGTGGAGCAAGCTCCCTCACTATCCTTAATATTTTCTCATAATGTAAAATGCAGCTCCTAGGAGATGTATTACTGTTTTACATTATGAGGAGAGGTCACTACCCAGACCGGTTTCGACCTTTATTGAGGTCTCATCAGTGAGTAGGTAGACGTGGATAATACCAAGGTTTAAGTGAGCCGAACTTAAAAATAATGAGGGATTTATTATCCCCTTAACTTGTTCAATTATTTTTAATTGAGCAAGATAACTTATTTAAGTGAGCTTAAAAAAATCTGGAGGAAGGCACTATTGCAAGCAATAATTGGTTGCTGGACAAGAAGAATATCGAGAGTGCATGGAAAGCATTTAAAAAATACTTAAATGATGCAATAATAGAATGTGTCCCAAGTGTTCGAAGAATAAATAGGGCAGGAGTGAATGGATGTGTAATCTAATTAAGCAAGAAATTCTAAAGAAAAAGGATGATGTGGAAGGAATATCATGTGCATAAGAATGATGCTAGTTAAGATAATTATAAGCAGCATGGCAGAAAAGATAAAGCATGAAACTTTTGTAACTTACTTACTTTTAATAATGGTAAGGATGGTAGTCTCATATTGGGTGTTGAAATTCATTTCCCACCTAAAGGCAATCGCAACATTTACGTCCATGATGGGAATCGGAACCTGCTGTCTGGTTGGAGAGCAAGATGTACTAACCATTTGAACATATGGACTAGCTATTTTCTTGGGCCTTACTTACTCACTAAGTAAGGCTGACTTACTCACTAAGAAGTTTTGATACAGTTTCTACTTTTCCAGGACTTTCTTTTTTTTTTTTTGAATTTTGGATTTTTCTATTCCTGCAAACAACAGCCTCACTGCACACTTGCACTCTTGCTGAATAATCAATCATTTTTTCTTCAGGTATTTTGTTCTTGTTTTCAAACTAGTATGTTTTTTCTTCGGTAATATTTGTATCATTTGATTCTTCTGCATGTTACTATATTTAGGGTATATGAGTGTTCTTTATAACACTAACTGCAAAATCTTGTCAATGTTGAGTTCTGTATTATTTAGATTTAATTAGGTATTAAATTAATTTTATATACCCACTATTTCTAAACAGTCTCAATTTCAGGTATATTTTAAATAAAGATGCTAAGAAATTATATTTTTATTTATTTATTTTTTTTATGAGGAACCATCCACAAGAGGTTGATCAATCTATAGTACTATGGATGGGCAAGAAGGACCTTGTTCACATTTATCTTGAAAAGCTGTGGATTGTATTCCTTGGGAAACACAAAATGGCACACTGTTGCATTGGCAGCAGTGAAAGGGATGAAAAGCAGGAGAAATTTGTTCTGTGAGAATGGAGATGCACTGTGAGGGAGTGTTGGTTAGTTGCTGCACATGTTTGAACTGATTTGACAGAGAGTAGGTGTATAATTGATGTTATTCTGATGAACAGCAGCCATAAAAGTGATTGTAGAAGATGTATGCAGTAAAAACTTGAACGCCTGTGTAAAAGTGAGTGAAGTGTATCAGTGAGTGGGGATCATTGATCCCCACTCACTGATACACTTATTATTAGTCCTGTTTCATCTAGAAATTACTCAGTATTCAATGGTGAGACAGATTTGTGATTTGTATGAAGTTAATAGTAGTTGTTTGGAGTTAAAGTAATGTCTTGGAAGTAAAAAAAGAAATCCTAATTTTTTGGAGGCAGAGAAGGCAGTTTTTGTAATATGTTTGTGCTAAAAGAAAGAGAGAGAGATTGAGGTTAGTATTATCCCAACAAGATAAATCTCATCATGCATGGGAATTTAGGTGTTGTCAAAAATAAGGCTGGAAGAGAAGGGTTCTCTTTTGTGTGGTATAAGACAGAGTTGTTGTTTTACTTGTATTGAAATTCACCAGATTATCCAAACCCTATTCATGAATTTTTTGATCTGTGTTTAAGGTGACAGTGGTTAGGTCTCTGGAGATTGTGGTGATTTGTGCATTGTCAGGTTTGTCAGTTGAAAGGGAAGAATGCAATGTGCTGTCATCGGCAAAACTATGTATCGGGTTTGCAGTCTGCTGGAGTAAGTCACTTATATATAAAAGGAAAGGGTGGGTGACAGAACAGAGCCTTGTGAAACCCTTACATTTGGTTGTATACTTAGAAGATAAGTAACTGTTCACCATTCATCTGAAGTGAGCATCCAGTCAGAAAGCTGGCAGTCTAACTGCAGAAGTCAGGGGGGGGTAGACCAAATAATGGGAATTTCCTTAACAGGCCTTTGTGCCAGATCCAGTTCAGAGACCTTGGAGATATCAAGGGCGACCACTCGGACTCACCAAATTTTTCCATTAATATTGGGGTATGGTCACTTGCTACTGGTTCCAAAACAGACCAAATATCAGTAATGCCCTAGATATTACTGGTAGACACCACAGTAATATCTAGGGCATCTTTTGTACCATAAGAATGAGACAGATAAGTGGGTTCTCCACTGTTGAGAGTTATTAGTCCTGTTTCATCTAGAAATTACTCAGGTTTCTCCTCTTGAATTTATTTCTGCAGAACCCCATTACAGGTGTTTGCTATTCATGTCTCCTAAGATAATGGAGTTTTCTTCAATGAGATGAGATAGGCTGGAAAGATTTGGTCCAAGTTTGTTAGGAGGATGATAATAACAATTGAATATGTTTAATGACCTTTTACTTGGTTCCAGTATTTGGATTCCTTGTATTTCAGTTCCTTCTGCTACTATGTCTAGTTCAACAATTTTTTATATACAAGTTTCAGATTAGTGTTAGAAGTCCTCCTATCTTGTTGTATGATATCATGGTTTTTAATGTTTAGTCTGCTAGTTTTCGAAGTTTGGTTTCCTAGATGCAAATAATATCAGCATCATGTTTGTCAGCTAGTAGTAATAGTTCATTTAGTATTTCTTTGCTTGCTGGAGTAACGATACCATTTAAATTACATTGGATGATATTAATATTTCTTGTAGTGGATGGAATGATTTTCTCATTTCTCAACTCTGATATCATTTCCAAATCAAGTCGTGTTGGCTGCCCCATGCACAGTAGCATAGTTATAATCACTGTAATATGTCTCCATGATGTGAAAAAAGAAATGCTGCTGTCGTAAGAAGAATGATTCTCCAGAACATGACTCACCACTGGTATTCAGCAGAAAAACCAGGAGCTACCATCAACTCCAAGTTTAATCACTGTGGCCACTACCATGACCTCTCACCTCAAGACTGGCTACACAAGAGCAATCAAGTTTAGCAATGGCAAAAAAAGTCTTTCCCATCTGCAAAATCTGTAACATCAAGGAAGCATCACCACTACATTTAGTAACTTGTATGAATATTTCTAAATGTGAACTTTATAACTCAGAAAATGTGCTGTATAAAATACATGAATTTGACCTCTATAATCTGGCGTAATAATACCATGGATAAAAAAATAAAAAAGATAAAACTTTTCCATGATATTTGTCTGTATCTGGGTGACATAGTGACAAGTGAGTAGATCACCTGTTGACTGACAGTGACAGAAGCCATACTGGTGGTCATTTATTAGCTGTCTTAGATAGTAGTTGAGTGTTGATGGCTCTTTCCATTACTTTGGAAAGAACTGGAGTAAGAGAAATTGGGCAGTAGTTTGAAGGTATTTATTTCTTTCCCTTTTTAAGGATAGGTTGTATATGAACTACTGCAGGGTCAGAGTCAACTATGGAGCACAAACCTATAGGACAATTGGAGGAATCTCATCGAGACCAGGAGACTTTTTTTTGGTATCCAATTTAAGCAAAATTCTTCTGATCTCTTTTTGGTGAAAGGACACACTGGGCATTGAGTGTAGAGTGTGTAGGATGGGTGCAAGGACATTTAACAAAATCAGCAGTACAAAAATTGGAGAAGTAGGAAGCCAGGAGATTAGTTTTTTTTCTGTGGGTGATGATGCAACAGTGTTGAAAAGAAGTTGCAGCCATTGGCTTTGGTTAGAGACCAGAATTCATGACTTCCATGTGAGTGGGATGCAAGTTTCCTGCTTTTAGCTCTTTCGAAGTCATTTTTTGCCGTGTTGATAGTTTTCTTGCAACTATTCTGGGCATTGGTATAGGTAGTATTGGTGGATGGACTTTGGATGCAAGCCAGTTATGGTATGTTTGATTCTTCTCTTGCACAGCTTTGGCAGATATGTGATAGAACCAAGGCTTAGGAGATGGGAACTTCGGGTGGAACAGGGAATAAATGTTTCCATGCCAACAAGAATTATTTTGGTAATGCATTTGGAAGAAATAATCCATCCAAGGAAATGTGGCATAGTAGTTGAGTAGATTGTCCCACTTGGCTTTCTTGTAATGCAAGTGATTGTTTTCATGCTGTTTCATAAGAAAAGAGATCAACATGAAATTGTGGTCTGAACTACCTAGACGATAGATTGACTACATTAATGGTGTACTTGGATGGCTCGTTCATGAGGAGGAGGTGCAAGATATTTGGAGAGTGGTTAGAGTTGTCTGGTATTAGGGTAGGCATGTGTACTACTGGTGTAAGGTCATTGGTGATGGTAAAAGACTCTTTCTCTCTACCTGCTTGGTCTGTGCAGTCAGAGTAGGGGAACCAATTGGTGTTGTGAACATTAAAGTCTCCAAGGAAAATGACCTCACTATTAGGAAAGTTGGATTGAAGAATAATACTGACATTTAAGAAAAGGAAATCAAAAAGTTCAGAATGGTTGAAGTGAGTAATGCTTGGAGGAGTATGAATTTGGGTTTCTGTCAGGAAAAGTAAGTGTGGTTTTGTAGACTGAAAATGGAAATCATTGAGGTCTGAAAAAGAGCCCACATACATTGGTGTATTGTATTAGGAAGATTCTGGAAAGTTTGTTGGTGACTGTATTGGTCATGCACGTTCCCTATACAGTGATAGTTAGTTTCTGCACTGGCTGGAAAAAAAATGTTTTTGTTGGGAAGTTCACAGTACTTATGATCTAATTTTTTTTGTATGTGGTTCCCACCCATGAAAGGTTATTAGTAAACCATGGCTTCTGAGTCTGGCTCCCACTGATGCGACCTCAATAAAGGTGTCGAAACCAGTCTGGGTAGTGGCCCTTCCCATAATGCATAGCATTATACATGTCCATAAGGATATATGCATTGCATTATGGGATACTAAGGCAAGTGATGAGAAGTCATTAACCTCTATATACAAGTAGCCCAGTTGCAAAGTGCCTTCACACACAAACTTTGTTTGCTGACACTTGGATAAAGGATGAAACCAAGAATATAATTTCTTGGCATCTTTAATTTATAGTTATAACCAAGTGAGTAAACTTTCAATATGTATAGTATGTTGTTAGTACGGTGCAGTGGGTTGGGGAAAGGAGAAACTTGTTTACATTTGATGTAAAAGCCTATATATTGTATTCCTTGGGAAACACATCAATGGAGAGACTGAGCAGGGATGAAAGAGGAGGAGGAAAATAAACTTGTTCTGTGGGCTTCAAGGTATACTGTGAAGGGATGTTAGGTGGCAGCTGCATGCTTTCAATGGATTTAGTACTGAGTGGAGAAATTATTGATGTTATTTCAGATGAACATTTGCCATGGAAACATTTACAGACTACACATATTGCAGAAACCAATCAATTAATCAATATAATTGCCTTCCTCTGTATTGAGTTAAGCATTTTGAGGAAGCTCTTAGGTGGCCCCACTCCAAATGTGAGAGCAGTATTCAATAGCTGGGTAGATTTGTGATTTATATAAGGTTAACAGCTGTTCAAAGGTGAAGTAACTTCTTAAATGAAAGAGAAATCCTAGTTTTTTAGATCTTGCCTTTAAATTTGAGTGTTGTCAAAAATAATTCTCTGAGAAAATGGTTCTGTTTTTTTTTTTTTTGTGAGAAGATAGAACTGGGTTTTACTTCCATGCATATTAAATTTGAATAATTCAAAGATATCAGGGGGAAATTAGATTTTGTTAATTTGAGTGTTTATTAGCAGTACATTAATAAATAAAGACATGACATAGAAACTAACCATTATTTCTGTATTTTTAGGGATGTTATTTTTTTAATTAGTGATTTGAAATGGACAGAATATTTTTCTTAAAGTTGAGGAGTTGTCAGTAAGGGAGACAAGGGACTTAGAGATGACTGTTGAGCAAGTGTTTAAGTAGGACTGGACTGTCTGTGCTATCAACTATAGAGCATAGGGGAATATTTGATTTGTGGAATTTAGGTACTCCATAAATATGGAGTGGTTTAACATGAACCAGTTTTATTTTGTTGATGGTTTCTTTGGACCAAAAAGTCTTTTTTTTTTTTTCAATAATTTGCATACTTTTTTCTTTTGAGATATATGGGGGTGTCGATCAATAATTTGGTAAATAGAACTGTCACTTAGGTGATCCTGCATGTTTTTTTTTTTTTTTTTTTTATCCTCTTCATTTGTGATTATGGCATTACTTTTATCAGCTTTAGTAATCACAATATTTTTATTCTTATATAACTTATTTAAAGCAGCTATTTCATTCTGTGGTATATTACTTTTAGGTGGTTAGATATTTTTAGGTTGCTAGCTATTTCTAAATACATATTATTGGCGATTGAAGGTGAAAAATTGTAGATACTCTATTCTATGTTCATAATTTCTAGTTTTGGAACTTATTTAGATTAACAGTGAAGTTATGGTCAATACCGAGCGCATCATTAGCGCTTATTCTGTAAGTATTTGTGACAATAAATTTATGACCATGTGATCTCATTGAAGTTGTGGTCAGAGCATAGTACGTTAGTGCTGATGTAGGATTTCAAATTTCTTCAAGTGTCTGCTTTTAACTTTTGAGAATTATTTTTGGCAAAACTTCAAAGATGTGATACAGGCCAATCCACATTTCAGGATTTAATACATTAAATAGTTAATGTAAAGCTGTTATAGTGCTGTTTACTTCTTTTTTACCACTGTAATACTTCTTTTTTACAACATTAGCAGGTGCCAAATTAGGATCTTTAGGTTAAAAATATTCCTAATCTTTTGTCCATTACAATTTGAATTGTTTCACTTACTCATTGTCACATGTTAACTGTAACATGTAATGCACTTTGAAGATGCTGGTTTGAAATCCAGCAAAATATAAGCCAGTTAATAAACATTTTTTTTTATAATTCAGTTGGTTTGGTGTTATAATACCATTAAAGTAAGTTATGGATCACAGTACTAAAAGTTATCTTGAGATCTTCAGTTCCTGTACATTTACTTCTACACTAACCTTTGGAATGTACAATTGGGTAAAATTTACTTTAAATAGTAATAAAATTAGAGACTGCAAAATCTAATCAACATACTCTGAAGTGCCAAACAGCAGAGTGTGATTCTTGGTTTAATCCTTTATCCAAGTGTAAGCAAACAAAGTTTGCACATGAAGTATCTTCATAACTGGGCTCCTTGTATATAGTGGATCATGATCACATCAATTGTCTCAGTATTTCATAATGCAAGTGCGCACACGCACACCCACCCACCCTTTTAGATGTGTACAAGGGCAGGTGGACTGGAAAGTTCTGATAAACACCTAGAACAAAAATTATATTAAAGCAGCTGATATAACCACAAGAAAGAACATATCTTAAAACCCTTTAACCCCCTTTGTTTCATCAAATTATAATAATTTATTCTTTTTCTTTTAGGATATATAAGAAGACATAAAATTGATTAATTTTGTTCTGGGTTCTTTCAGAACAAATTAGAACTTTCCAGTCCCCCCCCCCCATATAATGCCATAAATATAATGCAATTATAGGAGTTTCGACCTTTATTGAGGTTTCATCAGTGGGAGCCAGAGCCAGAAGAGATATCAAGATTGAAGTAATGCAGAAGTCATATATTTCCCCATATACAAGTAGTGCAAGGGTGCATCACATTATTAAAATACTCTGAATCAGAGATATATGTTGAAAAAACTTTCAACATTAAGGTATATTTTTCAACTTGAATTTTAAGAGATGCCATATAAATTTATGGTGAACCAGTATCATAATGTAGCCAGCGTATGAAAATTGGATGTACCCTAATTAGTAGCATATTGTTATTAATTCAGCAATTCATTAATTATGTCACTTTTTTGAGAACCTTTTTTTACTTATTCCACCATATTGAGAAAATTCCGTATTTTTACATGTAGTTTTTTCTTTAGTTTCTGAATAAATTTGCTTCTATTTTTGTAATTACAATTAATAATGTCACTTCTATAGTTTGAAATAATAATTCAATTCATTTCATATTAACAGCTTTTTTTTTAATATGGTAAGGTGTTGTTTCTAGTCTGAAAAGTGCAGATTTTCAGACCAGAAAAGCTGAATTTTTCTTTTATAGTTCCCCCTCACCTCACCTTAACTGATATCCTTCCCTCTTCCAAGATTATTATTATTATTTATTTATTTTCATCTTCTGATTATTTGTAAACTCTTATGGGAACATAACTAAAAATTTAATGCATGCAAAACATTCAAATTTGGATCATCTATTTTATTTTCAGTGGGACAACATGGATATAATAATAGCCTTCTCTCTATGCATCCAGTTTTTATTGCATATGGACCTGCCTTTAAAAAGAATTATACAGCATCACCATTTGATAATATTGACTTGTATCCATTGATGTGTTACCTTTTGGACATAGGTCCATATCCCAGTGATGGTTTACTTGGGCATGTTTGGCAGTTATTAGAAAGTGAGCACTCTGGCATCTTCACCTTTGCATGGTCTATGGGTGAGTGTAGTGTTTTTATAATTAATAGTGAAAGTGGCATGTCAAGTCAGTTGTTTACTTTTTTTTATATAATGAACAGTTGCAAGGCATTGCTCTAATTCATTTTTTCTTCCCCATTCAAGAGACTATAGAGTGCTATAATCTCTTATAAATAGTGTTAAATCCATACTTACATTTAACAAAAGTGACAAAAAAATGGAGCTTTGTATGTAATGTTAGAAAAATGGATGTGTTTTTATTAGGATGAGAAATGGAAATATATTTACAAGAATGAAAATGTAAGAAGAAGAGAAACAAAATGGAGAAGCAAATAGGCAGAGGTGACTAGAATCTCAAAGGACTACAAACTAAACTAAAACTACAGAATACTCTTTTTATTCCAAAATAATAAATTCATTTGGAAGTTTTGTATTCCTGTCAGCAAACCTTTGAATACAATACTGCAAACCAGATCATTTCATTAAAAATCTTATCACTGATAGTGAAGCATTTTCTACAACATGGTTCTTTCAATCTTAGGACTGGATTATTCACCTTTAGTGAAGTGCAAGGAACCACTTACCATTCATATTTTCCCATATGATCAGAGATACTTCATATGAAATAGCCTCACATTGTCATGCAAGATATCTAACCTAAGTCACCTTTGCCTCCATTTTGAAGTTTTATTTTGCAGTTTATATGGCTTTGCTTTTTTACATTATTTGCTGTATTTTCTCAAAGTACATGCTGACCTTCTTGCTAGTAACTTTTGGTGTTTCCTTCTTTCCTCAACTACCTCTTTAACTCTTAAGTCCACCGTTCAACAACTTAAGTCCTTAGAT
Organism: Typopeltis vanoorti; assembly: GCF_054136105.1. NCBI lineage: Eukaryota > Metazoa > Arthropoda > Arachnida > Uropygi > Thelyphonidae > Typopeltis > Typopeltis vanoorti. Next base: position 51,869,823 of record NC_143555.1, on the reverse strand, counting down.
TGTTCCATGAAGTTTTGATTTTTCTCTCCTTTCAGAGTCTGCCACTGAGTCTCCAAGGTTTGTTTTTGATTTCGTACTGATTTTTTTCTGAATAATATGAGTGGTAATAATCAGTTACATGAGGAGTACAAAGAGCAAGCAAGGAAGGTGACTTGCTTGGTAAGGGTTGCAAAAGTGCAGCATGAGTAGCAGTTAGCAATTGAGACTCAAAGGAATCCTAGGGAGTGTTTTTTGATATGTGGCCAGTAGAAGGGAGAATGATTATGGGACGATGATGTTAATCAATGATAATGGGAGGATGATGTTGGTCAGTGATAATGGAAAAATTGATGAACACTGAGGAGGAGGATATAGTAGAGGTGTTGAGCAGTTAATTTAAGTATGTGATTGTAACATAATGGCAAACTTGAGGGATAATGCAGTAGGAATGGGAGAGGAACCACTGATGGTGAGTGAGCAGGAGGTATAAGGTAATTGAGTAAACAAGGCCATGAGATGATGGCATACCACCATGTGTCTTGAGGGAATGTTCCAGGGAGTTAAAACAGCTTTAACTTACCTTTTTAATACGAGTCTTAGATTGGTCCAAGTTCTAAAGGAGTTGAAAGAGAGCAAAAGTATTTCGCTTCATAAAGATGGTTGGTAATAAGACTAAAGTTTCAAATTATAGGTCAATCTGTTTGTCTGAAGTTGTGGTCAAGGTGTTGGAGAAGCGAGTGACAACAAGGATTCAGAACATGGATTGACTGCAGCAGAATTCTCTTTAAATGACCACATGGATTTGCAAAAGGAAGATTTTTGAAAGGATGCCAAAAAATTATATATTCTCGGTTTAATCCTTTATCCAAGTGTAGGCAAACAGAAGGTGTTTGCACATGAAGTATCTTTACGACTAGACTACTTATATATAGTGGCTAATGACTTCACATCAATTGCCTTAGTATCCCATAATGCAAAGCACCCCCCCTTTCAGATATGTATAATACTAAGCATTATAGGAAGGACCATTATCCAGAATTGTTTTGATCTTTATTGAGGTCTCATCAGTGAGAGCCAGACCTAGAAGAGATACCAAGGTTGAAATGCTAAGGCAATTCATGTGTAGTCATTTGCCTCTATATACAAGTAGTCCAGTCATGAAGATACTTCATGTGCAAACACTGTTTGCTTACACTTGGTTCAAGGGTTAAGCCAAAAATATAATTTCTTGGCATTTTTAATTTAAAGGAAGACTGTGTTTTAGTAATCTGCTTACTTTTTATAACAAGTGACAAATGCATTGGACAAGGGGGGGATGCATATAGAGTAGTATATTTAGATTTTGAAAAGGCCTTTGATAGATTGCCACATGACAAGCTAGTAGTTAAATTGGAACAGATGAGGTTCGATGGTAGATTAATGCATTGGATTGGAGATTGGCTGTCACTCTCCCATACATAACCTATTGATAGGTATCAGCAGGTTGTATGTGGGGAAGTAATATCCTAGAAGAGGAAAGTCACTACTGGTGTGCTTCAGGGTTCTGTTTTGGGCCATTATTATTTAATTTATATGTAAATGACATTGGAAAGGGCTTAAATTATGATACAAAGTTGTTTGCAAATGATGCAAAATTGAGGAGAGTTATGAGAAGTAGAGCAGATGTTGTAGCCTTTCAAGAAGACTTGAATAGACTGAATGGGTCTGTGGGGATGTTGGTTTAATGTAGCAAAGTGTAATGTTTTAAAATTTGAGATGCAGAGATTGGATGTAGGGATTGGTGGGGATATCTTAGAGGGGGGTAGAGGAGACGGGGGATAGGTACTTGAAATTTTATGGACATTTTACTAAAACTGTGAGGACAACATCAGATTATGGGAATGGTGCAGAGAACACTGACATGTAGAGGTAAGGATGTTATATGGTTCTATTGTACAAGGCTTTGATCAGGCTGCATATGGATTCCTGTACACAGATTGGTCACCTGGTTTCTAAAAGGATGAAGAGATATTGGAAAGGGATCAGAAACAATTGACTAAGGTGGTTTTTAGTCTCTGTAATGTTGAGTATGAAGACAGATTGAGAGAGAGAATGCAAGCTGCAGAGCCTACTGGATAGAAGGAAGAGGGGATATGATCGAAACATATAAATTAATAAGGGATAATTACCAGATTAATATTGATGAGATTTTTCTTAGAATGTCTGGAGATAAGCAAGAGGTTGAGGAGTAGATTTTTTGGCATGGAGAATTATGGGTGATTGGAATGCACTGCCTGGAAGTGTGGTGAGTGCAGAGACAGTGAATGCATTTAAGTCAAGGTATGATGAGATGTGTGTGTGTGTGTGTGTGTGTGTGTGTGTGAGAGAGAGAGAGAGAGAGAGAGAAAAAGAGTGGAACTTCCTGCAATGAGTCTCTTGATTCTATGGAGATCTGAAGAAAATAATATTTGTATATTTGAGTCTGTGATTTACTTCTGAAAACCATTCAACTTTGATTCTTTTTAAATATCTTCAGTAGATATTTTTATTTTCAGTATGGAATTCAATTTTAGTCTTTGCAAAACTAAATGGTGATCACTTCCTGTTTCAAATCCTCTGTATACTGTTGTGTCCCAAACCAGTGCAGATATTGCTTTGAACAATGACAATAATACTTTTCACATTTCTTGTATCTTCTCCCTCTATGTAAGTTTGTGCACATCTTTATGTTGGAACATAGTAATGAGTAGGCCATGTTCTGAAAAAGAAATCCAGCAAGTAGTTACGATTATTATTATTAGCTTTGCTCTTTTCTCCAAATTTTCCAAAAACATTCCTATATACCTGATGGGATTCATTTCCTACTCTGCTGTCTTTTGTCATCTGCCTTTTCTGATGACTTGAAGAATTCCTCATTATCTTCCTTAGCAGAACCTTATGTGGAACAATAGGCACACATAAGTTACATTGTCTGATTCCTATTTTCATGTTTGTTCACATAATCCTACTTAAAATTGCCTACCATTTAAGATTATCTTCATGTTTAGCATTGAATTCTATATCTGCTCCTTCCTTTTCCTGATCGTTATTTCCTAAATATAACATCTTGTAGTTGTTGCTTAGAAGAGTTGACTGCCTCCCCCCCCCTGTTTTGGTAACAGGTTTCCACTACTTCTCTGTTTGTACTTATAACATTGATGGTGACCACCTTGAATTGTGATGTTGAGTTGGAGCTTGTTTCAGTAACACTTTTCATTCTGGTTCTCTGAAGAAAACTGCAATGCTTGTTTAACCTGGCAATGCCCCAGTCAACATGATGTTTCCTCTTGTACCATCTTTTGGTTTAAGCCAGTAGTTTAATTTAGTTGGCTGAATCCCAAATTGCCACTCCATCTTCATTCTTTCAGTATCTAGGTGGATACCTATTAATGGGATGCATCAAGAGAACATTAGGTTAGAAGCCTCAGTCAGTTCTCCATATTTCTTGAAAGATTATGTGGTGGTTTCCTCCCAGTTATCTAGCCTTTATCCTTAAGTGATCCCAGAAAATGGATCAATATTTCACAAACACATAACTTATTACAAACTGTTGGCTTTTTTTTTAATTTTTTTTATACAAAAGTACTACCCTTTGTTAGAGTTCTTTGAATAAAGTAAATTTATCACAAACATGATACTGCACTTTTCACAAAGACTGGAAATATTGGCAATTAAAAATTTATCTCTGAACAGTTTCAAACTAATGTATGTTAATAATTAGGAGCCTATGAATGTGATATATATTTGGTCATATGTGCACGCTGTAATAATTTTCTTTGTTTAACTAGTGCTGGGTTCAAGAACATACATATGCCTATAACTTTTCATTTATTATTATTTTCTAGATCTCCACAGCGTTAGAAGACTCTTTGTGGGAGGTCAAAGCTCACTGATCAAAATAATGCCTATCATAACTTGTCTTAAACATTCAATGTTGGAGCATTTGCCTCCCACTCTGGTAATACATTCCATTTATTCACAACATGCTATGTACAAAAAATAAATCTTATTTTCACTTCCTTATTCACATGATCTTTGTGTAGTTTCCAGGAAAGACTTCTTGTTCTTCCACTGCTTCTTACTCTATGCAGTAATTCCCTTATATCTATCTGCTAAGCTCCTGGCATCTGATATCTCAGTCATATATCACCTCTTCTCTTCTTATCTACCAAGCTTAGCAGAAGTTCACTTAATCTGTTCTCACACTTAACATTCCATGTTCCAAGATAGTCTTAGTTTCATGCCGATACCCCCCCCCCCCATCTAATGCTTTCCTATCTCCCATATAACCAGGTGACTGGATCTGTGCAGACTTCTGCTGATTAAAGCCTTATATAGAGGAATTATCATCCCCTCATCAGAATTATTTGTATTATAGAAAAAATTTTCTGTAACCTTTACAGGTTTTGTAGTATTCATGTCCTGAACTGCAACTCCCTAGTATAATAAACCTGGCTTCATCTTCTTTAGCCAGAGTACGTTAGTTGACACTTAACAAAATTAAAGTGATATCTGTATTCTTTGGCTCAATGGCTATTCAAATCTTCTAGCAGCACCATCACATCAGAGCTTCTTGCCATTGTTCTTCCAAATTTAACGTCATCAGGAAATAACTGGATATCTCTTCTCAAACTGTTGTTATTATTATTATTAGTAGTAGTAATAGTATTAGTATGGGCAACTCCAAGGAGTCAGAATCATCAAGGGAGGCCCTAAACATCATGTCAAGAACTATCCAACATTTGCACAGTATCTGTCATACTTTGCTTCGAACTCATTCACAGTCATAGTACCCACAATAGATCCTCTGGTCTCTGGATCCTCTTAACCTCCTCCTCATGGCCAAGAAACCCTGACACCCAGATCTGCGTGCAGTAGTCAAGATGGGGTCTTATCAAGGCTCAGTAATCTTCATGTCTCTGCTCGTCAAAGTATTCTTCAGTAACCAAGTGATCTGACGAGTTGCTTTAGCCATTTTTGCTATGTGTCCCCCTAAACTGGGCCCTGAGCAGGATGGGCGAAGCACATCAGGAATATCATTACTCCTGGTAGGGCCTCCCAAGGCGTGAAGGCCATCCCACTATGCCCAGCTAATGCTAGCAGGCAAAGACAGAAGAGGAGACGGATGCCATCTGTCTTAATTTACTGCCCATTAGACATTTATGGTGAAGGATTTAACACAGCATACCATGCCCGCTCGGATGTCACCTGGTTCAACAAGGTCCCCCATTGCTATTTGGTAGCAGCTCCAGGGGTGGCAATGAGAAGTTAACAACTGGCACTACCACTATCACTGACAAAAATAATGAAAAAACTGTAATCCAGATTCAGACTCCCCAACCATTTAATGACCGGAACTTGGAATATTAGGACTCTACTACAATCAGGTCAACTCAAATTACTACAGCACAAACTAAAAAGATATGAATGGACTGTTATGGGACTTTGTGAAATTCGATGGCCCAAAACAGGAGAGCTATCAACAGATGAAGGACATTTGCTTCTTTACTCTGGATGTGATTGCACGGAAAAGAAGGTGTCGGGTTTTTGATACACAAATCATCACGAAATTCCATCATGGAATTCAATCCTATCAATAGCAGACTTGCTTTAGTCCGCTTAAGAGGTAAACCACTCAATATCACATCATACAGGTCTATGCACCAACCACAGGCCACGAGGACTCCGAAGTAGAGGAGTTTCATGGTCAACTTAATGCAACAATCACTGGAGCGAATAGAAAAGACCTTTTGTACAGGGCGATTGGAATGCCAAAATTTGAACAGACATCAGTAAGGATTTTCTTCCATTTGTCGGACCATATGGCTATGGGGAGACAAACGAAAGAGGTTTTGAATTGATCAATTTTGCCTCACAAAATGAACTCACCATTACTAACACTCTATTTCCCCATAAACCTTCCAGAAGATGGACATGGACTTCCCCTGATGGTAAAACACACAACCAAATCGACTTTATCCTTTAAGCACAAAATTTAAAAACTCCATTAAACCTCACAAGAACCAGATCATTTCCTGGAGCTGACATTGGCAGTGACCACAATATGGTCATCACAACTGTGAATATGAAAATGAGGGAAATATTACCTACAAAATCAATTCGTAAAAGATATAATATAGAAAAAATTAAAAGAACCAAATAAATATATTCTATAAATACAATTGAAACAAATTTTTGACACAAGCTTCAAAAAATATAATAATATTGAATCTAAAACCCAATACTTCTCACAAAAGATAACTGAGACAGCTGAAGAAATTCTTGGATACGAAAGGAAAGTCAAAAAGCCATGGATAACCAAAAATATTTTGGACCTATGCGCCGAAAGAAGAAATTTGATCTCATATTAATAGTGGTGATAATAGAGAACAGTATAAAAATATTACCAAGATTATTAAAAAAGAAATCAAACATGCTAGAAACTTATGGATACTAGATGAATGCAAAAATATAGAAGAGGACTTAAATAAAAATAATCCTAAAATGCTTTTCAAATTATTAATAAGTTAACCAAATCTTGTACTGCAATTAATTGGGATATTGAAGATGGAACTCTTATCACGGATAACCAGAAAATAGTTGATAGATGGAAATGTTATGCAACCAAGCTTTTTCAAAATAACCCCCCCATCCTTTCAACTGACTGACGATATTTTGGACGGAATTTTGCCAGGAGGTTCAGAGGAAGGAGATTACCCGATATTAAAAGAAGTCATTCCAGCAGTTAGCTCCTGAAAAATAGAAAAATCACCGGGAATTGATGGTCTTACAATGGAACTGATACGCGAAGGAGGTGACATCATAGACACCTTGCTAAATTTATTCCAGGATGTATGGAACACAGAGACTTGGCCTTCTGATTGACGGACTTCTGTCCTTGTACCTATTCCTAAAAAGGGAAACAGCAATAAATGTAGCAACTATAGAACAATAAGCCTTATTAGCTATCCAAGCAAACTCCTGTTAAAAATATTATCAAGAATCGAAAAAAAAATAGAAAGCAGACTATCAGATGAACACGCAGGTTTCCAGAAGTACAATCGACCATATTTTTACAATACACATACTAGGTGAAAAATACATAGAACATAATAGCGTCTCCCTAGCGCAATTGGAAGAATGACGGAATGTTGCGCCTTTCAATTGGAAAAGGCCTAAGTCGAGTCTCGTCATGATGGGAGGAATCTTTCTATGGGCTTTTCAATCGAAGGTGAGTTAACCGATATCATACAGAGATAGCAAGGTTTTTTCTCCTGGAAACTTGGGTTTTTTCATCCTGCATACAGACAAATCGGCCCTTCAGAACACACTCAATTTATAGACAAAAAAATACTAGCTGTGGTGGTGGTGGGCAGTAGATGGCGCTGATGTAGATGATTGGTAGTGGTAGTGGTGAAGACGGAGAGCTGTACAATAGGTGTCTTCCCGCGATGAGCCTTCGGACTCATTGGAGGTGTCACGAATAATAATAATAATAAAATAATTTGTCACAACATTTTAGATATTCAAAAAGCTTTTGACTCAATATGGCATGAGGCATTATGGAAAATTTTTGAGCATTATGGTGTCGACAACAAAATCATTAGGATTATTAAATCTCTTTATTCCTCATCTGATATGAGAATTGAAATTAAAAATTATAGCAGTGAACTGTTCCAGGCAGAATGGGGGGGGGGAGACAGGGATGCATATCTTGTCCCCTCTTCTTTTTAATTGTTTTCTGGAATATGTCATAGATGAAGCTCTTCATGAATGTGACTCTGGAATAGTAGTTGGCAGATTAAGAATAAACAACACGTTTTGCAGACGATATCGATCTTCTAGCAGAAAGCGAAGAAGAAGAATTACAAGAGATAAGTAGCCATGTTTTCGGAACATTAAAAAAATAATCCATATGGATTATACATAAACCTGCAAAAAAATAAAACAATGATAACTTCAAAATCAGACATTGAACTCTTAAAGATAAAATTGACAATAAACAAATTGAGAATGTAAACAAGTTCACTTATCTAGGAAGCACGTTGAGTCAAGATGGTTACTCAAAAACTGACATTAAATATCGAATTGCTAAGGCAACTGTGGCCTTACAGAAATTAAAACCATTGTGGAGAGATAACAGAATAGCAATCACAACTAGACTAAGATTAATTGACACTTTGAATTCTATCCTCTTGTGTGGTTGTGTGGCCTGGACTTTATTGAGGGAAGATGAGAGGAGACTTTAAATGAAAACTTACAGGAGACTTTTGAGAATTCCCTATATTGCTCATGAAACCGATGAAAATGTCCCAAAATTGATTGATTCAATAGATGGGAGAAAAGGGGAAAATATTCTGACAGTCATGAGAAAAGGACAGATGAAATAGTTTGGACATGTGGAGAGGGCTAATGGCATTCCAAAGCCAGCACTAGAAGGAATCGTTCTGGGATCAAGGGTTAGTGGCTGAACCTCGATTAAAATGGACTGATAACATCAAAATATGGACAAATTCCTTTCTTTATCAACTGACATTAAGAACAAGAGACCGAGGTGATTGGAGGAGGCTAACAAAGAATATTACCTACAGCCATGAGTGATCCAACAGTCCATTTAGGACTACGGGAGAGAAGAAGAAGACAGCAGAATTGGATAAAGTTAATGGCTACACCATGATACTGCTCGACTTTGCCAAGGCATTTTACAGAATACTACATGGAAAACTATTACAAAAACACTGGAGAAGATGTGAATGGATGTGAGACTAGTAGCAAGGATGGCTGACAGACATACCCCAGAGAGTATTTTATGGTGGAGTGGAGTCTAGGAGCAGTCTTTACTGCTTCAGCCATTCTCCTTTTATGTGCCAGTTTTTCCTTCCTCATTACATTCAGTTTCCTAGCCTGTGCTTCATATTCCTCATGCTTCTGATGCCTATCCTTTTCTTTATACCTCTCCATATCATCCTCTTTCTTAACTCCTGAATAATTTCATGTTTCATTCATTTCACCCATATTTTATTTATCTTCCTCATCTTAGGACAATCTAACATTACCATAAGTAACTTATTAATAACTAATATTTAAGGAATTGACAGCGTATACTAGAAATATAGATTAAATAAACTTTAATTTATACTTTCCGATATTTCGGCGAACGTCACGTTGCCATCTTCTTGGGAACTTACTACTAAGACACGTGCACACAAGTACTAATAACAGCAAATGAGACTAAAGCTAGGAAGCTAGCGTTTTCTTAAAGTCCTGATGGTGCCCCCTGGCGGGCTATATTGGTAGTTCTTGGCCTTTGGGCTGAAGTTCTTCTGATAAACGTTTCCCAAATTTGGGGCAGTCTCATGCATCCAAATTTGTTGAGGTTTGGCATGTTCCTAAGGGCCGAGGCTGATTCCATGAATAGTCTTTCATACTTGAACTTGCTGCGGTGTATTACTGTGGCTTTCTTCCATCTTATTCTGTGGCGAGTATCCAGAGCGTGGTCTGCAAGCCCAGAGTGGCTGTACTGGTGAAATCGGATGTAATCCTTGTGTTCTGAGATTCTGATATTTGCTGTCCTGCCTGTTTTCCAAAGTAGGACAGTTTACAGCTGCAAGGGACCTGGTATACACCAGGTAGGTCTAGGGGAAGTGGTTGGTCTTTGGTGGAGCGGATAAGGGATGCCAGTTTACTATGTGGTCTGTAACAAGTGGTCAAGTCATGTTTTTTTAAGATTTTATTGATTTTTTCCGAGGTGCCTCGGATGTAGGGAATGGTGATGGATTTAGAGTAATCTTTATTGTGAAGGGGAGGGGGTGGTGGGTTGTGGATAACTGGGTTAAGTATTTTTTGGATTTTTTGGATTTTCCGAGGCACCTCGGAAAAAATCACTAAAATCTTAAAAAAACATGACTTGACCACTTGTTACAGACCACATAGAAAACTGGCATCCCTTATCCGCTCCACCAAAGACCAACCACTTCCCCTAGACCTACCTGGTGTATACCAGGTCCCTTGCAGCTGTAAACTGTCCTACTTTGGCCAAACAGGCAGGACAGCAAATATCAGAATCTCAGAACACAAGGATTACATCCGATTTCACCAGTACAGCCACTCTGGGCTTGCAGACCACGCTCTGGATACTCGCCACAGAATAAGATGGAAGAAAGCCACAGTAATACACCGCAGCAAGTTCAAGTATGAAAGACTATTCATGGAATCAGCCTCGGCCCTTAGGAACATGCCAAACCTCAACAAATTTGGATGCATGAGACTGCCCCAAATTTGGGAAACGTTTATCAGAAGAACTTCAGCCCAAAGGCCAAGAACTACCAATATAGCCTGCCAGGGGGCACCATCAGGACTTTAGGAAAACGCTAGCTTCCTAGCTTTAGTCTCATTTGCTGTTATTAGTACTTGTGTGCACGTGTCTTAGTAGTAAGTTCCCAAGAAGATGGCAACATGATGTTCGCCGAAATATCGGAAAGTATAAATTAAAGTTTATTTAATCTATATTTCTAGTATACGCTGTCAATTCCTTAAATATTAGTTATCATGTATAACCAGCATATAAGCCTCTCAACAAGCATAAGTAACTTACTTTGAACCAAGTCCAGTCCTAGACTTATTTTTCTCTTTTTTGAAAAGCTGAATAGGAAAAAAATCAACTCTTCAATTCTTCACTTGTGATAATGAATGGCATCATGCATGCAATGTTTGGAAGCACTGATTCTGAATTTGATTGTTTGGAAGCACTGATTCTGAATTTGATTGTTTGGAAGAATGTCCTTACTTGATTTTTTTTTTTTTTACTGAAACTGGTTCTCGTAAATTAGTGTCTATCCTAAAGATACCAAGCAATTTTAAACCTAGTTTTACTCCATTTTTTCCAAGTAAGCAAACAGACAAAATGTCAAGTTTGCGCCTGCAATTTATGCAAGACTAGCTGATCCCACAGGTAGTGCAAGACCAAGTAAAAATACTTTCTAGTGTCTATCCTGTTTTCTTATGAGAATGCTAAGTGCTTTGTCTCAGTTTTCCAAGTAGTAGGCTGGATCATTGTAACTGGTCAGTCTTGTAACATCACATTGCCCAAAACACATTGCCTTGTTTCCCACCTTTAGGTGAGAAAGAAGGCAATGTATTTTTGGAGTTTGGCACATGCATGGCATTGGTATGACCAAGTTTTAGATATTCAGGGCAGCTTTTTCTTCATGTCCTTGTGCATGAGGAAGTAAGTGTATCGGTGTTTCCATAGTCACCATCAACACTGGCTTGACAATTATGTTCCAGAATTGTTAAGCCAGTGTTGCTGTCATTAATGACGACTGTCTTAAGTACATGGTTTTGAAGTGAATAAACACAGTGGGTCCTCTTTGTCTATGGCATGAAAAGGCATCACACTTCTCTTGTCATAATTTTTGTGTCTCTTGTGTTACATTTTTTTGTAATATAAATGTAGTTCTTTTGATTTCTTGTGCAACTCTGAATTTTGTAAAGTTATATTATAAAGATACACTAATACCCAGTACACTATTTCCAGATACTTTAACATTTAAAATATTTAAGTAATGTTCAGTGATTTTATAGACAAAAGATCAGATGACCATGTTTTTCTTGGATTGAATTCAGGTTTCCATATTTAAGAATAGTCAAAGCACTAAAGTAGCTGGCCTCATAGTCTTAAATCAGTGAGTTCTAAACTGGGTTCTGTGAACTCTCCTCAGGGGTTTCAAAAGAACAAAAGTTGCAATAAAATATTTATTGCAACCTTTTATTTTGAAAAACTTTTTCATTTTAAAAATCTTCAGTTATTATTATGATTTATGGGCAGAACTTGATTATCACTCTATCCACCTTTTTGAGTGACAAATCGCAGCATGACAACCACACCTACAAGTGTCACACTTTTTTTTTAACTGAGAGTGTGAATGGACCACTTACATTTTTCCATTGAAAAGCAAACTTCTACCATTGTGCACTCAGCATTATTTGTGAACAAAAATGAAGAAATTGTGCTTTTTTTAGAAAACTATTTTTCCGTGGTAAAATAGTCATTTATTAGAGACCAGTGGAGAAGTTTTTGAAAAAATGTCAGTGATGCAGATAATAGTGAACATGAAGATGTACACCATTATTAGAGCCATTTATGTGTCAAGCAAGGAAAGAGAGGTTACCACTACTCAAAAGCATCATCTTTATGATGAAAGTTATTTAGCCATTTGTAATCTTGTTGGAATAAATATTATTATTTGGATTGGCATTTACATTTGGCTTAAAATTAGATTGTAGAATCTGTTCGCAAACATATATATGTTTAAATGAATTGAGTGTTTCTCTATGTATGAAAAAATATTTCATGGGTTCTGCCATAGCAAAAAATCTGGGAATCACTGCCTTAGATGACTTGTCCATTGCCATTCAGATCTTTTAATGGCTGTTATGACTCTCACCTCAGTCTTCCGCATGGTTAGCTAAGTGGCTCTGCACTTCACAACCATATGCCTGGGAAAGGAGTGTCCTGGGTTCGATTCTCATCTCCGACATGAGATGCTTAAGGACCTTTCTCAGACATAGCCAAGTTAGCTGGTCTTTGGCGTGAGCAACAGGATTTTTCTCTCCAGTTTATCTTGGGTTTTTCCTCCCGCAAGCAGGCAAACTGGCTCCCATGAACACACACTGATTACAGTCGGGAATACTTAAGCCCCAGCCATAGGCCTGATTCGTCAGCTATGTTGGTCCCGAGCCTGGACAAAATTTGGGGGATTGAGATAATGCCATACTTCCTCGTAAAAAAGGAAAAAAAAGCAGGGGCCTCACGGCCATTTTGTCATCATACGCTATAAAAATAAATACCTCAGTCTGAGCTCTGATCTAAGTATTGTGATTATTCATGAATGGCAATACTGAACGATGATCTTTCTATTTTCCTTTGGGTAGTCCTTAATGAGTTGGTCAATTTTTTAGTTAAAGTCTGTGTTTCACTTCCACATTTCATGACTGGAAGTATACAACTATTGAATATTCTCTTTTGAGATTTTTTTTCTTTTAAGAAATGTCTCCTTTGAGTGCTTCAGAGTGTTTTACAAAGGCTATGCAACTAAGTTGAATTCTACGTATAATTTTTCTTCATAACCTATCTCTGCTGTAATCTTTTGCCCTAGTTAAACATAAGAGGTTACTAATCAATTTCCCAGTGTTCCATATGTAATTAGCGTATCTGCTCTCTAGCCAAAAGGCCGCGGGTTTGAATCCTGCTGTGGGCATGGATGTTTGTGATTGTCTGTGGAAAAACTAATGGTAGTAGTCAGCGGTAGATGGTGTTGGTGTAGTTGTGGTCAGTTGGTGAAGACAGAGTTGTAGATTAGGTGCCCTCCCTCGATGAGGCTGAACTTCCTGGAGGTGTCAAATAATAATAATAATATTTTAATCCTATCTTTTTATTTTGCATTCATCAAAACTGAATGCATTGATCATTTATTGAAGTTTCTCTGCAGAGTTTTCTGAAAGAGCAATATAATCAGCAAATCATAGGTGTTTCAGTTCTTTCCCATTTATTATAATTCCTCTATTTTTCCAATCCAGATTTTAAAAAAAAATTGGAAATTTCATATTTGTTTTCTTTGATTCTTTAGAGCTTCTAAAATAGCCAACATTTGAGATTGAATCAAATGGTTTTTCAAAATCAATAAATTCCAGACTTAAGGGATTTTGGTATTCATTTGTCTTTTCAATGATTTGATTTATTATGTTATTCCATATATATATATATATATATATATGTATATTATTTTAAATGACTGGTACCGAGAGATAAAGAGATGACATGGTTTATTTAAAAATATACTACTAGTTTACTAGTTTCGTTGAATGGATCAACTTCTTTGGGTATCACAATCAAAGAAATATACAAAAAATAACAGAGACTTAAAAATCACATTAACAGTACTAGTCCAAAAAAACATTAGTACATTTTGAAAACAGTAATGCGAGATTGAGTTCCAAATAAAAGTTGACTACGTGCTGTCATGAGTGTGCCAGTATTGAACAGAGGCAATGTGTGCATCAGAAAGATTGAAACTTAGGGAGTTATTTATATGGGAAGAATCTAAGGTAATTTCTCTGGATTCGACAACCTTTCAAGTTCATCATAGCACACATGGATATTAGAAGTTTGTGTCCAGTCCACAATGTGTTGGTGGCCTTCATCTGAGTTAATGGAGAAAAGAACATGGCTAGAGAGAGCACTGGCTCTAGTCCCAATTAGAAAAGATGAACACAAATGCCACATTAAATACCTCCACTATGGTAAAACAGGCCAGTCAGACCACACACTCCAAACATGTCACAGAATTAACTGGAAAGGCACCAAGTCCTTACACCACACCAAAACCTGGTTTGGAAGAAAATTCAAAGAAGCCTGTGAAATGCTGAAAGAAACATCATCTAAATTTGAACAAGAAAGATGGTTTAATTATTCCAAGAATTTGGACGACCCATCTTCAACTCGTATAGCATCCAGAACAACTCCAAACAGAAGAAAATCTCAATATGAGAGGACTTTAGAAATTGTTTAATGTAGTTCCGTTTTTTGTTTTTTTTTTCTGTTCCACTAGCGGTCAGGCTAGAGTAAATGATTAACAAACATGTAGATTCATCTTACTTTTGTATAGTGCTGTATCATGTAGCTTGTATCCTAACATGTGTGTCTCCATAAATTCTTCACTATGAATGTGTACAGATAGGTCTACTTCATTCCTATTGGGAATTTATTTCCCAAAGACTTAATGTTAAAAACATAGCTTTTGTTCCCAATGAAGAAATTTGATCATAGTAATATTAAATAATAGTAAACAAAAGGATAGTTTATGCTTAAACAATGATTTATTTATCCAAAGAAATGAAAACAGTCTTTAAAATCATGCAAATTATGATTTATGTCATACAAATGTTTTTTTTTATTACCGTCACTCTCTATAGTATTAATTTGATGGATAAATGTGAAATAAAGACAGCCACTCTTTGTAATGTAATTGTGGTAACTGCTTTATGTTATGTGAGTCGGCAAGATGCTCTCATCTGCCAAATATGCACAGAGAAGTACTGTATTGTTTAGCTATGGATGTAATTCGAAATTATGTGCATGGGAGGGAAAAATGCATAAAGCAGGAACTGTCTGTAGCATAATATAGTATAGTATATTATTATTGAAATATTTATATACAAGGATGTCCACATAATCTTATTACTCACCCTGCTTATCAAAATAATTATATTGTCATTGAGTCTTTTACTGCTAATTGATATTATTCTGATTTCAGATTCTGCTACAATGTTCTAGTATAGAACTGTGAGTTAAAAGTTTTGGTTTACATTTCATGAATTATGCATTTGTAACCAAACTATCATGAATATATATTTCCAGAAAAGAATTTACTGTGTTTGTGCTTCAGAAAATACAGCTTTTTGAAACTGAGAAAAAAAAAAATTTATATTAGGAAACTGACATCACTTTTAGAAGACAATGTGCACGAGTTGAGTGTTATGTTAAAGATAATCAATAAAATCATTCTTTATAGTACAAGCTCTAATGCTTCTTGGTTTCTCAAGAATTATATGAGAAAGCAAGAGGCATTAGAGTTTGATATATGAAGATCATATTGGCATAAATGTATTAAGATGGCTCTAAAATTACTTTCCAGTTAACCACATGTTGGTGAGGCTAGCAACTGGTAAGGTGCATTACTCATGAGCAGTTACATACAGCCTGTGGTGAGCTATAAGGGGCTCGCACGAGCCCTTTGTTAAATTTTTCTCAAATTTGCAGGTCCCTGGTTCTTCTTGTTTAATAATCTTGTAGAACTAGAAAATACCACCGTGGAATGTATACATGCTACTGTAATTTATAGTAGCATGTATAATACTTTAAATTCATATGGATTTTCTGATAACTATATAAAAAATCATTTCATTGCATTTTGTTCTGATGGAGTTAGTGTAATGTTAGGAAACAAATCGGGTGTTGCAATCAAACTTCTACAAAAATTTCCCACCGTTGTGATTTGACATTGCGCTCAATGTTTACACTTAGCATTAGATGATTCGATAAAAAAACATTAAAGAAATAAATCATTTTGAAATATTTATGGATAAATTATATGCTTTTTTATCATCAATCACCAAGAAATCAACGAGAATTAAATACGATTGCAAAAGACCTTGGTTGAAATTTTAAGGATCGGCCATGTGTTTGGACCACGATGGGCAGCTTGCAGTTTACGAACGGCTCTTGTTATGTGGAGAAATTACCCAGCTTTATGCAAGCATTTTGCATCTAACGATAAATATACTGTAAGGGCTTTTTAAACTGCCTTCTCAATTTGGAATTTTTAAAAGATCTAGCATTAATGATTGATATCCTACAGGAATTATCATATCTTTCAGAAGCTCTACAGAGTCTCAATATAAGTATTATAAGGGCTAAGTTAGGCCTTTTTTTTTTTTTTCTATTTGCTTGACGATGCGAGCCCTTTGTTAAAATTTCCATAGCTCACCACTGCATACAGCATTTGACAGTATATATACTGAACTTTTAAGATTTCTAGTTTTCTGTTTAACTAATTTTCTTAGGTTGTAGAGGAAAAAATATCACTTCATGTAATAATTTTGGCTTATTTCATTATTATATAGTATTCTTTGGATTATCGTTATTTTATATTTTGATAGCTCTTATTAATGAAAATAATGGTTTTGAGATTTTAAAATGTAGGAAGTTTTCCCACTTGGTTATACTATAAATTAAAGATGGCAAGAAATTATATTTTTGTTTTAATCCTTTATCCAAGTGTAAGTGAACAAAGTTTTCACCTGAAGTAATTTCAGGACTGGGCAACTCATATATAGAGGCTAATGACTTCACATCACTTGCCTTAGTATTGCATAATGCAATGCACATATCCTTACAGACATATATAATGCTGTGCATTATGGGAAGGGCCACTACTCAGACTGGTTTTGACTTTTATTGAGATCACATCATGGGAGCCAACCCAGATGCGATACCAAGGTTGAAGTAATGCAGAAGTCATTTTCCAGATACGAGTAACCAACAGGTGTCATACCCTATTATTAATATACTCTGGATTAGAAATAGATGTTGGAAGTATTTCCATTTGGTTGTGCCATAAATTAAAGATGCCAAGAAATTATTTAATCCTTTATCTAAGTGTAAGCAAACAAAGTTTGCACCTGAAGTAATTTCAGGACTTGGCAACTTGTATATAGAGGCTAATGACTTCACATCACTTGCCATGATGCAAAGTACATATTCTTTCGGACATCTATAATGCTGTGCATTATGGGAAGGGCCACTATCCAGACTGGTTTAAACCTTTATTGCTTTATTTATAGTTTCGTCAGTCTGGGTAGTGGCCCTTTCCATAATGCATAGCATTATACATTATAAATCTTTAATTTACCATATTTTCTGGTGTATAAGACGCACTTTTTTATCTTAAAAATTCATCTGAAAAATGGGGTGCGTCTTATATAATGAAGGTAAAGATTGTTTCCTCTTTTCAAAGTCATACGCTTTTATGTTCCAAGATCTTTGTAGGCGGTAATGGTGCAATCAAATTGATGCATGACCTTCATGTGACTTCTAGCGCATCATTGGCTAAGAACTTGGCGTGGTCAGAAGGAGATTTTGTACAATTTGCGTAAAGAAAAGTGCGTGGAACATGGAAAAATTGCGAAGTGGCCAGAACTAGAGACCGAAGTTTTGAAATGGGTGCAAGAAAATTGGCAAAATGGCATTGCCATTTCAACAAAAATGATTCGTACACATGCAGTCAAAGTAGCCTGTGAGCATAACATTGAAGATTTTAAAGGTGGTGCATCATGGTGTTACCGTTTCATGAAACACAGTGGACTTTGTATGCGTGCAAAAACAAAAATCAGTCAAAAAATGCCAAAAGAATATGAAGACAAAATTATTTCTATATTATAAGAAATTAATGATGACAGAGAAGAGTTAGATGACAGTGACAAATGGGTTTTTCCAGGTTTCTGAAAGATCAATTTACTATTAAAAATTACCTATTATTTTATCCATTTTTTTTTTTAAATCGTACTTTAAAGTTAAGGTTTTTTCCAGAAAATTGTATTAAATTTCTTGGGCGCATCTTATACACTGGAAAATATATGTTAAAATGTAGTTAATATCACAGTTCATGGTCTCCCCACATTTCTAGTTAATGAGGTTGTGCAGTCAAGCTACCTGACTGACATGGCCTCCAAAGAGTCCTGAGGTGACCCCTTAAATAAATGTTACAGTAGAGTGGGCCAAAAGATTTGTAAATGTTATCTGTTAAAGAGATGTATTGTCATATAAATGCACAGTAATTTTTTTTATATACAGTAACATTGATATTTCAATGTTACTGTAAAATTAAAGCGGGGTAATAGGACTCTGTGGACTCCTTTCTTTTATGTTGTGAACAGAATTATTAATCACCTTTATTTTATTACCTTCAGGTGGTATTTTTTCATTAGTTATTCTTGTTGGAGCAGTATTAAGTGCAATTATAATACTTATCAGAAGGAAGAAAAAGAATCACCATGAATCCCTTGATCTTGTTCATAAAGGATTAGCAGTAAGAAAAGACTGGCAGCACTCAACTCCAGAAGAACAAGAATCTCTAATCGATAGAGACATTATTGAGAATGTGTAACAAACTGATTTTATTGAAGAAACTTTTCGGTGTATTTAATGGTTCCAGATATATTTCTGTGATTTATTTTGGATAGTGACAGAAAACGATAAAGTTTCTCGGTTGATATTTTTGATAAAGAGAGATTTTGTTTTTGTTAATCGCTAAAATTTATGAATTGTTGATGTTTTTAGTTTTAGAGATATGGTCATAATTCATAAAATCTTATAATACAGTGATATGATATGTTGAAAATAATATCATAACAGAACTGTTGAACTATTTATTATAAATAAAGATTAATTAAGGATTTGTTTTTAATAATGGCTCTTCTTGCTCTGAAATTGAGAATTAATTACAGTTAGTCATGTATTATTTAATACTTCTAAATTACAAAGTGATAAAGCACAGATGGGATATTACCAGATAATTATGATATTATTTTAACCACATTTATTTTTACTACCTTCAAGTGGTGTTTTTTCATTGACAAAATACTGAACTTTTAAGATTTACAGTTTTCTGTTTAACTCATTTTCTCAGGTTGTAGAAGAGGAGAAAAATATCAGTTTGATTTTTAAATGCATTAATCCCCGAGTTATCTGAAACGTTTTAGCAAATCATTTTGCCAGTGATATAATTTAGGGTGCAGTTCTTAGTTGTAGGAAGATTTTGCACTTGGTTACAAATTAAACTTGCCAAGAAATAAATTATATTCTTGTTTAATCCTTTATCCAAGTGTATGCAAAAGTTTGTACATGAAATATTTTCACAACTAGGCTACTTGTATATAGAGGCTGATGACTTTACATCAGTTGCCTTACATCCTACAATGCAAATCACACATCCTTTCAGATGTGTGTGAGACTATGCATTATGGGAAGGGTCACCACCTAGACTATTTTTAGCAAAACTTTGATACCAAGGTTGAATTAATGGAGAAGTCATATATTTAACATATACAAGTAGTAAAAATGTATCAGTTTATTCTTAAAATTATCTAGATTAGAGAGAGAGAGAGATAGAAAGTTTTTTCATTTAGCTACCAATTAAATTAAACTTTCCAAGAAATTGAAAAAAAAATTTAGTTAAACAGCCCTTTCCCCCAGAAAGAGTGAAAAATAGTGCCAGAGTATATATCATGTGTAGTGGTGAACATATTAGAGAAGCTAGTTAAACAGATATTACTATTATTACGGGCAACTCCAGGGAGTCATTAGACTCATCGAGGGAGGCCCCAAATCATATTCATCACAACTATTCGACATTCATACAGTATCTATCATACCTCGCCTTAAACTCATTCACTGTCACAGCATCCACCACAGACTCAGGGAGCGCATTCCACTCATTCACTACTCTAAAAGTAAAGAACCCAGCTCTAACACCTTTACTAACCACACTTTTGCCCAGTTTCCATGGATGTCCCCTAGTCCTCCCACAACCAGCCCTGTTCTCAAAAATATCTTCTGAATTAATTTTATAGAAACCCTTCAGTAATTTGAATGTCTCAATGATATCTCCACCTCCTCAGCCTATCAACCAATTTTTGCAACCCACAAGTCCTCAACGTGTTCTCATACGGTTCATTCGACAGACGTGCTATTATCTTGGTCACTCGCATCTGGATCCTCTCCACCTCCTCCCCATCAAGAAGAAACCTAGGTGACCAAATCTGAGCACAGTAGTCGAGATGGGGTCTTATCAAGGCTCGATACAGAGGAACAATAACCTGCTTGTCTCTGCTTGTCAACGTATTCTTCAGCAACCAAGTGATTTGATGAGCTGATTTGGCCACTTTTGCAATATGTCCCCTAAATTTCAATTCCTTATCCACCAACACTCCTAAATCTCGTGCCTCATCAATTTCCTGGAGCACGGTTCCACCAATGCAGTAAACTGCCGCCAATCTTTTCGCCCCAAAATGCATAACCTTACATTTTGCCACATTAAATTGACATCCATTCTCCTTAGCCCAGACCTCCTATCTATCCAAATCATCCTGCAAAATTTTGACGTCATCTGCATTCACTATTGCCCTACCCAACTTCGCATCATCTGCAAACAAATGAACTGTTCCTCTCAGATCCTTTCCTATATCATTTATGAACAAATTAAACAGCAGTGGTCCAAGAACAGATCCTTGTGGCACACCACTAGTCACAGGCCTCTTGTGGACTCTACTCCTGAGTAAACCACTCTCTGATATCTCTCCGTCAACCACACTCCTATCCATCTCACCAACCCTATGTCCATTCCCATATACTGCAATTTACTGATTAGAATTCCATGTGGTATCCTGTCAAAGACCTTAGCAAGGTCCAGTAGAATCACTGTAAACCCATTACCCTTATCCAGTTCAGCCGTCACTGTGTTATAATACGTGAGCAAGTTACTGAGGCATGACTTACCCTTCACAAAACCATGCTGTCCCCGATACAGTATCCCATTTTCTTCTATCCAATCTTGTATTTTCCTCTTGACTATTTTCTCTAAGACCTTGATAATGATTCCTGTTATGCTGATTGGCCGGTAATTTTCAACAGCAGCCTTGGAACTACCTTTGTGCAGTGGAACTCTTTTCCCCTCTTTCCACCCCCTTGGGACTGACCCAGTTCTGAGGCTCAAATTAAACAAAATGGTCAAGGACACTGACAATTCTTTGGCCGCTTCACGTACGACACGAGCTGGTATACCATCCAATCCCACAGACGTATTGACATTGAGGCTCTGTAATAGACTAGTTACCTCTACTTCATTCATTACAATTCCAGTATAAGCTGTTGGTTCTTCCATTCCTGCAAAGTCACTACCTGGATGATATACTCTCGCAAAGTGCTCGCTCAGTAATTCCACAATATCGACTGATTCGGTTACCTCCATACCCTCAGCATTTTTTAAGATCATTCTACCATGAGCATTTTTCCTTTTACTTGCAACATATTGAAAAAACTGTTTGGGATTCTCTTTAGCCTGCGTGGCCAATTTCCTTTCGTAATCTGCTTTTGCTTTTCTTACCACCCTTGTTACCATCCTGGCCTGAGCTTTATACTGTTCCTGCACCTGATGGTCACCCTTCTCCTTAAATTCCCTCCACAATTGTTTCTTTTTTTGCAGCTCAAGCTTAATAGTGTTATTCATCCATTTAACCCCTACTTGATTTATTATTCGGACTCTTGGTATACAGTCAACCATTGCCTCCTGCAAACAGTTCTTAACCACCTCCCATGCACTATCAACATCCAGCCCTTGCAGTTTTACATGCCATGGCATTGAGCCAAGCACACACCTAAGCTTGTCATACTTACCAGCCCGGTAATTCCACATGTACCCTGTCTTAATTGTAAATTCGACTCCTTTAGCCACCTCCCAAGTAATGACCTTATGGTCACTCTCACCAATTGGTGGCAACATGGTCATGTTCGTTACAGCCACATTCTCAGTTGCAATTACTAGGTCCAGCACTCTCTACCCCCTGGTATTTTCCAATACATGTTGCCGTAGATAGTTGTCCCTTAATAACCGCATAAAATCCAATTCCTTCCTCCCATGCGCCCTCTCCTCTTTCCAGTCAATGTTACCATAATTGAAATCACCCATAATAATTACCCTCCTTCCACTCATTTCTTCTATTTGCTTATGCATACTATCCCCACCATTAACTCCATCACCCGGTCTATAGCAGCACCCAATTGTATATTTTGTTCTGCTAGATTTTATCTCACACCAAACAGCCTCAAATGTGCTTTTTTCCCCATCCTGCAGTTCATCTTCTATACTCCTTGGCTGAAGCTCATCAGCTATCATCAATAACACTCCTCCCCCCTTTTTATTCACCCTGTCACTCCTGAACACGCTATACCCGTCGCATTCAATCCCACTAGCTTTATCATCTTCTGTCAGCCATGTTTCACTAATACTGACAACCTGTGGCCTGGAAGTGCCAACCATGGCCAAAAACTCTTCCTTCTTGTTCCTAATACTCCTGGCATTAGTGTACATGAATCGCAGAAGCCCATTTGTCCCATCCCTACTTTGATGCCTTATACTAACTATCCCATTCTGATTTGTTGTCCGTCGTACTTGCTCGGGCATAATATACTCATTCATACACTTAACTGCCCCCCTAAAGTCTGCATATCTACTCCCCCCACCTCTTAATAAATCTAGTTTCCCTGAGTCTGTACATCCACTTCCACATCATTCATCAACACTCTTTCAAGTCTCCGTACACCAACTCCATTCAAATGTAACCCATCCATCTTATATAAGTCCTTTCACCCATCGAACTCATTCCACACATCCACAAATTCCACACCACTCTCCATGCATAACCCACGCATAAAGTCATTGGCAATTATGGCCCTCCTTCTAAACACTTCACTGTCATACCATGGTAAGATACTCACCATCCTAACTCTCTCACTCTTCTCTTTTGCTACCTCAAACAACTCCCTCACATCCTCTATCATTTCCATTTTGTTCTCTTTCAAATCATTCGTTCCTGCCACGATTATCATCTCTTTCACCCTCTGTTTTTGCAGTCGAATAGATTCGCTGACGTCCTTTATGTTCGCACCCGGCTGGTACGACTTCGTTAAACTCTCAATTATTACGCCTCTTAATAGCGAATCCATGGAAACCGATATAATGGAAACCTTTCAAGAGAACAGCATGGGCTTGTTAAAGGGAGGGTCTTGTTACAGTAATTTGGTTACATTTCATAATACGATGACAAGGGCAGTAGATAGAGGACATACTTATACATACTTCTGGATTTTGCTAAAGCATTTGTCAGAATTTTGTGACGTGTAGCTGGTGGTTAATTTAGCTGTATAAAGTTGTTTACGCGTTTAAGTGAAATATTTTTGTTGAGTATTTCTTTTAAAATTATGTTTAGGTTGAGCACATTGCATATAGGTTTGTGTAAATTGTCTATTTGTTTTTAGTGAGTATACTTTATGAAACTGTAGTGGTAGAGAATGTGTGCAAGCAACTAAGCCCAATTTGAGTAGAAGCTTATTATAGTACTTTGTTGTATGCAACTGCTTAAGAATTTCTGTCACTAGTACTATGCTGCTCAATTTAGTTAAGGAATCCTAATATAAGGGGAGGGTTAGCGAGGGGCCAACCACCCCTCCTGTAAAAACCCTATTAGTTACGAAACAAGCACCACAGAAGCCTCGGAATTCGGACGTCTTTGCAACAATGATTATTAATTGTTTTGGGACCTGGAATATATGAAGTTTGGTGAAAGAAGGAGCTCTCTTTAATGTGACAAATGTCTTACGACAGTATAAAATTGGACTTTGTGCTGTACAAGAAGCACGATGGCCAGCACATGGCTCGACCCACAATCAGGGGTACACGCTATACTATAGTGGTGACGACAGAGGATGAAAAGTACTCGGAACTGCGTTTTTAGTTAGTGATAAATTTTTGTGTAATATTTTAGATTTTAAACCTGTGAACAATCGGCTGTGTACTATTAGAGTTAAGGGACGTTTTCAAAATGTGTCTATTGTGAACTGTAATGTGCTTACTGAAGAGAGAGCTCAGAAGAAGCTAAAGATTGTTTCTACGAAGTGCTTGAGCGTACTTGTGCTAATCTACCATCCTATGACATCAAGCTAGTAGTGGGAGATATCAATGCGAAGCTGGGGAGAGAGAGTGTGTGCGTGTGGTGCCCTTTTGTGGGTAGTGAGAGCCTACATGAGGAATGCAATGATAATGGGATCCGACTTGCGAGCTTTGCCGCCGCTACAGGATGCTTTGTAAAGAGCACTATGTTTGTGCATAAAGATATCCACAAGCAGACCAGAGACCTGGAGATCACCGGACGGTAGAACAGTTAACCAAATAGACAATGTACTAGTGTATCAACATCACCACAGCTCCATCTCGGATATGAGAAGTTTCAGAGGAGCAGATGGAGATAGCGACCACTATCGGTAGCCTACGATTTCAGGCATAGAATTGTAGTTCAGAAGCCTGTGTGTCCTACCATACGATCGGCATGGGACCTGGACAAGATGAAAACAGCGGAAGGCAAATGGTCTTTTCAGTTAGAGTTGCAGAATCGTTTTGGGGAGTTACAGGAGGAAGAGGATGATCCGGATGGGATGTGGGACACCATCAAAAATACAGTCATGTTAGCTGTCTCGAGAACTGTGGGAAAGAGAAAGAGGAGGAGAAAAGCATGGTTTAATAGAGAGTGTGAAGAAGCTGTAGCGAAATGAAGGGAAGCACTATTGAACTACCTAGTGGATAGCAGGAAGAAAGCTGCATATGAAAGGGCAAGAAGAGTGGTGAATACATGTCTACGCAGGGAAAAGCGGAAGTATCTTAATGAGAAAGTGGCTAGTATAGAGAGAAATAGGGTGACGAATAATGGACGGGAGATGTACCAGACGATCAAAGCCATGTGAGGTGCCCAGACACAAGCGGCAACCATAAGAGATGAGAGTGGAAATCTATTAACAAACTCAAAAGATGCTCTCACTCGGTGGCGTAGATATTTCGCGAACTTGCTGAATGTCAATATCGGAGGATTATACCCCTTATCAAACTGCTTAACCATTTATTGAAGAGCCGACATTTAGTGAGATTACTCGTGCTATCTGCATGCTGAAAATTAATAAGGCTTCAGGAGTGGACTGCATACTGGCAGAGCTCCTGAAGAATGGTGGGGATGCCCTTCTGGAGCAGCTGCACTGGCTCATCTTGATGATCTGGTGAGAAGAACGGCTGCCGAACGAGTGGAAGGAATCGCTGATCACCCCAGTATATAAGAAAGGAGATAAGGCTCAATGCAGCAACTGCAGGGGCATCTCACTGCTTCAATAGGCTACAAGGTGCTGTCTAACATCATGCTAATGCGTCTCACACCATATGCAGAAGAGTGCCTTGGTGACTACCAGCCGGGCTTCAGGAGGAAATGTTCTACAACAGACCAACTCTTCACGCTGCGCCAAGTTTTTGAAAAGTGCTGGGAATATAACCGGGAAGTTCATAATATTTTCATAGACTTTTCTAAAGCCTATGACTCAATAATATGCCCAAAAATATGGGCAGGTGTTAGAAGAGTTGGGAATTCCTCGAAAACTCTGAAAAATGGTGAAGGTGCGCATAGCTGGTTCGAGAGCAAGAGTGAAAGCAGGTGACCTGTCAGACCTGTTTCAAGTACAGACCGGTGTGAAGTAGGGTGATGGGCTTTCTCCAATTCTCTTCAATCTAGTGTTGGAAAAAGTAATTAGAAACACACAGCAAGTGGCAGGTGGAGTCGACATGGGGGTGCAAGTTAGGATTCTTGGCTACGCGGACGACCTGAATGTCATGGCTCATCAACGGGATGACACAGTGGCATTGGTTACTGCTATTGAAAAAGCTGCAGAAGAAGTTGGCCTGAAGATAAACGCCGAGAAGACAATATACCTTTTTTATGAGTCGCTATGCTGCTCAAGATCCAGAGGGAGCTGCACAGTTTGAGAGGGTGAAGGTATTTAGGTACTTGGGTTCTTTCGTGATGAAGACAACAAAGTTGAGGCTGATGTCCAGAGTCGGGTAAATGCTGCGGATGTAGTCTATTATCAGGTGCATCCCATTTTTGCCTCATGCTTGCTGTCTTGGACCACAAAGGTGGGACTATACAAGACTTTGATCAGGCCTGTTCTCCTCTATGGTGCTGAAGCGTGGACTCTCACAGCGAGACAAGCCGATCACCTGAGAGTATTCGAGAACAGGATGCTACAACATATCTATGGAGGGGGTCATGGCAGACAGAGCCTGGAGGAGGCGGTCCAATGCTGCTACATGTTTTATACAACTCAGCAGATGTCTTGATGGAGCTGCGAGCCCAGCATCTTCAGTGGCTGGGGCACCTGTACCATATAGGTGCTGAAAGGACTGTGAGACAAGTGTGGGAGGCTCGATGCCGATCAGGGAAGCCGCCAGGGAGACCGAGAAGGAGATGGGCAGATCGGGAGAAGGAAGACCTGCAGGCTGTTGGGCTGGAGACCAGAACATGGCAGACAGTCGTGGAGGTCCGTGCCCAGTGGCAACATGTGCATGATGCCAAAAGTATTCCCCCCCCCCCCAGGCTGATAGCGCCTGGCTAATGTAATGTAATCTGTCAGAATACTAATTGGCAAGCTACTGTTTTAGCTGAGCAAGATACTGATGGATAGTCAGTTGGTACCTTAGCTACATTGATGGCTGGCTGAAACTAGCATTTAATTTTTATGGTTGAAGTGTCCCAAAAAAGAAAGAAAAGTGAGATGCCACATGGTTCTGCTCTATAATCACTGTTCTTTAATCTATATATCAATGATATAGTTGGGATGATTTGAATAGATTGGCAGACTGGGCAAAGGAGAATGGATGCCAGTTTAATGTGGAAAAGTGTAAGGTTATGCATTTTGGGGTGAAAAGATTACCAGCTGTATACCACATTGGTGGAACTGACCAAGCCAGAGACTTGAGAGTGTTAGTGGATATGGAGTTAAAGTTTAGGGAACACATAACAAAAGTGGCTAAAGCAGCTCTTCAGATTACTTGGTTACTGAAGAATACTTTGACAAGCAGGTTATTGTTCCTCTTTATAGAGCTTTGATAAGACCCCATCTTGACTATTGCGTGCTGATCTGGTCACCTGGGTTTGTTGGTGATGAGGAAGAGGTGGAGTGAATCTAGAGTCAAGTGACCAAGATGGTAGCAGGTCTATGGAATGAACCTTACCAAAACAGATTGAAGATTTGTGAGTTACAGAAGTTGGCTGACAGGCAGAAAAGGGGTGATATGACTGAGACAACAAATTACTGAAGGGTTTTTTTTACAAGATTAATTCAGAGGAAATTTTTCAGAACAGATCTGGTGGTGGGAGAACGGGCCATAAATGGAAACTGAGCAAGAGTGTTAGAACTAGGTTTTTTACTTGGAGAATGATGAACGAGTGGAATAAGCTGCCAGAGTCTGTTGTGGGTGTCACGACTGTGAATGAATTCAAAGCAAAGTATGATAAATACTGTGCAAATGATGGATAATGGTTGGCATGACTCAGTGATTAAGGACTCCATGGAATATCCCATAGTAATAGGTGGGATATCAATATTAATAAGGTGATACACCTTTTCATTACGTGTATGTGGAAAATATATGACTTCTGCATTACTTCAGAAGCTTTGAGATCTGATGAGATATCAATAAAGGGCGAAACCAGTTACTCTCCTATAGATGCTGTGATGCTGTATTATGTCTTTTCTATATGCATTTCCATGGGGGCTTCTTCATTGAACTGGCCACTCGACCTCTAATCATATATGAACATGAGCAGCTACAAGTCAACACCGATATGTAGTTTAGTCCTAAACTTATGGAACCAGATTTTCATCCTTCTCCTCCTTTTTTGCTACACCTCTGCTCTTTGCCCAATTATCAGGTCTTCAAGAAGCACAAATTCCTTACTTCTTTCTAATCACTTGCCCACACATGGCATTGCTGTGCCATAGGTCCTGGAGCCTCGTGTGTGTGTATGTGAGACTGATTTATATATATATACGTATATAAACAATTAAAGTTTGCACTAGTGAAAACGTTTGTTTGTTTACACTTGGGTAAAGGATTAAAACAGGAATATATTTTGTAAAGTGTATAAAATATAATAAAAAGCCAGTAATTATAACCACAGTGAAATATAAACAAAACAATTTATTAGGAAAAAAAAAAAGTGTTAATAAATTAGATATATTTTTTTGAAACACTTGCTTGCACATCAGTTAGCATGTTCTCTGAATTGAAAGTATTGTCTTAATATATAACAAATAGCTTGAAGCTTAGATTTATTAATTAACAAAGCAATCCTTTCTTTTTTATGAAACAAATGGTAATGAGCACAATGTGTCGGTTACTTTTTAACAGCTTTAATCTATTGACCCAATCCAACTAAATTAAAGTGCTCAAAATGAAATAGTCAAGTCTTTAGAACTATTAGAAGAGACTTTACAAAAGATTTTTATCAATTTTTTTTTTTAAGTTAAGGGATATTGCATCCCATATTGTTTCTTAGCCGAATAAGAAACTCAAAGAATTTCATGCCAAATATGGAAACTATATAAAGTTCGGCGATTCCAAGCATAAGCAAATACCTGGAAAGCAGCACCTGATCCATTTAGGTAGTGCAAACTGAGGCAATTCATAGAAAGGGTGGAGCAAGCTTCGATCACTATTTTTGGTATTTACCCATAATGTGAACTTAGCTCCTAGGAGCTGTATTACTGTTCTACATTATGAGAGGTCACTACCCAGACCGGTTTCAACCTTTGTTGAGGTCTCATCAGTGAATAGTTAGACCTAGTTAATACCAAGTTTGTAGTGAACAGAACTTACATCCCTTCTATGAGAATTGCCAAGAAGGTGTCTTAATAAATTATTAGTTATATGAAGAGCCAAAGGCTTCAATTCGGCGACATTAACTTATTTAAGTTAAGGGAGGGGGACCTTAACTTAAATAAGTTAATGTTGCCGAATTGAAGCCTTTGGCTCTTCATATAATTAATGATTTTTATCAAGTTTGGACAAATGAACTTGCTCACAGAAGATAATTCATATCTTACCTTGAATCCTGGAAAAACAAGACAGAGTAACTTACAGCTGAAGGCTCAAGTTTCTTCACCTAGAAGCAATAAAATCAGTTGGAATTTCTATTTCTTTACCTGCATATCATTCGAGGGCATCAGTATCTTCTCTGTGAATAGAAGATGCAGACATTATACATCACTGTCATCTTCTGTTTCAATATTATAACATTTCCAAATAGGAACACCCACTTAAGCAACTTTTTAAAAGAAATGAAAAGATGTGAGACCTAAGAATTACAAGTTTTTCCCTCCAAAGTTCCGAAGTTGGGATGAATGATGAATTAGCACTACAGTAAGCATAATGAGAAATTACTGTTCTGGTCTGTGACAAATGTATTTTCTTTAAATTTACTTAATGTGTTCCATTTTATGGTGGAAACATTACTTCAATAATTTTCACAAAAATGTGAAAATATTCTGTAGTTTCCAAATGAATTTTAATAACAATAATCATAGCTTGCTTTCACATGTCCTATTAGCTGCATCATAGTGATGGTATGTGGGAGAAAGACATTGGGCAGTATAAGCAAAGCATGTTGGTGACATCTGTAGATTTCATTGGCAAAGACAGAAGTGACATGTCTCATTTTTCCATTCATTAACAGAAGTGGAATTGAGAAGCACTGTTTTGACTTTAGTCATTGTCATAAAATCTAAGCAAGACTGTGTGTTGTCATCTACTACAGGTATAATTAGAAATGATGAGGCAATGTACATTATGATACACAGACTACTTGAGAAGGGAGAGACAAAAAAAAAAAAAAAAAATTGAGACCTAAGAATATCAAGTTTTTTCCTCTCTAAAGATTATAGCAGATTACTTGATCCCCAGCTCACATAGCACTTATAGTTCTTGTGGCCTCTTCTGTGTGGAAATGATAAAAAGACAGGAACAATATTATGATTGGAACTTCGAATGTTCCAATCTTAATATATAGTAACTATATTACTCTATAGAGTATTACACATTTAAAATTCCTTCAGAACGAACAATCAAGACATGATTGAAACATTATAGGATTATTAGAAATTAAGATGGCTTAATTATAAAAAAAAATCATAACTAGTTGAAGGAAAATCAGGTGTTAGCTCCTGATATATAAGAAATGCTTTGTGGAATCTAAGTGGCTTAGAAAATGATGGCTCGACATTAAAATCATAGTATCACCCTACTATTAGGACAATTAGACAAAACAATTAAGTACAATACCTGACAGAGATTATCTCACAACACAGAAGACTGAAGAAGAAAGAGATTTGGAGAAGGCAAAATGAGATGACTAAAATTAATGGATTATTCAGTTAAAAACAATGTAACAAATACACTAAGTCCATATGTTAAGTACACTGAAAAAGTCAAGAAAATGGCAGAGGAATTAGTGAAATTCTCCATGTGTGTGTGTGTGGCTTAATAAAGAATTTGTTACTGTATCCATGTCCCTTCCAATTTCATCTCAGTTTAAGCAACTACCATGAAGATTTAAGAAAACAGAAATAGATAACAAATTTAGGCAATCTTCCAAATGCGTATGTTTGTTTCCAGTTTTAATCAGCAAAATCATAAAAAGAGAGACCAGGGAGTCAGGGAATCATCAAGGAAGGTCACATACTACAAACACCAGTTATCATACTTATTCATGAATTCATTCACACTGCTTCACACATCAAATGGCAGTCCAATCTAATCACTCGCCACTCAGAGAAAAAACCTAGTCTCCCCCCCCCCTTTCTTAGTGGCATTCATTCTCAGCTTCCAAAGATGCCCTCTTGGCCTTTCCCCACCCTCCATAAATTAAATTCCATCTACGGTAATCCTGTATCACCATTTCAGAAGTTTGTAAGACTAATCATATCATCCCTCTTTCTCCAGTTTGCTAGTGTATGGAGTCTACAAATTCTCAGTCTGTCTTCATAAGTATTCCACAGTCCTGATATCATTTTCAACACTCCTTTGCACTCTCTACACCAGTGTTTCTCAAACTTTTCCTACCACAGAACACTTCACAAATCCTGAAATTTTAAGGGAATGCCTTGGTTAGAGTCAAGTGTCATCGGTTTCATATTCAATGTAAAACTAAGTGTGCACTATTGCCACAGCAGGCTGTATCACAAAAATGTGACAGCGCACACTACAGGCATGCCAGGCTGCAGTGCATTGACCTTGATTGTGAATGCACGTTTCCTTGAATAGATATCTCCGTACTTCACTCATGCTCAGAGGTGTTGACAACTACGGGCGACTGAGTCAAGGCCAGCGCACGCTGGCCTTAATAGCACAATTCACATGCAAAGTGAGGAGCGCCTGATTTTCAAACATGTTTGAACTTGTCGCAGCATTTAAAACCATTCCAGGCTGTCATTAATTTTGATAATTTTTCATGGAACACTTATTCACTTCCCATGTTTGGAAAACGCTGCTCTACACTATCAGAATCACCATGGAAACCAGGAGACTAGACCTGCACAAAACAGTCAAGTGAGATCTTATCAAGCCCTTGTAAAGAGGCAAAATGACATCCTTATCTTTACATGTTAAAGTTCGTTTCAGCATTGCAGTTATCTTTTGAGTTGTATTTGCAATCTTTGCTACGTGGCCCTTTGAAACTTCAACTTCCTATCTACTAAAACTCAAGATCTCTAGCCTGATCAGTTTCTTCTAGTGTAATCCCATTAATATAATATAACATTGGATATCTAATCACACCAAAGTGCATGACTATATTTACTAACATTGAATTGACATCCATTTACCCATGCCCACAATTCCAGCCTCTTCAAAGTTCATTCTGCAAGTACTGCATATCCACAGTATTCCTGATTACCCTATCTATCTTTGCATCATCAGCAAATAGCTGTATGTCGCTTGTCAAATCCTTCCCAATATCTTTAATGTATAGATGAATAACAGTGGACCAAGAGCTGATCCTTGTGGTACAACACTGGTTACCTTCAATCTTGCAGACTCACATCCCCTGTTTACCACTTTTTGATATCTGTCAATCAGCCACTTTTTATCCATGCTAATATTCTATAATACAAACCCATATTCTACCTTGCTGTATTCTGTCAAAAGCCTTAGCAAAACCAAAAAAGTATCATGGTGTATCCATTCGCCTTGTCTAGTTCAGTGTAAATTATAGAATGTGAGCAAGTTGCTAAAACCTCTACTGTGTTCAATGCACAGTAGAGTGAATCTCCACTGTGCATTGAACAGCACATAAACCGTGCTGTTCAATGCACAGTAGAGATCCACTGTCACCCCCATTTCTGAATGCAAGCCCTAACCAAATTTTCCAAAATCTTCATGACCACTCCTGAAATACTGATTGGTCAATAGTTGGATACATCAGTCTTTGCGTTACTATCAATTTGTACAATGGGTTTACCATGCATTCTTTCCATTCTTGCAGAATCTTCCCTGTTCTGAGACTCAAATTATATAGCCTGGTCAAAGGAATAGCCAGTCCAGCTGAACACTCTTTTAGCATCCATGCTGAATTCTTATTCAGTTTGTGCAACAGTTCTAATACTTTCTCTTCAAACACCTGAGTCTCTTCATCCA
Organism: Typopeltis vanoorti; assembly: GCF_054136105.1. NCBI lineage: Eukaryota > Metazoa > Arthropoda > Arachnida > Uropygi > Thelyphonidae > Typopeltis > Typopeltis vanoorti. The sequence continues at coordinate 51,836,926 of NC_143555.1, read as the reverse complement.
GTGAAGAGTGTAGTAGTGAATTCAATGTTGCATACACCAGGTTGATAACTTTTAGCAAACACGGCATTCATTAGCAATTGTCATTCTGACAATTGCTAATGAATGCCCTGTTCTGCAATTCTTCTGCAATTGTCATTCTGACAAATCTCTTTCTTAATAAGATTATACATCCATTTGATACCTATTCTATTTATTCTTTGAATTCTCAGGACACATTCTGATATTACATCATTTAAGTATTTTTTAAATGCTTCCCATGTACTAATGATATTCTTCCCACTCAGCAATCAATACCATTCTGCTGAACTCTGCTGTCAACCTTTTCTGAATGGAACATTCATAAACTTAGTCACTTCCCAAGTGAGTATCTCATGACAATTGTTACTGCCAGAGGCATAATAGCTGTCTTTAAGTGAAATGCCCTCTGACACTATAATCAAATCTAACACTCTTTGACCTTGAGTTCCTTCTGTCACATGCTGCTTGAGGAAATTGTCTCATAACAGCTCAATAAATTCAGTTGCAATCTTCTCGTGAGATTGTACTGCTTACCAATCAGTATTTGGATAATTAAAGTCTTCCATTATGGTTACTCTTTTTTTGCCTGCATTTCTTCATTACTAGCAACCGCTCCACCAAGTCTGTAACAATACCCCACCATGTATTTGATCTTGTCAGATTCCACCTCACCAGATGGCTTCAAACTCACTGCCACATGGAAATACTGTTACTAGTACTACAATCATAGGTCTCAACACTAACCAGATCCAAGTCATCTGATATCATCCGTCCCCTCTTCTGTCTGTCCTTCCTAAAAATACCATACCTTTTATACTCAATACCTGTTAGTATGTCAGATTCTGACAGCCAGGTCTCACTAATGCCTACAATCTGAGGTTCCAACATAGGTAACAAACTCTCTACCCCATTGTTTCTGATACAGACAAAATAATCTACCTGCATGCTCTTTCGTATACTCTTATCTGCAGTCCTGCATGACACAGTTGGACAACTTGCAGATCTATATTCTTTTCTAGAGAGCCTTATACATGTAGACATCTTTGCACACGTTTCATGGATTCAAACCAGACAAACACAAAGTTGAAATCGTTCTTTCCTTGTAATGATTTTCATGATAATGCTTATGCCTGTCATTAACCCTTAATTAGTTGTACTTTTTTTGTTACATAATTAGTTTGCATTGGGCCTATTTGACCTCAAAATTAAAGTTATATTTCTTGAATTTCTCATGAAATATTTTTATTTATTATAAGGTTGATTATGGTGAGTAAAATGAAATAAACAGATCATTAATATTGTTTTTTTTTATATTAATTAACATTTTTATTCAGTCTTAATTTTCAGCACAGTAATTGCAACAAAAGCTCAGATGTTTTTCACACTTTGATCTTATTTTATGATCCTTCGATCTTGGACATATTACTGGGAATAGCTAGAAGTGCTTGATTGTGGTTGTGGAGCTTCTGAAAAAATTCTCACATTAATTAGTTGCATGAGGTCAGAATGTCAGAAAACACTCCTTACTCCGCAACTGATTGTGCCAACAATTGGCAGGCGACTGATTCAGTGCAGGGTCTGCCTGAAACGCTGCTACTTGAAATTGCGACAAAAATCCATCATTGATTTTACCAGAAATCAAACTTGAATGATAGTTAGAGTCAAATAAACCCCTATGCGACTAATTAAAGGTTAAAACAATGATATAATATTGTCACTTTTGCCATATTTTCACCATTCCTTCCATTATAATTTAGTTTCCCTGACTCTGTGTTAGGTCTCATACCAGTTATTAGTTTTTCAAGACTCCTGATACCAAATGCATTGAGGTGTAGGGCATCCCTCTTATACAAATCCAATCTTCCCTCAGACTCACTCCACACATCCAAAACCCTTGCATCTATTCCTTCTGCACAGCCTACACATTGAATCATTTGCCATCATAGCCCTTCTTAATTCATTTTTATCACATTGAGGTAATGTATTTACTATTTTCACTTTCTCTCTCTTCGCTCTCACCTCTTCCACAATCCTTTCATGTGTTCACTCATGATGAACTTATTCACTAGTTAAGTCATTAGTACCTATTACAATTATGATCTCGTTTACTTTTCTTTTCTGTTTTTGAATTGCTTGCACTATAATTTTAAATTTTACTCTGGGAAAACTTGAAGTTATAACCCACTCATCAAAAGCATGTTTTATGATTGAGTCACCATACCAAATAACCTCCTCCTTTTTACAAACAACATTACTTAGCTGATTTCATGCTTTGCTGTTTCTTATTTTGCTTCTTAATTTTCTTATCCTCCCTATGTTCATTCAAATGCCTCTCAACTTTCAGTAATTCCTGCATCGTCTCTCTGATACTGCTTTTACTTTGCTATTTTGGAGGTTAATTCATTTTCAGTAACCTCCTTAGCAGGGCAAGTCTTCTTGTTCTCAACTTTGCTGCTCTTCTTAGCATTATGTTTCTTGTGTTTTTGATGCCATTTTAAGCTATATTTAATATTGCAATATTACATTTATAACAAAAATATGTTGTAAATCACTAAAAACATGAAAATCTACACTAATATACTATGAAACGATAATTATCTAAGAGCAAAACACAATAAAACAGATAAAAATCGCTAATTTTACATGAGTGCTAAATTCCCTGATCAATCATAATGTAGTGTCAAACTCCAATACATATTCCTAACAAACTTAAATTTGATCTTCGAGTCATTCACCTTGGTTTTCTGAATTACACACACTTTGTTTTCACTCAAAAGCAATATATTTGTGCATATGTTTGATCTGATATAGCATGTCAGACAGTTTCTGACCTTACAATCTGCTCTTTGGCTATAAATCTCTTTCTCTCTGCCCTATACTATCAGACTGATTTGCTGTCTCTATCATTCTTCTAATGCCACTAACCATTCTGAACTTTGATTTTGCTTCTTTAAACGTACATTTATTCCAATCCAACTTTGGTGAAAGTGATATCATCTTGGAGATTTGAATCTTCTCTAGTCACATCCCTACTTGCTGACTTAGCAAGTAAGGATGCCATGGCTACACAAGAGAAGAAATAGACATATCACAATTGGCTTTCATGAAAATCTACATCCTCCTTTTCTGTTTACACAAAAGCCTGAAATAGCTACAAGCAAATTATCAATACATCCAAAGGAATGCTAGGAATTTTAGAAAGTCCCCCCCCCCCACACACACACACCAAGCCTGCTAGGAATTGGTGTGTGTGTGTGTTGGAAACTGGAAAATTGTATCTCAACCATAAAAACACAATTTTTTTTAAATTTTATATATTTTCTTGAATTTAGGAGTCTGTATCCAGAGGCAGCATATTCCTCAACAATGAACCTGTATCCAGAGGCAATTTTTGAAAGGGTAAAAGCAGGAAACTCCCATTGTGTTAAAATGACTATCATATTTTCCAGTCTTGTACAAAAGCTGCTGGCTGTGTAACCCCCCCCCCCCCGCATTTCCATCTCTTTTTAACCCAGATAGCTGTAATGCACAGAAAAGCCAATCTTTTGGCTTACTTTTTCTCGAATTCTTTCTTATATACCATCTTGGTAAATGTCCTCCTATGGTTCCAGATAGCAGGGTAACATTTTACCATGTGCCTGAGGGAGATCAGAAGAATCTTATTCAAACTAGATATTAAAATGTCTCCTGCACATGATGGCATTTTTCTGTTTTTATAAAAGTTTGTGCTCCAGAGTTAACTCCTGTTTTATGTTGATTTTCATTCTCTCATATTCCACTGGTATCTATCTTGCAATCTAAAAATCAACCTGCTCCTCAAAAGGGTATTAAATTTTTACTATTGAATTACCATCTGATTTCTCTCAATTTAATTTCTAAAGTAATGAAGAAAACAATTTAACACTTGATAAATATCTAGCTCTTTAAATATTTATGCTATGTTGAAGCCTCTCAGTTGCCAGTATGGATTCCACCACTGTGTCAACAGGGGATCTTCTTATGTCATCTGTCATTGAAGAAATGCCATGGAAAAGTTTGGAGAATCTTAGTGGGTACTCTTGATATTTTTAAGACATTTGATCAAGTTTGGCTCACAGGAATATGAAGTAAGTTCTCACTGTATGGTTCTGTCTGAATGCATATTATACATGATAGATCTTTATCCTCAAATTTTGCAATTAAAGCTGATGTTTCACAAGGATCTCTGCTTTCACTTACTCTCTCTTCATTCTATCACCAATGCACAGTTTTGCTGATGACAATACACTGCTCTGTTCTTTCTTATTTGGCAAACCTTGCAGTACACAAATCAGCAAAACTTCTGCAATGCTAAATTCTCATCTCCAAACCATTCATTGGGGTTCTAATATAATAACCTTGTGAATTTCAGTGCTAGTAAAACTCGTTCCCTTTTTCTTCCATTCTTTCTTTTGACAGCATCCTATCTCCTGACACGATGAGATGTCTCTTGGGATAATTATAACTTCCATAAATCTATTACAGATATTAGCTCCTCTGCAGCCAAACATTAGTTGTTCTCTTTCACTTGAGGCCTGAACAGTAATTAACTCTACAGAAATTCCTATTCCATCTGGCCTGGTTGGCCAAGTGTATCTGCTCTCCAACCCAACAGACTACAGGTTCAAATCTCACCATGGGCATAAATACTTATTATTGTGTTTAGGTGGGAGATGAATTTCAGTATATACAATAGTTATTATACACACTATAAGGGTTAATAAACAAAACAAAAAAAAAAACATCTTTAGCTCACCCATAGTACCAATAAACAGGTAGGAATTGCATTAAAAAAAAATAAATGGGATTACTTGTAGATTTTAAGTAACCATAAAAATAAACTTCTGTGTGTTTCACAGTTTGATTAACAGCTTTCTTAGGAAGATTAACATAATAAAATTCCTGATATGTACTCACAAGGAGGTTTACAGATATATGATATTGATGTTGGAAGTGTTTTTACTTGGTTATACTATAAATTAAATATGCAAAGACATTATATATTCTTGGTTTCATCGCTTATCCAAGTGTAAGCAAACAAAGTTTGCACGTGAAATCACTTCACGACTGGATTACTTGTATATAGAGGCTGATGACTTCACGTCAATTGCCTTAGCATCCCATAATGCAAAACACATGGTACCAATTACAGATATGTTTAATGCTATGTATTATGGGAAGGGGTCCACTACCCAGACTGGTTTCGACCTTTATTGAGATCTCTTCAGTAGGAGCCAGACCCAGAAGTGATACCAAGGTTGAAGTAATGTCTAAATAATTAATTTTACACAAATTATGAACTCTACAACCATGTTATAAATAATTATTTAAATTCACACAGCATGCCGAAGAGATAACGATTTGATCAATGGTTATTCTACTGGCCTGACCTCTAGTGAAAATAAAATAAAATTACAATAAATAAATGAAATAAAATAAATTAACTACATCAAAGCTATATGCTATTTAAGACAACATCAGAGAAATATTCTTTCATATAGATAGATAGTTTTGTTACAGTAAAAATGGCGTCCTAATTTAACATGACAATTGTTATATTAGATTTAGGATCCTGGATTACCTATGGTCCTATTTATAATTAACTCTTATGGTGGAAGGTTAAGTTGGTAGAATACGTGCCTTCCATATTTTTATGATTTTTAGACACCATCATTATTGTTAAGATTAGGGTGATTGATAAGAATCTCGCAGGTCTCCTTAAATTTACGTTCATACCATGTTTTGGTGTGATGTAAACAACAGATGCTTTTCCAGTTAATTCTATGTAAAGTGTTCAGGGCATGATCAGCGAGACCAGCTTGACAATAGTTATTATATTTAATGTGTTGTTTATGTTCCTTTTTTTCTGATAGGAATTGTGCATCCTATTTCCCATATATTAAAAACACACAACACTTTGTAAACAAAATCAAAGCCATCACACTGAAAAAAAAGATGATTTATTAGTCAGCTTTGACCTCTCTGCTCTCTTCACAAATGTCCCAATGAATGACACAATCCTTCTATTATAGGACAAATTCCCTCCCGATATCACAGTGCTCTTTGCACATGTACTACATGTATCTAGATTCCTCTTCTTTAAAACCTAAAGTCTGGCTTAGATACGTTGACGATGTTTTCACTGTCTGGTGCCATGGCCGCCAGACATTAGACGCTTTCCTCAGCCATCTAAACAATTCACAACTGAGACTGTAAAGCAGAACACACTTCCATTTCTAGATACAGTAGAAACGGAAGTGTGCCGGTATGTGTCGGTTTCTAGAAACCGACACATACTGGCACATACTTATTAAGTGGTTCCACTTCCACTGATGAGAATCAGTGGAAGTGGAACCACTTAATAAGTCTTTCCTGCTCAGTTGTACATAAATATTACAGAAGCTGAAGAAAAGCAATTATATAGTAAACCTCTGCAATTTTTTTGGTCCAGCTGATACCAAGAAGTTAAAAAGGAATTTCTTCAAACTATCAAAGAAGCATGAAGGATTTGGACTTCTAGTCTTAAAATATTGCAGACTGATCACACATGTGCAGATCTCCGGTACTATTTGGGTTTTCATCTTCCCCTGTTTGTTGTTAATGATCATACAGGTCCAAAAGCTGAGATTATCCCTGAATACTACAACACTCTGTGCTTAACTCTAAGACTACTAAAACACTTTGGCACTGACATTCTTTCCATTAAAAGAAAAATTTGGTATAAAGAAATCTTTAATCTCTTTCGCCATGAAGTTCCACAGTTAGGTACAGACAACAATATTTTGTGTCATAACTTGATGAAGTTCCAAGGGTACCCTAACAGGAGGGATCTTGCTAGGAGAATTGCATATGGTTGCCTTCCAGTCAATACCATCAAATGGAGGTACTTTAACATCAGAGATCCAATCTGTGACATCTGTTACCATTTGGAAACAGTAAAACATGCATTCTAGCTGTCCTCTTGCTCTGCGTATTTGGAATAGATTATGTAATGTGTTGGGCATTCCATTACTTACAACAGAACAGGTTATTTTTTTTACAACATCCACCACCTGTCTGCAATGGAAAGAGAATTTTTATAATTAATGAATTAAAATACCATTTAAGGAAGGTTAGAAAGAAACATTTTGAAAACCAGCAATATGACATCCAAATGCTTTATAATATTGTATTGTGGAAATTTTATTGTTCAGTAAGACGATTTTTGTATTTAGAAAGAAGCAGTCTAGGAGATATAAAGTTTATCACTAGATGATGTAGACCACTCACATTATGTAAATAGTTTTTAAAATAGTTTCATCCTGCTTAAGTCACCGTGGTCTTATAATCAATTGCAGGGATGACTGGAGAGCAATCTCAGGCAGAGAAGGCCAACTCAAGGCAGTTAATCCAAATGGGACTAACCACCTTGGTATCAGTCATATTTGCACTTTAGTTTCAATTGGTCTTTTGATTGTTCATCTATATGAGATTGGTGAAAAAGGAAAACTGATAGCCTTTGGCTATATGATGATATAAAAGAGCTGAGGCCTTTTCTCTATATCTCATGCTATCTATCTGTCTTTCTTTCTCCTAATACTATTAGGCTCTCTTGCACCCCTATACTAACTATTCTAGGCCTATGATGAGCAACCCTTTACTTTTTCACCCTCAATAAAGGTTGAAACCGTTCTGGGTAGGTGATCCTTTCCATAATGTGTAGCATTATAATGTCCATAAGGATATGTGTTCTGCATTATAGGATACTATGGTAATTGATGTGAAGTCATCAGCCTCTATGTACAAGTAACCCAGTTGTGAAGTGTCTTCACAACTTTGAAATTGTGAAGCCCTGACTTTTGTGTGGCTACTTACAGTCAGCCACAGAGTTTTGATTTTTCTGTTGTTGCAAACATCATCACTATGTATATCTTTGGCTAAATCAAGTAATGTTTTTCTCTAGTGTTTGGAACTCATTTTTTCTTCAAAAGTATTTTGAAGAAAGAATTAACATCTCCAAAATTGGAGATGTTAATCTCAGCTCTTTGCTTTATGCCGATGATGTTATACTTCTAAATAAATCTGCTATAAGTCTGCAAGATTCCCTAACTAAAGTGAATGTTGTAATAGATATGTTATGAAAGTCAACATTAAAAAGACAAAGACAATGAAAATAGGCAGAAACATTGAAAATATCAACTATATTGTGAATGGAGAACCTATAGAACATAAAACATTTCAGCTACTTAGGCATGATTTTTAGTGAAGATAGTAAATATGGAAATAGACAATAGAATCAACAAAGCTGGATGGTAGGAAGTCAATTGAATAAATTTATATGGAATAAAAGAGAAATTAGCCAAAACACTAAATTAGCTGTATACAAGACAGTATTCAAGCCAATTTTAACTTATGGATCTGAGAGCTGGGTCAGAAGTAAAACACTTGACCAAAGACTACATACCGCAGATATGAGAGTCCTCAGAAAGATTAGGGGCATGAGCAGATAGCATCACTGGCAATATTATATTAAAAACGAGGATATTAGGAAAGAACTTGACATTATCAGCATCCAGGAATGTGTTAGCAGAGCTAATCTCAAATTTAGCACAAATATCCATGTCACTTAAACAGAATGGAAGAGAAAATATTAGCAAAACAATGTTCTCTGCCAGGTTGGCAGGAAAAAGACCAAGATATAGGTGGAACGATACAGTAAAAAGTGCCCTTAGAAGATAGAAATATAAGAGCTGATAATGTTGGAGTCTTGACAGGTAATAGACTGATTTGGAGGAAAATTGTAGATAGGAAGTTATTAATGATGTAATTTTTCATGTAGTACTATCATATCCTGTACACCCTTTGAGGGTATATATCAGGAATTTGAGGTTGATGATAATAATATATGTGCTTCATTCATTAAATTTTTATCTTAGGTATTGAGCTAGTTAGATGATTCAGTTTATCTTAGTTATATTAATGAGAGCCACAGGAAAATGTAATAATTTCAGCTGCTTATGTGCACAGTTAAATTTGCACAACTAGTTCATTTCATGAGATTCTGAGAAAAATGTGTGAATTCAAGTTTATACATTTTTTTTATCATCATTACGTGACACCTCCAGGAAGTTCAAAGACTCATCGAGGGAGGACACCTACTCTACATCTGTCTTCACCACTCAGTCCACCAACTACAACTAACCACAACTACACCAACGCCATTTACTGCTCACCACCACCACTAGTATTTCCACAGACAATCAAAAACATCCATGCCCACGGCGGGATTCAAACCCGCAGCCTTTTGGCTGGAGAGCGGATGCGCTAACCGCTCTGAAAGTTTATTTTTTCACTTGGGTAGAGTATAATAAAATTAGTTTAATCCTTTATCCAAGTGTGAGCAAACAAAGTTTGTGCCTGAAAGTGTCTTCAGGACTGGGGTAAGGTGGTACAACGCCAGGGCAACTCGTTGCAAAGGTGGAGCAAGATACCAACACTCCTATCTTAGTATCTCCTATAATGCAAAACACATCTCCTTGCAGATATGTCTAATGTTATGCATTAAGGGAAGGGCCACTACCCAGACTAGTTTCGACCTTTATTGAGGTCTCTTCAGTGGGAGCCAGGCCCAAGTGGAGATACCAGGCAGAAGCATTAGCAGGTCATCTCTACCTATAGGAGTTGCCAACTGGTGTACCACCCTTTTTTTAATAAATTACTCTGGATTTAGAGAAAGATGTTGAAAGTTTATTTTTTCACTTGGTTAGAGTATAATAAAATTAGTTTAATCCTTTATCCAAGTGTGAGCAAACAAAGTTTGCGCCTGAAAGTATCTTCAGGACTGGGGTAAGGTGGTACAACACCAGGAAATCTTTGGCAACTCCCATAGGTAGAGATGACCTGCTAATGCTTCTGCCTGGTATCTCCACTTGGGCCTGGCTCCCACTGAAGAGACCTCAATAAAGGTCGAAACTAGTCTGGGTAGTGGCCCTTCCCTTAATGCATAACATTAGACATATCCGCAAGGAGATGTGTTTTGCATTATAGGAGATACTAAGATAGGAGTGTTGGTATCTTGCTCCACCTTTGCAACGAGTTGCCCTGGTGTTGTACCACCTTACCCCAGTCCTGAAGATACTTTCAGGCGCAAACTTTGTTTGCTCACACTTGGATAAAGGATTAAACTAATTTTATTATACGCTAACCGCTCGGCCATTTTGAAATGAAATGCTCCATTTAACAAATTCCTTTACATGATTATACCACTTACAGTTGAGATTAGAACAGCACCTACTACCACATAAAAGATGTAACTCCAGCTTAATTGTGTTTTACACTATGGATATGAGGAATCGATTATGATTAAAGATGATGGGGGTAGGGAATTATTGGCTTTTGAAGCAAAATGTCACAGAAAAATTATTGAAGAAATTATTTTTGAGACCATGTAAGAAATGAAGTAAAACATGCATGTATTAGCTGGTACTAGAGAAAATGCATTCCAGGAATAAAAGCAATGAAATGAATGGGACATATATATGTTGAGGATTGCAACTACATGGAATCTGCATCGAATGGTCCAAACTGGCCAAATATACAGTCACAGATCTTTTCAACTTTTATGAGACAGAAATCCATGGAAAAAGCTATAAATTCTGTCTTCTATAAGCTGCTCCTAGGATGAAGAAGTCTCTTCCACATTCTTCCTTACCTGAATTAAAACAAATTTAGCAGCTCATTTTTGCTGAAGTAAAAATGGAAAAGCCCAAGATTCTGCTTGTGATTTTCTATATAATTTTTGATAATATTTCCATATAATCTTTGATTATAGCATTGTTCTGTATTGCCTTAGTCTACTTTCATAATGCCTGTTCTACATTACTCCAAAGGCTCACCACATCTGTTCTGATGTGCAAATCATTCTTTCTCTAATTTGCATAAAATGTGTGAGAGATGATCTTCCTTCCATCAAGTACAACCTTTGCTTTAACTACTTACAATTTCAAACATGACATATTCACTGCTAATTTTACATCCTGTAAAATAACAAATTCAAGTAATTTCAATTCAGTGTCTTAATTACGATTTTACAAAAGCTTTCAGTACATAATATGACTCAGCAATATCATGAAACTAGCATATTTTTGAGCTTGGTTTTGAATCTGTGAACTTCTGTATTTCTTTCTTTCAAGGAAACAAACAATATAATTTAATTTCACTTGTATGCAAATTCTGTTGTAAGTGTAAAGTTAAATGATCATTTAAAAAATACTGTTGTCAATTCCCAATAAAACCAGTGAGAAAACATGAATTTTAAAGATTTATTTACACAGAAACATATCCATTTTCATTGCATGAAATATGGAATAAAATGAACATAGCAGGTTGCTTAAAGCTGGATAAAGCGGTAAATGCTGGATAACTAGGAGACCTCCATGTAGCCTTTTAAGGAATATGGAGAACTGAACAATTCTTACATCCCATTAGTAGGTTCTGATATCTGTTTCTATATGGATACTAACCAAATGAGGATGGGCTGGCAATTCAGGATTTAGCTGACCAAATTGCATACTTATTAACTTAAAATAAAATGATGCTACAACATGAAATTTTTTGCCAGCTGAGGGATCATTTGGTTAAACAACACCATCACTGTTTTCGCCAGGGAACAAGGGCATACATTGAAAAGTCAGCTACTGGAACAAACTCCAATTCAGCATCAACACTATAGAAGCGTCAATGGAAAAAGAAATAGAACTAGCAGAAGAATTGCCTAAGTATACTAGATTATAACAGGTTAACACCTGTTACCAAAACAAAGACAAAAATGAGTGAAATTCTTAAGGGTGCCTACACTCCAGTGGTGTGCTGGAGCCAGATTGCACAAGCAGTTGTTAAATTTCTAAGAATTTTGCAAGCTGGTTGTTAAACTGACAATAGCTATAAACTAGAGTGGCCTGGAATCCACAGTGGCTAAGGGCATTTGGGAGAAAAGCTAGTCACCAGGAAAATCCAGCTGACGCACTTATTTCAGCATCCTGTGTTCTTCCTTCCCTATCCAAGCAGAATATGTAGGGATTTCTGCTAGCAATTTTACAGTAATATTGTTTTTATTATTATTAAAACTTCAAACAGTAATATTATTTTTCAACAAACATCTGCTTAATTTTGCCTAGATCACTTCTTAGTATTTCCATGCCCAACATCTGTCAAAGACTTTGTGTTTCTAGAACTGTCGTAATAACCAAATAAGATCATAATCCTAAGCAGCAGCAGTGAGGCAAAATTAACAGATGTTTACCGATGATGGAATTCATTTATGCTTTGTGGTGGAAGGGAATTCTCACAAAAATAACGTGCATTTTTTCTTTCTAAGCAAACCAGTTGTTAAAAATTTACTAGCATACCACTGCTACAGTCCCCATAGCAGGTTCCACTAAGGAAATGCAGGGATTTTTAAAGGCAGCTGACAACAAAGAAAAAGAGACATACAGAAATGTTTCAGGAAAATCTGGAGTAAAGAACAAAGCTAATAATAATAATAATAAGAAGAACCACCAGCTAGATTTCTGTTCAGGACACGAACATAAAGGTGTGCACAAATTCCCGTGGAGAGGACACAGAACATACAGAGGATTTGAAATAAGAAGTGATCACCATTTAATTCTAAGCATGTAAAAAAGTTAAAACAAATCAAAGTTGAGCAGCTTTCAAAGCAGAACTGTACACTCAAATACACATATTCAAGAAAAAATGAGTTTAAAAACAAGAACCAACATTGATTAATTCAGCCAGAGAGGCATATGTCAAGAACAGAAAAGTTACATGATAAAAGTTGGAAATTGTATTGGGCAATACATAGTCTATATAGAGTTGTAAGTTAGCAATTAAAAATTAGAATTGAAAGGAGTATAGGAAAATGTGACCAGGTTGCACATTATCTCCACTGTTATTCATCTACGAGGGTGGTCTGAAAAGTTCTCAACCATAGATGGCAACACTATCGGCAAGTTTTTTTTTCCGCTAAGTTGGTACATTGTCATCCATGTGAAATTGCAAGTCATTCTATCAAAGTAGTTTGTTTTATACAGCTGTCTGAAGCAAAAGTGTTGTCTGTATCCTTTGAAATGGATAAAATTGAGTATCATGCGATTATAAAATTCTTTGTAAAAGAAGGTTTAATGCCAAAAGAAACTCACTTGAAGTTCATAAGTTTATGGGCACTCTGATCCTTTGTTTTTGACAATTAAGAAATGGGCTGCTGAGTTTAAACATGGCCGTATCAGCCTTGAAAATGATCCACTTGAAGGACGTCCAAAAAGTGTAACAACACCAGAAATCATTGATCAAGTGCATGATATGGTATTGGATGACAGGCAAGTCAAGATGCCTATAGTCTCAAATTGCTGAGACTATAGGCATTTCAAAAGAACGTGTAGGATATATTTTGCATAAAAAATTGCAAATGAAAGAGCTTTGCGCAAAAAGGGTGAAATGCTTGCTCACAGCAGATCAAAAATGCACTCGCATGAAAATTTCTGAACAGTGCTCGGAGCATTTTAACAAGAATAAAACTGATTTTGTGCATCGATTTATTATTATGGATGAGACTTGGATTCACCATTACACACCAGAATCCAAACAGCAGTCAAAACAGTGGACAGAAGCCAGCTGTTCATAGCCAAAGAAGGCAGTCAGTTCCATCAGCAGGAAAGGGTCAGGGCATCGGTGTTTTGGGATGCTAAGGGCATTTTGTGTATGTGTGTTAATTATCTTGAAAAGGTTAAAACAATAACCGGGGAATATTATTATTCCGATCTTTTAACCAGACTAAACGAAAAAATTCATGAGAAAAGACCCAGTTTGCAGAAGAAGAAAAAATCATCTTTCATCAGGACAGTGCACCTGCCCACAAAGGTGTTTTGGCAATGGGAAAATTAAGGGATATTCTTGATATTTATTTTCTATATTCTTGCCAAAGTCTTCCCATGACATTTGTTTAGCTAGTTTTACACAGTATTTAGCATTCTTGCATTTGTCTCTATATTCTCTAAGAGCACAAGCTGACTTATTTGCCAGGAACTTTTGGTATGCTTTCTTCTTTTCCTTCACTGCCTCTTTAACTTCCTGTGTCCACCAGGGAGTTCTGATTTTTTTATCCTTACAGATAACCTCACCACATGCCTCTCTGGCAGAATCAATCAATGTTTTCTTCAGAGTTTGCCACTGAATCTCCAAGGTTTGATTCCTGTTCTCAAACTCTTTCATTTTTTCTTCAATAATCTTTGTGTATTTTAGTCTACAGTTCACATCTGAGAGCTGCTCAACTTTTATTCGCTTTAAAACTTTCTTACATGTTATTCTTTTCGATAAGAAATTCAATTTTATCCTGCTGAAGACTAAATAGTGATCGCTTCCAATTTCAAATCCTCTGTACACTCTGGTGTCCTGCACCAGGGAGAAAACATCACTATCAACAATAACATAGTCAATGAGACTTTTCTTATTCCTAGCCTCTTCTCTCCATGTGAATTTGTGCACATTTTTATGTTGGAAATGGTGTTAGTAATAACCAGTATGTCCTGAGCAGAAATCCAACAGATATTTGCCATTATTATTATTAGCTTCGCTCTTTTCTCCAAATTTTCCCAAAATATTTTTGTATGTCTCACAATCATTTCCTACTCTGCTATTTAGATCCCCAACAAGGACCAACTTTTCATTTTTTTATGTGTCAGTTGCTTTTTCTAAAGCCTCAAAAAATTCCTCCGCTTCTACCTTAGTAGAACTGTCTGTGGGACCATAGGCACAAATAAGTCTCATTGTCCAGTTCCCCATTCTCATATTTGCCCACATTACTCTACTTGAGACTGACTGCCATTCAAGAAGATTAGCCTCGTATTTTGTGTTGAATACAATTTTTAAAGATGACAAATTAGCACTAGCGGATTTTGAGCCTGTGGAAGTGGCATGTGCTGTCTATGGCACTTGATTGCCTCCAGCAACATTGTAAGTTCAATTCTAGTCACCGACTAGAAGAACTTTTACTAAACTTTTTTTCGACTGGTTCCTAAGTTAGTCAATCTCTGGAATCAAAAGCAGGTTTTTTCCTCTTGGAAACTCAAATTTTTCATCCTGTAAACTCAAGAAAATAAATAGAATCCACACTATTTTCAGACAGTAAACATAAGTGTTAGGATTAAGAACCATAAGACGATAGCACTTCTCAGTTACCTCTCTTCAGTGATGCCATGTATAAAAGACCCATGCATAAATGCACCAAAACAAATGTAGAGGTAAAAATTATAAAGAAATATGAAAGATAATTAAGTGAATGGAGAAGATAGATCCTAAGACCTCATGTTTCTTAAAATTCCTAGATGCTACTTTGGCCTGTTAAGAGATTTATGATAAGAAAGAAGCCAGTGTTCAGTTCAGTCATCTCTTGATAATTCGATAAGGAAGGTGAAAAAATCAAATTTATCTTTATTTTTCTATTTCATCATAGTATTAGATTACTTTGCATTTATAATTACATACTGAAATGTAATTTCGTTAACTTTCCAATTCTGTCTTTAGCCAGTGTCCATCTCTTGTAAAGCTCTTGTAGATTATCCTTCCATCTTAGTCTTTGACAAACTTTGCTTTTCTTGGTATCCACTCAGTGCTTAAATAGCGATACTCCCAGCCCATTACAATTTATTACATACTTTACGATATCTTCCACTCCAGTCATTTCTGTAATTCTAGTATTTCTTATTATATCATTTTTGGTTGTTATATGCAACATGTCCTGTTTTTTAGTTGTTGTCAATAGTCTGATATAATATTCACAGAAAAAATAAAGTAAAAGAAATTTTTTTTTTTTTTTATTAAATACATGTCCAGTGTACACTGATTTCAAAGCTGCTGCTGCAAACTACATGGATTAAGTAAAACAAACAAATGCATTTTTATAAATACTATATTTCATTTTATACATGATTTTTTTTTCCACAACATTAATAAACTTTCGTAGATCTAAAGAGTTTTTCTTTGAAAAAGTACCAGTAAAACATCCGACTTAAGCTGCATTAATTGGCACTGAAATCCTTTTGTGTTGATGTTCTGTAAAAGGTGTAATACCCCGTATATTCGTGATGATGGGATTAACATAAATATCAGCATATAACTCTTCTAATGGTATTTCTTTTCCAGATTTTGCTACCTGGACTGCTTCTTCCACTTCTTTTCTGATATCCTGCTCCATTTTCTATAACAAAATATCAATTTTTAATACAAAGCATAAAATTACAACTATAAATTAAAATTTTTATTCTAGGTTCATCCTTAGGAAATGCTATTACATATCTAAGGTTCCCTTCAAAAAGACCATCATTATAGCTGTCAGTAATTAAATTATTTTGATAAATTGGGAGTAATTAACCAAGTTTTTTTATGATGTGGCTTTCACCTGTAGAATGGCTAAGGATTTTTTTTTCCCTATATTCCAAAAACCAACCATGAAACTTTTTTTCAAGCCACTTCAGACCTCCAATAAGTAGGGTGGTGGTCTAACACTGGATGATGAAATTCATCTATCACCTTAAAACAATCACAAAACACCCATACACACAGAAAGATCTAACCTGCAGCCTTTTAGTTGGAGAGTGGATATGCTCTGCTAACTAGGTCAGTGAATTTACAGTAATTACATGCATTTAGTAACAAACATATAAAGATCATTAAACCAAGTCACTTCTGCACTCTTCCTTTCAATTTAAACTGTACAACAAACAAGAGAGGCTACACATCAAGCAACTAAAAGGAAAATTTCACTACTGTTAGTTCTTTCAAGACACTGCAGTACAGGCAAGATTGTATCAATTCTTGTTCTGAATTATCAGAACGAGAGAGAGAGAGGATTCAACTGAAGAAAGAAAATAGTCCCACTGTCTAGTAGTTGAAAGAACATTCATCAAACAAACCACTACTTCCATGCAATATGAGTAATAAGAATTCTTGCATAAGTCAATAAAAGCACATGCACTAATTTAGTCTGTCACCAACAGTGGCAGCCCGTACATAAGCACTGTGACACTGCAGCACCCCCAAGGAAAAAATGAAAAAATTAAATTTTGTTTGTGTTCATAAATAATAACAATACTTACAACATTATATAAATGCAGTACAACATGTTAAAGGTTACAGCTTATGTTTTGGCATTGATTGAATAGTTAATAATTGGAATTGTTCAATTAACGCTTCAGATTACGAAACAAATGCACTGCGATCTCACAGCGATATTTATTTGCTCGTCATTGCACGTTACGTCATTCCCAACTGTAACTGCTTAAATGGCAGTGTATTTTTTAGCATACTTACGCACTTTATTTCTGTGAGCTATGACATGTTTATTATTGGGGCGTGTGCGTAGTGAACTATTTTTTGTAAATCTTATTTTATTTTGTTAAAATAACATAATTATTGATTTATTATAGATACAAGGCTGAATTATGACGAGTGTCACTGTTGAAAATATGAAAAGAATAATATTTTTTCAATTATCGTTACATGAAACAAATGCGCTGCGATCTAATGCCAATATTCGTGGTGAGGATGAAATATTTTTAATAAAGCAGTTTTTAATATGTAAATTTATTTATTAGTAAATTCGTTACTGATTAGGAAAAAAAAGTTTTTTTTTGTATATGCAGCACCCCCACTTAAAATTTTCACTGGCCACCAATGAAAGGAATGTCAGCAATAATTGTCTCATTACTTAATATGGCCACTGTGTATTGTGATCTAGCTTGTGTTATATATATATATATATATATATATATATATAACACATTAATATATATATACACACACACCCTATTCTCCATTTACATGGTTGATTAGTTCCAGAAAAACTTATGAAAAAAGAATAGTGTATATGAAAAAATTGATTTTTTTCATATGCACTCAAAGAAAACATGAAAATCATTGAATAAACTATTTAATTTTAATGGAATATTTTTTTATTTTAAATATTTATTTAAAGTGTATACATATGTATCTTTCTTAAAAAAATTGTGTGGAATTAAATCACTTGAAACACTTTGGCCATCCTGTTCATACTGCAATGGCAAAATGTTTTATTCAATAAGAGGAACTAAATTAGCACTAATTCTGAAGGTTGATTTTTTTTCCCACATACTAATTAATAGTGGAGATCCAGTTTTTGACTAGATCTTTGTATAATTCTTCACATCACACTATACATGACTTAAATATTTGGATCATGTGTAAGAAAATGACCGCGATCCACTACCATTTAAAGCCCTTCTTAATTAATCCTGTACTTTTTCATCAAGATTCTCAAGTACAGCTTCTATTATTTCGTCATCACTAACAACCTTGTCAACCATTAATTCTTCAATATCTGCAGATGAAAAATCATCAAATCATTCTCTGCCAGCTTCATGTGCTAATCTGATGATATTGGGATATTCAGTTGTATACAGAGGTACAGGTGTTTTCTTTTTCACACATTCTGGCCAAGTAGCTTTTAAAGCATTTAAAGTTGATGGTTTCAATTCTAATAATGCTAACTTAGCAAGTTTGATGCAATTCAAAATAGAAAATTCTTCCACATATATAACTGTCAGTAAATTATCCTTATCTAGTTTATCCAAAATGTATTGGATGTTCTTATGTAGAAAGTTTTGAAGGTAGTAATCACACCCTGGTGTAGTGGTTGTATTAGGGATGTTGTATTAAGTGGCAGAAAACAAAATTCCATATTTGGGTGTTCTAAACCAGGATTGCCAGGTACATTGTCTATAATCAATAAAACTTTAAAGTCCAGAATTTTTTCCATCAAATAGTGTTTAACTTTTGGAACAAAACTTTGATGGAACCATTCATTAAAAATTTCTTTTGTAACCAACCTTTTTTGTTTGTCTTCCAGTGCACTGGTAATGTGTTAAAATCCACACCTTTCATTACCTGCAGTCTTAGGGATGGATGAGTAATGGTGATGAGTAATGGATCGATTAATGAGTAATGGTTTTAATATACAATCTCCGGAAGCATTGCTGCAAAATGAGTCACACGATCCTTAGCTGCTTTAAAGCCACCAACACTTTTTTTGTGATTTCGCTATATAAGTTCTACTTGGCATTTTTTTCCAAAAAAAGCCAGTCTCATCTGCGTTCCAAACTTGATCAGGAGTGCAGCCACCATTTTCAACAATTTTAGAGTTTTGAAAGAAATTCTCTAGCTGCCAGGTCATCTGCAGATGCAGCTTCTCCTTTCATTTTTACATTATGAAGTGCATATCGCTTGAGAAATTTTGTAAGCCAACCTGTGCTTGCAAAAAAATCACAATTTTTTGATGTTGTTGGCTCCTTTTCTCAAATCTGTTTGTACAACTTAATGCTTTCTGTTTGGTGTCATTTCCATCTAAAGGTATTCCTTTTTGTGAGCAATCTTCTATCCACATCACTAGGGCCTTTTCCATCTTAACTTTTATGTTTCTCGTATACGATGATGACTTGGCACCTAATTTTGTTCCATAAAGAACAGATTTTCTAATGGCTTTTTCATTTTCTTAGTCTTTCTCACGGTGGCTTCATTCAATCCAAAATATTTCCCTAAGGACAAAAGAACCATCTCCACCTGCTAAATGATTTTAAATTTGGATCTTAGTTTCTAAAGAAATAGATTTTCTTTTAACTGAATTATCTGTCATTGTGATTAATGAGGTAATGTTATGAAAATATCTGAAAATAATTAATTTACTAATTTGATACGCGTACAAAACTTCAAAATTTAATATATACCTGTATAACTCTATAGCATGAACAAAACTTTCATGAACAAAACACAAGATGTAAATAAACATTTCAAATTGTAAACAAGAAATGACTGTTTAGCAAACAGCTTAACTCCTTCCAAGTAGCCTTATATAAGAGGGCCTCCCATAATGGACCAACTTAACTTTGAGGAATCAGCATAGCACCCTTTTTAACAGAGATTTTAAAAATAAGCACCATTTGAACCATGTTAAATCAAACTATTCTGTGTAAAAATAGAATTGCTTTTGTTTTCTAAACAATGTTTTTTGATATCATGTAAAAAAAATGTGGCTTGAGTGCATCTTGTAAAGTGAAAAAATTGCCACGTAAATATGTTGTGATGCGTGAAAATGTTTTGAAGCAGTTATGACAGTCTGCCTGATGTTTCATGGTGGTTGTCATCCTACCAGTGGGTTGATAAGAGGTTTATGGTGCAAGGACATCTAAAGTCATACTGCAACCTAGTTCTCTCTGAACATTCTTGCTACCATGAAAAAACCTCTCCATGACAGGGATTTTTAGAAATAGAATAATCTAAAATTCCAAAAGACACTACAACTAATCAAATGAATAAAACATAGCAAGAGACAATATAAATGAGTGAAATTTCTTTAATTATGTGGTCTATCAAGAATAAACAATTCATTACTGGTATTAGAATACAAGCCAACATTAAAATAGTCACTAATGCAAACAAAAGCTCTGAAGATTGTATATGCATTCAGGTATGTGTGGTAATAAGCAAAAGGTCATTTTATCATACATGCAAATTATTCATTAGCATCCCCCATTTTGTTATCATGGGGATGATAACAAAAGCCAGATGGACCAATATGAGAATCTTGGAATTTATTGCCTTCTAGGATGACTACATACAACACTGTCTCAGGTATACTGGGAATGGTGTGCTAAACAGAAAGCACCAAATTCATGTTGAGTATGTGGTGGAAAACGACCAATTAATTTGAAAAACAGATGGTATCATATATTATATTATAAATTCCAAAATACACAACTAGTAAAAATGAATAAAACCAGGAAGGACAAAGGAATGTATCCAAAGAAGACATCACAGCAAAAGAAAAAAGTTACACATATAGAATGACAAGAGTATGGCTAAAGGACATGAAGCCACGAACCTGTCATCCTTTGTCACAACACTGCAAGGCGGTATTGGTCTGAGTCGTATTTTCCTGACACTCTTTAGGGACCATGACTAAACATACATACACAAGTAACCACAATAATAAGATATTTTAATATTTACTTATTAAAAAATCTTATTACTGTGGTTATGTGTGTATCATGGACAAATATTCCAGCTGTGCGGTGATCATCCACGAAATATCAGTATCGCCGATATTATATTTTTGTATTTATTCCCATTAAAGACTCCCCCCAATTGTTTGCAGACTTTGCATGATTCCTAAAATCGAACATGATATACTAATGCTTCATTGTCCTCTTCACGAGGATAAAGCATTAGTGCTTCATGAAGAGGGCACTTTTCGACATGTAAACGTTGCGTCACGTTTGCGTTAATAGCTCAGGTGTGCTTTCAAAATGCATACACCTTTGAGCCCTTCGAAAAGATGTAAAGAGGGCACAGCAGGTCAAATTCTTAGCGTTTTTAGTATTTTTTAAACCGGTGAGAATGTGAGAGCTAACATTTTGAGCTCACCTAGCAGCTGTGATTGGTTACTATGTCAACCAATTGAATGTTGTCACTTGTCATGAGTTGAGCACTTTCTGTATCTGATGGCTGTGTTACAAACAGCTATTACACATGTTTTCTGGAACTGAAAATTTGAAAGTGGATGTTAGGAGAAAAAACCTAAATATTTCTCTTGCTATGCAGTATAGCATCTGTTGAGGTTGCAAAGTTGTTTAACAGTATAGAGACATTTTTATTCTAGTCTTCATAAACAACAGACAGTAAAAAAATATCTATTCCTGAATAAAAATGAATATTCTATGTATTATAAGACGTTGATCTACAACAAAATACCAGCATATGTGAGATTGATACTAAAAAAAACTTATGAATGTAGGATTCTCGAAAGTGGATAATTCCGATAATGATCGGATGTTATGTATACTGAGTCACAGTAAACAAAGGAAATTTCTTGGAAAACAATGAAATATACATAACATGGGAAACAAATTTTACGAGATGATTTGCTGCTCCAGCAAATGATATTTATTCCTGCCATTCTCTCTCTTAAGTTTTTTTTTAATTATGCCATCATAAATTCATGTCTAGACTTCCTAGGATTGTGCTATTCGCTCTACCCAGCAACTTATAGGACACACACTCACAAATGTTAATTATTAATAATTCGTTTACCATTAATAAAAGTATTCTACTCACACATTTAATTTCTTATTTTAATTTCCTATTTCACATATTTTAATCTTTGAGTATTTCAAATATACCAACTATAGCATTCTCCTTCACTGTTTTCTAATAAATCTTAAAACAAACAGATTGTTCCCCCACTCTATGCAGAAGTAGTCAAAGTTATCCTGCAATTAATTGCATTGGACCAATTAAGATGAGCGCTGATGTGCTATGCACCGTCAAAACTTTCATACATCGATAAAAATGCAATCATATGGTGATGGGCATCTGCAGAGGGAGGGGGAGTAGAAAAGGCTCGAGTAAAAAATTCCACAAATTATAATTTTAAAAGTGATTGAGATATGTAACCTTAAATCCTCGACCATAGAAAGCTTTGTCTTAAAATTTTATTAAGAGTTGGCCTGTTTCGGCCCACAGCGGGGTAGCCATAGAATACGTGTTTTATTGCAGCAATAAAACACGTTCCTGTTTTTCGTTAATCTTTTTCTGATTTGTGAAGAGCGAGAGCAGTTCATTTGCTCTGTGTCTAGTGAGTCACTGAGTGAAGTGTAAATTTTAAATTTATAGTGAAACAAATTTAAACAGAAAAATACATTTTTAAAAAGATAAGTGTATGTATAATATTATTTTACTTGTTACTTTTATGATTTTTTTGCTTTATAATTACATCAAAAAATGCTAAGATGTTTATTGATGTAATTATTTAATTAAATCAATAATTATAAAAATTTATTGATGTAATTATTTGTCTCTAAGCTTTGTCCCCCTCCCCCCTGGAAAAGTTTCTGTGGATGCATGCCCATGCATACGGTCAAATTGACGTGAAATTTGTAGCGCATGTGGCACCCACATGACAGTACACCCAACCGAAATGGGCACGCGACACCACCAGAGAAGTCTACGTGAATATTGTTCTGATGAAGTGCACTTCCCAAAGGCTAATGCACTATGTATAGTTCGCCCACCGATTAGAGCTCCTTTGACACTTCTGCGCATCTCAGAAAAAGGAGAATCCATTCCAATAATAGGGTAATCAGTCCATATTGTCGGATGAGTTGTTTATTATTACCGGTCGATAAATTATAGTTAACTACAATATGATTATTGTAGTTAACTATGTTGCTTGTATAACAGTTGGAAAATTTTACCTATAAAGCACGTGATTTCGCGTGTTGGTGACCAATTCAGACGTCCTTCATTTCTTTCTCCCCTTCAGCATGAATCGACTATTTTTGGAAAGACACGAAGCAGGGACCTACAAACAGTGGGCGAACTATATATGCTCTTCAAGAATAATTATAAGAACATAAATGAATTACCTTAATTCAACCTTTACTCACTGGCTCTCAATGAAGGAGAATGAGATGTGATAAGGACCCAACCACTAGAAAATTTGATGAAATGCACTGTGACTGCACCCCCCCCCTTTTTTTTTTAAAAAATATATATCTGACCCACACATAAAAGGTCATAAGACCTATAGCATATCGATGAGTCTTTGGACTCCCTGGAGGTGTCGCATAATAATAACATCAATGCCATATGTGGATAAGTGGATAAAAGACTTTTTTTTTTTTTTTTTTTTTTGAACTGAAGGTTGGGGAAGGCAGAGGAGAAGCTGTTCCAACAAACAGAAAGAGATGGAAAGAAGAGGAAGCAGAGAAGTCTGTTTGGCAAGTTTTCAAGCTAGACTGTAAAAGGGTGCTGGTTAGCAGCAGCTCTTATTCTTGTGATTTTGAAAAAAAAACATGGAGAAAAGAGCAATGTCCATGAAAGTATCCATAGAATACAAACAAGGCCAAAACTAAATGTCCATAGGAGAGAGACTGAAGGGAATCTGTGAGAAATGGACCATTAATTAACCAGATTTCCTTCTGCTTTCTTACTGCTATTGTATACTTGTGGAAAGTATGCTGAAAGCATACTTTCCACAAGTATACGATAGTGATCAATGAGAATTTTGGACAATTCTTCCTGTAGGCATATAATGAGTTCCTGGACTGTTGCGGAGCTGATACTCCAGTTCATTCCACAGATGTTCAGTAGGGTTGGGATCAGGGCTCTGTGGAGGCCAGTCAAGTCTGTTGACATTCATGTCCACAAACCACGCAGTTAGAGCAGTAAGTAGCTTGCCATAGTGCACTGTCTTACTGAAAGAGACAATAGTCAGTTCCAATGAAATGCCACAAAGTAGGAAGCATTGCATTGTCCATACCTCTCAGAGTTCAATGTTCGTGACACCACAGAGGTCCAAGCTTTCTAAGCTTCCATGTCTCACTGAAGACGATGCTGAATGTTGGTTTAAGTGATGTGGGAGTTGCATAGTATAGTCCTGCCACGAAAACCCATGTTGTGAGCCTCGGTTCTGAATGTTTTTGTTCAGATTCATGTTAAAATCAGTGCCCAGAATTGCATAATTAGGTACTAATAATTTAAGTGGGGACAAACATAGTATGAGAGAAGATATGAAAGGTCTGTTGGGAAGCGAGAAAGAAATGTGAAAGAGTAAAAATTGTAGGATTACTACCTAGATATGATAGTACTGAGTTAAGGAGGACGAAGATAGCAAATGATTTCACGTGCAGGCTATGCAGAAGATATGGATGCGAGTTTTTAGACGTCTGGGGCGTGTTTGATGGCAGAAAAGATTTGTATAAGAACGATGGCCTGCACTTGAATTCATTTGGCATCAGAAACCTCAAGAAATTACGGCTTGGTATGAAACCTAATGCCAGAGGGTTAGGGAAACTAGATCATCAAGGGAGGAATGGGGAAAATGTGTGTGCAAGTTCAGCTATGGTATGCAAACGTGATAAAAATATGAATTCCTTCGAACATGGTTACAGTATGTATGTGGCGAACTAGTGGAAAAATATGCTTTGGGTTCTGATGTTTTAAGTATGTCTGGGGAGAAAAAAGAGAAAATTCTAGAACAAGACCAAATAGATTTCATATCTAATTATAAGAATAGATCAGGTCATAATTTATTATGTCTATACACGCATCGCCAATTTAGCCTTATGGGTAAATGCCAGGAGCATCATAAACAAAGGGATTGAGTTTGTTGCTTTATTGAATACGATGTGGCCTAAGAGAAACCTGGCTATCAGAATCAGATATGATAAGTGGGATCGAGTGTAATGGATATACTATTTTTAGGAATGACAGAGGAGATAAGAGAGGAGTGCTACTAATGATATCAGATGACTAAAGTCCAGTTAGGGTAGAAATACAAGATAACAATGTTAGCGACGAGTTTGAGTGTCTATCTAGTGTGAAGTGGAGGTTAACAGAATGAAATATATGGTAGGGTGTTACTACAGACCTGGTTGCTCAGTTGTAGGGGAACGAAGAAATGCATTGCCAATTTAGCCTTATGGGTACCAAGCGGATGATCATTATGGGGGACTTTAATTTTCCAAACATTGATTGGGTAAAAGAGAAATCTCATGATAAGAAAGAACAGAAATTTATTGAATTGTTGCAAGACAACTTTCTCAAGTAGCATGTGAAAGAAGGAACTCAAGGTCAAAGTGCTGGATTTCAGAAGGGATTTCTGTCAAGAATATGGCTATTTTACCACCAATTAGTGACAGTGATCATGCTGTTCTTTCTTGAGAAGTATCTACTCGTATTGAAGCTCCGATTAAAACAGGCTACATGCTTAACTACAAAGCCAGAAATTATGATCAACTTAGGAGAATACTATCTTTGGTCCCATGGCATTAGTTGCTGAATGGAAAAAATGTCAGCAATGCATGGGAATCTTTGAAATCATTTGAATCTTAAATGAGGCAGCATCTCAATGTATCCCACTAGTGTTCCAAGAATAAATAGGTTAGGAGTGAAATGGATGTGCAACCTTATTAAGCAAGAGATCCACAAGAAGAAGAAGATGATGTGGAAAGAATAAGTGAGAGGAGTTATGAAATATATAAAGCTTGAGCCAGAAAAGTAACGAGTTGTGAGGAAAGCTAAAACGGAGTATGAAAAGAAATTGGCCACAAGCTAAAGACAATTCAAAAGAATTTTATCGTTATGCCGCAAGCAAAAGAAAGAATGAATGTTGAAGAATAACTTTATTGAATGCAGATGGTATAAGAGTGTCGGAAGCTAAGGAGATTGTTCAGTTAATGAGTGCTCACTTTGCTAAACTATATCAACCAGGTGTATGTAGCATGGTGCACAGTGCTACTGCTACGTTGGATGAAGAGTTAGAGGTTCATGAAAATGAGGTTAAAGAGCTGTTGCATAACCTGGATAAGAATTTGTCAATAGGGACAGATGAAATATCAGCCCGTTTGCTAAAGCTCAGCCAAATTGGCTAGGCCTTTCGCACATTTGTATAACTTGAGTCTAAGCTCTGGAATGATACCACAGGAATGGAAGCAATTTATGATAGTTCTGTTGCACAAGGGTGGCACAAAAACTGATGTGTCTAAATACCGACCTATCAGTATCTCTGGTGTTGGTAGTGAAGATTTTAGAGAACTTGGTAAGAACTCGTATACAGAAATGGGTAGACAAACAAGCTATACACTCTGCAAGGAGCAGCATGGGAAGGTCATGTTTTAGCTGAGTTGGATAAAGGGAATGGATACACTATGATAATGTTGGATTTTTCTAAGGCATTTGATAGAATACTACACGAAAGGCTGTTGCGTAAACTGGAGAATATAGGATTGAAATATAATCTCTTGACTTGGATCAGAGATGGTTGACAGATATTAAAAAGTGGTATACAGTAGGTGTGAATCTGCCAGATTTGAGGTAACCAATGGTGTACCTCAGGGTTCAGTCCTTGTGCAATTATTGTTCAATCTATATTAATAACATCAAGCAGGGTCTATCATCAGATATGCAATTGTTTGCTGATGGTGCGAAGAAAGGCAGGGCAATCAGGGATGCTACTGATATTCAGGAATTACAAAACGATTTGAATAGACTGGAAATCTGGGCAAACAAAAATGGCTGTCAGTTTAATGTTGGTAAGCGTAAAGTTATGCACTTTGGCGCGATTAGAGTTCCAGCGGCATATTATATTAGCTGGGTTATGCCACAAGAAACTGAATAGGCAAGGGATCTTGCTGTATTGGTGGATAAGAATTTAAAGTTCAAAGGTCAAATAGCAAAAGTTGTAAATACAACTCAGAGGATAAATGCTATGTTGAAGTGAACCTTGAGATATAAGGAAGTCATTTTGCCTCTTTATAAGGCTTTGATAAGACCACACCTGGATTATTGTGTGCAGATTTGGTCTCCCGGGTTCCAAGGGAATAAAAGAAGCTGTGGAAAGGGTGCAAAGAAGAGTTACAAAGATTATGGGATTTAGATTATGAGGACAGATTTGCAAGTATGTTGATTGCAGACTCTGGTTAACAAGAGAAAGAGGGGTGATATAATAGAGGTCTATAAACTTTTGAATGGGTGTTATAGCATTTCATGTGATGGAAATTTTTCATTATATGGAAGGCAGGGAGAGAACACGGGGGCATCCATTGAAGTCAAGGTTGTTCACAATCAAAAAAGGGGTGAGGGCTATGTTTTTCTCATGGAGAGCAGCAGCTGAGTGGAATAATTTGTCCTTGGGGGGTAGTGAGTGCATCTAGTGTGAATGAATTTAAGGGAAGGCATGATAGCTGGTTTGAGTGATTTATAGACTCCCTGGAGGTCTCAGATAATAATAATCAACATGCCAGCTGATGAATGGCAGTTTTTACACATCCTTCGTAGCACCTTACAGTCATGTTTAGTGAGTGTGGCGGTCCTGCACTTCCATCTCAGTATGGTATCATTGATTGACCTGGGATGGCCCAATTTGTAAACACAGATAGGCCTACAACAGTGGTGGCGAACCTTTTTATGTGCGATTGCCAAAAATTTACCAATCGATTCGCTGACATGCCGGGTAGTTTTTAATAGGGGAAAAATTAATCTAACTTAATTTATAAAATTTTATTTATATATAAATAATGTTATTCAGTGTAAAATTGATTATTGTATTATTAAATTGATTTTCATTATGTTGGTTTGAAAAAAAAAAAAAAGTAGTGAGAAAAATATTTTTATAAATAATGTTATTCAGTGTAAAATTGATTATCGTATTATTAAATTGATTTTCATTATGTTGGTTTGAAAAAAAAAAAAGTAATGAGAAAAATATTTTTATAAATAATGTTATTCAGTGTAAAATTGATTATTGTATTATGAAATTGATTTTCATTATGTTGGTTTGAAAAAAAAAAGTAGTGAGAAAAATATTTATGCATTGTAACTCACCATCGAAGTTAGCTGAGCAAGGGAAGCAGCAGGATGTCAACTTGTCGGCGAAGCGCTTACCATATTTACTTGAAAATAACTCTCCCTCGTGTATAACTGGCCCCCCTGATTTTACTTTACGAAAAAAGACATTAAGAAGTGTTGCATATACCTCACACGAAAAATGTTTAAACATGTTCACGTCGAGGCAGTAGTAACTAGCTCCCTGTGGTTAACAACACGCCCTCCCCAACAGCCATTATACTGCAAGTGCAAGAAAAACAAGTAGTTTTATTATATCCATGATTAAGGTAGGCTTTTGCAGTCGGTGTAACATATTTCTCAACAAATAGTGCAATTAGAGACAGCTGGAATAAAAACGGCACTAACTAATGAATCACATGTCCCCCTCTCAAAGAAACTACGCTGTATAGACGCAAGCAAAACCATATGTTGCACCGGAAACACAGTAACTAAAAACTCTTGTCCAATTTTTCAATTACATGAAATAAGTGTTTGTTTTTTTTGCATTTGAAATTCTCGATGTCATTATGACAGATCACAAAGGCTAACTTCAAATAAAATTCTACCACGAATTGAAATATGCCATAGAATGTATGTCTGAGTTCCTGTGCCAGCTCAAATGCAAACAAGCAGCAATAAAATTCAACCAAAGATTGAAACTTCGTGTGAGTTGAGCCCACCGATAAAGAGAAGTTCCGTCAGAATGATAAACAACACCCGTCGTGAATGTGTTAAAACTGAGAAATATATAGGGAATGTTGTTATGAAATTCAGTTGAAGAAAATTAGCATTTCAACTCAACAATTGTAGGTTGCGTTTATCTTTGGGGTGCAC
Source organism: Typopeltis vanoorti (assembly GCF_054136105.1). NCBI lineage: Eukaryota > Metazoa > Arthropoda > Arachnida > Uropygi > Thelyphonidae > Typopeltis > Typopeltis vanoorti. The sequence continues at coordinate 51,807,607 of NC_143555.1, read as the reverse complement.
GACTTTTTGTTAATACCGCACCAATCATATGCACATCTTCATAGCTGCTCTCTGGTGTAAAACAAAATTTATCTTTTATGTATTGTAACTATTAAAAAAATGGTTGAATAATTTATAAGCGTATAAAAGGATATCATCTGAAAATTGTTGACATGCCAGCAAAATTCTTGGACGTGCCATCTATGGCCTACAACATGGCATCCTATCACAGCACCTCTTTCAAACTCTGTCAGTTCCCTTCTCACTACTTTATCCAGACACAGTTTTATTTGGGAAATAACTCTTAGAACAATTATTGAAAGAAGATTTGAGAAGAATAAAAATACTCTTGATAGTTAGTCTTGACTGGAACCAAATACGATTCAAATCTGAAAGTGATAAATGTAAATTGGAGAGATAAAAGGCTCATACATAATTTCTACAAGTGCCAAGATTTAAAAAAAAATTATGCGCATTTGAATTCAATTCCTATTTTTGTTTGTTCATCTTATGTATCATAAGACATTGTCAGTACAACTAAGATGAAATATTTACATAATAAAACAGTTATTTACTGGGGCATACATGTTATTCTATAGTTATGAATATCCCACAGGTTTCACTATATAAAAAAAAAATGGGGATATATATATATATATATACAGGGTGTTCGGGATAAATTTGACATATTTATAATTAATTATATTTTTCCGTAAGTTACATGTATTAACACACACTTCTCTTCATTTAAAAGTTTGGACCCTTCTTCATTCATATACAAGATGTCAGAAAGGATGGATAGCTGGAACCCACCTGAATCATGGAAGAGAATAACTTGTATCATGATGATTCGTGCCCGCCATCAAAATAAGGATATTACGACTGCTGCCCAATGCTCCCTGAATACAGTAAAAACAATCAGGCATGAACTAGAGACTTGCAATGGTGACTACGAGGATGTAGCAAGAAGAAAGATCCCTAGCAGACGATCTGATTGCGTTCGTACAGCAGAATTCCTCGCAAATCTGCAGGAACAGGTGTTGAAGAACCCTGGCATTGGAATTCGGGCTTTGTTCGTGGAGTTGCTAACTGTAGTCAAGCCCTGGATAACAAGGGTAGCCAATGGTAGGCCGTATGTATGGCAGCAGGATTCGGCCCCTTGCCACACCTCTGGGAAAAGTCAAAAATGGGTGTCTGAAAATTTCTACGACTTCACCAGTCCAAATGTTTGGCCTCCAAACTCCCCAGACCTTAACCCCATGGATTATTTTGTATGGGGCGCAGTTGAAAAAGACACCAATCGCACTTCCAGTAATACAAAAGCCCAGTTAATGGATAAAATTAAAACAGTTTTTGCGGCCCTTCCCAGGGAGACTGTAGCATCAGCTTGTTCGAGGTTCCGAAGCAGAATTGAAGCTGTGATCGATGCTAATGGTGGTTATTTTGAGTAAATCTTGTTGATAGTATTGTAATTAACTCTGCCTGTAATGTTTTTTTGTCAATTCATTAAATTTAATAGATACAAAGAAGATTTTCTTTTTCCTTACGAAACTGTCAAATTTATCCCGAACACCCTGTATATATCAGGAAATTAATGAGCATGAAAAAAAAGACTAATGAAGTTCAAGAAGAGAAGTCACTAATGACCACATCAGTAAGAGAAGAAAAGCCTAATTGAATACTAACTGAGGCATGAGGGAATGTAGAAGAGAAGCCAAGAGGCAGACCAAGAATTTTCTGTATGAATAACTTAATAACTGGAGCTGAAAGCCATGAAGAAACAAAAAGGAAAGCACAGGATAACCACTAACCAATCTTGGGATTGACATGCCTAAGAAGAAGATATTTCTGTCTTCTAAGGCATTTCTCACTCTATACATCCACCTAGATCTTGGTCTTCCTTAGAGTCTTTTTTCCTAACATCCTCACAAAAAACACCTGTTTTGCTAACCTTTCCTTGCCTATTCTTTTAAGTGACCATACCACCTACGTATTAGCTTTGCTCACACACTCCTGAATACTATAACAGTATCAATTCCTTCCTAATATCTTCATTCTTAATATGGTTTTGGAACAGCCATATCTGTAGTCTCCAGTCTTTGATCAAGTGTTTTATTTCAAATCAATCTCTTGGATCCATAAGTTGGCTTGTATCTATCTTGTATATAGCTACTTTAGGGTTTTTATTATTTTTTCTCTTATTCCATATAAATATATGCAGTTGACTTCCTACCATACCAGCTTTGCTAATTCTGTTGTCTATTTCCACATTTAATTTGCTATCTGCACTAAAAATTGTGTGCAAATAGCTGAAATGTTTTACTTGTTCCATAAGGTTCTCCATTCAGGATTCAATTGGTGCTTTCACTGTTTCTGCCATACCAAATTTATTACAGCAGTTATTCAATTTAGTTGGGAAATTATGCAGACCTATACTGGATTATTTAGGAGTATAACATACTCCTAAATAATCCTTTATGCAGTACACCTTTACTGCATAAAGTAAAGAGATGAGATTAACATCCCTAATTTTGATCTCAGGTGTAAATGCCACTTTCCTTCATAATGCAATCTATATGGATGAGTAAAAATGGAAATAATGTGCACCTTTGTCTCGCATCAAGCCATCTTCCTGTACCTCCTTCAATTCTAACTCCCCATTGCATTTACTATTTTTGAGTATATTTATTTATTATTAGTCATATCTATTACTCTGAGCACAAAAAATTATACAGCAGTGTAATACTTAATTCTAGTTTTAAGATTTAAGAAAAATATAAGTTGTGTAGATCTGGAAAAAAAAAACACACATGACAAGGCAGCAAAAGAAAACCTATTCAAAATACTGCAATGTATTACTGCCTGATATGTTTCATTTATATCATATAACTTGCATTTTGAACAGCTTTTCTCTTGGCACCTTGTCATATGCTTTTTTCCAGAAATACAAAACAAATACATATACACAAAAGGATCTATATGTAAGACTTAAACTGGAAAGAAGTATTAGACTGCTTTATATATATATATATATATATATATATATATATATATTTGTACTCAAAGTAATAGATATAACAGTTATGAGATAAATATAGAAAACATTTTGATATTAAAATTAAGACAGTTGTTCCCAAACTTTTTCAGTTCACAGCGCATTTAGTGTATCAGGATTTTTCCACAGCACTCAAGGTCAGAATATAGGCCTACCTAACAATTGCAGTGTGCAGTTTGGATGTCATTCCTATCAGCACATCGATAGTCTGATTCTAAACCCACGTGGGCTGTGTCATTTTAGTGAAAATATTGAAATATTTTGGCCACCCTGGGGTGGTGCGGCAGTTTGTGAAGAACTAATGAATTAAGAAATTTTAGTGGGATTCTGAGTTAAAAGTCTCATTTGTGTATATCTGCTTTTAAATTGCATGTATTAATCTATACTATTATTATCATCAATACATGACACCTCCCAAGAGTTGAAGGACTCACCAATGGAGGGAACCCTCCTCTAACTATACTACTCAACATCTCAACTTCTTAATCTAATAACTACACAATGGCATCTACTGTCCACTGCCTTCCTTTTGTAAACTCATGCTGCTCCTTGTAGAGTGTATAGCTTGTTTGTCTACCCATTTCTGTATGCGAGTTCTTACCAACTTCTCTAAAATCTTCACTACCACAACAGAGATACTGATAGTTCAGTAGTTAGACACATCAGTTTTTGCACCATCCTTGTACAATGGAACTATCATACATTCCTGAGCTGAAACTCAAGTTTTAACATGTGAAAGGCATAGACATTTCAGCTGAACACTCCTTTCGCAAGTGGGCTGATATTCCATCTGTTCCTATAGACCAGTGTTTCTCAATGTGGGACAATTAGAAAATGATGTTGCATTTGTCACCTCATCACTGATATACTCAAAACACTCACCATTGTCGACGAGAGGGGGGGGGGGGGGCATCAAAATCTTTGAGGCATTGAGGTGGGGCATGATCCAAAAAACGTTGGGAAATACTCTGCTATAGACAAATTCGTATCCAGGTTATGCAACAGCTCTTCAACCTATTTAAAGTCACTGAAACAAACAAATCATCACTTCAACATAAACACCCAAAAACATGAAAAGCCAATACCAGAAATGCACCCAGCAAGTACCCAACACCTGTGGCCTGTAGCCCTTGGAAACTAACCTACACCCACCTTTTGTGCTCCACCTAAAAAACACCCATCCAGTGGCCCTCCTGCTATGCCCCACCTCAAAAACATTCATCGACTCTTTGGGCACATCACCCGAAGTGACATCGCTGGGCAACCAATGTGCCACCATGCAGTTTCCTCACCCATCCATCTTCTCCAGCTCAAAAACACCTCTACCTGCCAGTTTTCCACCTGTAAACACCCATCTACCAATTTAGAAACACTCGCCCACTCTGCCCCCGCCCAAAAAAAACAACACCAGCTGCCTAAAAAAACCTACTTGAAACCAGCTCCAAAAGACATCACCTTAAAAACCATCTACCCTTCCTGTCTTTCATAATACACACCTTCCCCTACAAGATGTCAACACACATCTTCCTCATGCCACATTCATCATAAAAAAAATTTAAATTAACTGCAATTCCTAATATAATGCAAATACAAAATAACTATCACAAAGAAAGCACAATAAAGACAATCATACAACCAAGTCACTTAAAGATACTCAACAAACATCAGTTGCATCAGTCTTGGGACTGGTAGCTCAGCAGCAATTTCCTCCATTCCGCTCTGTCATTGGCTTTCTTCTTAACCTCCTGGTAACTCCTCAAACTCGCGCTGTCTTTGACTTGGTCAAGAAAGCTTTTCCTTGGTCTGCCTCTTCTTCTTTCCCCTCAATTTTGCCTTCAGTTATTCTTTTCACAAGTCCATCATGTCGAAGTATATGTCCAACCCATCTATCCCTTCTAATTTTGATCGATTTTATTAGAGTTCTTGTTTTATTTATCTCTCTCAGGACTTGTTGGTTTGATTTTTTTTCTGTCCATTTTATTTTGTTCATGCGACGCCAGCACCACATTTCAAAAGCCTCCAATCTTCTTACATCTTCTCTGCCTAGAATCCAGGTTTCACATCCATACAGTGCAATGCTCCATATCAATGCTTTACTAATTTTTTTTTTCAATTGTAGGTTGAAGTTTCCTGTTAAAATGCTTTTCATCTTAGAGAATTGGACTTTTGGGTTGTTTATTCTTGATCTTATGTCTTCTCTTGTTCTGCCATCTTCTGTTATTAGGCTACCTAAATATTTAAAGCTTTTCACTTGTTTTATTTGTTCCCCGCTGATGTCTATATGCTCTGTAATGATAGGGATTTTGCCTGTAACAATTATTTTAGTCTTATCTGTGTTGATTTTCATTTTATATTTTTCAAGGTTATTATTTAGTAATTCTAGCATTGTTTTTGACATTCTTCTGTTTTCTGCTACAAGGGCTATGTCATCAGCAAATCTTATACAAATGACTTGTTCACCATTTATCTTTATGCCACTATTTATTTTATCTTTAGTTTCCTGAATGGCCTTTTCAATATATAAATTAAATAAAAGTGGTGAAAGTATACATCCTTGTCTTACTCCACTCCTGATATTTATTATTTTCTCCTTATCATTGGTTTTAATCTGTCCATTTTGATTTTTGTAAATTTGATAAATTATTTTCCTGTCCCTCAAATCTATGCCGATATTAGTTAGACAATTTAGGAGTATTTGCTGGTTTACTTTATCAAACGCTTTCTCTAAATCAAGGAAGCAAATGTAAGTATTTTGACTAAGGTCTCTAATATATAATACTCTCTGATCTTCTCTCTATTATTGTTCTTAAACAGAGTATTGCCTCTCTTGTTCTTTTATTCTTTCAATCCAAATTGGTCTTCATCCAATAGACAATCTATTTTTGAATAAATTCTATTTTGAATAATTTTTAGCAGAATTTTGCTAACACGTGGGATTAAAGCTATTGTTCTAAATTGGCTGCATTTGTTTGCATTATTCTTTTTTGGTATTGGTATTATGGTTGATTTCATAAACTCCTTTGGTATTTCTCCTCTATCATAGATTGGGCTATTAATTGATAGAGTAAGGTTTTTGTCTCATCACCTAGATTTTGTAGCAGTTCTATAGGAATATCGTCTACACCTGGACTTTTTCCCTCACTCATTTTGGACAGTGCTTTATCAAATTCTTCTCGCATCATTGGGGGTCCTAGATTATCTTCATTTTGATTTTCTATGCTGATATCAACATCAAGTTCGTCGCCATTATAGAGATTTTCAAGATAATTCTTCCATTCCATTAATATATCCTCAGATTCTATTAGTAATTTTCCATTTTCATCTTTGATGGCATTGTTTTTGCTGTGCTTATTAAATTTGAAAGTCAGTTTGTTAATTTCTTTATAGGCTTTCTCTATGTTTTCTTTTTTAAATAATTCATCTATGTTATTACACTGTTCTTCCAGGTATTCTTTTTTGGCTTGTCTACATTTTCTTGTAATTTGATTTTTAAGATATTTGTATTTGGCCACATCTTCTTCTTTAACAGCATTTTTATATTTTCTTCTTTCATCCATAAGGCCAAGTATTCGTCTGTTATCCAATGTTTTCTTTTTTCTTTTTCTGCATTTTTCAATAATTGATTTGATGAATTTGTAATTAACTCTTTAATCATATTCCATTGGTTTTCAATATTATTCTGACTATTTGTTTTCTGGAATGTTATGATCAGTATTCTCTCTTTACTTCTTTACTCTTTAATTTTTCAAGGCTCCATCTTATTGGTTTGTATCTTTGGATTTGTTTCCTATGTTTCAGTTCTGTTTTCATTAAGACAAGGTTATGGTCACTACTAATGTTAGCACCTGGATAGCTTTTGTAATTTTTTATTTGGTTTCTGTATCTTTTCTTGACCAATATATAATCTATTTGATATCTATTTGAATCCCCAGGTGCTTTCCAGGTGTATCTTCTTCTTTTTGGAACTTGAAATAGAGCATTTGCTATAACTAACTGTTTTTGTGTACAAAATTCTATTAATTGCTTTCCTCTTTCATTCCTACGTCCAAGACCAAATCTTCCTGAAACATTATCATTGCTCTCTTCTCCCACTATAGCATTCCAATCTCCCATTATTATTGTATTGTCTCTGTCTTTAAAGCTGCTCCAGATTTCTTCTATTTGTTCATAAATTTCTTCTATTTTCTCATCGCTATGTTGTGATGTAGACCATTATAATATTGAGGTTTACTGGTTCATTTTGAATGCTTATATACGTTATATTACTTATAAACTCCTGGATAACTGCTGCTTTTTTTTCATTAGAGGGCGACAAAAATAGGACTTTAGATCTTTTGTCTTTTGCAATTATATTGTTTCACTCACTCACTATCGCGTTTACATGTGTGTTGTGCTCTGATGCTGCCGAGTTGAAAATCAGCGAAATATTAGCGTTAATAAAACATTCTTATTGATAAAAGTGTTTGTGGTGTTGTTAATACCGTGAAAAATAAGTCATGAATAACCATCAACGCCTAAGCTTATCTGTTGGATTTTGTTTCTTCTCTTCATTCACAAGTTTTCTGCTCTTCCACATCACATGTTGCTTCCTTAGGTCTTCTGTTTTCTTCAGTTATTTTTTACCACAACAGTTTCTCCAGTTGACTCGACACCAGATCCATATAAATTTAGCCCATCTCTCTTATACAGCTTCATCTGCACTTCAAATTCTTCCCATACATGTTCATGAAATGAACTCCTTTCTCCTCACAAAATTCCGCTAGTATACTAATTAATCTTCAGTCACAGTTTCAATTCTTCACTGTCATAAGTGGGCAAGACGCTACCTTTCCTCCCCTGTTATCGTTGACTCTCTGCAACCAACCTCTTGATATCCAGTCTTACATTCTCCTTGTTACCAATCAAATCAATTGTATCTACTACCACTACCAACTTTTTTTGCTAGTTTAATCTTCATATCAAGCATTGTTTCACACTCTGCAATCACTTCATCTCTTGCCTCGTTCTTCACTGACTCTGCTTTTATGTCTTACATTACTTTCTTGGCCATTCACTTTCTTTTCCATGTTGGTCACACTTTCTTCCACATTCCTTTTCATGCTTGCTATTTTAGCCAGTTGGCCTATCTTTTGCATACACTCCCTTAGAGTTACCTCCACCTCTCTGATACTCTTTCACATTTATTTCACTATCATTTACTCCTTCAACTCTATTCTCTACAACAGTGCTTCCCAAACTTATGGATGTAAAGGCCCCCTTTGGAAAAATTAAAATATTTCACGGCCAATCGAAAAAAAAACATCGTAATACAGACATATATTATTATAATATTTATTTATTAGTATTCAATACAATTTATATTCAAGATTTTGTGCTTCTTATCAATATCTTTTGAAATGAAACTTATATGAATAAGCATATATTTATTAATATTCATTAAGCGCCCAAATATGCAGGCAGCAAAATTTGTGAACCTTTTTCCATTAAAATATAAAAAATAACAAAAAAGAAATAATAAAAATTAAATACGTTTCTTTTAAGATTAAAAAAAATCTACTTAGTCTTAAAACATTTTAAATTTGTTTTTATTATTTCATGCCTCCCCATCAACAAAACTTACGGCCCCCTAAGGGAGCCATGCCCCACAGTTTGCGAAGTGCTGCTCTACAACACTTGATTTCACACCTTTCTGTATTAACTTTCATCATTTCGTGTTCCTGCTTCAGACAAGTCTCACAATGCCCTCTTGCTTTCATACCACAATCCATTTTCCTTTGTACAAGTATGCATATTACACATCTCACAAAATCTCAGATATCAAACCATCTGAACATCTTGACCAATCTTATTCTTATCGGCACCACAAATAACATTACTTATGTGACAAAGACTTTAAAATTCTATTATCTATATATTTAGTGAATAATATTTACTGCTTAAGTACATAAACCAGAAAAGCTTACTTGTAGCTCTTATTCTACCATTTTTTTTTTTATTATTGTGTGTGAAGGTTTAGATGATAGTTAAGTTTTCTGGAAGCCGACCATAAAACTGAAGCAGATTTTTCAATGGTGAAAGCATCTTTCATAATGTTGTAGTTGTTTGTTTCATTTATTTTTCATCATCTTTAAAACTTTAATATAATTTGCGTCTAATGAAACCTCAGTCCACATAGCCTTTAAAGGAATGCAGAGAACCGACCAGGGCTTCTGACCTAATGTCCAATCCTCACCTTCTCGTGGTGCACCCTGTTGGGTATCTACTTGAATACTAAACGAACGAGGATGGGCTAGCAATTTGGGATTTAGCTGACCAAATTGTATTCTTATTGGTTAAACCAAAATAAAAAATGATGGTACAACATCACAAAATTTCATGCCGGCTGGGCCATCTCACGGTTAAACAAGGCCCCCCGTTGTTTTCGCCAGGGAACCAGGGCGAACAGCGAAAAGTCAGCTACTGCAACAAATCTGAAAACACATCCCAACTCAACATCACTACAGTTAAAGATCGGTACTATCAACATAAGAAGCATGAATGGCAAAGAAATGGAGCTAGCTGAGGAATTAGATAAGTAACAGATCGACGTAATACGGGTGACTGAAACAAAAAAAGACAAAAACTGGTGAGATCTTTCTGAGCAATAAATGCAAAATGTTATATTCAGGCAATGACAATCAAGGAAAAGAAGGAGTAGCCATAGTATTCAACACAAAATATGAGGCTAATCTTCTTGAATGGCAGTCAGTCTCAAGTAGAGTAATGTGGGCAAATATGAGAATGGGGAACTGCACAATGAGACTTATTTGTGCCTATGGTCCCACAGAAGGTTCTACTATGGTAGAAGTAGGGAGGAATTTTTTGATGCTTTAGAAAAAGCAACTGACACAATGAAAAAGGAAAAGTTGGTCATCTAAATAGCAGAGTAGGAAATGATTGTCAGACATACAAAAATATTTTGGGAAAATTTGGAGAAAAGAGCAAAGCTAATAATAATGGCAAATATCTGTTGGATTTCTGCTCAGGACATGGACTGGTTATTACTAACACCATGTTCCAACATAAAAATGTGCACAAATTCACATGGAGAGAAGAGGCAAGGAATAAGAAAAGTCTCATTGACTATGTTATTGTTGATAGTGATGTTTTCTCCCTGGTGCAGGACACCAGAGTGTACAGAGGATTTGAAATTGGAAGTGATCACTATTTAGTCTTGAGCAGGATAAAATTGAATTTCATATTGAAAAGAATAACATGTAAGAAAGTTTTAAAGTGAATAAAAGTTGAGCAGCTCTCAGGTGTGAACTGTAGACTAAAATACACAAAGATTATTGAAGAAAAAATGAAAGGGTTTGAGAACAGGAATCAAACCTTAGAGATTCAGTGGCAAGCCTTGAAGAAAACCCTGATTGATTCAGCTAGAGAGGCATGTGGTGAAGTTGTCTGCAAGGATAGAAAAATTAGACCTCCATGGTGGACACAGAAAGTTAAAGAGGCAGTGAAGGAAAAGAAGAAAGCATATCAAAAGTTCCTGGCAAATAAGTCAGCTTGTACTCTTAGAGAATAGAGAGACAAATGCAAGAATGCTAAACACTGTGTAAACTAGCTAAACAAAAGTAATGGGAGGACTTTGGCAAGAATATAGAAAATAAATATCAAGAAGGTGGCAAAATATTCTGGAGGTTGTTGAAGAAGCTTAGGAATGGAGGAAAGAGTGCTGTAAAAGTAGTTAGAGATGATAAAGGCGACATGAAAACAGAAGAAAAAGATATCCTTGAAATATGGAGTAATTACTTTGAAAAACTGCTAAATGAAACAAGCAGTGATGATAGCACAGTGGTAAAAAACACAGACCAGGCATGCAGTCAGGAATACATATCCATACTTGAAGTAGAAAAAGCTATCAAAGGCTTAAAATGTTAAAAGGCAGCAAGAGTAGATGATATTCAACCAGAAATGCTTAAGTATGGTGGTATAAAAGTCTTACAGTGGCTGCACTGCATAGTTAAGAAAGCCTGGACAGAGAGACGAATTCCCGATGATTGGAGTAGAGCTCTCATAGTACCCATATATAAAAAGGGAAATAAAACTGCATGTGAGAATTACAGAGGTATTTCCCTACTGAGTGTTTCTGGCAAGATCTATGCAAGTATACTTGAGAAACGGTTGAGAAGAATTGTGGAAGAAAAGCTTGGTGAAGAACAAGCTGGATTCAGGCCAAATAGAGGCTGTCAGGATCAGATCTTCACTTTACGACAAATAGTCGAGAAAGCATGGGAATATAACAAAGATCTGTATTTAAGTTTTGTAGATCTGGAAAAGGCATATGACAAGGTGCCAAGAGAGAAGCTATTTAATACGCTGCAGTTATATGGTGTCAATGGGACATTATATCAAGCAATACTTAGTCTTTATTTGAGTTGTAAGTCAGCAGTTAGAATTGAAGGAAGTACAGGAAGATGGTTTAATGTTAAATCTGGTGTGAGACAAGGATGTACATTATCCCCTCTGTTATTAATTATCTATATGGATCACATTATGAAGGAAAGTAGTATTAAACATGATATCAAAATTGGAGATGTTAATGTCAGCTCTTTGCTTTATGCGGATGATGTTATACTTCTAAATAAATCCGCTACAAGTCCGCAAGATTCTCTGACTAAATTGAATAGCTCTTGTAATAGATATGGTATGAAGGTCAGCAATAAAAAGACAAAGACAATGAAAATAGGCAGAATCATTGAAAATGTCAACTGTGTTGTGAATGGAGAACCTGTGGAACAAGTAAAACATTTCAGCTATTTAGGCACAATTTTTACTGAAGATGGTAAATTAAATATAGAAATAGACAACAGAAGCAGCAAAGCTGGTATGGTGGGAAGTCAATTGAATAAATTCATATTGAATAAGAGAGAAATTAGTTGGAACACTAAATTAGCTGTATACAAGACAGTGTTCAAACCAGTTTTAACTTATGGATCTGAGAGCTGGGTCAGAAGTAAAACACTTGACCAAAGACTAGCGACATCAGATATGAGAGTCCTGAGAAAGATTATAGGCGTGAACAGATGGCATCAATGGCAGTATCATATTAAAAACGAGGATATTAGGAAAGAACTTGACATTGTCAGCATCCAGGAATGCGTTAGCAGAGCTAATCTCAGGTGGCATGGTCACTTAAACAGAATGGGCGAGGAAAGATTAGCAAAACAAGTGTTCTCTGCCTGGTTGGCAGGAAAACGACCGAGAGGAAGACCAAGATATAGGTGGATTGATACGGTACAAAGTGCTTTAGACGATAGAAATATAAGATCTGATAATATTGGAGTATTGACAAGTAACAGACTGATTTGGAGGAAAATTGTAGATAGGAAATTAATAATGATGTAATTTTTTTCATGTAGTACTATCGTATACTGTACAACCCTTGAGGGTACATGGCAGGATTTGATGATAAAACTGAATGTGAGAATTACAGAGGTATTTCCCTACTAAGTGTTCCTGGCAAGATCTATGCAAGTATACTTCAGAAACGAATGAGAAGAATCGTGGAAGAAAAGCTTGGTGAAGAACAAGCTGGATTCAGGCCAAATAGAGGCTGTCAGGATCAGATCTTCACTTTACAACAAATAGTCAAGAAAGCATGGGAATATAACAAAGATCTGTATTTAAGTTTTGTAGATCTGGAAAAGGCATATGACAAGGTGCCAAGAGAGAAGCTATTCAATACGCTGCAGTTATATGGTGTCAATGGGACATTATATCAAGCAATACTTAGTCTTTATTTGAGTTGTAAGTTAGCAGTTAGAATTGAAGGAAGTACAGGAAGATGGTTTAATGTTAAATCTGGTGTGAGACAAGGATGTACATTATCTCCACTGTTATTCATTATCTATATGGATCACATTATGAATGAAAGTGGTATTAAATCTGATATCAAAATTGGAGATGTTAATGTCAGCTCTTTGCTTTATGCTGATGATGTTATACTTCTAAATAAATCCACTGCAAGATTCTCTGACTAAATTGAATAACTGTTGTAATAGATATGGTATGAAGGTCAGCAATAAAAAGACAAAGACAATGAAAATAGGCAGAATCATTGAAAATGTCAACTGTGTTGTGAATGAAGAACCTGTGGAACAAGTAAAATATTTCAGCTACTTAGGCATGATTTTTAGTGAAGATGGTAAATTCAATATAGAAATAGACAACAGAATCAGCAAAGCTGGTATGGTAGGAAGTCAATTGAATAAATTCATATGGAATAAGAGAGAAATTAGTCATAACACTAAATTAGCTGTATACAAGACAGTGTTCAAACCAGTTTTAACTTATGGATCTCAGAGCTGAGTCAGAAGTAAAACACTTGACTAAAGACTAGAGACCACAGATATGAGAGTCCTGAGAAAGATTAGAGGCGTGAACAGATGGCATCAATGGAAATATCATATTAAAAACGAGAATATTAGGAAAGAACTTGACATTGTCAGCATCCGGGAATGCGTTAGCAGAGCTTATCTCGGGTGGTATGGTCACTTAAATAGAATGGGTGAAGAAAGATTAGCAAAACGACCCAGAGGAAGACCAAGATATAGGTGGATTGATACAGTACAAAGTGCCAAAGTGACGATAGAAATATAAGATCTGATAATGTTGGAGTCTTAACAAGTAACAGACTGATTTGGAGGAAAATTGTAGATAGGGAGTTAGTAATGATGTAATTTTTTCATGTAGTACTATCATATCCTGTACACCCCTTCAGGGTACATGGCAGGAATTTGATGATGATGAAACCTCAGTATACCAATAACAAAAGGATTGTGGAATAATCAGATTTCATTTTGCCACTTGTGAAAAACATCGATCCTCGCAGAAAATTCATTTTGGAGTTATATTGGCTACTAAGTTTTTGACAGCTTTTTCTACCTCAAGTATTGATATGTACTCCTTGCATTCCTCTTGAAAATTTTCTACTTCAGTTCTGTCACTGCTTGTTTCATTTAACATTGGCTACTAAGTTTTTGACAGCTTTTTCTACCTCAAGTATTGATATGTACTCCTCGCATTCCTCTTGAAAATTTTCTACTTCAGTTCTGTCACTGCTTGTTTCATTTAACAGTCTTTCAAAATAATTACTCCAGACATCCAGGATATCCTTATCTTCAGTTTTCAGGTCACCTTTATTATCTCCAATTCCTTATGCAGTACTCTTTCCTCTATTTCTAAGCTTTTTCAATAGACTTCAGAACATTTTGTCATCTCCCCCATGACTTTTGTTTAGGCTACTTTCCCACATAGCTTAGCTTTCTTACATTTTTCTCTGTATTCTTTTAGGGCAGCTGCCAACTTATTTGCTAGCAAATTTTGGTATGCTTTCTTCTTTTCCGGGACTGCTTCTTTAACTTCATGTCCACCATGGTGTACTTATTTTTCTATACTTGCAGACAACTTCACCACATATCTCCACTGCATCTGTCACTGAATAAATTGATGTTTTCTTCAGAATATGCCACTGTGACTCCAAAGTTTGGTTCTTGTTTTTCAAAGTGTTTCATTCTTTTTTCGATTATGTTTGTATAGCTGAGTCTACAGTTGACCCGTAAAAGCTGCTCAACGTGAATTCTTTTTAAAACTTTTTTTACATACTATTCTTTTCAGTATGATATTCAATTTTATCCTACTTAAAAATAAGTGGCAGTCACTTCCAATTTCAAATCCTCTGTATATTCTTGTATCCTGGACCAGCATGAAGATGTCACAGAGGCTTTTCTTATTTCTGTGTCTTCTCTCCATGTAAACTTGTGCATTTTTATGTTTGAACATGGTGTTAGTAATGACTAGGCGATGTCCTGAGCAGAAATGCAGCAGATACTACTACCATTATTATTAGCTTTGCCCTTTTCTCCAAATTTTCCCAAAATGTTTCTATATGTCTGGTGGAATTTATTTCCTACTCTACTGTTCAGATCTCCAAACAAGAACAAAGGATCCCAATTTTAAAGTTTGCCCACATAACTAAATTATTGCCTGAAAATAACAACCTATACTTTTTTTTAGTAAGATCTCACCTGTTTTTGTCTTCTTTGTCTCGGTAATGCCAATTATGTCCACGTGGTACTTTTTCAATTCTTCTATAAGTTCAATTTCCTTTTATTAATACATCTTATATTGATAGTTCCTATTTTCAGTTCTTCTGATTTTGTTTATTCTTCTTCTAGATGTTGAGTTGGAGCTTGTTCCAGTAGCCGACTTTTCCTTGTTTACCCTGGTTCCCTGCCATAAACAGTGGAAGCCTTGTTTAACCAGGCAATGCCCCAGCTGACATGAAACCTCATCATGTGCATTTGAGGTTTAAACCAATAGGGAGTACAATTTTGTTGGTTACATCCCAAATTGCCAGCCCATCCTCGTTCATTCAGAATCCACTGGATACCTGGTAATGGGATACACCATGTGGTGGTGAGGACTGGACATTAGATCAGAAGTCCCAGTTGTTTCTCTGCATTCCTTAAAGGTAATGTGAGGTTTCCTCCCAATTATTTAGTTCTGATCATTAAGGAACCCCTTTTCTGGAATTCTTGAGGGATAAATGCCTCAGGCAGTAGCAGAAGGAGCAAGTGGCAGAAGGGTTTTGGATTTGGTCCTGGCATCAGAGGACCTGAAATTCTTCCCTATCCCCAGTTGGAGAAAGTGATGACATGGTCTTGACTTTGGGAATGAGTAGACATAAATAAGCATAAAAAAAAGTAATTTATGTTGAATTATAAGGCAAGTGATTATAAGAATTTTAGGAATCAGCCTGGGGCAGTTCCATGGGTAGATGAATTGGAAGAGTGAAATATCACCAGTGCATGGTAACTTGTGAAGAAATATTTATTAGCAGCAGTGGTCAGTTGTATACCTCAGGTGAAAAGGAAAACAAGATTTGGTGTTAAAGTGTATAACTAATGATATCAAACAGGAACTGCAGTTGAAAAGGAAGTTATAGAAAAAGTATAAGGAGAGGGGCAGAGAGCAGTTGCATGAAGAATATAAGACTCCGACCAGGAAAGTGACTAGCATGGTATGGAAAGCCAAACTTGAATATGAGAAGAGATTAACCCTGAGATCCAGGGAAAATTCAAAGGAATTATTTGATTATGTGGCCAGTAGGAGGAGGAGAAATTATTGTGGAAGAATGGCACTTTTAGGTAAAAAATGGGAGTAGAATGACTGATGCAGATAATTAATGATCATCACTTATTAGAGTATTTCATCCTGGAAAAGAGTGTTTTATTACTAGAGGGATGGGAAGAGTTCAAGGTTTGGAAGTGCAAGAAGAGAGAGTGTGCATTACAAATACTAAGCTCTCTTGATGTCAATAAGGCATTGGGACTGGATGGGATTTCACCAAGTTTTTAGAGAATGTGCTAAGGAAATGGCAGCTCTGTTGACCTGAGAGTCTAGCTACAAGAAATGTGTCCAAGGAGTGGAAGGAGGGTAAGATAGTCCCATTACATAAGGGTGGTCATAAAATGGAATTATCAAACTATAGGCCACTTTTGTATTTCTTCTGCAGTTAAGATTTTGGAGAAATTGCTGAGAGATTGTAGAGAGTATTTGGCAGATGAGGATAATGTTATCTCAGAGTCAGCATGGATTTGTTAAGGAGCAGTCTTGTTTCAGTAATCTAATTGCCTTTTATAATAAAGGAACAAGAGAAATTGATGAAGGAAAGGCATATGAATTATTTACATGTAAACACAAGGTCAAGGTAGAGGTAATAATTCAAATGATTATAAAGACATATATTTCAGTCGGAAAATTACAGACCATCTTTAGTGGCAAAAAACAGTTAATACAAGGTAGAATGCAAACAATGCATTTATTTGAAATAGAATGAGCAGTGTGATGTTATATTTCCAGTAACATTATGTTCTGAGGAAAAGATTATAACTGTATATATATTTAAAAAATAATAAATTTAAATGTCATACTCTACAGATCACCCAACAGATCCAGCATTTTGTTAGTTTCTTGAGACCTTATGACTTAACGTAAAATACCATTCTTGGTTTTAATAGTACATATAAAAAAAAAAAAAGAATTAGTGATGGTTATTCTAATTCATGTTTAGATGGTGAAGCAAGGCTTCAGCACTCTCCTTAAATGAACATTCAAATTTGTATCATCAGCACTGTCATAGTGTATTTCAGACCAAAGAATGTTGTGGTCTGTTATCTACTCCATGTTGAGCCAATCCAGATTTATCAGATTTCCTGGGGGTAATATGATTGATGTTCTCGTATTCTCTTTTCTATTGAACATCCAGTTTGTCTGAAGTAGTATAGATGGCAATCACAAGGAACTTAGTATTCACCAGGAGGAGACATCAGAGAGCATTTATCTTTTGAAGAGGGGGAAAAAAAAATTGAGAGTTTATTGATAGGTGTAAAAGGAGCTACTTAATCATATTTCTTCAAAATTCTGGAAATTGGTTCTGAAACGCCTGCAGTGTATGGGATTGGAACTCAACGTACTATTTCCTTGTTGTTACCTAAACAAGAAAGTTTGTAGGAGTCAAACAGATGTGTAGCCTTTTGAGAAGGATGGTGTGCTAATTTTTGAAGAATGTAGCATCTAGTGAAAGTGGCTTTTGATAAACCAATGTGATTAAATAACCTGATGGTGAGTGAATGAAAAGAATGTCTAGAAATTATCTGTCTAGAAAGATAATTTGTTTTCTTTTTCAATTTCCATAGTGAATTTGATATGAGGATGTGAAGTAACCAGAAACATAAAAGTTTCTTTATTGTGAGGCCACACAGCAAAAATGTTGTCAATATGCCGAACCAAAATGAAGGTTGAGATGTATGGATGAAAAAAAGGATGTCTTCTAGATGCTCTAAACAGAGCATCTAGAAGCTAGAGCAAGGGAGAGTGGACTTCTCATGGCAGTTCCTTCCACTTAGTTGTAGAATTTGTTTTGACAAACAAAGTATCTAGAATGCATCACAAATTTGAATATTTTACTATATCTTGTGGGAATGTTTCAGAAAATAGCTGTAATGTCTCCTTGAGAGGTACGTTTGTAAATAAGGATTCTATGTTGAAGCTCACCATAAGATCAGTGGGTTGTATGGAAACATTTTTTAATTTGTCTATGAAGTCTGAAGAATTTTTTTATAAATGAGCAAGACCTGCCAATGTGTGATTTCAGGGAGACATTACAGCTACTTTGAAACATATCCACAAGATACAGCAAAACTGATTTGAATCTGTGATGCATTCTGGATAGTTTGTCAAAACAAATTCTACAACCAAGTGGAAGGAACTGTTATGGGAAGTCCACTCTCCACTGCTCTAGCTAACTTTTATTCAGAGCATCTAGAAGACATCCTTTTTTCATCCATACACCCTCAACCTTCATTTTAGGTTCGGTATATTGATGACATTTTTGCTGTATGGCCACACAATAGAGTAACTTGGACGTTTTTGTCTACTTTACATCCCCTTATCAAATTCACTATGGAAATTGAAAAAGAAAACAAATGATCTTTCTAGACGTTCTTCTCATCTGTTCACCATCAGGTGTAACCACATTGGTTTATCGAAAGCCTACTTTCATGGGATGCTACATTCTTCAACATTTGGCACACTATCCTTCTCAAAAGATAGGAATCATAAAGTCTTAATTTGATGAGCTAAGATTAATTGTTCATCTCCTCATCACTTACAGGAAGAACTCTCAAATACCAAACAACATATGAAATTAAATGGCTTCTCAGAAAGGACTATACATCTGTTTTACTCCTACAAATCGAACCTAAACAAGGAAACAGTACATCGAGTTCCAATCCCATACACTGTATGTGTTTCAGAACCAATTTCCAGAATTTTTAAGAAATGTGATTTAGCTACTTTTATACCTATCAATAAACTCAAATTTTTCCCCCTCTTCAAAAGATAAACCTCTGATGTCTCCTCTTCCTGGTGTATACCAAATTCCTTGTGATTGCCATCTATACTACTTCGGACAAACTGGATTCTCAATAGAAAAGAGAATACATTAATCATATTACCAACAAGAAATCTGATAAATCTGGATTGGCTTAACATGGAGAAGACACAGACCACAACATTCTTTGGTCTGAAACATACCTACTACACTGCTGTCGATACAAATTTGAATGTTTATTTAAGGAGAGTGTTGAAGCCTTGCTTCACCACCCAAAACATGAATTGGGATGACTGCCTATCATTATCAAAAATATGGGAAAATCTGATTACAATAATGCATCATTAATTTTTTTTTTTTAATATGTACTATGAAAACCAAGAATGGTACTTTATGAGGTCATAAGGTCTCAAGAAACTAACAAGATGCTGTATCTATCAGGTGATCTGTAGAGTATGACATTTAAATTTATTTATTATTTTACACACACACACATATATACATACATGGTTATGATTAACCTTTTCCTCAGTTAGAACATAATGTTACTGGAAATATAACATATATAACATCACTTGGCTCATTCTATTTCAAATAAATCCATTGTTTGCATTCTACCTTGAATCAACTGTTTTTTTGCCACTGAAGATTGTAATTTTGAGACTTAAATATATGGCCTTATAATCAGGCCATATATTTCAGTTTCTCTTAAAGAAAGAAGGAAATTCATATACTGCCCCCCCCTTTTTTTTTTACAATGGCATTTGACAGGATGCCACATGATAAGCTAATATTTAAGTTACAGTCTATACAATGGAATCACATCTGGATTATTATGTTCAGATTTGGTCACTGGGATTTGAAGGAGATAAATTAGCCTTGGAGAGGGTGCAAAGGAGAATAATGAAAATGATATCAGGACCGTACAATGAGTATGGACTAAGGACATGCAGAATTTGGTTGATGGGAGAGGTGATATGATTGAGACATTTAAACTATTGAGGGATAGTTAGTGTGATTAACACACAAGGAAGTTCTTTTGTATGGTATATCAAGAGGATAGCGCAAGGACCAGAGGCCATCCCTGGAAGTGGTGATTAGGAGGTTGAGGAGTGACTTTTTTGAATGGATGATGGCTAGATTGTAGAATGCATTGCTTGATATCATAGTGAGAGCATGAACAGTAAATGAGACTGTTGTTTAAGATGGTCTTCCTATGATGAGTCTTGTGAATTCATGGAGGTCTTGAATAATAATAAAAATAGTAATAAAATGGACTTAAGTATCACATTTGGTCTTGGTTGCCAACTGTTATTCTATATAATCTGACGAGTTCTCACTATCCCAGTCACACACACACACACACACACACACACACACACACACACACACACACACACACACACACACACACACACACACACACACACACACTGTTAGAATTATAAAGGAAGTTCTCTACTTCTACTGAGTCCACACCAGATCTATGTGACCATTACATGAGAAAAGATAAAGATTTAAGCATATCAATGAAAACTATGAACATGTCTATAAAACTAACTGTACTCACATATCAAATAAGCTGGGTTCAGATTAAATAGGAGCTGAAAGAACCATATTTTTTACTTTAAGACAAAGATTTGGAGAATCATAAGAATATAATAGGTATCTTCTCTATTTATTATTATTATTATCTGAGACCTCCAGGAAGTCAAGGACTCATCGTGGGAGGCTGTAAATCACCCAAGCTAGCTGTCATACCTTCCCTTAAATTAATTCACTAGATGCACTCACTACTCCCCTAAAGGCAAAATATTCCACTCACTCACTGCTCTTATCCCTTTCTTGACTGTAAACAAACTTAACTTCCATGGATGCCCCTGTGTTCTCTTCCCACCTTCCATATAACAAAAAATTTCATCAGATTATATCCTATAACACCCATTCAAAAGCTTATAGATCTCATGGGAATCTTTTTCAAAGATTCCTATGCATTGCTAACATTTTTCCCATTCAATAACTGATACCATGAGACCAAAGCTAGTATTCTCCTAAGTGGATCATAATTACCAGCTTTGTAGTTCAGAATGTAACCTGTTTTAATCAGAGCATCAATACAATTAGATACTTCCCAAGAAAGCACAACATAATCACTGTCACCAATTGGTGGTAAAATAGTCATATTCTTAACAGAGACCCCCCCCCCCCGACACTATGAGCAAATCCAACACTTTTTGACCTTGAGTTCCTTCTTTCACATGCTGCTTGAGAAAGTTGTCTTGAAACAATTCAATGAATTCCTCGTCTTTATCACGAGATTTCTCTTTTACCCAATCAATATTTGAAAAATTAAAGTCACTCATAATGATCATTCATTTGGTACCTACCCATAAGGCTAAACTGGCGATGCATTTCTTCGTCCTCTGCAACTGAGCCACCAGTTTAAAAAGCATGTGATGGTGGAGTGCTAAAAAATTAATCTTATACAAAGTGTAAATAAATTGTTGGAACTCAAGGATGTACAGGAAAATGATTACTTTATGCAGTACCTTAAAAAGTCAGGTGTAAGATAAAACTGCATACTAGCTCTCTGTACACAGGAAGGAGAGTTATATTAAACCTCACAAAAATGAGATATTGAACTCTGATTTTTTTACCCTGTGTAGATGATGTAAAATGGCTGCAAGTTCTTAAGTCTTAACCAAATAACTGCTGCAAATAAATGTATTACTAATTTTCATATATAAATGCCAATTCTGTTTAAGAAAATCAGCAATAAAAAGAGGAAACTATGAAAATGCACATACAACTGCATTCAAAGTAGTAAACTTACAGAACATGGAATACACAATTACATGCACAGTAAACTTTTCTTCTTTGAAGACAGATTCAACTTTGATTTTCAAATTTCTGTATTACCCACTCACTTAAGGGTCAAAACGAAAAAGCTGGGAGGAGACCTCCACATCACTTTTAAGGAATGTAGAAAACCAAGTAGACCTTCTGATCTAATCTCCAATCCTCACTTTCATGTGGTGCTAGTAGGTATCCTCCACTGAGTACTGAATAAATGAGGATGGGCCAGCAATTTGGGACACACAGCTCAATATTGTTTTATGATAGTGTAAGGGGTGCAAGAGAACTTGGCACTGCTTAATTTTATTCTGAGTTCTGGCAGGGTTCAAAAGGGAATAGAAAGAGGCAATATAGTTCAAATATGTGAGGGTTTCACAACCAAAGTAGACCAAGTCCAGCAGGGAGTAGATTTATTCTCTGCACAAGCACACAAAGTTCACATATAACTTGTTTATCCACAAAGTACAGCAATTTCTGAAAAAAAATAACATCACTGAACAATTTTCAATGCTGTAGTGAATCAAGTCCATTACTCTAGAGACACATATTTGTTTAAAAGAGAGAGAGAGAGAGAGTGTGTGTGTGTGTGTGTGTGTGTGTGTGTGTGTGTGTGTGTGTGTGTGTGTGTGTGTGTGTGTGTGTGTGTGTGTGTGTGTGTGTGTTGAGTAACTAAGATGTACACTTTGAGGTTATGTTTCACTTCAACATGATATCTACAGAATATTCATAGAGTATTTTGGGATATTATTTGTGGCCTGTGACTTTGTTTTAATAACCAGGTGGGTTGTGACATTTTGGTTAATGGATGACATAGACATCCATTAACCAAAATATAGATGCCTGGAGTACCATTAAAACTACAATACTTAGGATACCGCTTAAATAATATGGATATATAAGATTGCTGATATATTTCATTCACAATAGTTTGATGGTTAAGGAAGAATCCTTTGGTTTTATATTTTCAGGTTATAGCAGTAGAAATAGAAGGGATGATATTAAAAGGGGGGGGGGGCTTTGCATATGATTCTATTGACAGCAAAGTATACTTTTTCACACATGTTATTATAGTACTTATATCATCATCATCTTCCTGATATGTACCCTCAAGGCTACTACGGTAGCACTATGTGATTAAGTTTACATTATTATTAATCTCCTAGAAACAATTTTCCTCCAAATTCATCTATTACTTGTCAGCACTCTAATATTGTTGTATCTAACATTTTGTCCTTCTAAGGCACTTCTGACTGAATCAATCAATCCACCTTGGTCTTCCTCTGGATATTTTTCTTGCCATCTTGGCATCAAACACCTGTTTTGCTAATCTTTCCTCCCTCATTCTATTTAAGTGGTGATACCACCTCAGGTTAGCTTTGCAGACACATTCTTGAATGTTAACAATGTCAACTTCTTTTCTAATATGATTATGTTGATTTTTTTTTAACCAAAAAAAACAATGTAATGAAAATAACTAACACTGGGTTTATAGGTCATAATAATTATTTAATAAACCTACTAGTTTTGTCACTTAAGCTAGTGGCTTTGTCTGGGTTAAGGATGAACATACAAATATATAACAAGTGTTAAATATGAATCATTACATAACTAAACACTGAACGTGTAGAAACACATGGAGCATGGAAACTGTCACAGATCAGCTATTGTTCAACAGGTGAGCCTGATAGTTTGCAGAAAAAAGGCCAAACAGAGGCTGCCAGGATCAGATTTTCACTTTACAACAAAGAGTTGAGAAATCATGTGATTATAACAAAGATCTGTATTTAAGTTTTGTAGATCTGGAAAAGGTATATGACAAGATGCCAGGAGAAAAGCTATTCAAAATGTACAATTTATGGTGTGATATGTTAAAAGATCTAATAAGTGACTTCCAAATGTCACATAAAATCATCCCTTGGTTTCTGTTGAGAGTGCCTTGTGAGTGGATCACCATTGTAGCCACTTTCATGTTGCAGACATTGAAGTTGTCTTCTATGTAAGGTATGAAGCTCATGTCCCATTCAATATTGTGGTGAGTGTGGGAGAAATGGAATGCTAGACATGAGCCATCTTCTCTGTTGTTATTGACATCTCCAATATGATCCTTTTGTCTCATTTCTAAACTTCTTGATGTTTGCCCTATGTAATTAAGGACACATGGAATATTGTAAACTCCAGGATGTTTGAAAGTTTATTTTTCACTAGGTTAGACTATGATAAATTTAGTTTAATCCTTTATCCCAGTGAGAGCAAACAAAGTTTGTGCCTGAAAATATCTTCAAGACTGAATATAGTGTTGTACTATCTTACCTGGGTAAGTAATACAACACCAGGCAACTCACAGCAAAGGTGGAGCAAGCTACCAACACTCCTAACTCAGTATCTCCCATAATGCAAAACACATCTTGTGGATATGTATACTGTAATGCATTAAGGGATTGGCCACTACCCAGACTAGTTTCGACCTTTATTGAGGTCTCTTCAGTGGAAGCCAGGCCCAGAGTTTGAGATACCAGGCAGAAGCAGTAGCAAGGTCATCTTTACCTATAGGTGTTCCCAAAAGGTTTGCCACTTTTTTTTTATCTCCAGGATGTTTGTTGAAAGGGTTGTGGTCCTTGGGCAAACGTAACAGATTTTATACCATCATAATGGGTTCGAAGGTCACTTTAATGTCATGAGATTTGCAATTTTTAGTGAAAGTTCACCAATAAAAGGGATGGAAACTGAGGCTCTGTAATCAATGTCATGGTTCCTACACATTTGGAGTTTAGCTATGTAATGATTCATATTTAATGCTTGTTGTATATTTGTGTCTTCATCCTTAATCCACACGAAGCCACTAGCTGAAATGGCAAAACTAGTAGGTTTATTAAATAATTATTATGACCTATAAATCCAATGTTAGTTATTTTTTATTACATTCAACATCCTCAACAGACATGCAGTCAGGAATTCATCCATATTTGAAGTAGAAAAAGCTATCCAAGGCCTGAAATGTGGAAAGGCAACTGGAGTAGATGATATTCAATTCAGAAATGCTCAAGTATGGAGGTATAAAAGTCTTACGGTGGCTGCACTGCACAGTTCAGAGGAACGAATCCCAGATGATTGGAGTAGATCTCTCATAGTATCCATATACAAAAAGGGAAAAAAAACAATGTGAAACTCAGTAGGGAAAGTGGTATTTCCCTACTGAGTGTTCCTGGTAAGATTTATGCAAGTATACTTGAGAAAGTTCAGAAGAATTGTAAAAGGGAAGCTTGGTGAAGAACTTGTGGGATTCAGGCCAAACAGAGGCTACCAGGATCAGATTTTCACTTTACAACAAAGAATTGATAAAATGCAATTATAACAAAGATCTGTATTTAAGTTTTGTAGATCTGGAAAAGGTATATGACAAGGTGACAGGAGAAAAGCTATTAAAATTGCTACAATTTATGGTGTCAATAGGGCATTACATCAAGCAATACTTAGGCTTTATTTGAGTTGTAAGTCAGCAGTTAGAATTGAAGTACAGGAAGATGGTTTAATGTTAAATCTGGTGGCAGAGTAGTATTATTTATATCGATCACATTATGAAGGAAAGTGGTATTAAATCTGATATCAAAATTGGAGATGTTAATCTCAGATCTTTGCTTTATGTGGATGATGTTTTATTTTTAAATAAATCTGCTACAAGTCTGCAAGATTTCCAGACTAAACTGAATAGCTGTTGTAATAGATATTGTATGAAGGTCAGCAATAACAAGGCAGAGACAATGAAAATAGGCAGAAGCATTGAAAATATCACCTGCATTGTGAATGAAGAACCTACAGAGCAAGTAAAACATTTCAGCTACTTAGGCACAATTTTTAATGAAGTTGGTAAATTAAGTATGAAAACAGACAACAGAATCAACAAAGCTGGTATGGTAGGAAGTCAACTGCATAAATTTTTATATGGAATAAGAGAGAAATTAATCAAAACACTAAATTAGTTGTACAAGACACCGTTCAAACCAATTTTAAGAAAAATTAGGGGCATGAACAGATGGCATCAATGGCAATATATTGAAAGTGAGGATATTAGGAAAGAACTTGACATTGTTGCATCCAGGAATGTGCTAGCAGAGCTAATCTCAGGTAATATGGTCACTTAAATAGAATGGGAGAGGAATGATTACCCAAACAAGTGTTCTCTGCCAGATTGGCAGAAAAAAGACCCAGACGAAGACCAAGATATAGGTGGATTGATACAGTAAAAATTTTCTTAGAAGATAGAAATATAAGATCTGATGATGTTGGAGTCTTGATATTTAACAGATTGATTTTGAGGAAATTTGTAGGTAGGAAGTTAGTAATGATATAAGTTTTATGTAGTATTATCATATCCTGTACACTCCTTGAGGGTACATTTCAGGAATTTGATGATGTTGATATTTGAGAATTTCAGGTCAGATATCATCAACTCCTGCTTCTTTTCCACATTTCAGTTTTCTAATGTATTTTTTCTTCTTCTCTACCTCAAATATTGATATATATTCCTGATTGCTTTCCTCTTGAATATTTTCTGCCACTGTTATGTCACTGCTTGTTTCACTTAATTTTTCAAAAGTAACTCCAAAGTAATTACTCTATACATCCAGAATATCTTCATCTTCAGTTTTTATATTGCCTCTATGACTTCTGATTTCTTCTACAGTACACTTTTCTCCAATGCTAAAGTTTTCTTTCCAACAGACTCCAGAACAAAATTTTTTACATCTTTGTGATATTCATCTTCTGTGTTTTTACCAAAGTCTTTCCATGACATTTATTTAGCTCTTTTTACACATAGATTATCTTCCTTACATTTTTTTTTTCTGTATACTTTCAAAGCATATGTTGATTTACTCGCTAGGAATTTTCAACATGCTTTATTCTTTTCCAAGACTGACTTATATTTACTTCTTGAGTCCATCATAAATTTAGATTACTCTATCCTTTTAAAACAACTTTACCATATCTCTCTGGCTGAATTATTAATGTTTTCTGTTTGCCAATGACTCCATGTTTTTGTTTTCAACATTTTCGGTTTTTCTTAAATAATATTTGCATATTTGAGTCAGCATTGGACCAAGATAATTTTGCGCCCTGGACAGATTCCATATAGGTCATGTAGGAAGATTAGTATACTGAAAAGTACTTTCAGAAAAGAGAATAATATTCTCGTTTCTGAAAGTACTTTTATATAAACATGAGTTATTATACATAATCAAAAGTTTGTGTTCAGCTGATGATTGGATTTAACTGCACTACTTGAAAGCAGAAGAAAGTATAGTAATGCTTCCATTGCTGGGTAATTATTTTTGGAAGGAGTGCAGGCTCTAAGGCCATAGTGCTGGCCTTAGTTTTGGTGCCCAGTCAGCCCACCCCTTAATCTAGCACTGATTCAAGTCTACACTTCCAACAGCTGTTCAACTTTAATTCTTCCTTAAACTTTTCTTGCATATTTTCTCTTTTCAATATGATATTGATTTTTATCTTACTCAAAACTAAATGGCAATCACTTTCTATTTCAAATCCCCTGTATACTCTTCAATATATCTGAATATGTACTCTTGGGGTTCAGAACCAGCATGAAGATATCACTATCAACAATAACGTAAGACCTGAATGGATATCCAGCTGATATTAGCTTTGTTGTGTTTCTCCAAATTTTCTGAAATTTGGAGAAGAGAATTTTCTGAAATTCCTATGACACTATTTAAATCTCCACTAAGGACTCTTTCTTCTTGAAGTGAACTGCCTTCTCTAATGACTCAAAAATTTCTCCACTTCTTCCTTAGTAGAATCTTCTTTGGGAGTAAAGACAATTAAGTTTCATTGTCCAGATCTTGAAATTTCCTCATTAAAGAAGTTTATCTTTGTGTTTAGTTCTGAATGCTATAGCCAGTCCTTCCTTTCGATGATCACTATTTCCCAAATATAACATATTGCATTTATTGTTTAGCAGAACTTTTTTTAGTCTTGTTTCAGGAACACCAGAACTTTACTAAAAAAAAAAAAAAAATTCATAGTTAAATGACAATGTGAAAAATGTATCATTTATATATTTTTGAACAGAAAATACAAACAACCTGGTGGGCAGTAAGTTTATACATTAGGCCAATGGCAGTCAACATATTGAGAGTAAAATGGGCCATACTGAAGGGCTCAGTGACTTTTAACATAGCACTATCACAGGATGCCACTTTTGCAACAACTCTATATGGGAAATTTCTGCTGCCCTGTTGCAACTTCCCTGATCATTGTAAGTGATATAAGTGCAAAATGGAAATTCCTAGGAGCAACAACAGCACAACTGCAACCTAGTAGGCCACATAAAATCACAGAGCTGGATTGCCAATTTCCAAGGTGCATGGCACAAAAAAATTGTCTTTCTGCAATTGAAACATTTGCTGTCAAGTACCCAAGATGACTGCAAACCACAGTGGCATCACAACCGTTCATCAAGAGCTAAAGAATATCGGTTTCCATAAACTTGCAGCTGTACACGAGCTTAATATATCAGCAAAGGGAAGCATCAAGTGAAATTGTGTAAAACTTGCCACCATTAGATTCCAGAGCAGTGGAAATGTGTACTCTAGAGAGATGAGTTGTGCCTCATAGTTGGCACAACACTAAGCAAAAATTCTTCTAGTTCAGAGTGGGGTCCCCTAGTTTCAGTGATGGGAAATAGTAATGCTGCAACCTATAATGACATTCTAGATAGTTCTGTGAAGGCTCTTTCCGATACATAAACACAACGATGCCCCATTCACAAAGTGAATGGGGCATCGTTGTGGTCTGCCAGAAATGTTTGATGAAATGGGTGTTGAAGAACTTGAATGGACTGTACAGAAACCTTAACTAAAACCCCCATTGAACACCTGTAGGATGAATTGGAAGGCCAAATTGCCCAACGTCAGTGACCAATGTCATTAATGTTCATTCGAAAGAATGGAAGGAAATTACTGCAGTAATGTATCAAAATATAGTGGAAAACCTCCCCAGAAGACTGAAGGTTATTATAGCAGCAAACAATGAAACAACTCCATATTAATGTCTTTCACATTAGAGAGTTGGGATCAGCAGGTGTCTGGACATTTTTAGTTCAGTCTATTTGTAACTAGGTGTGTGTTGTTAGCATTACTGTATTTCTTGTTCTCTGAGTGATGCAAGCATAGCATGAGATACTAAAAATATCATCTCATTTTATCCACTTGATAATGGGTTGAGTCCACTAAGAAGAAAGGTTCTCCACTTATCGCAATCTTTAGCCATCTCGCTCATGACTCTATAGCTGGTTAGAGGGGAATGTTCTTTTAGCAACTTTATCCAAGTACTTCTTGGTCTGCCTCTAGGTCTTTTTCTTCCTATATATCCATTCAGAGCCAAAAATGAGTCTATGAGGGGCCATTCTCTGAATATGACCAAACCATCTCAGTTGATGCTTAATGATTGTATCTATTATATTATCTGGGAAGTTTAAATCTGTTCTGACTTGATCATTAGTCTTGTGTCCCATCCAGTGGGTGTTATTAATTTTTCTGAGGCATTTCATTTCCAATGCTTGAAGTTTCTTGATTGGTTGTTGAGTTAATCTCCAAGCTTCTGAAGCATAAGTAGCCATTGGGATAATAATTGTTTTATATAATTTTAATTTTAGACTCGTTGGGATTTTTTTATTTTTCCATATTTTGTTTAGTTTATTCATGTTGGTCCAACCTAGGTTTAGCCTGTGTTTTACTGTTTCCATGTTGGTGAGGTTACTAGATATAAGACTGCCAAGATAAACATATTTATTAACTTGTTCCAGCAGATGATTTTCGAGATTTCTATAAATATTTTCTTCTTCTCTACCTATCTTCATTATTTTTGTTTTATGATGATTTATTTTCATACCATAAGTTTTACAAGAGTCATTTAAAATATTAATAGTTTTTTCTAGCTGTGGTTTAGAATCTGCTAAAATAATGATATCATCTGTGTATTTTATGTCTCTTTCTTTTAAGGTTACACGGTGATCAGCATTCATATTAATAAATTTAGGGACAACTTCTAATTCATTAAAAGACGATGATGACAATGACGATCATCATCATCATCAAATTCCTGCCATGTACCCTCAAGGGGTGTACAGGATATAACAGTACTACATGAAAAAATTACATCATTACTAACTTCCTATCTACAATTTTCCTCCAAATCAGTCTGTTACTTGTCAAGACTCCAACATTATCAGATCTTATATTTCTATCGTCTAAGGCACTTTGTACAGTATCAATCCACCTATATCTTGGTCTTCCTCTGGGTCGTTTTCCTGCCAACCTGGCAGAGAACACTTGTTTTGCTAATCTTTCCTCTCCCATTCTATTTAAGTGACCATACCATCTGAGATTATCTCTGCTAACGCATTCCTGGATGCTGACAATGTCAAGTTCTTTCCTAATATCCTCATTTTTAATATGATATTGCCATTGATGCCATCTGTTCACGCCTCTAATCTTTCTCAGGACTCTCATATCTGCGGTCTCTAGTCTTTGGTCAAGTGTTTTACTTCTGACCCAGCTCTCAGATCCATAAGTTAAAATTGGTTTGAACACTGTCTTGTATACAGCTAATTTAGTGTTCCGACTAATTTCTTTCTTATTCCATATGAATTTATTCAATTGACTTCCCACGATACCAGCTTTGCTGATTCTGTTGTCTATTTCTATATTTAGTTTACAATCTTCAGTAAAAATTGTGCCTAAGTAGCTGAAAGGTTTTACTTGTTCCACAAGTTCTCCATTCACAACACAGTTGACATTTTCAATGATTCTGCCTATTTTCATTGTCTTTGTCTTTTTATTGCTGACCTTCATACCATATCTATTACAACAGCTATTCAATTTAGTCAGAGAATCTTGCAGACTTGTAGCGGATTTATTTAGAAGTATAACATCATCTGCATAAAGCAAAGAGCTGACATTAACATCTCCAATTTTGATATCAGGTTTAATACCACATTCCTTCATAATGTGATCCATATAGATAATGAATAACAGACGGGATAATGTACATCCTTGTCTCACACCAGATTTAACATTAAACCATCTTCCTGTACTTCCTTCAATTCTAACTGCTGACTCACAACTCAAATAAACACTAAGTATTGCTTGATATAATGCCCCATTGACACCATATAACTGCAGCGTATTGAATAGCTTCTCTCTTGGCACCTTGTCATATGCCTTTTCCAAATCGACAAAACTTAAATACAGATCTTTGTTATATTCCCATGCTTTCTCGACTATTTGTCGTAAAGTGAAGATCTGATCCTGACAGCCTCTATTTGGCCTGAATCCAGCTTGTTCTTCAACAAGCTTTTCTTCCACAATTCTTCTCAACCGTTTCTCAAGTATACTTGCATAGATCTTGCCAGGAACACTCAGTAGGGAAATACCTCTGTAATTCTCACATTCAGTTTTATTTCCCTTTTTATATATGGGTACTATGAGAGCTCTACTCCAATCATCGGGAATTCGTCCCTCTGCCCAGGCTTTCTGAACTATGCAGTGCAGCCACTGTAAGACTCTTATACCACCATACTTCAGCATTTCTGGTCGAATATCATCTACTCCTGCTGCCTTTCCACATTTCAAGCCTTTGATGGCTTTTTCTACTTCAAGTATGGATATGTATTCCTGACTGCATGCCTGATCAGTGTTTTTTATCACTGTGCTGTCATCACTGCTTGTTTCATTTAGCAGTTTTTCAAAGTAATTACTCCATACTTCAAGGATATCTTTTTCTCCTGTTTTCATTTCACCTTTATCATCTCTAATTCCTTTTACAGCACTATTTCCTCCATTCCTAAGCTTCTTCAACAACCTCCAGAATATTTTGCCACCTTCTTGATATTTATTTTCTATATTCTTGCCAAAGTCCTCCCATGACTTTTGTTTAGCTAGTTTTACACACTGTTTAGCTTTCTTACATTTGTCTCTGTATTCTGTAAGAGTAAAAGCTGACTTATTTGCCACGAACTTTTGATATGCTTTCTTCTTTTCCTTCACTGCCTCTTTAACTTCCTGTGTCCACCAGGGAGTTCTGATTTTTTTATCCTTAACGATCGACAACGACGATGATTCTACATAATACATTATAAATATGTAGCATCATTTTTATAATTTCAGCATCTGATTTGATTTCGAATTCACTTTTGGTTCTACCTGTAATCCATTCCGTAACGTCTGTTTGTGAAATTTCAACATCTGGATTTATATTTTTAACCAAATTATGCACGTTTTGAATTTCCTCTTTTTTGTATATATTTGTGATTCATGCCAACAATGCAGTATGTACTGTACAGTATAAAAAAGCAAACATGAACACACAATACATCAAAATAGGCCTCCAGTATAACCGTCCAATCGACAGTACGAAAAAAATACTGTACTGTAATAATAATAAAATAAATAATAATTTAAATCATAATTATTAAATAAAAGTAATAATACACAAAATAATAATACATAATAAATAAAACTTTTTTTCTTTCAAACCGCAGTTCGGATTACTGGAGGGTTTGGACTAAAGAGGTTCGGATTAGCGAGATACCACTGTATAATGTAAGATCTGAAAATTAGAAACTAAACAATTGATCACATGATACAAACCCATGACAGGAAAGTTATATTAAAATGTTAATTTTTGAAAGAACTTTGCATTACTGCAATTCATGAAAGCATAAACAAGGCTAATCTGAAGTGTACTGATTTAAATGGAATAAGAAATAAAGGATTATGCGATCAGATATTTGCATATTAAAATTTATGAGAAATCTAAGAGAAACCTATAAGTTCTTTCTTGTCAACTTGTAGTACTGGTGTATTATAATTTGAACATCCCTCTATGTACAGGATTACAAAATATTAATGTTTGAATTCAAATAATACAATATATGAGGTACCAGAGGCAAATAAGGCACAGCATCTAATAAAAATCATTTAAGTAAGTTGCACCAGTTTGGTTTCTTACACACAAACAGAGGATGCAATAAGCAATAGCAAATCAGTGGCACCATGTTGTCGAGTGACTGTATTATGTCAGTTTGACCTAGACCTTTGTGGGAGGTGGTTGTGTCTTCCCGTTTAATAATATTACGCCGCAATAATTCGTAAATTTGAATTAAAAATATTGTTCTTTTCGCATTGCTTTTATATTTAAATTGTTCTTTCAACATTCAATTTTAGGATAAAAAATGTTTTAATTGATTTGAATTCATATTTTACGTGAAAATAGATGCGATGTAATTTAGTTCGCTGCGGTTAATAAGGCCCAGTAAATTTGTTGATGGGCCTTATTAAACTTTTAGGAAAAGATTAGGAAGAAATACTGTGCTAACAAAAGCACAAGAGAAGAACTTGGTAGAAAGAATAGTAAAATTTGCTTCAATTGGCGTCCCTTTAACTCCAAAAGCTATATGCAGGCAAACTTTTATAGACTAGTGGCCAAAATTGTGGAAACCTTTTGGAAAAAGTATTTCTGAGGTTTGATAGCTCATAACACGACTTTTTTTTTTTGAGTAATACCATAAAATTATATATCAATGGAAAGATGATTTAATCAAGAATGTAATGCAATAACTTTTATGAAGGATTTTTTATTAGAACAGCAGTTATAAAGAAGAAAAGTGAAAACATAGAAAAAATGAGATATACAAAAATTCTCACAATGTGAGTTAATACTTAGTTGGGTAACCTTTGGCGTTAATTACGGCCTTACAAAAGCCTTCCCATTGAGTGAACCAAGTTTTTTAGTTCTGCAGCTGTTATAATGTGAAACCAAGATTGAATTATTGCTTCTATTAAGTGGGTTTTATTGGTGGGTTGCTTCTGACTAACAAGTTTCTTTAGTCGGCTCCATAGACTTTCGATTGGGTTAAGGTCTAGGCTATTCCCAGGCCATTCCAGCAGTGGAATATGATTATCTTGAAACCACTTTTTTTTTGCACACAGCAGCAACATGACATGGAGCTGAATCCTGTTGAAATATAAATGCTTCATTATCTTGGAAAAGATCACGTGCGGAAGGCTTCAGTTTAGGCTCAAGTATTTCATTTATGTATTTTTGGGCATATATATTCCCATTAATCACGCAAATTCTGCCCACACCTTATGATGTCATACAATCCCAGATCATAACACTAAGTGGGTGTTTCATGGTAGGTAATGCAATCAGGATGCAAATCTTCTCTGATTCTTCTTACGTATTTTATGCTATCACTACCAAATAGGGAGATTTTGGTCTCATCACTCCAAATACGCTGTCCCATTGTTTTGCTGTCCAGTTAACATGGATTTTAGCCCAGTTTAATCTTTTCACCTTTGTTTGAGATAAAAAGCTTTTTTTGTGGAATTCTAGCATTTAGATCAAATTCCTGCAGTCTGCGATGAACAGTCCTTGCACTCAACTTCACATTGTATTGCGCCATTTCATCTTGTATACACCCAGATGATTTTCTTCTGTCATGAAGGCATAGTCTCTCAATTTTTCTATCAGCACTTGCTGTTGTGCACTTTTTCCTGCCTTTTCCAGTCTCATTTTGTAGTGAATGAGTCTCCTCATACCTCTTCAAAAATTTAGAAACACCACCTTTGGTTAAGTTTCCACCAATTTTTCTTCTCATTTCTTCATAACTGTAGCCTTGTTCACTTAATAGTACTATTTTACATCACTTTCTGGGTGACAAGTCAACTCTTTGCACCATTTATTTAATTTTATTATGTTTTACAAGCTCACTAAATGAAAGAACACACACACAAAAAAAAAAACAACTTAACAGCAATCACATAACACACTGACAAATGTCCTCCTCTCAGCTCCAATACATGACATCAATAGCTGAATCCTACTGTGACCTTATTGGCTCATTTCCAAAACGATATGACACCTGATTGGCTTTCTAAACACTCATGCTCATTGGCTACATTCAAATGAAGGAAAGCTGCTTCATATCAACCTAAGCAAGTTGTGCTTTTTCTGGTTTGGTTATAACTTTTCATAGAATACAGATAATTGGACAAACTTTGTTACATTACATTCTTGATTAAATTATCTTTCCATTGATATATAATTTTATGGTATCACACAAAAAAAAGTGGTGTTATGAATCATCAAACCTTAAAAATACACTTTTTTCAAAAGGTTTCCACAATTTTGACCACTAGTGTATTTTGCGAACAAAATGAAATTAGGAATAACTTCAGTAAAGAAAGTGGCCTCACAGGAAAAGATTGGTTGAACCTATTTTTAAAGAGAAACCCAACAAATTCTAAACGTAAAGCTCAATTTTTGAATCCTGCTTGAGCTCAAAAACTAAATAAAGCCATAGTGAGGCAGCACTTTGATGTAGTCGAGAAGCTTTATGAGAAGTTGGACATTAATAATCATCCAGAACGCTTCTACAACATGGATGAGAAGGGATGTCGTCTTACAATACATAATCAGCAGGCAATCTTAGTGCAAAAAGGTACTTGAAGAGTACATATCGTTGTTTCAGAACATGCCGAGAATGTCACTGTTGTTGGTTGTGTAAATGCAATAGGGTCTACTATTCCCCCTATGCTTGTCTTCAAAGGTAAAAGGCACAAGACTGAGTTCAATGATAATTTTCCTCCTGGAAGTTTAGTAAGAATGGCACCAAAGGGGAGCATGACTACAGCATTATTCATCGACTTCATTAACCATCTTGGAAAAAATAAAGCTCCTGGAAAATGTCTCCTGATTTTTGATGGGGGATAGTCGCACTTCGATTATTTCATAGTTGATACTGCAGAGAAGAATAATATTTTGCTGTACTGCCTCCCTTCAAAGGGGGGTGCTTAATGGTCAAAGCTGTATAACTGAGAGGAGACCTCCACATAGCCTTTAAAGGAATGTGGAGAACCGACCAGAACTTCTGACCTCATGTCCAATCCTCACCTTCTCATGGTGCACCCTCTTAGGTATCTACCTGGATACTGAACGAATGAGGATGGGCTGGCAATTGGGGATTTAGCTGACCATATTGTAATTCTTATTGGCTTAAACACCAAATTACAAAATGATGGTACAACATGATAAAATTTCATGCCGGATGGGGTGTCGCCCGGTTAAACAAGGCCCCGTTGTTTTCACAAGGGAACCAGGGTGAACAGCGAAAAGTCAGCTACTGGAACAAATCTGAAAAAAAAACACCCCCAACTCAACATCACCAGAATTAAAGATCAGTACTATCAACATAAGAAGCCTGAATGGCAAAGAAATGGAGCTAGCTGAGGAATTAGATAAGTACCATATCGACATAATACGGGTGACTGAAACAAAAAAAGACAAAAACTGGTGAGATCTTTCTGAGCAATAAATACAAAATGTTATATTCAGGCAATGACAATCAAGGAAAAGGAGTAGTCATTGTATTCAACACTAAATACGAGGCTAATCTTCTTGAATGGCAGGCAGTCTCAATTAGAGTGATGTAATAGGGGTGACTATTATAATAGGGGTGAGTGATATAATAGGGGTGACTGAAACAAAAAAGACAAAAACTGGTGAGATCTTTCTGAGCAATAAATACAAAATGTTATATTCAGGCAATGACAATCAAGGAAAAGAAGGAGTAGCCATTGTATTCAACACTAAATATGAGGCTAATCTTCTTGAATGGCAGGCAGTCTCAAGTAGAGTGATGTGGGCAAATATCAGAATGGGGAACTGGACAATGAGACTTATTTGTGCCTATGGTCCCACAGACAGTTCTACTAAGGTAGAAGCGGAGGAATTTTTTGAGGCTTTAGAGAAAGCAACTGACACAATGAAAAAGGAAAACTTGAATCTTGTTTGGGATCTAAATAGCAGAGTAGGAAATGATTGTCAGACATACAAAAATATTTTGGGAAAATTTGGAGAAAAGAGCAAAGCTAATAATAATGGCAAATATTTGTTGGATTTCTGCTCAGGACATGGACTGGTTATTACTAATACCATGTTCCAACATAAAAATGTGCACAAATTCACATGGAGAGAAGAGGCAAGAAATAAGAAAAGTCTCATTGACTATGTTATTGTTGATAGTGATGTTTTCTCCCTTGTGCAGGACACCAGAGTGCACAGAGGATTTGAAATTGGAAGTGATCACTATTTAGTCTTGAACAGGATAAAATTGAATTTCATATTGAAAAGAATAACATGTAAGAAAGTTTTAAAGCGAATAAAAGTTGAGCAGCTCTCAAATGTGAACTGTAGACTAAAATACACAAAGATTATTGAAGAAAAAATGAAAGAGTTTGAGAACAGGAATCAAACCTTGGAGATTCACTGGCAAGCCGTGAAGAAAACCCTGATTGATTCAGCTAGAGAGGCATGTGGTGAAGTTGTCTGCAAGGATAGAAAAATTAGAACTCCATGGTGGACACAGGAAGTTAAAAAGGCAGTAAAGGAAAAGAAGAAAGCATATCAAAAGTTCCTGGCAAATAAGTCAGCTTGTGTTCTTAGAGAATACAGAGACAAATGTAAGAAAGCTAAACACTGTGTAAAACTAGCTAAACAAAAGTCATGGGAGGACTTTGGCAAGAACATAGAAAATAAATATCAAGGTGGCGGCAAAATATTTTGGAGGTTGTTGAAGAAGCTTAGAAATGGAGGTAAAGAGTACTGTGAAAGGAGTTAGAGATGATAAAGGCGACAAGAAAACAGCAGAAAAAGATATCCTTGAAGTATGGAGTAATTACTTTGAGAAATTGCTAAATGAAACAAGCACTGATGACAGCACAGTGGTAAAAAACACTCAACAGGCATGCAGTCAGGAATACATATCCATACTTGAAGTAGAAAAAGCCATCAAAGGCTTAAAATGTGGAAAGGCAGCAGGAGTATATGATATTTGACCAGAAATGCTGAAATATGCCTCAAGGGCTAACTTTAGTGAGCATGAGCATGGCAAATCCGAGGTACCTGATGCTGGACCATGCCTTACTTCATGTAATATACATCTGTTATATTATCTGTAGACTGGTCCCTCCCCTTTTTTTTCTTTCCTTCTTTCTTTTCTTCTTGCTACCTTCCCCCCAATGCTATTAGAGTATTCGAGGGCTAGGGGTGAGTCTTTCCTATTTTGCTATTTCATCTTATGTGGAAAGGGCCTCTGCAACCCTATCACTTTCTTCTTGCAGTGACTTCACTCCAAAATGTTACTATGATTGTGCCTAATAACGCATCTCATGCTGCATCGGCTGTCGCGCAGAATAATGAGAGCCGCGTTCAGGGCTTACGCAGAGGATCCTGTTCGAGAACTATATTACAGTCTCCATTAAAAGTCAGTGATACTGTGAATGAGCAACACAGAATGTATAAGATTAATTATTCCATAGGCACATGGAATGTCGAGGGTTTACAGATGGTTACTCTTGAGATTGTCTGTAAAGAGATGGATAGGTATAAAATTGAAATCATGGGAATTACAGAGACCAGATGGAATGGAGAAGGTCACTTCAAAAGACAGGATAGTAAGCTAGTTATTTACTCAGGTGGTGATTCAAAACATCATGGGGTAGCTGTGATATTGAAGACAGCTCAGGCAAGAAGTCTTCTTGGTTATAACCCCATTAATGATAAGATACTCTCCATCAGACTTAAGGCTCAGCCTACCAATGTATCAATTGTGGTAGATTATGCACCTCACATGGATAGGCCTGAAGAAGAGAGTGAAGAATTTTATGAAAACTTACAAACTGTTTTGGACTGCCTACCAAGGAGAGACATGCTGTACATCTTAGAAGATTTAAATGCAAAAGTGGGAAAGAGCATGAGAGTGACGCTGGAGTGTGGCATGTTTGGTCTGGGTGAACGTAACACCCATGGTGAAAGACTTAAAATTTGCCCGTGCTAACAGATTAGTTATTACCAATATCTGCTTCCAGAAACATCCACGACGGACCTATACTTGGACATCTAACATTGATAGATCAAGGCACCAGATTGATTACATCCTGGCTCTCCAGTGGTGGAAGACAAGCATCTCTGATGTGCATACTTGTCCTGCAGCAGATTGTGGTACAGACCATCAGCTGGTAAGAGCCAAAGTAAGACTAAGACTCTGAAAACTTCCAGTTCAGGCACATTCCACTAGATTGGATGTTAGAGTAATTCCTAGTGGGTTCACAGAAGAAACATCAACTCAGCTGGATGATTTTTTGGAGACCAATGAGGAAATCTCACCAGAAATGCTTTGGGACGGAGTCAAGATGATAATACAGGATACAGTGAAGACGTATCTTGGCCCAATAAGAAAACCAAGAGACCCATGGATATCAGATTCAACATGGGAACTAATCAAAAGAAGATGGTTGGAAAAACAAAGAGATACAGGGACCGAAGAATACAAGAGATTACATAGAGAAATCAGAAGAGCCATCAAGCAGGACAAGGAAAAGTTGTATACTAATAAATCTGAAGAAATAGAGTTCCAGATGAGAAGGCATAATTATAAAAGGATGTTTTATTTAGTTCGTGACTTAAAGCACAAGTTTAAGCCTAAACTGAATGTCATCAAAGACAGGAATGGATCATTACTAACAGAAGAGTTGGAAATGAAAAACAGATGGAAAGAATACTGTGAGGAACTGTACAGCAGAGTGGATAAAGAAATTGTGGAGTCCTATCACCAAGAAAATTTTGATTTGGAACCTCCTCCACTTAGGCATGAAGTTGAAAGAGCAGTTAAGCAGCTCAACAGCAATAAGGCCCCAGGTGCAGATGAAATCCCAGATGAGTTAATTAAGGCCACAGGGGATGGAGGGATAAGAATGTTTCATAGATTGATTACAAGGATTATGGGAGACAGGATCATGGCCTAGAGACTAGAAGAAGTCAGTTTTCATACCACTACACAAGAAAGGTGATATGAAGGCATGCAAGAATTATAGAACTATTAGTTTGATATCTCATGCAAGCAAAATTTTATTAAAGATCATGCTAAATAGGATTGAGGCCAAAGTTGAGGCAGAGATGTCCGAGGAACAAGCAGGTTTTAGGAAAGGTAGGGGCACCAGAGATCAGATACTTTGCCTTAGACAGATCATAGAAAAATATAAAGAATTCAGACTCCCTCTGGTAATGTGTTCCTTAGACTACTCTAAAGCTTTTGACTGTGTTGAGCATGTGAAATTGTGGGAAGTAATGAAAAGATTGGGTTTTCCTCAACACACTATCAGGTTGATAGCCAACTTATATAAGGAACAAGAAGCCACAGTAAGAACAGGTGTTGGATTGACTGACTAGCTTCAAGTTGAAAAAGGAGTTAGACAAGGATGTTTACTTTCTCCTCACTTGTTTAGTATATATGCAGAGGACATCATGCATGAAGCATTGGATGAGCTCAGGACAGGAATTAGGATAGGAGGTAGATTGATCAGTAATCTTAGGTATGCTGATGCTACAGTACTCCTTTGTAATGGCATGGAAGAACTAGGACTAATTCTTAACAAAGTTAAGAAGATCAGTAATAACAGAAGACTTCAACTCAATTCTAGCAAGACAAAGATCATGGTTCTCAAAGGAAAAACCAACAGAGAAGCTCTTGAGAAACAAGTGTATCTTAATGGAGAAAGAATTGAGGAAGTCAGCAAGTTTGAGTACCTGGGATCCATTATTAATGTGAAGAATTGCTGTTCAGAAGATGTCAGAAAAAGGTTAGGAATGGCTAAAACAACAGTCAGAGACCTGTCTAAAATCTGGAAGGATGGATCTATCTCCGTGGGTACAAAGTTGAGGATTTTAGATGCAGTTGTTTTTCCAACAGCAACTTATGGATGTGAGACTTGGAACCTAAAGAAGTCAGATAAGAAATGGATATCTGCTTTTGAGATATGGTGTTACAGAAGGCTGTTGAGGATATCATATACTGAAAGGCATACAAATGAATGGGTGTTAGAAAAGATTAGTAGAACTTTAGGCTCCTTAAGGATATTGAAAGAAGAAAGTTAAAATATTTTGGACACACAGAAAGGATGAAAGGAGAACTTCTCAGAACAGTATTAGAAGGTAAAGTTCCTGGAAAAAGAGGCAGGGGTAGACCATCAATGAGATGGATGGATGGATGGTATGTGTGGAGTGACTGATCTTCAGAGAGTTGAGGCTGCCAGAAAAGCAAACAACAGGAATAC
The DNA here is from genome assembly GCF_054136105.1 of Typopeltis vanoorti. NCBI lineage: Eukaryota > Metazoa > Arthropoda > Arachnida > Uropygi > Thelyphonidae > Typopeltis > Typopeltis vanoorti. The sequence continues at coordinate 51,766,587 of NC_143555.1, read as the reverse complement.
ATGGTGAGGCATGATGTGGAACATCACTGAGCATCGGAGTGACCATACGGCATCTATAGATGCTCAGTGAACATAGAGAGAGAGAGAGAGAGAATACTGAAGTATGGTGGTATAAAAGTCTTCAGTGGCTGCACTGCATAGTTCAGAAGGCCTGGACAGAGGGACGAATTCCCGATGATTGGAGTAGAGCTCATAGTACCCATATATAGAAAGGGAAATAAAACTGAATGTGAGAATTACAGAGGTATTTCCCTACTGAGTGTTCCAGTTAAGATATATGCAAGTATACTTCAGAAACGAATGAGAAGAATCGTGGAAGAAAAGCTTGGTGAAGAACAAGCTGGATTCAGGCCAAATAGAGGCTGTCAGGATCAGATCTTCACTTTATTACAAATAGTGGAGAAATAATGGGAATATAACAAAGATCTCTATTTGAGTTTTGTAGATCTGGAAAAGGCATATGATAAGGTGCCAAGAGAGAAGCTATTCAATATGCTACAGTTATATGGTGTCAATGGGGCATTATATCAAGCAATACTTTATTTGAGTTGTAAGTCAGCAGTTAGAATTGAAGGAAGTACAGGAAAATGGTTTAATGTTAAATCTGGTGTGAGACAAGGATGTACATTATCCCCTCTATTATTCATTATCTATATGGATCATATTATGAAGGAAAGTGGTATTAAACATGATATCAAAATTGGAGATGTTAATGTCAGCTATTTGCTTTATGCGGATGATGTTATACTTCTAAATAAATCCACTACAAGTCTGCAAGATTCTCTGACTAAATTGAATAACTGTTGTAATAGATACAGTATGAAGGTCAGCAATAAAAAGACAATGAAAATAAGCAGAATCATTGAAAATGACAACTGTGTTGTGAATGGAGAACCTGTGGAATAAGTAAAACATTTCACCTACTTAGGGTATGTTTAGTGAAGATGGTAAATTAAATATGGAAATAGACAACAATAAGCAAAGTTGGTATGGTAGGAAGTCAATTGAATAAATTCTTATGGAATAAGAGAGAAATTAGTCAGAACACTAAATTAGCTGTATACAAGACAGTGTTCAAACCAGTTTTAACTTATGGATCTGAGAGCTGGGTCAGAAGTAAAACACTTGACCAAAGACTAGAGACCACAGATATGAGAATCCTGAGAAAGATTAGAGGGGTGAACAGATGGCATCAATGGCAATATCATATTAAAAACAAGGATATAAGGAAAGAACTTGACATTGTCAGCATCTAGGAATGCCGAGCTAATCTCAGGTGGTATGGTCATTTAAACAGAATGGGCGAGGAAAGATTGGCAAAACAAGTGTTCTCTGCCAGGTTGGCAGGAAAACGACCCAGAGGAAGACCAAGATATATGGATTGATACGGTACAAAGTGCCTTAGACGACAGAAATATAAGATCTGATAATATTGGAGTATTCACAAGTAACAGACTGATCTGGAGGAAAATTGTAGATAGGAAGTTAGCAATGATGTAAATTTTTCTTGTAGTACTATCATATCCTGTACACCCCTTGAGGGTACATGGCAGGAATTTGATGATGATGCCTTCCTTCAAATGCCACTCCCGAACTAGAGCCTCTAGACAAAGCTATCTACCAATCATTCGAGCATCATTGGGATCAAGAACTCACGTTGTTCGTGTACCAAAAACCCTGATAGAAGACTGACCAAAGCACGTTTTAATATAGTTCTCAGTACAGTCTGGTCAACGTGTATGACCCACAGTAATATCATCAGTGGATTCAGAGCAACAGGCCTGTATCCGTTTAACCCTGATGCCATTTCTGAAGAAGCATTTGCACAATCTGTATCAATTGAAATTTCTGAGCTGCAATCTCAAAGTGTGAAAAGTGAAGAGGATCCTGAAGATATTTAACCAATTTCGACTACTTCTGGGTTGAATGTTTGCAGGCATCCAATTATCTACAACTCCGATTCTTCTAACACCGGTCCAAGTCTTATGTCTATCAACCAAGACATCAAGATCGTCCACTTCGACTCTACTTCTCAACATCTTTGGATTCAGACAATGAGGAGGCCCACATCAATAACAGTAACTGTAAGAACATGTCCTAATTCGCCACCTTATGATTCAGATAACTCTGATGATGATATTCCATTGGCAAATCTAAAAACAAAGAACTATTTGAAGTCATCATTTTAGGAGTTAATGCCAAATTATGCAGCTGTAAAGGTAACACCACGAAGAAAAGCGTTAAATTATATGGGCCAGAGAGTGACCAAAGATCTTTTCAAAGAAAAGGATAGTAAGAAAGAGAAGGCTGCCACTAAAAAACAGGAAGAACCAAAAAAAAAAAAAAATAATAAAGGAACAAACAGTCTCAAAAGAGGGATAGTACTGCCATGGATGCAGAGAAGAAAAGGTTGCTGGTATGAGGCAATGCACACGGTGTCTTAAATGGCATCATGAAGAGTGTGTGTTGGTCTCACCAAAGAAGAATGTGGCATATTTGTATGCCCTTATGACTGTTCTTAAGCTAATAATTATGATTAAAATTAATAATAATTGTTATATTCTTTTTAAATATTTAATTTTATTCAAGGGCTTTATTAAACTATGGTTTAATAAGGCCCACACAAGGTGTTTTTTAAAGACTTGGTTAAAATATAAATTACTGCAAGAACTTATTTGTGTTTTTTTAATTAGTGATAATACAAACTTTAATATGAACACTGTTGTTTCAATTAATCTAAACAATTGTCTAACTTATTCAAGTTTTAAATAAGGTGGGCCTTATTTGGCTCAGGTACCTTACTTGTACCTGCAAAAATGCAGGAATGAAATGTAACAAAAATAAGAAAACTAGCACTGAATTTGTAAATTATATATAAAAATTAATTGTATGGTGCAACACTGTAAATCATTGTCACTGTATGTAATGAAGTGAGATAATATTCTAGAAAACAATCTCCTTAAAATCCAAAGAAAATTAGTCTATGTAACTTTAGACCTCACTGAAAAAGTTAGTGCTTTGCATTTAAATAAGCAATACAGCACAATAATGTAATAATCACATTGGTTTACTAAAACAACTAACCTTGAGTTCTTCATTCTCAACAAGATTTGCAGTGATTATCTTATCCTTGAAAGATGTTATTGGATCACGAGTCTGTCGAACCTCTTGTATTTCATCTCTAGTTCGATAGCTGAAATAAGGTTATATTTATGAGCACAACAATTATATTTTGTTAACTGAATTAACATTAAAATTACTAAATATGTGACCTGTTGAAACTAATGATAAAATAAAACTGAAAAGATAAAATAAAATAAAATAACAAAATAAAATAGTTGGCTAGGCAACAGCCTAGTTATACAAGATACACTATGTATTTCCTTTGTGTTTAAATCTTAATTTGACTGTACTCGTGTAAGAGACAAAGTAATAGCTTTCGCTTTTTAGGTTCATATTCCAAATGCATGGATATTCAGTTGATTTTATAAGGCAATAAATAAATACTTTAATTTTTCTTCTTTTATTTAAATTATTAGAATTTCATGAGGTCATAGATATTTATGTAATATGAATAATCCTTTTCAATATTGTAGACAGACATCACTCTCCAGATACTGCAGTATAACTTCCACCAAGTGAGTACGAAGTATCACATCTGTGGATCCCAAATTTTAAAACTGTGCATGGGGATGTCAGTTTAATTTCATTAAACTGATAATTTAAACAATTTTAATTTCATTAAGCTGACATCCCCATTTGTTTGTCCATCTTTCTAGCATATTCAAATCCTCCTGAAGAGACAATACATTAGCACTATTACCGGTACCGTCGACAGGGTGTAGCATAGAGGCAGCCTGCCTCACGGCATGGCTTAATACGGGCACTCGTTCAGCCATATTGTTTTTGCATTAATGTTTCCCTTGTAATAAAAACAAAATAGTAATTGGAGATTTTCTTATATTTTTGTCTTATAATCCATCAGGGACAATATTTAATTGTTTGCCTCAGGGCGTGATCTAATCTGGCGAAGGCCCTGACTCTAACTAATAACCTTTCCAACAGCTGCAAACAACTAAACATCTCCCTGTAGTCCTGTAATGGTATCACTGATATAAAGATTGAATTGCAATGGTCCAAGTACTGAACCCTATGGAACTCCACTTGTAATCTTCCTACTCCCTGATATTGTTCCCCCCCACCCCCCCTGCATACAACTTTCTAATCTTTAAATACAGCCAATTACCAATCCAATAACTTAATATTCAAACCCATATGTTGCAACTTAAAAATCAACTTGTCACGTGGCACTCTGTCACGTACCTTTGAAAAAAAATGACAATGTATGGCTTATCCTCATCCACTGCTCTTGTTATTCTAATGCAAAAGGTTACCAGATTACTAAAACCAGAGCATCCTTTAACAAATTCATGCTGCCCCACAAAAATAATATTACACTCATCTGGCCAATTCTGTATACGAGTTCTTACATTTCTCCAAAATCTTAACTATGGAAGAAATACAAACAGGCCTACAGTTTGATACCTCCATTCTACTATAATTTTATGATACTGCCTTACCCTCCTTCCACACTGCAAGACTTTCATTAAACAGCCAAGTTAATGGTGCAGTTAATTCCATAGCACATTCTTGTAAAAACGTTGTGATATTCCATCTAGGCTTCCCAACCTTATTAACATTTGGCATATTCAGTCGTCATCATTGTCTTCTTTCCCAGATTCCATCAGGAGTGTGTAAATGCCTTCCATCAGTCCCTTATCCTTGTTATTGGTCTTAGTTCTACAAAACTCTTCTCACATTCCATTAAAGTCAATCTTGGATTCCATTCTAGGGCTGCATAACAGATTTTTTGATGATCTTTCCTAAGTGTATGTCCAATCTATTTAATCTAAATTTTTGTTTTCTGATTTCATTGTTGACTTTTTTCCGCTGATTTGTTCTTTTCTAGAGGTCATCATTATTCATAATTTGTGGCCACCAAATTTAAAGTATGCTCTACAGACATCGGTTTATGAAAGTTTGTAGTTTTTCTTTGTATTTCCTTTGAAATCAGCCATGTTTTGCATCCATATAAAAGAACCGATTCAATACATGCACTTAAATAGTTTTATTTTTGTATCTAGGCTTTTGTATCCAGAAACATCCACAACAGACCTATACTTGGACATCTAACATTGATAGGTCAAGGCACCAGATTGATTACATCCTGGCTCTCCAGCAGTGGAAGACAAGCATCTCTGATGTGCATACTTGTCCTGGAGCAAATTGTGGTACAGACCATCAACTGGTAAGAGCCAAAGAAAGACTAAGACTCCGAACACTTCCAGGTCAGGCACATTCCACTAGATTGGATGTTAGAGTAATTCCTAGTGGATTCACAGAAGAAACATCAACTCGGCTGGATGATTTTTTGGAGACCAATGAGGAAATCTCACCAGAAATGCTTTGGGAAGGAGTCAAGATGATAATACAGGATACAATGAAGACGTATCTTGGCCCAATAAGAAAACCAAGAGACCCATGGATATCAGATTCAACATGGGAACTAATCAAAAGAAGACGGTTGGAAAAACAAAGAGATACAGGGACCGAAGAATACAAGAGATTACATAGAGAAATCAGAAGCGCCATCAAGCAAGACAAGGAAAAGTTCTATACTAATAAATGTGAAGAAATAGAGTTCCAGATGAGAAGGCATAATTATAAAATAATGTTTTATTTAGTTTGTGACTTAAAGCACAAGTTTAAGCCTAAATTGAATGTCATCAAAGACAGGAATGGATCATTACTAACAGAAGAGTTGGAAATGAAAAACAGATGGAAAGAATACTGTGAGGAACTGTACAGCAGAGTGGATAAAGAAATTGTGGAGTCCTCTCACCAAGAAAATTTTGATTTGGAACCTCCTCCACTTAGGCATGAAGTTGAAAGAGCAGTTAAGCAGCTTGACAGCAATAAGGCCCCAGGTGCAGATGAAATCCCGGATGAGTTAATTAAGGCCACAGGGGATGGAGGGATAAGAGTGTTTCATAGATTGATTACAAGGATATGGGAGACAGGATCATGGCCTAGAGACTGGAAGAAGTCAGTTTTCATACCACTACACAAGAAAGGTGATATGAAGGCATGCAAGAATTATAGAACTATTATAAATTTAGTTTAATCCTTTATCCAAGTGTGTGCAAATAAAGTTTGTGCCTGAAAGTATCTTCAGGACTGGGGTAAAGTGGTTCAACACTGGGCAACTCCTTGCAAATTAAACTAAATTTATTAGAGTCTGACCAAGTGAAAAAAAAATTTCATCATCTTTCTCTAAATCCAGAGTAATTTAATAAAAAGGTGGCACGCCGTTTGGCAGCTCCTATAGGAGGAGATGACCTTGCTAATGCTTCTGCCTTGGTATCTCCACTTGGGCCTGGCTCCCACTGAAGAGACCTCAATAAAGGTCAAAACTAGTCTGGGTAGTGGCCCTTCCCTTAATGCATAACATTATACATATCTGCAAGGAGATGTGTTTTTGCATTATTGGAGATACTGAGATAGGATTGTTGGTAGCATGCTCCACCTTTGCAAGGAGTTGCCCGGTGTTGTACCACTTTACCCCAGTCCTGAAGATACTTTCAAGCGCAAACTTTGTTTGCACACACTTGGATAAAGGATTAAACTAAATTTATTAGAGTCTGACCAAGTGAAAAATAAACTTTCATCATAGAACTATTAGTTTGATATCTCATGCAAGCAAAATTTTATTAAAGATCATGCTAAATAGGATTGAGGCCAAAGTTGAGGCAGAGATGCCTGAGGAACAAGCAGGTTTTAGGAAAGGTAAGGGCACCAGAGATCAGATCCTTTGCTTTAGACAGATCATAGAAAAATATAAAGAATTCAGACTCCCTCTGGTAATGTGTTTCTTAGACTACTCTAAAGCTTTTGACTGTGTTGAGCATGTGAAACTGTGGGAAGTAATGAAAAGAATGGGTTTTCCTCAACACACTATCAGGTTGATAGCCAACTTGTATAAGGAACAAGAAGCCACAGTAAGAACAGGTGTTGGATTGACTGACTGGCTTTAAGTTGGAAAAGGAGTTAGACAAGGATGTTTACTTTCTCCTCACTTGTTTAGTATATATACGGAGGACATCATGCGTGAAGCATTGGATGAGCTCAGGACAAGAATTAGGATAGGAGGTAGATTGATCAGTAATCTGAGGTATGCTGATGCTACAGTACTCCTTTGTAATGACATGGAAGAACTAGGATTAATTCTTGACAAAGTTAACAAGATCAGTAATAACAGAGGACTTCAACCCAATTCTAGCAATACAAAGATCATGGTTCCCAAAGGAAAAACAAACAGAGAAGCTCTTGAGAAACAAGTGTATCTTAATGGAGAAAGAATTGAGGAAGTCAGCAAGTTTGAGTACCTGGAATCCATTATTGATGTGAAGAATAGCTGTTCAGAAGATGTCAGAAAAAGGTTAGGAATGGCTAAAACAACAGTCAGAGACCTGTCTAAAATCTGGAAGGATGGATCTATCTCCATGGGAACAAAGTTGAGGATTTTAGATGCAGTTGTTTTTCCAACAGCGACTTATGGATGCGAGACTTGGAACCTAAAAAAGTCAGATAAGAAACGGATATCTGCTTTTGAGATGTGGTTTTACAGAAGGCTGTTGAGGATATCATATACTGAAAGGCGTACAAATGAATCTGTGTTAGAAAAGATTAGTAGAACTTTAAGGCTCCTTAAGGATATTGACAGAAGAAAGTTAAAATATTTTGGACACATAGAAAGGATGGAAGGAGGACTTCTCAGAACAGTAATAGAAGGTAAAGTTCTTGGAAAAAGAGGCAGGGTAGACCATCAATGAGATGGATGGATGGCTTGTGTGGAGTGACTGATTTTCAGAGAGTTGAGGCTGCCAGAAAAGCAAACAACAGGACTACATGGCGAGGCCTGGTGTGGAACATCACCGAGCATCGGAGTGACCATACGGCATCTGTTGATGCCCAGTGAACATAGAGAGAGAGAGATGTGAATATTTTTCAATTTCCATACTGTACTAAGTTTATCATATGGATTTCTTGCTTTTTGAATCCTTATATCAACATCTGTAGTTGCTCCTCCATCTGCAGACAAAATACTGCCGAAATATGTAAAATTTGAAATAGTTTCAATTTTCAATTGTACGTGGTGCCATGTTGATCACAATGATTTTAATTTCTTTCATTCTGTTTTTGTTTATTTACCAACTTTCAGTGAATCATCTTGTAATGTGTTAGTTTATTTTGGATATTTTGCATGTCTGTGAGTAATTAGACATACATCATCTGCATAGTCTAGATCACCCAAAGTTTTATTTATCTTCCACGATGATCTTGCTACTAGAAAAATAATAAAGAGGATAGCAAACATCCTTGTCGCACATCAAACACGGTTTGAAAGGGCTGTGACAAATATCCATCATGCAGCACCTGGCATTGCAATTTGTTATATCCTTCCTTTATGAAGTTTATTACCTTCTGTGGCATTCCTCTGTTTTGAAGTGCATTCCATACACAATCGCTAGCAATGGAATTGAAGAGTTTTTCATAATCTACAAACTGCAAATATAAAGCAGAGTTAAATTTATCCAATTGTTCAATTATTATTCTTAAGATGTTAATGTAGTCCATACATGATCTATTTGGCTTAAAACCAGACTGCTCTCTCTCATGCCCTAATCTAAAATATGAAAGATTCTTGAAAGAATAATTTTGCAGAAAATTTTGCTAATGACACATAGTAGGTTTATGCCCCTCCAATTATTACAATTTCTTAAATCTTCTTTCTTTGGCATTTTTACTATTATTCTTGTATTTCAATCCCTAGGGAATGTCTCTTCTTCTCAAATATCTTGAAATAGTGGGCAGAGCACATCTGTGATAGCTGTAGTGTGTCAGATTTTAGAACCTCTGCCATGATACCATCATGTCCTGCTGCTTACCCAATTATTATTTCTTGAATAGCCTTTTTTTTATTCTAATTTGGATGGTGGACTGGTATCAATTTTTAATTCATCCACTACATTTTTTATTTCTGTTTGCATTCTATCACTGCTATTGTTCAAGATTTGAGTAAAATGTCTCCATCTTTCCAGTTTTTCTTCTGTTGATACTAGAATTTTTCACTTGAGATACTTCACCTGGACATTCTTTTGCATGGCTTCTCCAGAAAGTCTTCTTATAATACTGTGTAACTCTACTATTATACTTGTCTGCAGTTTGTTGTTGTGCCCTTGATGCCAGTTCTTCAAACCATTGCAATTTATCTTATTTAAAATCTTATCTTTATCTTTATTTAAAATCTTATATTTATCTTTAAGTTTGTTTTCCTTCTGGGGAGTATTTCTTGCACATAATTTCAGCTTTATTTTTTTCCTTTCATTCACTAGTCTCCAAGTTTCCACTGATAAACCATTCTTTCTTTCATTCTTTAAACATATCTTAAAATGTGTTCTGCTGTATCATTCCATTTATCCTCTTTTTTTTTCATTTCACTCCTTTTTCCATTTAGCCTCTATATCATCATTCATTATATCCTCTCCTCCATCAAAATCAATATCCATATTTTCCTTTATCTTTATTTTAAACTTATTACAGACTTCAGTATTTTGTAGTTTAGTGATATCAAATTTCCATCTATTAAATGCTTTCCCCTGATGATTTTGATCTAAGCCAATATCAGAGCACTTCTTTTATTTTGTACATCTAATAACATTTTCCTGCAGCTGCACCTTTGGATGATGGCAATATGATTTTTTTGATTCTGTGTTTTGCCATCTAGTGACACCTAGGTTACTTTATGAATTCTCTTATGCTGGATGATTGTGCCACCTATTACTAAGTTATATTTGCCACACAGTTCACCACTGACATTTCTTTCTCCCAAACTATGCTTACCCATTACATTCTCCAACCCCTCATTATTTGTACCAACTTTAACATTGACATCACCCATGAGAAGTATGCTCGTTACCATGTGTCATCAAAGTCTTATCAAGTAGGTTGTAAAACTTTTCTTTTTCTTCAAAGGATGCATTTTCAGCTGGAGCATAGTACTGAACAACTCTGTGCTTTCCAAATTTAGTTTTAAGATTTACTGTTACTATTTGTTCTGAAATTGGTTCCCACCCAATCGTTGCTTGACTAAATTTTCTGTTCATGAAGACTCCAACTCCATATTGATTTATATCAGTTATATTAGTCATCCTTGAATAAAGAAACACATTCCCATTGGGAAAATTTATTCTACTAATATCATTCCATCTTACTTCGCTCACCTGGTCACCAGGGCCTCGTTTGCGATAACAGGTTCTACCACGAGAAAGCAAGGGTGGTATTTGAGTGGGAGAGGCTATATGTTATATATCATAAAGTCAAGGACTTCATAATATTATGCAATCACCACCCCTTAGAATCCATGCATACTCAGTATTTCGAATATATCCTCTTCCTTCACTTCTAACACTTCATCATCCTTCAAAGAATATAGTCTGCTGTACCAGGATGAAACATTCTAATAAAGTGATCATTAAATAGCTCAACTCTGCTTTGATCATCTGATTCCCATCTCCATCCAGCAAAGTAATCTATCCACTATCATTTTTCCTCCTCCTTGCCACATAAAAAAAAAAAAAAAAAAACCACCTCCTTAGGAGTCTCCTTGGATTGAAGTGCCAGTTTCCTCTCATATTCCAATTTTTCTCTCCTTACAGTATTCATCACTTTCCTAGCCTGAGCCTTACATTCCTCATGCAACCATTTTCCTCTTCTCTCTTTATATGCCTTCCATAATCTCTTTTTCTTCTGCAATTCCCCTTTTATTCCTTTCTCATTTGACTACAAACTGTTTTATCTTTTTCTTCACTCGAGGTATACAATCTGTCATTGCTGTAAACAACTTCTTAAGTATCTCCCATGCACTGATGACCCTTCTTCCTTCAAATTCTTTCATCCATTGAACTATTGCAAGCTGGTTTCTAAGTCTATGATAGTTGCCAGCCTTATAATTCTACATAAATTCTTTCTGATAGGTTCCTTAACTCATAGCCAGGCATATTAAAGTTTTCAAGAATAGGTTCATTAAACAAGGTTTACTACTCAGAGAATTGAACTAACTCTAGCCTACTAGATTTTTTACTTGAGTGTCAGAGAAAACACTCGCATATGCAGCTATCACTGGGAGAAGACCTCCATAAGTCTGTAAAGAATGAGTAGACCTGGCTTCCAACTCAATGTCCAGTCCTTTGGACACTGAGTCAGAAGCTTAATAATTTGGACTTAATTGACCAAATTGTATTCTGTACTGGTTTAAACTCAGTTTGCCATGTGATACCTCAGTCTGAGGCATCACAAGGTAAACATGTCCCCTCCTCACTGTTTTCTTCAGGGAACAAAGGTGAACAATGAAAAATCAGCTGGTAGAACAAACTCAACTTCAGAATTGAAGATATGCATGACATTGCTATATTTTACATGACTAGTGTAAGAGATAGCAATGGAACAGAAGCAGAAGAATCATGACATAATTGGTATTATGATAACTTGGTACTAAACATGATAAACATGAGAATGGATATTAGGAGGCTGCTGAGGAGAGTGAAATATACCTTTCTAACAGTGTCGTTGGAAAGGTCGTCAATGTGTTGCCAAGGTATGAGAGTAATGAGTTGAGACTGAGAACATGGATCATGAATAGTATGTTGGCAGAGCAGTGTGAGGAGAAGGAATTGGATTTGTAAAATGTATGGGACACATTTGAGGAAAGGATGGATCATACAAAAGTGATGAGTTGCATTTAAATGGATTTGACAGGAATCAGCTGATTCCTGTCAATAATAGATGACTACAAGAAGGTGCAAAGAGTGATGTGAGCAAGAGAGCAGAGAAGTAAGATGCAAAGTGAAAGATCAGGAGAGGGGTACTGTTAAGACTTTTTTTTTTTTTTTTTAAATACTTATCCCACACACGAGAGGTGCAAGAACCTATAGCACATCAGAAGCCTCACACAAATCCCTCACACCTGTGTGTGAGGGATTTGTGTGAGGTAGTTGTAAATAAGAATAATAGTAGTGTAAGAGATAGTGATGAGAGAACAAGAATGGAAGATAGATAGGGAGAGTCGGGGAAGGGGGGGGGACAGGAAGATAGTATAAGGATAGTGGATGTTGGAAATAGTAGTTAATGTGTATATGGATATGGTCAGCACTGGATTGGAATGGCCTGGGATTTACGGGAATAGTCAAGTCTGAATATGATCTTCCCTTACGAAGTAAGGGAAGATCATGTATAGACTGAACTTATTTTAAAAATAATTATAGAAAACCACAGAGAATATAATATTGCACACATAGCTTTTATCGATTATATAAAAGCATTTGACAAAATTCTGAGAAATAAACTATGAGAAACTTTAAAAGAATATCACATCCCAAACCAACTATACACTGCTCTGTTGAACATATACCATAATAATGAAATGAATAGCAATAAAGCAAAATGATATAATAATAATATTTGATTTCCAGATCAAGTGTTGATCAATTTTATTAAACTGAACCAACTAGTTTCGCCACACTTTAACTGTTGGCATCTTCAGGACACTTATGTTTAAACAATCTCACAATTATGCGTAACTGCAAAACTGACTAGAATAATTACAAATAGAATAGTATCGAATGTGAGTGAAACACGTATTGGATGTACAAGGTTAGGTAGCTGTTGCTAAGGAACTTTCTGTAGTTTGTATTAAAGTTCATTTCTTCTGTTTTTAAAGTTCTGATTAGGGTTTTCCATATTTCTGGGAGTATTAGGCCTTGATTTCTGTTAAGGTTGACAGTAGAACGGGAGACTGTGGCTGCTTCTTTGAAAATTCTTAAATAGTAATCTTTCTCTAAGTAAGGAGAACAGCTTTTGTCCCACTCGATGACATGGTTAGTTGTAGAGAAATGAGACGATAGGCCAGAAATATCCTGTCTGTTGTTTTTGACATAGCCAATGTGTTCCTTTTGCCTGATTTTGAGGCTTCTCGAAGTCTGTCCGATGTAACTAGAGCCACAAGCACATGGAATATTATAAACTCCAGCATATTTATAGAAAGGATGGTTGTTTTTTGGAGATCTTAGTAGTTTACGAATAGATTCTATTGGTTTAAATGTTACTCTTATTTTGTGTTGTTTGAGGAGGCTGGCAAGCTTGTTGGAGATGCCACTTACAAATGGAATTGCAAACCTTTTTATATATTGAATATCTTCTTGTTCTCTTTGTGGTGGTTCAGAGAAAAGGACTTTATTGACTAGTCTTCTTGGATAGCAGTTCAAATACAGATTGTTGGAAATAAATTTTAACTCTTCTTGAAGGGTCTCGTTGTCCGTTGTGATGCGAATCGCTCTTTTCTTTAACATGTGTACAATGCTGAGTTTATGTGAGATGTAGTGAGAGGAGCTGAAATGTAGGTAGTGACCTGTATTAGTCGGTTTTCTGTACACCGATAGATTTATACTGCCATCAATTTGTTTTTTGATTAAGATGTCTAAAAACGGTAATTGGTTTCCTCTTTCAAGTTCCAGAGTGAATTTAATAGAACGATGGAAGGAGTTGATCTTTTTGAGATAATCATATAGGTCATTGTTATTGTTTCATACGATGAAGTTATCGTCCATAAATCTGAACCAAATTTTAGATTTTGGAATAATTTGGGATAGGATTTTGTTTTCTAAGTCTTCTATAAAGAGGTCAGCACATGAAGGTGAGAGTGGGCTCCCCATCGCCAAGCCTGTTAATTGTTGACAGATCTTATTTTTCCAAGAAAAGTAGTTGGAGTTTAGGCAGTGAGCAAACAATGAGGTTATATCTTGTGGGAACAAGGTACTTAAGATGTCAATGACCCCCACTACAGGAATGTTTGTAAAGAGAGAGAGAGGTGACATCTAAGCTGGCTTAGATGTCACCTCTTATATATGGCCTGGAAATGTCAACGGTGAAAACTAAAGTCATGGCTTTTCATGGAAATAACCCTGTCAGAAGTAAAATAGTAATAAATATAAAATAATTGAGCAAGTTAATAATTTCAAATACTTAGGCTGCAAACTGCTTTACGTAACTGAAATAGATATTGAATTTAAGATGATAAACTTTATAAAAATCACTGGAGTAATTAATAGAACCTTTAAACCTAACTATGTACAGAAACACACAAGACTTAGAGCTTATAAAACAATAGCCAAACCCACACCATTATATGGAGGTGAGATCTGGACCTTTGGAGAAAGAGATATACAGAGAATTCAGGTAGCAGAAATGAAATTCCTCAGGAAAACAGAAAAACTCACCCTATTAGATAAAAAAAGAAATAGTGAATAATTAAGCATCTTAAAATTAATCCCATAACATATTCAATGATTAAATATTGGAAAAACTGGCTATAGTGAATAATTAAACATCTTAAAATTAATCCCATAACATATTCAATGATTAAATATAGGAAAAACTGGCTAGACCATATAGCAAGAATGCAGAGAGAAAGATTACCAAAAAAAATCTTAACACATAATCCTAGAGGAACAAGGAATAGAGGATGACCAAGAAGATGATGGACTGAGTCCAGAACAGGCCACTTGGCCTAGAACCTAGATAGGAAGATGACGAGAACATATATAGATTAAGTGGTGATAAAGGCAGCCAGGGATGGTTATATATGGAAAGAAATCACAACCAACAAGTAGCATGGGTAGAACTGATTATAGACATAAAAGTAAATTGTTGTTTATTTATATACAGGCATGTCGGAAATAAAGGAATAGATGGTTTCTCTGATTTCTATCCAAAAATTGTTGAAATAAGTGAAACATGGCTGGATAAGGATGATATCCTGTTTAGGTCAGTACGATGTGAGGAGGAGGCAGGAAAAGAGAAGCTTCTATATGCCAGGGAATGTGGAAGATGGTAGTGATGAAATGTATAAACAACTTGGGTTAGCAAACAAAGAATTATTTAATTATAGCAGTATAGATTGGAATGAATCTATCTATCCTATCTATCCCAATGGCTTTAACAGGCCTTTAAGGTCCACAACCTTCCAAGCATGCTTGGATTTCGTAACCGAAATACGAGGATAGAATGGTCACTCCTATGCCTCAAGGTATTCTTGGCTGTATCCCTGTGTGTTCACGGGGCCGGTTTGCTTGCTTGCGGGATGAAAAACACCAGATAAACTGGTGGAAAAAACCCTACTGCCCACGCCCAAGACCAGCTAACTTGGCTATGGCTGAGGAAGATCCTTCAGATCCTCACATCACCGACAGGAATCGAACCTAGGACACTCCTTCCCCAGGCATATGGTTGCGAAGCGCAAAGCCACAAGGCTAACCGCACGGACTGATTGGAATGAAGCGACAGGTATTTTGGTATAGACATTTGGATATAAGGAAAATGAATTTCTTGAGAGACAACTATTTTAGTTAGTACGTAAGGGAGGACATGCAAGGATCAAGAGTCATATCTAATCATTTCATGGGAGGATGCGATTATGAGTGAGATATCACGTTTCCACTCAGTTGGCGAGAATGACCATGAAGTGATCACCTGGTGGTGGCTAGTCATATGAAGACATCCTTGAGGAAAGGATGTATGTGGAACTTCAAGGCTTGTGATTATGAGAAGCTTATAAAACAGCTTTGAGCTATAGCACAGAATGAGGAGTTAAGCAGGAGAGACAATAGTGCTGCATGACTAAGAGATTTTTAATAACATTAATGTGCAAATTTATTCTGAAGGTCAAAAAGCTGAACAAGGTAGGTGTCAAATAGATGAATGAAAGAATTAAACACACAATTTGGAAGAGGAGGGCACTGTGAAGGTAGCACAAGATAAACAGTGGTAGCAATCAATTGCACAAGGAGTAAGCCAGGAAGGTGACTTAGTTGGTAAGAACAGCAAAAGTGAAATATGAGCAGAAATTAGCAAATCAGGTCAAGAACAATCTTAGAGTTTTTCTGTAATAGAAGGAATAGAAAAAGAATGATTACGGTAAGATAATGTTAATGGATGAAGATGGTGGAATGGTAACTACTGCAGAGAACACAGTTCAGGTAGTGGACAATTTATAAGGATGTTTCATCCTCATCAGTATGAAAGTTCAAGTATAAAGGAACTAGGAGAGGATGGGTTAATTGCGAGTGAGCAGGTGGTAAAAGTCAATAAGGCAACAGGATTTGACGACACATCATGTCTTAAAGGAATGTACCAGGGAGTTGGCAATCACATGCCTGTTTAATAAGTCTTACAACAACAACAACACAGGTCCCAAGGAGTGGAAAAAAGATAAAATTGTTCTATCACATAAGATATTGGAAAGATTAGTAAGAACTAGAATATAGAAAGGTATTGATAACAGTGGTATTCTCTGCGATTGTCAGCATGGATTTGTTTAAGGGAAGTTATGTTTTACTTCACTATATACTATTATAAAAAGGTGACAAGTCCACTGGACAAGAAAGATGCATATATGGTGGTATACTTAGGTTTTCAAAAGACTAGTGAGATGGATCAGTTACTGGCTGTAGAAAGTTGTATATGGTGGTGCAGTATCCCAAAAGAGAAAAATCACTGTAGTGTGCACAGGAATCTGTAGGGGCCACAGTTGTTCATCTTGTATATTATTGTATGAATAGGCAAATAAGTGGAGCCATCAGTTATTATTATTACATGACACCTCCAGGGAGTCCAAAGACTCATCAAGGGAGGATTCTTTCTCCACAACTGTCCATCTCCACCACTCGAATCCACCAACTACAACAAACTGCAACTACCTTCATCGTCTATACCAACGCCATCTACCGCTGACCACCACTAGTATTTTCATAATCACAAACATCCATGCCCACAGCAGGATTCAAACCCACAGCCTTTTGGCTGGAGAGCAGATACACTAACCACTCAGCCAACCAGGCTGGCAACCTGGGACCTTCCACACGTAATTCAATGTTGAAAAGTATAAAGTCTGAAATTTGGTAAATAACGACAGGATGCAAGTTTCCCCACACTTGGTGGGGAAACTTTGAAGGAGGTAGAAGAGATGAGAGATCTGGTAGTGGTGATGGATAAGGATGTGTTCATGGACCACACTGCACAAGTTGTGAAGTCATCACATCAGATAATGTCAACGATGCAGAGGACCTTGACATGCAGAAATAAAGAGTTCATAGTTCCATTGTATAAGGCCTTTGTAAAGAGGTTTTTTTTTTTTTTTTTTAATTTCATCTCTACAAACAAATTTTTACTCCGAGTGTTTTGTATTTATACAAGTGTTCAATTACAATTGGTGTAATGACTTAACTGTTTCTTTTAGGATCCAGAAAATCACTGACTCAAGGCCAAATAAAAAAATGCATACATTTAATGAAACTAAAACAATATATACACATCATCATCAAATTCCTGACATGTACCCTCAGGGGATGTACAGGATATGATAGTACTACATGAAAAATTGACATCATTACTAACTTCCTATCTACAATTTTCTTCCAAATCAGTCTATTACTTGTCAAGACTCCAATATTATCATTATCAGATCTTATATTTCTATCGTCTAAGGCACATTATACAGTATCAATCCACCTATATCTTGGTCTTCCTCTGGGTCGTTTTCCTGCCAACCTGGCAGAGAACACTTGTTTTGCTAATTTTTCCTCGCCCATTCTGTTTAAGTGACCATACAAACTGAGATTAGCTCTGCTAACGCATTCCTGATTGCCGACAATGTCAAGTTCTTTCCTAATATCAATATGATATTGCCATTGATGCCATCTGTTCACGCCTCTAATATTTCTCAGGACTCTCATATCTGCAGTCTCTAGTCTTTGGTCAAGTGTTTTACTTCTCACCAAGCTCTCAGATCCATAAGTTAAAACTGGTTTGAACACCGTCTTGTATACAGCTAATTTAGTTTTCTGACTAATTTCTCTCTTCTTCCATATGAATTTATTCAATTGACTTCCTACCATACCAGCTTTGTTGATTTCGTTGTCTATTTCCATATTTAATTTACCATCTTCACTAAAAATCATGCCTAAGTAGCTGAAATGTTTTACTTGTTCCACAGGCTCCCCGTTCACAACACAGTTGACATTTTCAACAATTCTACCTATTTTCATTCTCTTTGTCTTTTTAATGCTGACCATCATATCATATCTATTACAACAGTTATTCAATTTAGTCAGGGAATCTTGCAAACTTGTAGCAGATTTATTTAGAAGTAAAACACCGTCCGCATAAAGCAAAGAGCTGACATTAACATTTCCAATTCTGATATCATGTTTAATACCATTTTCCTTCATAATGTGATCCATATAGATAATGAATAACAGAGGGGATAATGTACATCCTTGTCTCACACCAGATTTAACATTAAACCATCTTCCTGTACATCCTTCAATTCTAACTGCCGACTTACAACTCAAATACAGACTAAGTATTGCTTGATATAATGCCCCATTGACACCATATAACTGTAGTGTATTCTCTCTTGGCACTTTGTTATATGCCTTTTCCAGATCGACAAAACTTAAATACAGATCTTTGTTATATTCCCATGCTTTCTTGACTATTTGTCCTAAAGTGAAGATCTGATCCTGACATCCTCTATTTGGCCTGAATACAGCTTGTTCTTCACCAAGCTTTTCTTCCACAATTCTTCTCAACCGTTTCTCAAGTATACTTGCATAGATCTTGCCAGGAACACTCAGTAGGGAAATACCTCTGTAATTCTCACATTCAGTTTTATTTCCCTTTTTATATGTGAGCACTATTAGAGCTCTACTCCAATCATCGGGAATTTGTCCCTCTGTCCAGGCTTTCTGAACTATGCAGTGCAGCCACTGTAAGACTTTTATACCACCATACTTCAGCATTTCTGGCCAAATATCATCTACTCCTGCTGCTTTTCCACATTTCAAGCCTTTGATGGCTTTTTCTACTTCAAGTATGGATATGTATTCTGACTGTATGCCTGTTGAGTGTTTTTTACCACTGTGCTATCATTGCTTGTTTCATTTAGCAATTTTTCGAAGTAATTACTCCATACTTCAAGGATATCTTTTTCTTCTGTTTTCATGTCACCTTTATCATCTTTAACTCCTTTTACAGCACTATTTCCTCCATTTCTAAGCTTCTTCAACAACGTTCAGAATATCTTACCACCTTCTGGATATTTATTTTCTATGTTCTTATCAAAAATCCTCCCATGACTTTTGTTTAGCTAGTTTTTACAGTGTTTAGCTTTCTTACATTTTCTCTGTATTCTCTAAGAGCAAAAGCTGACTTATTTGCCAGGAACTTTTGATATGATTTCTTCTTTTCCTTCATTGCCTCTTTACCTGTGTCCACCATGGAGTCCTGATTTTTCTATCCCTGCAGAAAACCACACCACATGCCTCTCTTGCTGAATCAATCAGGGTTTTCTTCATGGCTTGCCACTGAATCTCTAAGGTTTGGTTCCTGTTCTCAAACTCTTTCATTTTTTCTTCAATAATCTTTGTGTATGTTAGTCTACAGTTCACATCTGAGAGCTGCTCAACTTTTATTCACTTTAAACTTTCTTACACTTTATATAAAATTACATAACTACAAAATACTGGATCCAAGGCCTTCTAAAATAAATCTACACGTTAGAGATTCACTTATCCAAAATTATTTAAATTATTCATTCTCTGACTCATTGTTATTGAATTTTGACATATACTTAATCATGTCTACCAGACTAAACACCTTGTTTCCATAATGACAAAATGTTCATAGTTTCTTTGTAAGGACCTTTTCCAAAAATGTAAACATTTTCTTCTTCTTTTCCATGGGATCCTTTCTTTTCACCCTTATGTAGCATACAATATTATTCCTCCTGCCTCTGAAGTATAAATACTCTTACCTCATGCAATTCAATTTGATGCACAATTTACTAATTTTGTACCAGAGAAAGAAGTTTCTTCTACTACTTCATAAACAACAGGTCTAAATATAGCTTCTTGTTAAATCACTTTTACCATTTCAAGTTTTACCAATTGCTTTTTCCATAGTAATCCGGTGTCCTTAAGACAGAAGATGAAACTTTACATTCAGCGTTTCCTTGAACATTCACAATTAGAATGCCAACTGCAATATCTTCTTTTACTTACTAAATAGTTGTTGACTGTCACAACTCCTCCAGTTTAAAGACTCACAGTTCTACGATTCCTTTTTGGAATCTTGTATTAATATTCTCCCAGCTGTCACATAAAACTTAAAAAACTTCCTAAGAACAAAAATTTTCTCTAGTCTGAGATCTTAAACTTCCATTAGCTCGCTCTTGTTTTCTCATTACCCCGATATCGAACGCTCTCTCTGTTAGCTGTCAATCACCCATCAAACTCCTTGGCGAGCATGCACACCCCATGTAAATGGCAATAGAAAAGCAGAGTATAATTACTGACATGTCATCTCTGTTAGCGTAATGTGAATGTTTTTATAAAACACAACACTTAATAATTTTAGACTACAATAAAAAGGATTGAAAGTAACATAATTATCAGAATCTAGTAAATACATCAATTTCAAATGGTTTGCATTTCATTTTAACAGTAATATCAAAAAACAGTATATCGAAAGTGCTGATATATGTGTTATAAAACCAAAACTAATGAGATACTAACAAACAATTGTAAAAATATTCATAATTTTAAATTATGATTATTTTTACATCAGTTTCATCTTTCTCTCAAATTTTTTTTTTAATTTATAAATATTTATCTTATATCTAACAAAACTTTTAATGCTTATTCCTAGATCTTAAATAATATTATTTACAATCTCTGAATGGGTACTAGTTTCAGAATCATCTGATGCCAGAGATAATTGGGAATTTACATCTTCTAATTCATTATATTTACAAATTTCATTTCTATAATTTTCAAATATTTTACTTAAACTATTTGACTTATGTTCTAAATTTACAGAATCATCACTATCAGAATTAAATTCTACAGGCTGAGATTCTTTATCTTCACTAACTAAATTAGAAGTATTTTCACATTTCTCTGTATTATTTAAGTCTAAGTTAACTAACCTATGATATTCTGCTATTATTTCATCCATATTAGAGTCTTTTTGATTATCATCACTCTTATGTTGTACATTATCTGAATTATGTACACTGGCTTTTCTTGCATTATGTTTCGTTTTACGCAAATTTAATTTTCTCCTTTGTTGTGTATTTGAATTACTAGGTTTGAAGCTATTCCCTTTCCTACTATCTGATTGTGAATGAGATGCAAATTAGTATCAGGAAAACAACCCTCATCTTTCAATATTTTTTTCATATTGTCTCCTAACATAATTAAATTTCTACTCCCTAAAAAGTACCTTTTTAACCTATCAGTGTACTTCTATAATTTTACTAGAATTTCTGACATCTTGAATCCTAAAATTCACAGGAGAAAATTGGTCTAGAATTATAGACTTCTAGACCTGAATGGACTTGAAGCTTTCCTTCCTAATTTCCCTACCCTTTTCATACTAGATTTATCATCTAACAATAGTAAATCATCTAGAGCGAAAGACTTATACTTCCTGAAATGATTTATGTACCTAAAAAGTACCAGAAATTCTAGTAAAATTATACTTCTATAATATCCTAAAATTCACAGGAGAAAATTGGTCTAGAATTCTATATGGACCTGAAGCTTTCCTTCCTAATTTCCCTACCCTTTTTATACTAGATTTATCATCTAACAATAGTAAATCTCCTAGAGAAAAAGACTTATACTTTCTGAAATGATTAATGTACTGTCTGGTTTTCTGTGAACCAGGTTCTTTATTCATCTTATGAATAACATGAACGTTGGACTTCTCTTCATCTTGACTCAAATGGTTATCTCCTAGATGATTTATCATCATTAGATCCTAGAGATCTAGATAAGTTATCAGCTTCTATATTTCTTTTTCCTGGAATATAAGCCTCATTAATATTATATTCCTGCAGTTCCAGTGCCCACCTAATTATGCCCACATTGATTTTTATCCTTCATAGTACTTAGGAATGACAGAGGCTAGTGATGAGATCTTATTTTAATAGATTGTCCTAACAAGTATCTAAATTTTCTCAAGGGAAAAATTATTGCTAGTGCTTTCTTTTCTAAGGTCGAACAGTTCAATTCTGGACCTGATAATTTTCTACTAATAAAAGCTAATGGCTTAAAATCTTCTCCTTCCTTCTGTTCTAATACAGCAGCAATGCAGTCATTTGAAGCATCAGCAAAAAGATAAAAAATTTCACCAAATTTAGGATAAATGAGAACTGGAGCTTTAGTTAATGCCAGTTTTAGGTTGTGAAATGCTTCTTGTTGAGCTTTACACCAATTGAATCTAGCACATTTCCTTGTCAAGTACACTATGGTCTCAATAGCTGTGAACAATTAGGAATAAATTTTTTATAGAAATTTAACATGCCAATGAATCTACGAACTTGCCTAACTGTTTCTGGAGTTTAGCGGATAATATGCTTTCTGTATTTGACTGAGTTGGCATAATTCCTTTGTTGCTGATTTTATGACCTAAATACTCAACTTCTTTTAAGAAAAATTGGCATTTAGAGTACGTACTTTAAAGATAGATTTGCTTCATCTAATCTCTTTAAAACATCCCACAGGATTTTACAATGGCTATCTATATCCTTTGAATAAATTAGAAGGTCATCTTGAAAATAGATGACTCCATTTCCCAACATATCTGATAAGACAGAATTCATTATTAAAGACTGGAATGACATGGAAGAATTTCTTGCACCTTGTGGTAATCTACATAGCTGATATCTCTGCCATCTAGTAGTAAATGCAAGTTATTTTGTATCTTCTATCTTTAAAGGGATCTGAAAGTACCCAGAATTTAAATCCAGTTTTGTAAAATACTATGCTGCTTCCAAACAGATCAATAATTCCTCAATTTTACACAGAGGGAAATAAATAGGCTTTCTAACCTTATTGATGGCTCTCAGTCTAAGACAAACCTTAGGCTTCCATTTGGTTTTTTAAATTAAGATGACTGGGCTCTACCACTGAGAACTGGACTTCTCAATTATTCCAGCCTTTACATATTCTTGAAGTAGTTTCTGAAAATGCTCCATATATTTCAGTGGAGTCTGATATTGCCTAATGTAAATAGGAGATTGAGTACATCTGCACTGAGTGTTCTACTGCATTAGTGCAAGACATTGAAACAATATCCTCTGTGAAAACACCAGAAAAAAATTCAAAGGCAGATATAAAGAACTTCAGAATTCTATTCCTTTCTTCACTAGGTTCTCTTTTATTTCCTCAATGTTTTCCTGCCCACCTTTCTTTAGAGTCTCAATAAGAAACACTTGATCATTACCATTAGTGTGTTTAAAAACTTCAGGCGACTGCTCTAATTTTCCTTTGTCACCTGATGTCCTGTCCAAATAGTATTCTAACCCACACAAGGACACTGGGCCATCAACAAAATTACATGCAAAAGCATGATGTTTCAGAAAATCAATTCAAAATATGAATTGTATATTTGGGTCAGAAGATTCTGGAAGAACTATTAAAGGATGACAAACTTCTAAAGGAAAACAAGGAATTGAAATAAAAGCATTTATTTGCTGAAATTTCTGATTCAAATACACTCTTCAGCTTAATTGGATAACTTAAAACTGAAATGTTGTTTGGAATTAAAGTTTTAATTTTATTAAACAAACTATAAGAAATGAGTGAAATATGTGCAGCTGTGTCAAGTAAGATTTCATAAGGCACGTTTTCAGTAAATCCTTGCAGAACTGTCAAAGAATTATCTCCATTAGTATAAGGAGCTAATGCTACATCAAACTCTCTTTCAGTGTTTGAGCTGCCTTCTAGCTTTACCCATGTCTAATGAGTAGTTTGACATAATATGATACTGGAATAATAATTATTTTCAAATTTTCCTTTATTCTCAGATTTCTTATGTTGAAAACAAAGTTTATCCATAACATAACAGTCTTTAGCAAAATGACCAGGTTTACTGCATCTAAAACATCTTAGAACAAATCTCCTTTGAGATGTTTTATTCTTGTCAATATCGTTAGATTTGCAAGAAGAAAGATTGATTATCTGTAGGATTCTTGGATATTGTTAAATCAGATATTGTTAATATCATCTTAAACGGAAGTTCCTGTCCCTTCACTATTGGTCTCTGCTGTCTTTCTATTTTTTCACTAAGAAATGTTTTTAGTTCCTCTATATTTCCCAAATCATGTGATTTTACTTTGGACTCAGATTCTGGAACATCTTCAGTTAAATTCATAGAAATTTCCTTAGACTGTTTCTTTTTCTTAGCACGCAACTTTTATACAGTGACACAGGTTGGAAGAAGGAAAGGATGCATGGCATAATGGAAATACAATTTATACAGTTATTAAGGGATAGTTATCTGAAATAGCACATGATGGAAGGGTCTAGGAATTTGAGAGTGTTGAATCTGGTAATAGCATCAGAAGATTATCCATAACTGCAGTAGTAACTTTACTTCCGATCAGGGAAAGTGACCATGCAACTTGACTGAAATTTCCACATTTCAACATGTAGAAATTTCAGGCAGGAAAGGGTTTATGCAGAATTACAAAGATGTCGATTATGACAAACTTGGGAGGCAATTGGAGCAGTGCAATGGCATAAGAAACTACATGGAATAAATGTCATTAGTGCACAGGAAGTAGCCAAGGATTGTTTGAACAAGGTAGTATCAGAGTGCATACTCCAGGTCAGGAAGATAAACCGATTAAAGTTTAAGGATACTTTTTTGAGAACCACAGCTTGGATGGCGGCCAAGAATTTGGAATGGAATAAGGGATGAAAGCCTTCATTCCTGTCAGGATGATTTATGTTATTCAGTCTGAGCAGATGTTTTAATCAGAAGAACTGAAGCAGTAGTCAGAATATGGGAAAGTAGTGGAGATCCTCCCAGTTGGCACCCTTGTAGTGCCTAAGGACACAAGCCTATGAACTGGTGGGTGGAGGTTGTTCTATGGCAAAAGAGATGTATGAGATTGTAGTGCGAGTTACCAAGAGGAGAACCAATGACAGTATACCTGTGCAGTTTTGACTATGTTGCGGAAGGGGAACTTGTTAGGAAGAGGTCAAGTGTGTTGGCAAATTGGAGGGGCTTATCAGGTATTCTTGTAGGAAGACTGAAGAACTGAGATAGATCATTGCTGATCGCAAACACTTCAACATCTCTGCCTACTTGGTCAGTGAAATTGGAGATGGGGAAACCAGTGTGTGTTGTGGACACTGAAGCCCCCCCAAGAAGGATGGCCTCACTATTGGGGTATTTCAACTGCAGAAAGTCGAGCTTTAGAGAAAGATAGTTGAAGAGGTCAGAGTGGTTGATGGAGATTGGACATATGAAAAGGGTAGGTTGGTTTGGTATAGAAATTTTGAGCCAAAGCAGATGAAACAGTGTGGATTCAGGTTTTTGCAGTCTCAGGCATGGTATGCCAGTTCTGATAAATGCACAAGTGCTGCCCTTCTAGCAGAAAGAGCTGTGTAATGTGCAGTTGAGGTGGACAGTGGCTGTTGAGGTTACCAGTTGGAGTTCTGATAAGAAAAGTACTTATGGTTTAGATGACTGTAGGTGGTGGTGTACATCATTTATGCTGCTGTTTAGATCATGGATGTTGGTGAAGTGGATGTGGAAATTTTTATTTTTATAGAAAGAATTAATGTTGGTGGGCTGTTTGATTGGGTTTTTTATGTTTTTTGTGGGTGGATTTTTTTTTTATGGGTTTTATTAACTAATTTTTCTGGGAGAATTTGTAAGATCAGCAATAAAATGGCATTACTTGTTGTGGTTCATTGTGTTTTGTGAGGAAGAGATAAAGAAGGAGTGGGGCATGCAGTGAGAGGTGGCAGACTTGCAAACATACTGCGCTCACAGAGGGAACCTGGTCTCTTGTCTATGTGGCCTTGACAGTTCCCCAACAGCCACAGCATTTGGTCTCGCTCCAGTCACAAACTGGCAAAATATGTGGCTGCAGGATTTGACAACACTGGTTGATTGGAAAACCTCCATTATTAACTGGTTTTGGTCCCATTTACTATCCAGTGAAGATTTAGACTGGAGAGTCAAAAAATATTCCAGAGGAAGGCAATGGCAAACAACCTCTGTACCTTGCCAATGACATTCTATGAACATGCGAAAAATTAGAAAGTATGATATGGCACTGGATGGTAAGACCCCCTGGGCCCGAAGGCATCCAACATGCAACTGGGGAAGAACAAAGAACTTCCACAAGTAGAACTAGTTGTTATGATGTGTCCAGGTCAAATCCGGAAGGAAGTTTGGTCACAGATGTTGTTGGTTGGAAAAGGGAGGTTCCCTGTTTCACAAGAACCTGCAACATTGAACCAAGGAAAGATGGAAATGGAGCACAAGAAGCTGGATATATTAGGAATAAGTGAACTTAGATGGACAGGAATGAGCCATTTT
This sequence comes from Typopeltis vanoorti, assembly GCF_054136105.1. Lineage (NCBI taxonomy): Eukaryota > Metazoa > Arthropoda > Arachnida > Uropygi > Thelyphonidae > Typopeltis > Typopeltis vanoorti. The sequence continues at coordinate 51,740,010 of NC_143555.1, read as the reverse complement.
CAGTCAGGGGGACTATATGGTGTATTACTCAGGACATGAGATATCGTAAAAATGGGGTATCTTTCTTACTCAGGAAAAAAATGGGTAGGTACATATTAGGTTATAATAGAGTGAGTGACAGAATCATTTGAGAGTCAACATCCAATGAATATGACCATCATACAAGTTTATGCACCCACTACAGAGGCACCAGAAGACATAGAAGAATTTTATGGCAAGTTACAAGAAGTGATAGATGCATCACCAAAGTGAAATTTATGGTTACTTATTGGAGATTGGAATGTAAAAGCGGGGGAAACCGAGAACAAGTAATAACAGATCAATTTGGTTTAAGAATTCGTAACACTGCAGGGAAGAGACTAGTTGAGTTTTTGCAGAGAATTCTTTCTTTGTTGCTAACACCTGCTTTAAACAGCACAAAACGGAGATTGTACACATGGATATCACCTGATGGACAATACAGAAATCAAACTAACTACATACTTGGACAAAGAAGATGGAGAAGTGCAATTCAGTCTGTCAAGACTTTTCCAGGTGCAGACTGGAACAGACCATAAATTATTAGTGGCTATGATACATGCGAAATTATGGAAACTGAAAACAACACAAATGTCGATGAGATATGATCTTGGAAACATACTGGCTGAATACAGTATTAGTATACAGAACAGATTCAACACACTCAATTTGTGTGAAAGAGAACCAGATGAACTGTGGGAAGAGATTAAAGATATAATTAAAACAGAAGCAAAGAAGAATATTCCAACAGTTTGCAAGAAGAAGAAGTCCAAATGGCTGTCAGAAGATGCCATCAAAACTGGTCAGGAAAGGAGGAAATTTGCAGGAAGTACAGCATATGAATGCAGTGTTTCAACGACAAGCCAAAAGAAACAAGGAAAAAAACTTTAACCAGGAATGCTAACTAACAGAAGACCAAACAAGAAAGGAAAAACAAGACATCTTTTCAAAAAGATTAGGGAACTGACAGGGTATTTTAGCATCAAGGTGACAATATCGAAAAGTAAACACAAAGGATACTTACAGAAGCTGCAAACATCAAAGAAAGATGGAAAGAGTATACAGAAGATCTTTACAGAAAGGACTTCAAAATTACTGAGAAATTTGAAGAGCAGGATTATACACAGGAGCCAGTACCACTGGAGAGTGAAGTGAGGTGAGCACTGCAACAGCTATCCAGTAAGAAAGCACCAGAAGGGGATGGAATACCTACTGAGCTGCTCAAAGCCCTGGGAGAAGAGGCAGTTAAAATTTTAACAGCTCTATGTCAGCGAATTTGGATCACAACTACATGGCCTAGGGAATGGAAAAAATCAGTTTATATATCTTTATTAAAGAAAGGCAATGCAAGAGAGTGTGAAAATTACAGAACTACGGCACTTATTTCTCATGCAAGTAAAGTCTTACTTAAGATTATTCAGAAAAGACTGGAGCCAATCATGAAGAGAGAGAGAAATGCCAGATGAACAGGCAGGATTTCGAAAAGGCAGAGGAACAAGAGATCAGATCGCCAATGTGAGATGGATAACAGAAAGAGCACAGGAATATCAAAAGAATGTCTACTTTCGTTTCCTTGACTATATTAAGGCTTTTGACTATGCAGATCATGTGAAACTGTGGAAAGTGTTAAGAACAATGGGAGTACCAGAGCATTTCATTATTCTTATTATGGAATTTTTATTATGAATAAGAAGCTACTGTCCGAACAGATCTTGGAGAAACTGAGTATTTCACAATAGGTAACGACAAGGATGTATTTTATCTCCGTACCTGTTTAACTTGTACAGCGAATACATTTTAAGAATGACAAGGCTGGAGGAGGCCTCAGTTGGAATTAAAATTGGCAGAAGAAATATTAATAATTTGAGGTATGCAGATGATACCACCTTGCTAGCAGATTGCAAAGTACTGGTTGTTCTTTTCTGTTCCTTACCTAAATGATTTGAACTTACCGCTATTTAAAATTCAGTTAATATAAATATTTTAAAATGTTAACATTTTAAAATATTTATATCAGTATTTTATAACTTTTTTTTGTAAACGAATTATAACAGAGAATTTTCAAATTACTTAAAAAAGATAATAAAAAAAGCCCTATTAATTTAACCTGAAAGATAATTTTATTTTGTTTAATGTCAATTAGAAACATTTTAGTTTATGAAATAATGGGCACATTTGTAAACTTTTCCTAGGGTGCAAAATAACCTGGCACCAACAGTGGATATACGACTATCCTTTGATTCTTCCTTTATAACATTAACTTCTTCCTTCTCCTTATCGTCAGTCAATCTCTCCTTTAGCTGTTTAATATCCTCTCTTCTAGATGCTTCATTTCGCTTTTCATTAACTCCTGCCGAAGCTCTTCTACTACAGTCCCAACGTTTGCTCCCATTTCCAAGATGGGAGCAAACGTCTCCCATCTTGGAAATGGGAGACGTTTTTGTGCTCCTAGGATCCCGAATTGATAAAGACAGGTATTGTACTGAAGAAATTAGAAGATTATTACTCAGAAAGAAAGCAATGACAAATTTAAGCAAGATCTTTAAAGATTAGCCTCGCAACAAAAATCAAAAATCGTGAATGCAATGGTATTCCCTGTGGTACTGTATGGGTGAAAGTTGGACCCTAAGAAAGAATGAAAGAAGGAAGATAGATACATTTGAATTATGGGTTTGGAGATGCTTACTAAGAATATCATGGACTGCAAAGCAAACCTTTATTCTGTCTATCAGTGATAGACAGAATAAAGCCAGATTTCTCCCTTAAAGTTATGATCATCAAGCAAAAACTGTCATACTTTAGACATATTATGCGAGCAAATGACAGTCTGGAGAAGATGATGATGCTTGCTAAATTTGATGGAAGCAGGAGAAGAGGAAGACCAAGAAGTAGATGGGTGGATGGAGTTAAAGAAGCAACTGGAATGCACCTGGAAATTCTGAAAGATATGGCCAGGGACAGATCTGGTTGGAGAATGTATGGCCATAGAATCACCAGGAGTCAAAAACGACTCGATGGAACATAACACACACAATCCAGTGACCAGCCTGCAGAACCATTTTACTGCTGCACCCTCGAATGTGAAAGGATTCTTCCCCCCCTACAGTGAGATTGGTATGTCATTGAGGGTATCACTCTAATGGTCAAATAAGCAAGTCTAATAAGCAAGATGGTGGTATTTCACCAGGTGATGAAAGACATCTACCATCTAGGTAGATGATAGACAGACATCAGAGGGTGGTATACGGTGGAGTGGAACCAAGGAAAATGAGGGTGACTAGTGGAGTCTGTACTAGGATCACTACTCTTTAATTTATATATTAATGATATAGCAGAAGATCTGAAGTTTGACATTCAGCTGTTTACTGATGATGCAAAACTAGGGATAGTTGATTAAAGATAATGTAGATATCTCACAGGATGATTTAAATAAACTGGCATTAGGGACAAACTACAATGTTTATCAATTTAATGTTGTAAAATGTAAGGTAATGCACTTCAAGATGAAAAGATTACACATTTTGTATCATATTGATGGTACTAGTTCACAGGAAATTGATGAGGCTAGGGATCTGGGGGGGGGGATAATGGTGGATATAGATTTGAAATTCAGAGGACATATTGCAAGAGTTGGAAAAACAGCTCAAAGAATTCCTTAGATGCTGAAGAGCACAATGACAAGTAAAGATAGGAAGATTATTATTCCTATCTTTATTTGGAAGGCTATGATTTGGCCACATGTTGACTACTATGCACTGATTTGGTCATCTGTGTTTCTTGGGGATTGGGAGGTTGTGAAGAGGATTCGGAGACAAATTTATTGAGGATAGGTTGAGGGTGTGTGGATTGCAGAGTTTAGCTGACAGGTGGAAGAGAGGGGATATGGTAGAAACCTATAAGTTACTAAAGGGATACTATACAATTGACACAAAAGAAATTTTTCAATGCATGGAGGAGTAGAGGGAAAACAAGGGGTCACACTTGGAAGCTGTCTAAGAGCATGCTAAGTAAGGGTGTGCAGACTAGGTTCTTTTCTTTTCTTGGAGAGTGGTGAATGACTGAAGTGGGTTGCTAGAGGTGAATGTGAGTGCCCCAACAGTGAATAGGTTTAAGGTGATGTATGATAGGTATTGTGTTAATGAGTAGAGTGGGTCTCCCGTAATGAGTCTTTTGACTCCATGGAGTGTCCACATAAATAATCACCTTCCTAGCCTGCAAATAATGATTACCTCTATTTTTTATCTTCTTCTTCTTCTCTTCTGTCTAAGATGGGTTGAGTCTTCTCTTGAGCAGGATCTTCCAGTCTTCTCTATTCCTTGCTGTTCGAAAAAGTTCCTTATATGTTCTGCATCCCGAGATGTTCTTTATTAATTTCAGCCAGGTAATTCTTGGTCTTCCGGGTCTTCTTTTTTCAGTTGGAAAAGTATTGATTAGGACATTAGGAAGTCTGTCTACGTCCATGCACACAGTGTGTCCAAACCATCTCAATTGTTTTCTAAATTTTTCTATTATTGTCTTTTTATACAATAGTTCTTGTCTGACTGTGATTTGTTTTCTTTTTTATCCAACTTGTTCTATTTATTTTTCTTAAGCATTTCATTTCAAATGCCAGCAGTTTTTTTCTCCTCTCTTTTTTTAACTGTCCACGTTTCTGCTCCATAGATGACTGTTGATATAATTATTGTTTCATATAATTTGATTTTGGCTTATTTAGATATCTTGTTTGTTTTCCAGATTTTCTGTAATGTCCATCCTATCACCATTCTGTGTTTGATTGTTTTGAGTTCATCTATTGTTTCTGTTAGTTTTGATCCAAGGTATATGAAGTTGTCTACTTGTTCTATTTGTTGTCCGTTTAGGGTGGCTGAGATGGTAGTTCCGTTCCTCCCTATTTTCATCACTTTTGTCTATTTATTGTCATGTCATATGTTTTACAGGTTTCATTTAGCTTGTTGGTCAACTTTTGTAGTTCATTTGGGGTTCTTGCAAGAAGGACAAGATCATCTGCATATTTGATATTATTTATGTTTAAACCATTAACATTGATTCCAGGTTCATTGTCTATTGCCTTCTTTACAGCTTCTTCTAGATATATGTTGAATAGGCATGGGGATGATGGGCATCCTTGCATTACTCCTTTTTGGATCTCTATGGGTTCTGTTGTGAGTGTGTCCTTATTAATTATTGCATTTGTCTTAGAGTAATATCTTATCAGAAACTGTATTATATATTTGTCTAGTGCTTTTTCTAGTAGAATTTTAAGAAGGATTTCTCTGTTGATGTTATCGAAAGCTTGTTTAAAGTCCATAAAACAACAATATAGTTCTTTATGGTCTTCCCAGCTGAGCTCTGCTATTTGGTGCAATGTGAAAATTTGGTTTATTGTTGAATAGTTTCCTCAGAAACCAGCTTGTTCTATGCCTATCATTTCTTCATAGGTGTTTTTTAATCTATTTTGTATAATTCTTATGAATATTTTTTATAGGTGTGAGGGAGTAAATTAATTGGTCTGTAATTTTTGCAGTCTCTTTTGTCTCCTTTCTTGTATATTGGGATGATCTTTCCAGTTCTCCAGTCATCTGGGATCTCTCCTGTTTGTAGTATTTTATTGAATAGGGTTGTTAAATATTTTATTGATATGTTGTCTCCATATGACCACAGTTCAGTAAGGATAGTATCAATACCTGGTGCTTTATTGTTTTTCATCTGTTTTATTGCATATCTAACTTCTTGTAAAATTTTTGGGTGATCATTATTTTCTTCTATTGTTGGCATTGTAGTTTTGTTTCCTTGGTGGAAGATAGTCTTAAAATGAATTGACCAGATTTTTCTTATATATTCAATATTCCCGGTTTCAGTCATCTTGTTGTTTATCATTGTTACTGCTTTTGCAGAGAATTCCTTTGTAATTTCTCTTACAGTATCATGGAACACTTTTGGGTTGTTTTGTTGGTATGCTTCTTGGCATTTCTTAGCTTTTTCTTCTAACCATTTTTTTTTGGCTTTTTTGCATAGGTTATCAACTTTTTAGTGCTCTGTATTTTTCTCTATTCTCTTCATTGTTTTGTATGTTTACAAGTATCTTGGCTTCTCTTTTCTCTTCTATGGTAGCTATGATTTCTTGGGTTATCCACTGTTTGTTTATTTTGGGTTTGGAACCTAGAGCGTCTTTTGCAATTGATAACACTGTTTCTTTTCCTTCTTCCCAGTATTTTCCGCTGTTCTTGAAGATGGAGGGTTTTAATTTCAAGCACATCTGTTCTAAAAATCGACTTCTGCTTGAGTTATCTTTTAGTTTTGATAGGTTGATGTTTTCTTCTTTTCTGATATTGTTTTTCCTGTTGAATTTTATCTTCACTTTGGCAGTTAATATTTCGTGGTCAATGTCAAAATCAAAACTTCTTAATGTTCGTACATTATTTACTGATCTTTTCCATTGTTTGTTTATGATGATATAGTCTATGCAGTTCATTATATTACCATCTGGGGATGTCCACGTATATTTATTATTAGGGCATTGATAGAACAATGTGTTTGTAATCATTAGATCGTTTGCTTTACAGAAGTGGAGTAATTGTTCTCCTCTGTTGTTAAGCTCTCTGTATCCAAATTCCCCATCACATCTTTTTTGTCTGCTGTGAACTGTCCTATTTTAGCATTCAAATCTCCCATCACTATCATGAGTTCTCTATTTTTGGGATTATCTATTTCCTGTTTTAGTTCTTCATAGAAATTTTCTATTTCTTCCTCTGAATGGTTACTGTCTGGTACCTATATTTGGATTATTTTAATTGTTTGACCTTTTTCTTTTGCTTATAGTTTGGCTGTGATTATTCTAGGAGACACTGGGTTTATTTCAATTACTGAGTGTGCAAGTTTCTTTTCAATTAATAATGCAACTCCTTCTCTGTGTATGTTATCTTTTCTTCCTGAGAAGTACAGTCTTCCCTCTGGTAAATCCATGAATCCATCTCCGCACCAATGTGTCTCTGATAAACCTAAAATACTCCATTTCAGTCTTTTTAAATTTTCCTGGACTAATTATAATTTTCCAGGTCGGTATAGTGATCTTATGCTGAGGGTGGCTACATGTTTCACATCCTTGGCTGACCACATTGCTGATTTCTCACCTACTCTATGTGGTCTTCGAGTAGGTGCGTCGGTTGTCCCGTAGCAGTAGCACTATCTTGGTTTGTAGACTTTCTCCTGCTCATGAAAGTTACTGGCATAATAATGTAGCCAGCTTGCCATGCCTCTGCTACATCCTTTGGTCCACGGCTTTTTATTCTTTATTCAGAGCAACCCATTTGGGTTTCCCCCATCTGCCACCCGGGGGATGCGCCTGGTAGGAGTGCGGTCTCCCCCAAGTCTATTTTTTATACTCCTCCAAAATTTTATGTATCATTTGTTCACCCCATTCTGCTTATCCTCCTAACTTATACTGCTAAAGAAGTTGTATTATATTTCTTTACATCAATATTCATTTTAGTCATTAAATTCTTTAACTGTTTTTCACTGACAACAATGAAATAAATTATGTTGAAAGAAATTGTAATTATTGAAACATATATTCATTGACTCTCAATAATATATTTATGTATGATGAAATTTTGTTTTGATAAGTTGTACCCTTTAAATAATTTATATCTCTGATTAATTTTAACTTTTATATGACAAACAATAATTAACTGGATTAGTTATGGTGGATAAATAAGCATTAATTCTAATTACAGTCAAGTTACCTTGTTCCGGGATCACTCATGCTGTGTCCATGGTAGCGATATGTAGTTACTTCCATTACTATGGGACCTTTACCTGCACGGCAAAATTCAGCAGCAAATTGAGTAGCTTCTCTAACTGCCAAAACATCCATACCATCCACCTGTAAAATGTTATTCATTACTTTCTTTTTTTTTTTTGTTTTAATATAAAAGTTATATAGTACTCTAATATGTTTTATATAGTATGTTTTATGTTTAATAAGTTATAAAAGCAGTAACAAATTACCAAGCTGAAAATTAAAACTTAAAAAAAAAAAAAAATTTGAAAATATCGCTAAATGAAATTAATGAATTTCAAATACTTTCAAATTTTGTGCAAATAAAATATTCCTTTTATAAAATAGATTTTTTTCTTTAATTTTGTCATAATAATTTTTCTATAACTTAACTCTAAATACATCTCCTTTATTCATTTTGATTCTGGCTCGATCACCGTGAGGAATGAGATGTTGGAATGACAGGGGAAGGGCAGACTGAGGAGGAGTAACTTCACATTCATGCATGTATAAAATGTGAGACTATTCTCAAAACAAGAATATAGATGTGAAATTTGGATTTCACATAGTGGATTTCAAAAAGATCTGACCAATGATAAATGCTTATATCCTTAAAAAAAAATTAGTTGAGGAATAATAAGCAAAAAAACACCATTCACAAGGTACAAATAACAACAATTAAGTTTTTATTTCAATTATATTACAATTTAAAAGGATTTCACATGTGCACTTCTGGTAACATACAGCTATTATTACTGATCTTTCATTAGGAGAGACTTAAGTTCATTAAGAGACTCAATGCAGCTAGCGCATGAGCTCTATGAATTATCCAAATTCCTAACTATACTTGGATTACATATAACTACTACCAGATGTATTCACATTGGTTTTATGTTTTAAGAGAAGATCAGAGTACTCAGAGGAAAACCACAGTCCAAGACAGACTAACTCAATGCTGAAAAAAACAGATGAACCTCAAATGAGTAATCACTAATGTGGCCAAACTGACAGATATACCATGCAACTCACTGCTCCCCATATAGGTTTGATCTGAGTATATTTAATCACAGCTTACCTTTTCCTTCTCGCCCATCTTTTTAACGTTTTTGTTTAAATTTTATTAAAAACATAATTCTGGTATGTTCAACAATGCCAAATTAGATAATCATTAAAAATAAATTTTAATTAGTCTATCCTACAGTCATAACTAATTCTTTCTTAATGTTTTTATCCCTCTCATCAAAGGCAGAGTGGGAATGCATAGCATACATATTAGTAATGTGGGTAGGCTAAGGAATTTATTATTATTATTATTTTAATTGTAATGTTTTAAATAGTCCAGAGGTCCAACATGGAACATTGTCATGCCACTTCAGGCCTCAAATAAGTGGCGCAGTAGTCTCACACTAGGAGATGAAATTTATGTCTAACCAGAGAATCATTCATGCTGTTTGTGATTCTTTCTTTGTGAGAGAATCGCAAACAGCAATCTATTTTATATATGACATGAATTAACTTATAAACTTCAAAAAGTAGTAGATGTATTTAATGTCATTGCCCATTAAGAGAACACCATTCTGTTTTATAGGCCTTGGATGAAAAAGTTCCATATTTGGTCTCTAGAGCAAGATTTCCAGAGTATCTAATCCTTAACCCACAATATTAATAACAACATACTATAGGCCAAGAATCTTTCATGTGTGGGATTGACATAAAAAAAAATTAAATCCCTTCTCCATCTCACGTTAGGTAAATTAATCAGATCACAACTAATCAACTGATTCTCACAACTACACCATAATCCCTCCATAAACTTTGGTAAAGTTGCAAGCCATAATCCAATATGGCCCTGACTAAAAACTTCCTTTCTCCTGTAAGTGAAGCTTCTCTTAATTAAAAGAATTAAGATCTGTTGGACTTTATTAGTTGTCTTACCAATTTTCTTCCTATATTCAAATTCCTGCCAAGTCCTATACTATTCTGGATTAACAAATGTAATGGTTTTACAAATGTCTTTTTTTCTATTCATCAAGTGTTTTCTTAAATATATGCCAAGAAATCTAGTGGCCTTGTTCTTGAGATGTAACTATTTTGTTTAACTTGATAAACAGTAATCTGCAGCTGTAAGAATTGTTGCTTTAATGGAAAACTCAATACGATGTGTCAAGAATATGATTGTAATGTTATTAATTTTAATGTAGCTTTATAGATAGAGGAACTTTGGGTAATGCAGAATGCCATTTTACAAACAAAATGTATTCCATATTACCCAAAGTCCCATGTAAGCATTTGTAATTGATCATGTTTTTTGAAGCACTTTGTACAGTAGTGAACAAATTAATCCAAACACATATTTTAAAGAAAAATTTTAATTTTGCAAGGAAATAAGTACAAAAAATAAACTCCAACTTCACCTAATTATTTATATGTGCTCCTCTGTACCTAATAAATTCATTAATTTGTTTAGACATGGACTCTACCAATGTAGAACACAATTTTCTTATTTCTGCATCTTGAAACCATACTTTTATAATGGAATGTATTAAGTTATCCTTTATATCACAATTTAATTTTCCAAGTCTCTTCTTCACTATTGCCCACAAATTTTTTAGAGGGTTAATGTCAGGAGAGCCATTTGTTCACTGAAGCAATTGGATCTTGATTTTTGAAGAACTCTTTCACTTTTTTTGAAGTGTGGCATGGAGTGAGATTCTGCTGGAAGATGAGTTGTCTTTCTGGATCTGTTAGGACCACTCTTTTCTCCAATATTTTTATATATTGGTCACTTTTTATCATTCTGATTTGTGAACATAGGGGTACTTGCTTTCCTTGGACAAAAAAATGGGTATCATCTGAGAATATGACCTCCTTCCACTTCTCAACAGTCCAATCTTTGTACACTTTTGCCCACTGGAGCATCTTTAGCCTTCATCAACAGTTGTTTGTTTCTTTTTTTTTTTGGTAAATGGGATCCTTCCTGCTTCCAACAATCTTCAGTGGACTGTCATGTCAGAAACATTAATCATACTAGCTGCAAATTTCTATGTAAGTCTACAGAAGACAATCTTGGATTCATTTTGTTTATCTTAACTAGTAAACAATCTTAGTCAGTGCAGTTTTCCTTTTTTGTTCCCATTTTCCTTTTCTGTCAGAAGAAAGGTACCTATCTTCCTAAACCTCTTTAAAATCACATTAACAGTACCCAAACCAACACCACATTCATTGGCTCATTTGTCTTTTAGTCATGGATGTGTGCTAAGAAAGAGTACATATTTTTGAATGCTTTCTTGTAAATGTATCCATTTTATAGCTACACAAAATGAATAAAATACTGTTTTATTCATTTTGTGTAGCTATTAAAAAACACTATTAAAAATGCACAACACTATTAATAAACATCAGACACAGTTAAAACATGCAGCATTCATCCAAAACTGAAAATAGTAAATTGAAACCAAAACTGAAATTATGAATCACAGCAGCAGCAGTGATATGGTTGCCACTAATCTGGTGACTGGGGTGGCCCAGTCACCGGATTAGTGGCAAGTATTCACTGGGGTATGTTTGCACTTCAGTATGGTAACTACGTGTGGGCAGTTTTCTCTAACAATTTTGAAGAGTTTGTCATTCTTTTGGCATAGTTTATTAGTGGTGAATGTTTCAAATATTTCATGGACTTCTAAATAATCCTGTATATTTAAAAAGCACAATACAGTGGTGCCTTGGTTAACGACGGTAATCCGTTCCAGGATTACCGTCGTTAACCAAGGCATGATTCCCCATAAGATTTAATTGAAAAACGATTCATTTGTTCCGGCTCCTCCCCACAACCATAGTACATATTAAAAATGCAGATAAAACTCATTTAAAATGTCATAAAAATATGGTAAATATCATTTATTTATTATACAGTATATGTATTTGCTACAAAAAAAAATTAACATTAATAAAATGAATTGTTCATGAAAACAGTTTTTAATTATCAATCTTCACCAGAAGGACAATTGGGCTCACTTTGGAGTTTTTTGACAAATGGACCTGTAAAAAATATGTCTAGGGTTGTTTGCTTCTGCCTCTTTTTTAAAATGTTTCTGAAAAACTGCATGGACTTTTCATTAAATAGATCTGCAGTTCTGATAACCTCAGATTTGTTTGGATTCCATTTCATAGCAACATTTTGAACTTCCTTCCTCCCACTTTGCCAAAACATTTTTGATTTCAGCAGTTGTAATTTGTTCTTTCTCTCCATTCTCATTTTCAGATGAAATTTTCCATTTCCTTTTCTTCACATTGTTGCTTGAAAAGTTCTTTTAGCTCATCAGTAGTCAGTTCTCGGTCATGCATCTTCTTCCTCTACTTCGAAGTTAAGATCATGAGCAGTTGCCATAATACCCTTTACCAATTTGTGTCCTTCATCTGAAGTAAGTTTCTTCATTACCAAAGGAAGGACAGTTTCCTTCATGATGCTTTGAGACATTTCATTGTTACTTCTTGCCAAGCCTTTACAATTAGCCTAATTGCTATGACAATGTTGAATTCTTCCTTCCAAAATTTTCTTAGGGTTATGTTGGTAGCCTCACACATTTCAAAGCACCTGGTAAAAAGTGCCCTTGTGTAAAGTTTTTTAAAATTTGCAATTATCAGCTGATCCATAGGCTGAATCAGAGATGTAGTCTTGGGAGGAAGAAAAATCACCTTGATAAAATCTAATTCCTCTGGTAGCTCTTCTTGTATGCCCGGTGGATGGCCAGGTGCATTATCCAAGGTTAAAATGGCTTTTAGAGGCAGATTGTTTTGCTCAAGATAGTCTTTGACAGTTGGTTCAAAGACTTTGCGAATCCAGTCTCTAAATTCTATTCTTGTGATCCAGGCTTTGCTGTTAGACTTCCACAAAACACCAAGATTGGATTTAGAGACATTGAACTTTTTGAATGCTCGGGGATTCTCTGAGTGGTAGATTAACATTGGTTTTACCTTGCAGTCTCCACTTGCATTTGCTGCTAAAAGCAATGTTAACTTATCATTCATTGGTTTATGACCAGGAAATGTTTTTTCTTCTTTTGTGATAAATGTCCTGTTGGACATTTTCTTCCAAAATAACCCGGTCTCATCACAATTGAAGACTTGTTGAGGTAGGTATTCGCCTTCTTCTATAATTCTTGTAAAGCTATTGACAAATTTATCTGCTGCTGCTTTGTCAGTACTAGCTGCCTCTCCATGTCTGACCACACTAGGAATTCCTGTTCTTTTTTTAAAGTTGTCAAACCAACTTCTGCTACCTTTGAAATCATCATTATTTACCTCAGAACTTGATCTCGAAGTCTTCTTTTTTCAAATCTTGATAAATCTGTTTAGCTTTCTGACAGATTGCATTTTGAGATGTACTATCACTAGCCATTTCTCTTTCTTTGATCCAAATTAGTAATAGATTTTCCATTTGCTCAAAAAGAAGCCCTCTGGCATTCAACCTTGAAGTTCCCTTAGCAACCTTAGCAATCTTAGCTACCATAAGTTCTTCTTTCGTAGCCAAAATGGTTGAGATTGTAGAATGACTGGTTTCATATATTCGAGCTGGCTGCATAACTTTCACACCTTCATGATGTTTTGCTATTATTTCTTTCTTCTGTTCAATAGAGAAAATTTTTCTGTTTTTTTTTTCCTCACTTGCTTTCTTTTTGGGACCCATTTTGTCACATGGTAAAAAAATTCAATCTATTAAAAAAAAAAAGATAAGCAAAATACGGTATTATTACAAATTCAACAACACTAAGACAAGGGATACAAAGACATATCGTCACCTGAAAATAAAAGTAAAAGTTCAAAAAAAAACCTTTTTGAAATAAAAGTTAACAGTTAAATTCGAAACCTGCAATTTTTGACTTAGTACATTTTGCTTGTAAGGTGACGATATTAGATACAGCACTTATCATAACATACACTGATTAGCAGCTTATAGATACAACAATTATTATACAGATGAGATTTGATTTTGCCTTTTGATGGCAAACGAACAGTGACATGCACCCGCCAATTTATTGTCTATATGAACAAACACATAAAAAATAAATGCTTTAAATACTCATTTTCATCATAAAACTCATTTATAACCACAAATTTTAAAATAAAGCACAGTACACTACAAGTAAAGAAACAATAAATGGAAAACATAAACAGCTGGCTATGATGAGTCAAACATATCTGAGCTTCACAGCTATGCCGCTTGGCTGTTCTCTATTTGACAATGTCTTCCCGAGCGTGGCTGAGTGCGATCGGAAAATTCCGATTTTTTAGATCGGATAGAAGTTCACATAATCGAGAGTCGTTAACCAAGAGGATTTTTTTCTTACAGCCACTTTAGGTGTGTGTGTGTGTATGTATATATATATATATATATATATATATATACACACACACACACACACACACCTAAACCTCTTTTTATGCGAATTTTTTTTACGTGAATTCGGATATCAAAAATAATTTTTTTTTATGCGATTTTTATTCAATTTTACACGACCAACCTAAAGTTTAAGTAAGGAAAAAATCCGTAATTCAAGAAAATTCTGAGAATTTTGTAGAATTGCATTCTCGTTTCAATTAAGAAAATTCTAAATTATAGAAAATTCTGAGGTTTTTTTTTTTTTTTTGCATTCTCGTTTCAATTAAGAAAATTCTACATTCTTACAAATTTCATTTATTGGGAATTCCCTGAATTACATAACTGACTGCACATAAAAAAGCAGTTCTTAGCAGTTTGAATTTGGTGTTTGAGTAGATAATACAGTTACCACATTTTTTGCATTTGCATTTTTTAAGTGAAATCAAAATAAAAATTGCGTTATAAAATTAATAATTTTGCCAAGAAATAAAAAATGGTAAGCTATCTGTAATTTTCAAACTTTCATTTCATTAACCGAAGATTTTGTTCCAGCCTTCACATGATGTTGCCGATGACCAAAAAAAAAAAAAAGGAAAGCCGTTCCCTTGGATATAAAAATGAAATTTTAGATCGTCTTCAAACTGGGGGTAGGGACAAAGGCTCTGGGTAAGCATTTTGGAGTCCATCAATCAACTGTCAGATCTATAAAGAAAAATGAAGAGGATATTAGAAAAGCAGCATGTTCTGGTACAAAATTGAGTGCGAAATTATCATCATACACAAGAGATGTTGTTCTAGAAAAGGCCGAAAAAGCTTTAGTGATGTGGATAGAAGATAATGTACAAAAAAGAATGCCAGCTGACCGAAATTCCATCAAGCAATCAGCATTGAGATTTTATGAACAGATTAAAAAACTGCAGCCAGATACTTCATCTCAATCGAGGAAAAAATATGAATTTCATGCAAGCAATGGTTGGCTGGCTAAGTTTATTAAAAGACATGTTCTTCATAATATAAATATTAAAGGTGAAACGGCTTCTGCTGATGAAACAGCTGCTAAAGCATTTCCACATAAACTTGCTAAAATAATTGAAGATGGAGGTTACACTCGTGAACAAGTTTGGAATATGGATGAAACCGGCCTTTCCTGAAAAAAAAAAAAAAAAATGCCAAAACAGAACCTGCGTATCAAACATGCAAAAAACTGTTGGTGGGTTCAAAGCAGCAAAGGATCGCATAACACTCCTGTTTTGTTTGAATGCTTTAGGAGATCGGATGTTAAAACCACTGCTCATAAATCGATCATTAAGATAATGGCCAATGAAAGCCGTAGATTTTCAAAAATTGCCAGTTCATTGGATGGCCAAACAAAAAAGCTTGGGTGACCATTGATATTTTCACTCAGTGGTTCCACAAACATTTTGTGCCAGAAGTTAGATGTTATTTGAATGACAAGGGTCTCAAATTTAAAGCACTTTTGATTCTTGATAATGCACCCGGTCATCCTGTCATATAACATCCAAATGTGCATTTTTTTTCTGCCGCCCAATACCACATCATTGCTACAACCTCTAGATCAGGGTATAATTGCAACTTTTAAAATATATTATGTCAGACGAACATTTCAGTACGTTTTGAACACACTAAATGATGATGAAACACAGTCAGTTATGGATGTCTGGAAAAAAATTTCAATTATGGATTGTATTGATCAGGTTCGATTATCGTTATCTGAATTGAGACCAGAAACTATGAATGCATGTTGGAAAGCTATTTGGCCCGCAAGTGTTAAAGAGAATGCTCTTGTTCCCTTCAATCATATTGCAGAATTCCCTAATATAATAAGTTTGGCATGTGAAATTGGCAGAGAAGGATTCGATGATCTTACGTCGGCAGATATAGAAGAATTGTTAACTGATAAACCTCTTAGCGTAGACGAAATAGTGAAGATTGTTTCTGAGACTCCTGAAAGCAAAGAAGTTAATGATAATGATCAAGATAATCCTACTTTTACTGCTAATATTATTAAAGAAGGTCTTAAACTGGCCAGTAATTTAGGCAATTATTTTGCCCGACATAATCCAAATGAAGAACGTGCTGGGAAGTTTTCACGTGAGCATCTTCATCAAATTCCTGCCATGTACCCTCAAGGGAGGTGTACAGAATGTGATAGCACTACATGAAAAAAATTACATCATTACTAACTTCCTATCTACAATTTTCCTCCAAATCAGTCTGTTACTTGTCAAGACTCCAATATTATCAGATCTTATATTTCTATCACCTAAGGCACCTTGTACCGTATCAATCCACCTATATATCTTGGTCTTCTTCTGGGTCGTTTTGCTGCAACCTGGCAGAGAAAACTTGTTTTGCTATTCTTTCTTTGCCCATTCTATTTAAGTGACCATACCACCTGAGATTAGCTCTGTTAACGCATTCCTGGATGCGGACAATGTCAAGTTCTTTCCTAATAACCTCATTTTAATATGATATTGCCATTGATGCCATCTGTTCACGCCTCTAATCTTTCTCAGGATTCTCATATCTGTGGTCTCTAGTCTTTGTCAAGTGCAGCCACTGTAAGACTCTTATACCACCATACATAAGCATTTCTGGACGAATATCATCTACTCCTGCTGCCTTTCCACATTTCAAGCCTCTGATGGCTTTTTCTACTTCAAGTATGGATATGTATTCCTGACTGCGTGCCTGGTCAGTGTTTTTTACCACATACTCAGATCCATAAGTTAAAACTGGTTTGAACACTGTCTTGCATACAGCTAATTTAGTGTTCCGACTAATTTCTCTCTTATTCCATATAAATTTATTCATTTGACTTCCTACCATACCAGCTTTGCTGATTCCGTTGTCTATTTCTATATTTAATTTACCATCTTCACTAAAAATCGTGCCCAAGTAGCTGAAATGTTTTACTTGTTCCACAGGTTCTCCATTCACAACACAGTTGACATTTTCAATGATTCTGCCTATTTTCATTGCCTTTGTCTTTTTATTGCTGACCTTCATACCATATCTATCACAACAGTTATTAAATTTAGTCAGAGAATCTTGCAGACTTGTAGCGGATTTATTGATAAGTATAACATCGTCCACATAAAGCAAAGCGCTGACATTAACATCTCCAATTTTGATATCATGTTTAATACCACTTTCCTTCATAATGTGATCCATATAGATAATTAATAACAGAGGGGATAATGTACATCCTTGTCTCACACCAGATTTAACATTAAACCACCTTCCTGTACTTCCTTCAATTCTAACTGCTGACTTACAACTCAAATAAAGACTAAGTATTTCTTGATATAATTCCCCATTGACATCATATAACTGTAGTGTTTTGAATAGCTTCTCTCTTGGCACCTTGTCATATGCCTTTTCCAGATCAACAAAACTTAAATACAGATCTTTGTTATATTCCCATGATTTCTCCACTATTTGTCGTAAAGTGAAGATCTGATCGTGACAGCCTCTATTTGGCCTGAATCCAGCTTGTTCTTCACCAAGCTTTTCTTCCACAATCCTTCTCAACCGTTTCTCAAGTACACTTGCATATATCTTACCAGGAACACTCAGTAATGAAATACCTCTGTAATGCTCACATTCAGTTTTATTTTCCTTTTTATATGTCATCTCATGGGTACTATGAGAGCTCTACTCCAATCATTGGGAATTCATCCCTCTGTCCAGGCTTTCTGAACTATGCAGTGCAGCCACTGTAAGACTCTTATACCACCATACTTAAGCATTTCTGGACGAATATCATCTACTCCTGCTGCCTTTCCACATTTCAAGCCTCTGATGGCTTTTTCTACTTCAAGTATGGATATGTATTCCTGACTGCGTGCCTGGTCAGTGTTTTTTACCACTGTGCTGTCATCACTGCTTGTTTCATTTAGTAGTTTTTCAAAGTAATTACTCCATACTTCAGGAATATCTTTTTCTCCCGTTTTTTTCATGTCGCCTTTATCATCTCTAACTACTTTTACAGCACTCTTTCCTCCATTCCTAAGCTTCTTCAACAACCTCCAGAATATTTTGCCACCTTCTTGATATTTATTTTCTATATTCTTGCCAAAGTCCTCCCATTACTTTTGTTTAGCTAGTTTACACAGTGTTTAGCATTCTTGCATTTGTCTCTCTATTCTCTAAGAGTACAAGCTGACTTATTTGCCAGGAACTTTTGATATGCTTTCTTCTTTTCCTTCACTGCCTCTTTAACTTCCTGTGTCCATCATGGAGTTCTAATTTTTCTATCCTTACAGACAACTTCAACGCATGCCTCTCTAGCTGAATCAATCAGGGCTTTCTTCAAGGCTTGCCACTGAATCTCCAAGGTTTGATTCCTGTTCTCAAACTCTTTCATTTTTTCTTCAATAATATTTGTGTATTTTAGTCTACAGTTCACATCTGAGAGCTGCTCAACTTTTATTCGCTTTAAAACTTTCTTACATGTTACACTTTTTCTTACACTTTCACGTGAGCTTAAGTTGTTAATGTTTTCATATAGAGTATTATATTGCAACTTATCTAAAGCATCAACACATCGATTAATAACTGAGTTCATGCCTAAAACTACTGAAACAACCAGTGGTACATTTGTTCAAGACATGACAAGAAGAATTCCACAAGTTGAGGTGGATGTCGATGAGATAATACCATCTCTAGTAGTTCTAGTGATATTACAGTCTCATGAAAACGAAAGCTTTCATGTTTATTGTCAGAAAATGATAGCGAATAACATAATTTTTTTATAGAATACTTAGTAAACAACTGAAATGAATATTTTTTTTAAGTTATTAAAATTCATTATATGTATGTGTGTTCTCCATGAAATGTAAATAAAAATCTTATGATCCTAACAAATTTAATGTTTGTTTTTTTCATATTTTGCTTATATTTCATGTCTGGAACTAATCTTCACTTTTTCTATGGAGTCAGTAGTTCTTTTTATGTGAATTCTATTTACACGTAACTTTTAGGAATGTATCTATCACGTAAAAAGAGGTTTAGGTGTATATTTTCTTTATGCTTACATGGTGATCAGAATACATCGGTTGTTGGTAAATCGTGTAAATCTAGAAAGTTGAGTTATAAGTAATGTTGCTTATGTACTGTTCTTGGAAATTTTGAATAAGGTGAATGTATAAGGAGATGAGTGGGAATAGCAGTTTTATACATTTAAGTAAGGTTTTACATTTTGAAATGCAAGGATGGAATGTGTTTGTACTCCACTTGTGGAAATATTGTACAAGAACTAAAGATGCACATGATCTAGGGGAATTTTAAGAAAGGATCAAAATTTCAAGGGAAAAGTAAAAAAAGTTAGGGATATGCTAAGTGAGAAATATAGTAATAGTAAAGGGGGTTATCATTATGCAAGGCCTGAATTAGACATATCTGGTAACCTGGATTTTGGAATGAGGATACTTTGAAGGAGATACCAAAACAAGTATCAATATGACAGAGAACAGAATAAAGAAATACAATTTATGGAGTCTGGTGAATGAGAGAAAAGACATGATATGACATGATAAAAGTAGGCAAGAACTAACTTATCTGATAGATATTGAGGAAAATATAAGATGAAAAGAGGAGTTAGAAATAAGACCTCCCTGGAAATTATATAAATGTGTGGAAAAAGGGAGTAAAGGAATTTTTACATGAATGTGATGGACAAGTGTAACATATAGCTGTGGACATGGCAAATGCAATAACAGCAAATGAACTTGCCTCCAAAGAATAGGTAAATGTTGTTGTTTGGAATTATGGTTGAAGTAACTAAGGTATTTATGTGCTTCTGGTTGGTTCGTCTGTTCACAGGATGAAAAACTTGGATTTACAGGAGAAAAAAAAATACCTATCTCCACATGAAACAGCTAACTCACCTTAAAATGAAATGCCTTTATAAAGGTTCTTCCCATCCTTGAGAGGATATTTAAACCCAGGCCTTTTCAATCAAAGAGCATCACTGATACCAATTAAGCTTCAGATGCTCCAAAAACAGGTAGCAATAACACTTAGTTGGAAAGTTTTTGAGTTTAAATCTTATCCAAGATATGAGGGGGAACTTTATAAGGATTTTAACTCAAGGTGAGGTAGCCAGTCTTATACAGAGGCAACAGGATGATTCCTTCCAGAAGCAGGTTTCTCTGCTGCAAAACCCAAGCAAGCCAAAGAACACATGCACGACAAAGACAGAAACCATGGAGAGAGGATTGACTGACCTATCATTACCAAAATAAGGTTTATGTAAATCCAATTACTTGGTCACTGAGTCTAAAATAAAATAAGGAAAAAATTATATATAAAAATGATAAAGTGGCCCTTTTTTGATGAACACTACATTCTAAAGAGTTCTCATTATTAAAAATAATAAAAATGTACAAACCCAGATACCAGGTATATAATCTCCACGTGTATAATAATCTGTACTTGCTGATGCACGTTCTACACTTGTTCCCATTCCATATCCATTATTTTCACAAACAAAGACTGCAGGTAAGCTCCAGAGCTTTGCCATATTATATGCTTCAAAGACTTGTCCCTGATTTGCAGCACCATCACCATACAGTGTTAAACAGACATCATCACGTCCCATATATTTGAAAGCAAAAGCAATACCAGCTCCTAGAGGTACCTTGACAATATAGAAAAATAAAGAATTGAATTAAAATTAGTTTAATTCTTAGGTAGAGTTTTAATTTGTAATTCACTGGGAATAGACTTCTATGTATCCACTGAAATAACAGTAATTCAAATTATTTTGCATTTCTGAAGGATTTTTTTTTATCAATAAAATTTCATGACATGAAAAGTATAAATAATTCCAAAAGCATTACAAAAACTCTATTAACATAAATTGATTTTTTCAGAAGTAGGAAAATGAATAACTAAATTACATAAAATGGCAATTCACATTATCATATGATAAAACTCCATAACAGGTTCTGTAAGTAATATCTTCTCTCTCTTTTCCTTTTGCATAGTATTTTATTGTAAATGTAGCACTGATAATTTACAATGAAATCCATCTTTTTTCAGAGGCTGTCAGCTAGTCAGAGAGAATAGCGATAACAGTGATTCACTGATAGTGTTGAATTTAATTTAATTGAAGTTACGTGAATTTATGCTGAAGTTATGTTAGAAATAGATCATTCTTATTGAACTACTTGTAAAAGAGCTCTCATTATTATAAATTGCTCTGCTATGGACAGCGTCAAGAATTTTAAGGAAGGTTTTAGGTACACTACACCAAACATGTGAGTAGTATTCTAAGGATAGGTGAATGTCGAATTTATATAGAGTTAAAACTTAGGTGGGTGCAAAATAGCATCCTGAATGAAAGAGAAAGCCTGGTGATTTTGGACGCTGAGGAAGGTATTGATGTGATGTGTTTATGCCAGGAGAGACTGGAGATAAATGTTAGTTGAAGCACAGAGTTCTGCTTCTGCCTGTTGATTTGGGTATTACTGAGGATAAGGGTAAATGAGCTAAGATTTTTTTTGCGAGAGAAAAAAACAGCATTTTAGTGCATTGAAAGTGATCACATTGTCTTTGTCCCACTGAAGGATGATATGTACATCAATGTTTAAGGCACTGACTGCAGATCATCTTGAAGCTTGAGAGTGCTAAACACTGCATGGCTTGACAAATAAGTAGGATGAATGGAAATTACTATCTACAAAACTTTCAATTGATTAGTGATAACTGAGAGTAAGTAATTTATGTACAGGAGAAAGAGTAGGCAACAGGACAGGGCCCAAAGGACTCTGTATTGGTGGTGTAGCCTGAACAGAGGGAGCCAGCTACCTAGTTACAGAGGGTGATAGGCAGATCAGAGGATGGCAATTTGTTTATCAGGCTTTGATGCCAAACACAATCAAAAGCTCTGGAAATGTCAAGAGTGACTTCAAACCCTTCATGGCATGTGTCCAATGGTGGGGTGATGTAAGCTAAGCAGTCATCTGTGGATCTTGAATATTGGAATCCATACTGGTGGTTGCTGATTAACAGGTGAGCCTCTAGGTAGTGAGAAAAAAAGTTGGCTATTGATGACTTTCTTCACTATTTTGGAGAGGACTGAGCTGATGACAACTGGTTGGTAGTTTGACGGTACACTTCTATCTCTTGTTTGTGGAATAGGCTGGATATATGATTAGCTTCCATGAATTGGGATAAGTACCAGCTATGCATAAAAGATGGTAGAGATGATAGAGGACAGGTGTTAGCTCTGGGGCACAATGTTTGAGAACAATTGGAGAGATGCCATCAGGGCCAGGAGACTTATTAGTGTTTCAGTTATTTAGTAATTTTCTTGTCTTTTTGCTAAAAAACTACAGGAGGCACTTGGTGCTTGGATTCCAATATGGCAGGAGGCGATTTGCCTTGGTCCTCTGTGCAGGAGTTCAAGGAAAAGAGTGATGCTAAGATATCAGCATTATATTTGGGTGAAGTGACAATGGTGTGCATCCAATGGCCTTAATAAGGATCAGATTTGGCCAGGAGGCAAATGCTCTGCTGTTAGTATTTATGAAATCAGATTTAGATCAGCTGATGACTGTTTTGCATTTGCTGCATATGAAGCTAAGGTTCTTGATGCGTGCCACCTGTTGTAAGCTGAATTTTTGTTTTCAATTAACATCACTGAATAAAACGTACAATAAAAATTTCTGAGATGATAGAGGACAGGTGTTAGCTCTGGGGCACAATGTTTGAGAACAATTGGAGAGATGCCATCAGGGCCAGGAGACTTATTAGTGTTTCAGTTATTTAGTAATTTTCTTGTCTTTTTGCTAAAAAACTACAGGAGGCACTTGGTGCTTGGATTCCAATATGGCAGGAGGCGATTTGCCTTGGTCCTCTGTGCAGGAGTTCAAGGAAAAGAGTGATGCTAAGATATCAGCATTATATTTGGGTGAAGTGACAATGGTGTGCATCCAATGGCCTTAATAAGGATCAGATTTGGCCAGGAGGCAAATGCTCTGCTGTTAGTATTTATGAAATCAGATTTAGATCAGCTGATGACTGTTTTGCATTTGCTGCATATGAAGCTAAGGTTCTTGATGCGTGCCACCTGTTGTAAGCTGAATTTTTGTTTTCAATTAACATCACTGAATAAAACGTACAATAAAAATTTCTTCCTTTCTTCCTTCTTAATTACCTTTCCTAGATGCCTTTCTGTCTTCCCACCAATAAACTTACATTTTCCTCTATGTAATCAACCTACACTGACTTGTACAAATATAATAAATACCTTTTGACACTGAGCTAGGGCAATTTTTTCTAATGACCTAGCCCTGCAATGGGAACTCCAAAATATAGACAGCACTAGTTATCCAAAGAAAAATATTTCATGTTCACACCCACCTTTACTTATATACAAAATCGCATTAATTATAGAAAAAAAAAAAGGGAAAACAGCGTGTAAACTACATCTGATCCTCCTCCCTTGAATTTTTTTTTTTTTTATTACGAAGTACAAGAAAAGTTCCATTCAACCATTAAGACTCAGGTGTCTATAAATTAATCCATATTTACTGGGTGCATAGCAACAGTTAAGACAGGAAAGAAAAAAATGCTACATAAAAATATCAGATACAGACAATATGTCATGTAAGAAAATGCAACCCATGTTGCAAAACTGCCACAGAAAAGACTTGGAAGGAAGACACACCATTCATAAAATGCAGCACTGATCTGAGATAGATTCAAGAATGTTCCTGAAGTTGACAAAAACTTAAATCAAAATGACTACCACACGCTAGCATTTGTACAGTTGCAACACATCTAAAATAATCTATCAGGATTGCCTTATAAATCTGCTCCTCATTAAAAGCTTACCCCCATTCCCGGCTCAATCACAAAATGTGCTCTTCCCTACCAAAGAAATTACCCATTACTAGTGATGTGTAAACAAAATCCAAATGTGCATCTATTGCCCTTGTCTAACTTGATGGTAACATTATTATAGAATGTGAGCAAGTTACTCAAACCTTCCCTTAGTGAACCCATGCTGTTTATTACAAAGTAGAGATTCTTTGTCAACCCATTTCTGAATGCGAGCCCTAGCCAACTTTTCCAAAATCTTCACCACCACCACTCCAGAGATATTGACACGTCAATAGTTGGATACATCAGTCTTTGTACCACCCTTGTACAATGGGATTACCATACATTCTTTCCACTCCCATGTAATCATCACTGTTTGGGGGACTCACAAATAGGCTGGTCAAAACCAGTTCAGCTGAACATTCTTTTAGCACTAGTCCCTATTGCTGAATTCTTATAGAGTTTGTGCAACAGCTCTAGTACCTCTTCCTCATACACCTGAGTGTCTTCATCCATTGAAAAGATAGCAGTGAGCACAATGTTACATTACACCAAGTTAATAGTTTTTTTTTTTTTTTTTTTTTTTTTTAGCAAAGTGGGCACTCATTAGTTGAACAATCTCTTCTGCATCCATCACCCACATACTACTTGCATTCAGTCGAGTTATTCTTTAATATTCATTCTTTCTTTTACTTGCAGCACAACAAAATTCTTTTGTATTCTCTTTAGATTGCAAAGCCAATTTCTTTTCACATTCAGTTGTGACACTTCTGGCCTGCTCTTTATAATTTTCATGCACATTATATTCCTTCCACATCATCCTTTTCTTATCTCTTGCTTAATAAGATTACACATCCATTTCATTCCTACCCTATTTATTCTTTAAACTCTAGTAACACATTCCAATATTGCATCATTCATGAGTATTTTTTTAAATGTTTCCCATAAACTGTTGATATTCTACCCATCAAACAAATGATACCATGGCTCAGAACCCAGCAGACTCCTCAGTTGGTCATAATTTTCTGCTTTGTAGTTAGCATGTAACCTTTTGTGAATGGAATGATCATACAATACTCACTTCCCAAGTGAGTATTGTATGATCACTGTCACCAACCAGAGGTAGAATAGTTAACCGAAATCCTCTGTTACACTATATCAAATCTAAGGTCACGTTCGAGTTCCCTCTGTCACATGCTGCTTGAGGAAGTTGTCTTGCAACAACTCAATAAATTCCGTTTCATTCTTCTCGCGAGATTTCACTGCCCAATCAATGTTTAGATAATTAAAGTGTCCCATTATGATTTCTAGTTTCTCACCCATCACTTTATCTGATGATTTCTTTGTCACTAGCAACAGATCCACCAGGTTTGTAACAACACCCTGCTATGTATTTGATTTTGCTAGATCTCCACCTCACACCAAATGACTTCAAACTCACTGTCACATGAGAAACTATTATTAGAATTACAGTTATAAGTCTCTATGCTAACTGGATTCAAGTGATCCGATATCATTAGAACCACACCACTCCAATCTTATCTATTTTTCCAAAAAATACACCTTTTACACTAGATACAAGTTATATGTCTAACTCAGATAGCCAGGTCTCATGAATGCCTGCAATTTGAGGTTTTAAAATATTCACCACGGTAACAAACTCTACCCCTCTGTTTCTGATACTCCTATTATGCGAGAGTCAGGGATACAGTTATGATTAGAGGAATGGTGAGAATCTGTCTTTCTTACACAGATTCTCACCATTCCTCCCATCATAACTGTTTCCCTGACTCTCTGTGTTAGTTCTCATACCAATTAATAATTTTTCAACACTCCTGATACCCAAACACATTCAAGTGTAGGCCATCTCTCTTATACAAATCTATTCTTCTGTCAGACTCACACTATACATCCAAAAACTTGCCAATGCATCGAACTATTTGCCACCATAGCCTTCCTTAATTTATTTCTCTCAATATCTAGGTAATATAATTATGATTTTCACTTTCTCACTCTTCACTCCCGCTTCTTCCAACAACCCTTTCGCATCTTCTCTCATACTGAACTTATCATTAATTAAGTCATTTGTACCTACTAGAATTACAAATCTCTTCTGCTTTTTTTTAATTGCATTTGCTAGTCATCATCAAATTCCTGCCATGTACCCTCAAGGGGTGTACAGGATATGACAGTACTACATGAAAAATTTACATCATTACTAACTTCCTATCTACAATTTTCCTCCAAATCAGTCTGTTACTTGTCAAGACTCCAACATTATCAGATCTTATATTTCTATCGTCTAAGGCACTTTGTACCTTATCAATCCACCTATATCTTGGTCTTCCTCTGGGTCGTTTTCCTGCCAACCTGGCAGAGAACACTTGTTTTGCTAATCTTTCCTCTCCCATTCTATTTAAGTGACCATACCACCTGAGATTAGCTCTGCTAACACATTCCTGGATGCTGACAATGTCAAGTTCTTTCCTAATATTCATTTTTAATATGATATTGCCATTGATGCCATCTGTTCATGCCTCTAATCTTTCTCAGGACTCTCATATCTGCGGTCTCTAGTCTTTGGTCAAGTGTTTTACTTCTGACCCAGCTCTCAGATCCATAAGTTAAAACTGGTTTGAACACTATCTTGTATACAGCTAATTTAGTGTTCTGACTAATTTCTCTCTTATTCCATATGAATTTATTCAATTGACTTCCCACCATACCAGCTTTGCTGATTCTGTTGTCTATTTCTATATTTAATTTACCATCTTCAGTAAAAATCGTGCCTAAGTAACTGAAATGTTTTACTTGTTCCACAGGTTCTCCATTCACAACACAGTTGACATTTTCAATGATTCTGTCTATTTTCATTGTCTTTGTCTTTTTATTGCTGACCTTCATACCATATCTATCACAACAGCTATTCAATTTAGTCAGAGAATCTTGCAGACTTGTAGCGGATTTATTTAGAAGTATAACATCATCCGCATAAAGCAAAGAGCTGACATTAACATCTCCAATTTTGATATCAGGTTTAATACCACTTTCCTTCATAATGTGATCCATATAGATAATGAATAACAGAGGGGATAATGTACATCCTTGTCTCACACCAGATTTAACATTAAACCATCTTCCTGTACTTCCTTCAATTCTAACTGCTGACTTACAACTCAAATAAAGACTAAGTATTGCTTGATATAATGCCCCATTGACACCATATAACTGCAGCGTATTGAATAGCTTCTCTCTTGGCACCTTGTCATATGCCTTTTCCAAATCAACAAAACTTAAATATAGATCTTTGTTATATTCCCATGCTTTCTCAACTATTTGTCGTAAAGTGAAGATCTGATCCTGACAGCCTCTATTTGGCCTGAATCCAGCTTGTTCTTCACCAAGCTTTTCTTCCACAATTCTTCTCAACCGTTTCTCAAGTATACTTGCATAGATCTTGCCAGGAACACTCAGTAGGGAAATACCTCTGTAATTCTCACATTCAGTTTTATTTCCCTTTTTATATATGGGTACTATGAGAGCTCTACTCCAATCATCGGGAATTCGTCCCTCAGTCCAGGCTTTCTGCACTATGCAGTGCAGCCACCATATACCACCATACTTCAGCATTTCTGGTCGAATATCATCTACTCCTGCTGCCTTTCCACATTTCAAGCCTTTGATGGCTTTTTCTACTTCAAGTATGGATATGTATTCCTGACTGCATGCCTGGTCAGTGTTTTTTTTTATCACTGTGCTGTCATCACTGCTTGTTTCATTTAGCAGTTTTTCAAAATAATTACTCCATACTTCAAGGATATGGAGTAATTACTTTGAAAAACTGCTAAATGAAATAAGCAGTGATGACAGCACAGTGATATTTGCTAGATTTTTAATTTTTGCTTTGGAAACACTTGCCATTATATTCTGACTGCTCATCTTTCATGTTTTATGATAGAGTTGTCATACCAAATAAGATCTTTCTTTTTGCAGTCAACATTACTTTCCTGATTTTCATTATGCACCAACTTACCTCATTCATACTATGTTGTTTCTCATTTTGTTGCTTAATTTTCTTGTCCTCCTTATGTTCTTTTAAACTGCTCAACTTTCTGTAATTCCCATGTTGTCTATCTAATATTCTGCTTTAACTTTGCAATTTTGGAGGTTAAATCATTTTCAATATCCTCTTTAATGGTGCAAGCCTTCCTGTTCTTGAATTTGCTATTAGTCTTAGCATTCCGTTTCTTGTGCATTTTTGGTGCAATTTTAAATTGTATTTAACACTGCATATATTTTATAACTTTTTTATTGAGTATAAAATATGTGTTGCAAAGTGGATGGCAGCCAGGAGACAGAGCTGGAAAGAAATGTCATCAGGAAGGTCAGTGACTTTACATACTTAGGTTCAACAATGAAACAGAATGGTGAGGCTGAGAAGGAAGTGGGATGTAGGATACAAGCAGGATGGAGGAACTTGAGAGAGATGGCTGGAGTGCTATGCGATAAGAGGGTGCCGATCAAATCTGAAAGGCAAAATCTACAGAACAGTAGTGAGACCAGCTATGGCGTATGCTATGGAAACTGTGGCCCTGAGAAAAAATAACATCAGCAGGATGGAGGTAGTGGAGATGAGAATGCTTAGGTGGATGTGCGATGTGATTAGATATGATAAAGGTGGCATGAAAACTGGAGAAAAAAAGATATCCTTGAAGTATATATCTTCACTAAGTATTTTTAGTGAAGATGGTAAATTAAATATGCAAATAGATAACAGATAATCAACAAAGCTGGTATTGTAGGAAGTCAACTGAATAAATTTATATGGAATAAGAGAGAAATTAGTCAAAACACTAAATTAGCTATATACAATACAGTGTTCAAATTATGCTAAATGAAACAAGCAATGATAGCACACTGGTAAAAAACACTAACGAGACATGCAGTCAGGAATACATATCCATACTTTAAGCAGAAAAAAGCCATGAAAGGCCTGAAAGGTGGAAAGGCAGCAGGAGTAGATGTATTCGACCAGAAATGCTCAAGTATGGAGGTATAAAAGTCTTACAGTGGCTGCACTGCATAGTTCAGAAAGGTTTTGACATGGGGATGAATTCCAGATGATTGCAGTAGTGTTCTCATAGTGCCCATATATAAAAAGGGAAATAAAACTGAATGTGAAAATTACAGAGATATTTCTCTACTGAGTGTTCCTGGTAAGATTTATGCAAGTATAGTTGAGAAGGATTGTGGAAGAGAAGGCTGGTGAAGAACAAACTAGATTCAGGCCAAATAGAGGCTGTCAGGATCAGATCTTCACTTTACAACAAATAATTGAGAAAGCATGGGAATATAACAAAGATCTGTATTTAAGTTTTGTCAATCTGGAAAAGGCATATGACAAGGTGCCAAGAGAGAAGCTATTCAAAACGCTATAGTTATATGGTGTCAATGGGGCATTATATCAAGCAATACTCAGTCTTTATTTGAGTTGTAAGTCAGCAATTAGAATTGAAGGAAGTACAGGAAGATGGTTTAACGTTAAATCTGATGTCAGAGTAGTGTTATCTATATCGATCACATTATGGAGAAAAGTGGTATTAAATCTGATATCAAAATTGGAGATGTTAATCTCAGATCTTTGCTTTATGTGGATGATGTTATATTTTTAAATAATCTGCTACAAGTCTGCAAGATTTCCAGACTAAACTGAATAGCTGTTGTAATAGATATTGTATGAAGGTCAGCAATAACAAGGCAGAGAATATGCAGAAGCAGTGAAAATATCAACTGCATTGTGAATTGAGAACCTACAGAAAAAGTAAAACATTTCAGCTACTTAGGCATGATTTTTAGTGAAGATGGTAAATTAAATATGCAAATAGATAACAGATCAACAAAGCTGGTATGGTAGGAAGGCAACTGAATACATTTATATGGAATAATAGCGAAATTAGTCAAAACATTAAATTAGCAATATACAAGACAGTGTTCAAACCAATTTTAACATATGGATCTGAGAGCTGGGTCATAGGTAAAACACTTGATGTGAGAGTCCTGAGAAAGATTAGGGGAATGAATAGATGGCATCGGCAATATTATATTAAAAACAAGGATATTAGGAAAGAACTTGACATTGTCAGTATCCAGGAATGCTTTAGCAGAGCTAATATCAGGTGGTATGGTCACTTAAACAGAAATGGGAATGGAAAGATTAGCAAAACGAATGTTCTCTGCCAGGTTGGCAGGAAAAAGACCGAGAGGAAGACCAAGATATAGGTGGATTGATATGGTAAGAATGCCATAGAAGATCGAAATATAAGATCTGATAATGTTGGAGTTTTGACAGATAACAGACTGATTTTGGAGGAAAATTGTAGATAGGAAATTAGTAATGATGTAAATTTTTCATGTAGTACTATCATATCCTGTACACCCTTTGAGAGTACATGTCAGGAATTTGATGATGATGAGGTCATGTTTTATCAACTTGCTCACATTCTATAATAATGTTACCATTGAACTAGACAAGGGTAATGGATGCACCATCATACTTCTGGATTTTGCTAAGACTTTTGACAGAATACAGAATGGTAGACTGTTCATTAATTGGAGAATATGGGTTTGGTTTATAGAATATTAGTATTGATAAGGGGGGTGGCTGACTCACAGATATCAAAAAAGTAGTATATAGGGATGTGAGTCTGCAAGATTTAAGGTAACCAGTGTTGTACCACATGGATCAGCTCTTGATCCACTGTTATTCTTCTATACATTAACGATATTGTGAAGGATTTGACAAGCGACATACAGCTATTTGCTGATGATGCAAAGATAGATAGGATAATTAGGAATGCTGCAGATATGTAGTACTACGTGCAGAATGATTTGAAGAGGCTGGAATCATGGGCATGTGAAAATAGATGTCAGTAAATGTAAAGTTATGCACTTTGGCATGATTAGACATCCAATGTCTTATTATATTGCCGAGATTATGCTTGAAGAAACTGATGAGGCTAGAGATCTTGGAGTGTTAGTAGATAGGAAGTTGAAGTTCAGTGGCCATCTGGCAAAGTTTGCAAATATAACTCAAAAGATAATTGCAATGCTGAAATTGACATTCATATGTAAAGATAAGAATGTCATTTTGCTTCTTTACAAGGGGTTGATAATACCTCACTTGGAGTTGTGGTCTCCTGGTTTCCGTTGTGATTCTGTTATATTGAAGAGTGTGCAAAGGAGACTTAAAAATTATATCAGGATTGTGGAATACTGATTATGATGACAGACTGAGAAAGAAGGGTGATATAATTGAGACTTACAAACTTCTGAAAGAATCATATATGATTTCAGTTGATGGAAATTTTCAATTTATTGAGGGTGGGGAAAGGACAAGAGGGCATCCTGAGAAGCTAAGAATGAATGCTGCTAAGAAGGGTGTGAGGGCTAGATATTTCTCTCATAGGGTGGTACGTGATTGGAATGAATTGCCATTGGATGTTGCGAGTGCAAGCAGTGTGAATGAATTCAAGATTAAGTATGAGAGCTGGTGCGTGTAGTATGTGGCCTCCCTCGATGGTCCCCGATTCCCTGGAGGTCTCTCTTAATAATAATAAGTATGATGAAATAAGCAAGAAACTAGTGTTTATTTCGAAACTAGTGTCAAAATAAACATTTTTTTTACTATCAATTTGTTCTATATAGTTAAATAACAGCATTATATTTTTATAAAGTAATACAAATCTGAGAGCAGACTGAATTTAAAGGGCATACTGCAAGTGTTGCAAGTTAAATGAATGCAAATTAGTGAGTTTAGTGGATTGGAGGAAAGAAGTTGGAAGTTTATTTTGCACTTGGTTAGACTATAATAAATGTAGTTTAATTCTTTATCCAAGTGTGAGCAAACAAAGTTTGCACCTCAAAATATCTTCAGGACTGTAGCAAGGTGGTGCAACTGTTGGCAACTCAGAGCAAAGGTGGACCAAGCTCTCATCACTCCTTGTTTCAGTATCTCCCACCTGGCCACTACCCAGACCGGTTATGACCTTTATTGAGGTCTCGTCAGTGGGAGGCAGACCCAGAGGTGGTGACACTAAGGCCGAAGCAATAGAGACGTCATATTTACCTATACGAGTTGCCAACCGGCGTACCACCTTATTATTAAATTACTCTGGATTTAGAGAAAGATGTTGGAAGTTTATTTTGCGCTTGGTTAGACTATAATAAATTTAGTTTAATCCTTTATCCAAGTGTGAGCAAATGTAAAATGTTTTTATCTGATTAATACAAAGGGTATTATAAAAATGGTAGAAGGTGAAAGGGAAAGAACCAGAGGAAATTGTACAGTAGTGTG
The DNA here is from genome assembly GCF_054136105.1 of Typopeltis vanoorti. NCBI lineage: Eukaryota > Metazoa > Arthropoda > Arachnida > Uropygi > Thelyphonidae > Typopeltis > Typopeltis vanoorti. The sequence continues at coordinate 51,707,628 of NC_143555.1, read as the reverse complement.
GCAATGAAGGCCACGGGGACTAGATTTTTTACATAGAGAATTGTGAGTGAATGGAACACATTATCAGAACATATTAATACAGGGAGGGTTAAGGATTTTAAGGTTCAATATAATAAATATGTTGTCAGCTGAATAAATCTCCCATGATGAGTCTGCTATAGAGGGCTTGATAATAATAATAATTTTTGTATTACTGCTGGTCTGGCTATCGAGCACTTATTCATAAGTGACAGCACTTATGAATATTTGTGACCGTCTTTAGGTGGGAGATGAATTTCACTGTCCCGTGTGAGACCAGTGCTACACTTATTGAAGGCTTGAAACAGCTCCACAACTGGTCTGTATAGCACAGTTTCCAGATACTGTAAAAAATAAATCTATAAATAAGTAAATGAATAATAAAAAAAAACAGAAAAAAAACTTCACCCACCCACAGTACTAATGTATTATATGTTTGCAAACTTCTGTGTGTGTGTGGGGGGGGGGGGAACAAGAAAGGTGTAGGAATGAATCTGGAGTTGGTACATATTTCTAAGCATTTAATATTACACACACAACATGCCTTTATTAAATTCAGTTATAATGCTGATAATTATTCTTTCTTTTAATGCACATACAAGAATCACAAATCTTTCTTCAGTCTGTAAATGAAAGTGACCATCACTAGAAATATTATTTTACACAGTCCATAAGTTTACAAACCTGTGCTCCAACAATTCCATTTCCACCAAAGAAGTTAGGGGTATACATGTGCATTGAACCACCTTTACCACGTGCACAGCCAGTTTCCCGACCTTCAAGAAAACATGAAAATGTTAATCAGTAAAAATTGTTATTTTTCGCAAAAAACAAAAACAAGTTTATTTATTAATTTTATAAAGACTAATCGTAAAGATTTGCAAAAAAACTAGTTTAAAAAATATATAAAGTAGCAATTTGTTTCCAACACTACTACCATCAGTGGCGCACTCAGGATTTAATCTTGGGGAGGAGTTGAGTAGATGATTTGAGAATACACACTACGCATTGCATATGACTCATGACTGAGCATTTGCAGTAATCACCAATACGTGATACCTGTGATCTCCTCTGGTCCAGCTCAGGCAAATGTAGTGCTTGGTCCGCCTGAGCATTACTTCATTCGCCTTGCGTTCACAGCAGCCATGATTCCCGAGAGCTATAGGGTATTCCCACCTTATGTGACCGCTAATTCATAAGTAGTATAGAAATAGAAGACACAACGCAACATAAATAAAAAAATGAATATTAATTAGGAAAAGATTTTTGGAAAATTTTGTAGTGCTGTTTTCCTTTTTCTTTTGGGTGGGCCCAGGCCCCTTACTCCCCCCCCCCACACACACGAAGTGCACCACTGACTACCCTGTTATTTTCAAATAATACTAGTTTATATATAAAAGGGTCACTTAAAGATCAAAGCTAAATAACTAGAACGAGACATTCACATCACCTTCAAGTAATGTGGAGAACTGATGGGATTCTGACATAATGTTCAATCCGCACCTTCACGTGATATGTTCCAATAGGAGGTATCCACTAGGTACTGAACGAATGAAGATAGGCTGGAAATTTAGGATGTAGATGACCAAACTGTACTCTATACTGGTTTAAATAACAAACAGATATGATGGCACAACACAGATTTTCATGCCAACTGGGACATCACCTGGTTAAACAAGGTGCCTTCTGTTTTTATAAGTGAACCAGGGCAAACAGTGAAATGTCACTCACTGGAACAAATTCCAATTTCAACATCTAGAAGAAAAAGAAGAACAAACCCAATATCAGAAGAACTGAAGATATGAACCATCAATACAAGGAGTATTAATAGAAAGGAAATAGAACCTGCAGAAGAATTGGAAAAAGTACCACATGGGCATTACTGAGACTGAGAAAGAATATAAAAACAGGTGAGATCTTACTAAATAATAAGTATCAGATGTTGTATCTGGGAAATAATGATCAAGGAAAGGAAGAAGTAGCAATAGCATTCAACAACAAATGTGACGATAAACTTCTTGATTGAAAGGCAGTTTCAAGTAGAGTTATGTGAGCAAACTTGAAAATGAGGAAATGGACAATGAAATTTATTTGTACCTATGGTCTCATAGAAAGTTGCCTTAAGGAAGAAGTGCAAAAAATTTTCCAAGTCCCTAGAGCAGGCAGCTGACATATAGAAAATAAGAAAACAGAAAAAAGTGGTCCTTGTGGGAGATCTCAACAGCAGATTAGGATATGAATCCTACCAAGCATATAATAAGGTTTGGGAAAATTTGGAGAAAAGGGCAAAACTAGTCATTTGTAATAATTTGATTATTTATTTAATATTTGTTGTCTCAGTCTGTTGACTGCACCTTTGTATTATTTTCTTCTTATCTTTAACTGTGTTTACTTAAAAATTTTCCCTTCTATTATATCTATCTATGACCTGTGCTCCTTACAGTTGCTTTCCATTTAATACACTTTATCTTATTCTAATCCAATTAACTTAGAATAAGATAAAGATAAAAAATAAAGATAAAATAAGATAAAATTGTAGGAAGTATAAAGGATTACAAGTGTCCCCACTTGTAATCCTTTATACTTCCTACAAGTGCTCGTGCTGTTAGTGAAAAGGCCTCTGAAATAGTAAACTGTAACCATGAATCGCCTATCTCCCACACTATATAATTCAGGAAAAATTTATATTATTTATCGACTGCACCATCCTGAATTAATTGTATAGCACGAGAAGATTAGTTATAACATTTATAAGATAGATCACTTTCTAAAATAAACCTTAATTATTCAGTTGTGGCAATTTCTCTATTTTAGATACACAGGTTCAATTGTTTTTGTGAGACAGTGGATTGGTCAAAGATCAGGCGATAATTTTTAACAAACAAAACGTTTATTTAACCTTAAGCAACTTTACAATGTAATACACAATTGAACAATTTCTCTTTAATGCCTATCTTGAGCTCAAATCGTAACCTTTACAATTAGACCTCCTGCTATTCACAATACTTAAATAACTTGTTTACAACTCTAAGTAATTACTGGCTATTACAAAAAACATCGTTGGCTAAACATTCCTTCTTAATATATATATATATTAGCTAACACTCAGCCTCAATTATCTCTTATAGCAACCTTACAGTTAATTTTAACGGAGCTACATTCAGTGGACAAAAATACAAATCTTAATCGTTACCTTAGCATTAGTACAATAGAATCTACTCACAAATTAGCAGTATCACATACAGTCCTATCAGGTTTGAAGTTTTTTGGTGGTTCTGTTGACTGCTTCCTTCTGTTCTATATACTGGCCTTCACTGAAAGGCTCTTGGCAGTCATCCTTTCGTAGTTCTTTCCCAGGAATCGTAGCACTGCTCTTCATTGGTACTGGATCTACTGTAGTTGCTGTGTATCTGATCGCACGTGGCACATTCCATTACTGGAAACACATCTCTGAAGAATAAACTGCTTCTCGTAGGGTTTCCCCATACCTAGGGAGGTCATGCTCCAGCAAAAAACTTGGGAGTTCGAGCGGGCCAACGAACTGCAGCAAGAGGAAAAACTAAGAGCCCTTTCCTGAGGTTCTCAAGACCTCTTTTATACAATCTGAAGTTCTTTGTTTTAGGGTCAGAGATCCCCAGATCTTCTGTAAACATTCTGACATCACTTGTCTTGACCTTCAGTTTTGGTGGCAAAATCTTCCCATCTGTGACTTTCAGCATCTTTGTTCACTCTCAGGTCGCCAACATAATGCTGTCTAATCCTCTTAACTTTAGGCAGAAATACTTTAACATTCAGTTACTTTTACAATTTTGCATAAGAATTTTACATTAAATCAATGTTATGCACAATTTGAACCTTGACAATATTTTATAACTCATGTACAATTCTATGTCATCCTTTTAGTCAGCTACCTTTACAAGTTAATAATCAGTATTAAACCATTAAAATACACTAATATACAAACTTTGTTCTTTTTACATGATTAATAACCTCTGTAAAATCGATGTTGGAGAATTTTAACAAAATTTCACCGCATCGGATTTTACAAAGTATCTGCTGGATTTCTGCTCAAGATATAGATTACTCATTACTAGCAATATGTTCCAATATAAAAAAAAACAATGTGCACAAGTTTACTTGGTAGTAAATGATATGTGACCCAATATACTCAAATATGGAGATATAACAGCTTTGCGGTATCTGCACTGAGGGCTTGGTCAGGACAAATTCTAGATGACTGGATGAGTTCTCATAGTTCCCATCTGTAAAAATGAGACTAAAGCTGGATGTGGGAATTTCAAAAGCTTAGTAGAGAAATAGCAATTTCTCTACTAAGTGTTCCCTAGAAGACTTGAAAAAAGACTTGCAAGCAAACTTGGAGGGGAAAAAAAAAAATCAGCTAATGCCTTTTTTTATTCCTGTATAGGGAGTAGGTGAGGCTGTTTTTAGCCCAAACTAACTTTTGGAGACTGAGTGGGCAGTTCAGTCTCCACTGGTACCCAATCAGAGATAGCTGGCCCAAGGCTATCACTAATTAACTGGCACACAGTGAAGAGGTGGCTCAACAAGTGCCGCCATCTTGTGGTCCCTAACACAATATAGTTAATTGTCTGAAATAGTGTGGGTTCTACGGTCGATTTTCTTGAGTTTAAGGAAGAAAAACCCGAGTTGGAAGAAAAACTTGAAGAACAAGTAGGATTCAAGCCAATTAGAGGTTGTTAATATCAGATTTTCACTTTGTGACAAATAGTTGGAAAATCATGGGAATATCGCACAACAATCAGTACTTAAGCTTTGCAGATCTGGAAAAACCATACAACAGTGTACCCAGAAAACAGCTTATCAAAACACTACAATTATATGCAATGTGCCCTCTAAACTTTAACTCCCTGTCCACAATCAACCCAAAGTCCCTGGCCTCACTAGCTTCCTGCAGTTCAGTTTCATCAATATGGTACACAGCTTGTGATCTCTTCTTCCCCAAGTGCATCATTTTACACTTGGCCACATTAAATGGACAGGCAACCATTTGCCTTTGCAGATAGTGATTAAGTCGATTTAAGCCTTCATGCAGGATATCTGCATCACTTTCAGTTACTATCGCTCTTCCCAGCTCATCATCCCAATTGAATATCTACTATCCAATAATTTTCTATATCGTTGATGTCCATATTAAACAACAGAGGACCAAGTAGTGAGTCCTGTGATACATAACTAGTCATTTGTCTTCTCCTGGCCTCAACTCTTCCATATACCACTCTTTGATATCTGTCCATCAGTCGTCCTCTAATCCAAATAATCTGATTTAAATCCATCCCCATTTGCTCCAATTTATACAACTGCATTGCATAAATTGTATAGTATAGCTATAGTTGAGGTATTTTATCCTTATAAATGCAGCATTGAAAAAATCTTGTGTAAAGGGTATAGTGGAAGAATGACAGAAATTATAATTTTGATCTAAGTGCACAAGGGTTATATGAGGAATTAAGTAAATGATGTTAATAAGGCAGCAGGAATTCACAACATATCATTGCATGTCTTAAGAAATGTTCCAGGAAGTTAATAATATCCTTGACATGCCTGTTTCACAACAGTCTTGCAACAAGGAATATGGAAAGATGATAATATTGCACTACTTCACAAAGGTAGTAATGGATTCTGAGAATACAAATTATAAGCCAATCTGTCCGAGTTATAGCTTTGTTGGAGAGGGTGTTGATAATAGCAGTATTCCCCTGTGATGGTCAGTGAACATTAGTTAAAGTGACATGAAAGTGAATTGTTGCTTTACAACTAATGAAACATATTAGTACCAGGAATTTTTTTTATTATTATTAGTCATTAATAGTATACCAAAAAATAATAAAACTGACTACTTTTGCAACACCTATAATCTAGTGGTTTCATCAAGGCTTTTTTTTTTTTTTTGAGAGAAAAATGTTAAGACAAATGAATCAGGAGAAGAGATACAATCCATTACAAATTAAATGCAGCTACAATGTGTGACATGCTAAACTGTCTCTTTATATAGTCTACAGGTAACTCATCATCATCAATTTCCTGATATTTAGCCTGAATGGGTGTTTAAGCCTACTATGATGGCACTACACGATGAAGTTTATAATATAATTAACCTCATATCAACAATTTTCCTCTGGATTAGTCTATGACTAATCAGCACTCCAACATTGTCTGTCATACCCAACATTTCATATTTCTAAGGCACTTCTGACTAAACTGATCCGCTTAGACCTTGGTCTTTCTCTGGGTCTCTTTCCTACCAACTTAGCATCAAACGGCTGTTTTGCTAACCTTCCCTTACACCCATTCTATTTAAATGGTAATACCACCACAGATTACCGCTGCTCTCACATTCTTGAATGCTAACAATGTCAAGTTCCATTCTAATATTTTAATTTTTAATATTATTCAACCGTTGATATCATCTGTTCACTCTACTAATTTTTCTCAGAACCCTTTGGCCATGGTCTCTTATCTTTGATCAAATGCATCACTCCAAATCCTGATTTATGAAGGGAGAGCGAATGAGTGTGTATCAAGTGTTTCGACAACGAGTGCCAATTAGGTGGCAAGAACAAAAACTAATGTTGGTCGAGAAGGCAGTATTGATGGTAAAATAGAAAATGTTAATGTTGTAATTAACAATGAACAAGCTGGGCTGGAAATACAGGAGAATAAAATAGACTAAATAAGGAAATAGCATGCTTAAATGTTATCCTTCACAGGACAAAACACAAAATTGAAAAGATAGAGGCGTTCAGTATTTAGGACTGAGAAGCAGAAAGAAGCAAGTGGTTGAAATAAAAATCCAGTTCATGTGAACAAATGAGAAATACAGGGTAAAGAGAAAATTATATATGGAAACTCTATGATAAGAGGAGTATTTACCAAAAGGATAATAAAATCATGTTTTCCTGGTGTAAAAATTAATGATATTAGTCATGCCATCCAGATGCAAAAAAAAGGTAAGGTGAAAGAACTAACTGTCTTGGTTGGCACTAATGATCTGAGAGGTGAAAAGTATTATATGAGGGAGAATGTCAAGGAGTTCTTTGACGAAGCAAAAATGAAGAGTGAGAAGGCAAAGATTATAAGTCACCTGCCACACTACGATACAGGCAAATTAAAGAGGAATGCATTGATGTCAAATGAATCAATGCACGTTGTGCAGAAGAAATTATGTGCAGTTTGTGGACCTGTGCCCTGAGTTTCACAGAAAGAAGGATTTCTGTAATGCTGACAGACTGCATCTAAATGGAATTGGTGTTGGGTGTCTAGAGAGCTTTGTTCACCAAGCATACTGAAGTGCAAATTCAGGAAAACTTAATTATTGTAGATGCCAGTGAAAGTATGTGAAGGCACATATGAGGTGAGTGAGTGTGAGAATCACCAACAAGTATGCAATCTAGTCTCTGAATTAAAAATATTGAATAGGGTGGTCATTTCAGGAAGTAAAGGTGGTTGGGAGATTAAATGGATGCTGTAGTTTCTATATACTAATGCCAGAAGTAACAGGAGTCCACGTGGAGTCCTGGTGGCTTTGCGCTTCACAACCATATGCCTTGGAAAGGAGTGTCCTAGATTCGATTCCCATCGGAGACGCGAGGAGCTGAAGGATCTTCCTCAGCCATAGCCAAGTTAACCGGTCTTGGGCGTGGACAGCAGGGTTTTTTTTTTTCCAGTTTATCTGGGGTTTTTCATCCCGCAAGCAGGTGAACACACAGGTATATAGTCAGGAATACTTAGAGGCATAGGGCTGACCATCTTATCCTTGTATTTCGGTTACGAAATCCAAGCATGCTTGGAAGGTTGTGGGCCTTAAAGGCTTGTTAAAGCTATTGGGATAGGACCGAAGTGTCAGGAACAGAGGGAGGAGTATTTGGTATTGGTTAGTGAAACTTCGCCAAATGTTATAGCATTAGTATAACAGCAGAATATTAAAAATAAGAAAGTTGTGGCCCTCTAGCCAAATGCTGAAACATTTCCCATGAATCAATCCTATAAAACCTTTTAAGTAACTTAAATGTTTCTATTATATCCCCTCTTTTCTCCCAGCAACCAACTTCTGTAATCCACACACACACACCCTCAATCTATCCTCATAGGGAACCACTTCCTGATTCCCAGATGGCCAGACCTGAGCAGAATAACCCAAACATGGTTGTATCAAGTCTTTATCAAGAGAAATGATAACTCCCTTATCTGTGAGCTATCCTGGCTACTTTTAGCAATATGCCCTCTAAACTTCAGCTCTCAATCTACTACTATCCTCAGACCCCTGACTGCATTAATTTCCTTCAGTACAATTCCTCAATGTGGTATACAGCTTGTAATCTTTGTATCCCAAGATACATAACTTTACACTTTTCAACATTAACTTGACATCCATTATATTTTGCCAATACTAACAGCCTATTTAAATCATCCTGCAAGCACTCTAGATCACCTTGGTTAACTATTACTGACTAACTTTGTGTTATCAGCAAACCACTGATACAGAGCCCTGCAGCACACCACTAGTCACCTTTTTCTGGATTCTGCTCCTCCATATACTACTTTTTGGTATATATCTATCAGCCACCCCTTTTATCTATATCACCAGTTTCATATCCATCCCCATTTGTTGCAGTTCACATAACAGAGTTCCATGTGGTATCCTGTCAAATGTTTTTGCAAAATTCAACAGTATTATCATGTAGCCATTCCCTTTATCCAACTCAGCTGTCACTATTATAAAAAGTTAGTAGATTACTAAGGCATGACCCCTCCATAGCTCAGTCAGTATAGACTAAGCCCTTTGGTTGGAAAGACCTGAGTTTGATTCTCATCAGTGACAAGAGGAACCTTTATATGGTCCCTTTCGATGAAAGGCGAGTTTGCCAGTCTAATGCAGAGGTAGGCATTTTTTTCACCCAGAAACTCAGGTTTTTCGTTCCCCAGAACAGGCAAACCAGCCCTGTGAACATGCATGGATTACAGTCATGAATACGTCCCATATGCCGGTCCTGAGCCCGGATAAAATTGGGGGTTGGGGAAAGCAATGGTGAACTATCCTATAAAAACGTGTGGACAGACTTGTGTTCGTCATACATGTTGTTTATTTTTTAAAGGTATATATTAGAACAGAGAAAAATAAGTAAATAATTAATTTATTAACTTATTGCTGATATTTCGCTGGTGTTATAACCAGCATCTTCAGAGCACAAAAACACAGTTTGTCACAATACTGAGACTATAACAACATGGTGTAATCAATGGACTAGTTAAACAAAATTGTAGCAGCAACACAAAGACTAGAGTCCTGATTTTGGCACCCTCTATCTGAATTTTTTTTTCTTTTTTTTTTCCCCCAGATTTTTTTACCCTGGAGGCATTTCAAGGATTCTCTTGATGGTTTTTGTTTCATACCCATTCTGTTGGAGGATTTGCGTTAAGTATTTTAGTTCTTCATTACATCTTTCTTGTGTGCTGGAGATATTGTATGGTCTGTTTTGAAGAGTTTTAATTAAGCTTATTTTTTTTGTGAAGGATGGTGGTGTGAGGTTGCATTTAGAAATCTTCCAGTGTTTGTCGGCTTCCTATATACTGAGAAGGAGAGTTTACTTTCTTCATTAACTTCTAATAGAATATCCAAAAAAGGAAGTTTTTATTTTTTTCTTGTTCCAAAGTGAATTTTATGGTGTTGTGCAAATTGTTGAGATAATCTTTGAAATTGATAAGTTCATCTGTGTTGTTCCACTGAATATGATGAAAATATCGTCCACATAGCATAGCCATATTTTTGTTTTTTTATGGTAATTCTTAAGAGCATTGTTTTCAAATTTTTCCATAAATAGGTTTGCTAATACTGGTGATAATGATGAACCCATGGCCAGTCCTTCGTTTTGTTCCCAGATTCTATCTTTATAGGTGAAAAAAGTATTGTTTATACAATGTTTAAAAAGATTCAAGATGTCCGGAGGGAAGAGGTCTTCTAGGAGATTCAAAATTTCTTGTCTCGGGACGTTTGTAAACACGCTGATAATGTCGAGACTTGCTAAGATGTCTGTTGGACCAATATGTATATCTTTCACTTTTTCTATGAAATGTTTACTATTTTTTATGAAGGAAGATGTTTTTCCTATATGTTATGAGATCATATTGGTGAGGTATTTTGCCAAGTTGGAAGTCGGTGAATCTCTTCCATCAACTATTGGTCTTAAAGGTATATCTGTCTTATGGATCTTTGGAACACCATATATTCTTGGTATCAAAGGATGTTTTTATTGTAAGTATTTTTTAAGTTCTTCCATCCAGAGAGGCACTTTTTTTATTAGATCATTTGTTTTTTTGTGTGTAGGCCAAGTTGGGTCTCTGTCTATGGGGATATTCCACACAAAATGCATATTCCACACAAACAAGGCCTCCAGAATTTATCATAAAATGGAACTAGCTTTTCTAAGAGAAAGAATTACAGTCACTAGAGCTGAATTAGCATTAATTAGTAATAACACTTTTTCTCTTCATAATGAACTGGCCACATCTCTTCCATCCTGCCTATGGAACAACATCGATAGTGTTACATTTAACAAAGCAATAGCGATCTCAGAACAGAAGAAACATACATTAATTCATAAGTTCAACGTACTCCTTCAGAAGAAGGAAATACATAAAAAACAACTAGATCATTCAAAAGTAGTTATTAATCTTTCTTTGAGAGTCCTAACAAAAGAGGAGAATAATCTTTTACTTAAGGGTTTTAACTTCGCCTTAACCCCCACGTTTCCTTCCCAAAATTGATATCATAGCACAAATAGAAAAAGGAATTAGAAATCTACCAGACAACACGGCAGATCTTATCCGTATAGAAAGTACAGCTTTACTATTAAAAAGCAGATTACCTCATAGGAATCTACCTTACAACGAATACGCTTGCCTTAAAAAGTTAAAGGATGACAAAAATATTGTCATAATAAAAGCGGATAAAGGCAACGCAACTGTCGTTTTAAATGCTACAGAATATGATAACAAAATGAAAAGTCTCCTGGAAGATACCAACACCCACAAACCCATAGACAGAGACCCGACTTGGCCTACACAAAAAAAAAACAAATGATCTAATAAAAAAAGTGCCTCTCTGGATGGAAGAACTTAAAAAATACTTACAATCAAAACATCCTTTGATACCAAGAATATATGGTGTTCCAAAGATCCATAAGACAGATATACCTTTAAGACCAATAGTAGATGGAAGAGATTCACCGACTTCCAACTTGGCAAAATACCTCATCAACATGATCTCACAACATATAGGAAAAACATTTTCCTTCATAAAAACTAGTAAACATTTCATAGAAAAAGAGGTTGAAACACTCCATTAGTTACATTGTATAGTTTTTGACATATTTAATTAAAATAAAAATCGGTTCCTGTTGTAAATTTATTTTTTAACAGATATGTTAGTGGAATGTATAAATTACTCAATATACATTATAATACATCCTGTACATTGTAAGTTTATTATTAATGTATGGTTTTAAAATACATTCGATCTAACATACTTTCGGCAATAGCAAAAATACCGTGGTGCACTCAGGATTTAATCTTGGAGGGGGGGGGGTGAGTAGACGATTTGAGAATACACACTACGCATTATATACGACCTATGACTGAGCATCTGCAGTGATCGCCAATACATGACACCCATGATCTCCTCTGGCCCAGCTCAGGCAAACAAAGTAGCACCCGGTCTGCCAGAGCACTACTTACAAGCAGTGCTTGGTGGTCATGATTCCCGAGATCTATAAAATATTCCCACCTTATGTGACCACTAATTCATAAGTAGTATAGAAATAGAAGACACAACATAACATAAAAAAAAGAATTTTAATTAGGAAAAGATTTTTGGAAAATCCCCCCCCCCCCGGGTGCATCACTGCTGTAATATCTTATTCCAGTGAATGGACAATATTGTATAATTAAGCAAATGCTCAACAACCATAATCTCTCTCTCTCTTTTTAATAATAGCAATACCTTTTTCCATATGCCTATCCGCTTGTATTCTGCAAAAGATCTTACAACCTGCTCCCTTGCTATCTTTTCACTGCTCATTTGAGATGCTGAAGAGAATATCTATGGAAGCAATGACTTTCCTGTTGTTTGCACTATGTTTTCACAGAAACCATGTTCTCCTACACAGATGCTCAGTGAAAAATGAAACAGGCTAACTGGAATACCTTTCCTCATCTTGCAAAATTTAATGCTGAAGCAGTCAGTGAAACATCTATACATCTATATACCATATAGCTTCCTCCCACAGTATGCAATGCTCTTCAGGTCAGTGACATCACAATTTACTGTGATTCCTGCAATATAAGGGTAACTGAAAGACAACTTCAACAAGCAATTAATAAGGTCTTTTCAAGGACTATTAATAATGGATTCTGGTTTTCAGCAGAAACAAGTGTCTGTGTATACACTTCTGCCAAAAACATTCTTCACTCAGATCCTGATTTAAGAAATGTACAAAGTATTATTTGAGTAGCACCAGAGGCCAAGTTCTTGGGACTCATCTTTGATAGAAAGTCTACATTTTTTAAACACACTCATCAACATAGGTATAAATGAAAAAAAAACAACAACATTGCATTTCCATTGCACTATATTCTCTACAGAATAAGGGGGTGATCAAAGCTCGATTATTGGTCCTAAGTTTACAGTTTTGAAAAGGAGAGCACACACTATGATTATTGGACCCTATCCATCATCAGAGTATGTGAATAGCTAGTGGTACTTTTCACACTTTGCCCATTCAAAGTCTATGTTGAAGCAAACAAGCCTAATCTATCACTTAGACGAAAACAGTTGTCTCTTAACTAAGCCCTGAAAAAAAAGTTTCTTCCATCCTATGTGGGCTAGTATCTTTTTTCCTGCAGGGAAGCTCAATATCACACACATCAGACTGCTACAGACCCATTAGTAAGAGCATTAAAGAAATTACAGAAGTTACTGGCATGAATGTTGACAACATTATCTGCACCAAACAACAGCATTCCTCCATGGCATAAAGTTTGCACTCCATCTTGTAACCTCTCACTCCATCAACTGTTTATCTGCAACTGTTTAATGAACATAATGAACACAAAGCAACTCACTCTGATTTCTTGCCCATCTATGCTGATGGTTCAAGATCTGAGACCTCTGTTGGTTCTGCTGCTGTTTCCTGACATTATTATATCCCACTTAACTGAAGTAATTATACAGCAGAGTTGCATGCCATTCAGCTTGCACTTGTGCATCTAAAAGAAAAATGCTACCAAGAGTAATTTATACAGCCTCATTGAGTTTTCGCAGAGGATCTAATATTTTGTAGATAAACCACATCCAGTGCTTTGTGAGGCTTTTACAACTGTTGAACAAAATGAATACCCTTACTTTTGGTGTTTGGTTGTTCTGGATTCCCAGCCACACTGAAATTAAAGGAAATGAGATTGCAGATGATGCTAGATCAGCTCACACTTTTTCCATGTACCATTTGATTGACTTATGTATATATTTAAGACAGCCTGTAAAATCAAGGCTAATTACGTAATGGCAATCGTCATGTCAGGAAGCACTGACAAACAAACTCCATGAGATTAAGCCTGAAATTAAGCACTGGCAGTCAAGTCAATGTAGAAACAGAAAAGAAGGAGTTGTTCTTGCTAGGCTCTACACGGGTCACAGTCATCTTAAGCATTCTTATCTATTGAGGGAGGGCTGATGACCGATGGCCCACCTATGTGTGAAAAATGCAATGCACATCTCACCATTTGCCACATTCTGGTGGAGTGCAACATGAAAGAGGAATAAAAAATGTGTTTAACTTTTTACAAATAATGAATTTAGTTAAACACCTCTGATTATGAAGATGCTGAATTGCTTAATTTATAAATTTTATAAATTTGCTTTTTTGTAGAGTATATCTGATTGCAGAGTACAAGGAGAGGTTATGTTAGATGTTTCATCTCGAGTATCTCATAATAATGAGTATCTCATTATATTCACCAAGTATACTGCTATTTTAATACTTAAAAAATCCTATAAATACAACATTAATTTAATATATAAGATATCATAAAATTAACAGAATACAAAAATGAAGAACTCAAATAACCTGTTAATTCAGAAAGAACTCCTTTGATATCTACACCTCGCAAATATGTCCATCCATGGACTCGATAAGCAGTTATAACAGCATCAGTTTTACGAATAGCAGCTTCCATTCCTACAGCACATGCTTCCTACAAATATATAATATTAATATACAACCAGAATCAAAATACCTCTTTTATTCATGTGTGTGCACACACACATGCAAATTTAAGGATCCACGATGATTTAGATATTTAATGGTTTAGATTGAGAAAGATTTTACATTTCTTAAAGTTTAACTAAAAGCCAGAACATTTTGATTACAATATTTATATTTATTTAAATCAAAAAATTAGAGATAGGAAAAACATTTATTACTTTTAATAATTACTGCTTTATAAGAATAACTCCTGTTTGTTAGAAAGTACAAACAGGAGTTATTTCTAAAACTAATTGGGCCTACTTACTCTCTGATGAAAAGGCAAGATATTTAGGAATGGCTTTCAGAAAGCTGAAACTCGACTATAATGAAAATAAATTGAATGTTTTTAAAGAAAAGAAAAACTGTTCACAAAAGTTAGGCATAGGCAATATGGTATGTTTTTGTTGTTGTCAAGTTCATTGAAGAGCTTCTAGATATGACCGTGGGCCTATAGAACTGCTTTGGCAATCTGTTGTACTTTGATGGAATAGAGCTTTTCTATAGGGTTATTGTCAATTTTCTGTAGAGCAGTGGCAATTGCTGGACAAGAATAGATAATGGCAAGTGTTAGTTCGACTCCTGAACAATTCTTGCATATTTCATAGCTTCTAGTACTCTCCAGATGTTTTTTTCATAATAAAATGTTACGTCCTTAGTCTGGTGATGATTATGGTTTTTTCTCAATTGCCTTTAATTTTGCTGATTTCATTCTTCTTTTTCTTGATAATTTGTTTTACCCAGGTGTGCCCAGGATATACGGAATGGTCACAGATTTTGTGTATTCTGTCCTGCAGAAGTGGATGTAGTTATGGCATTTTCATTAAATAAAATATATTCTATTTTTTATACAACTTTTGCTAATATCTTTGACAACTGACAAAACTTGTAAGTTATATTTTATTAAATTCGTTACTTATATTAAAACATGGGGTCTCAATCTGGAAGCTACTCTATTCAGATGAGTGGGTGAGCATATTTGTCAAGCTATGATATAATGAAATCACTTGCCACATCTTATCTACTGTTCAACATCCTTTTCAGCATTACAGCAATTCTCTGAGTTTCTTCTACAATCTATTATGTTCTATAGATTGTAAAATCACATACACTTGACTGACTTAAAATGCCATTTTTAGCAAGTTTTTTTTTTGTGCATGTATGCACCAAACGTTAAACTACTACTACTAGAAATCTGCTTAGTTTATCCACAATATATACAACAGTTCCCCCCCCCCCTCCCACAAAGATAAAATGTTTAGTGTTGGCAATGGATGTAAATAATCTAAATTGAATTTTAAAGTACACAATTTAAATTTATGCAAAATATAGAACAATTCTGAAAATAATTATTTTATACTTTGGTTCCATAAAATACATATAAGACCTTAATATAACAATATAATGATTACAGTTTTTTTAAAAAAATAATTATTCCATACATAAAGGTAGAAGAAACTATTGTACATTAATGCCTTGTTTGTGGGATGCAAGTGATGCCTGAGAAAAAAGGAAATGAATAGAAAATCTTACCTGTCCTGAGTACAAATGGCAAAAGCCTCTTATTGTTTTTTCTTTGTATAAACTATTAGCTGCAGTTTCCATTCGACGTATGATCATCATTTGTGAATATAGTTTTAGAGCATCTTCTCTAGTTACATTTACATCTGTTGATGGCCCAGAATCAAGTCTATGTAATTTATATGGCTAAAATAAAATAATTAAAAAACAATAAAATTACAAATAAAACAACAAATTAAATTAATTATACAAAACAGGTCAAAGTAAAAAAAAAAAAAAAAAAAACAGTTATAAAACAGATGTATTTCTGAGCATTTTTCACAACTTGTTCCAATATGACTTAACCCGAGATCAACAGTAAAAGTCCCTAACTGGTACTCTTACAAGTGAGGAATTATTACTCAAAGGTTACAACACAATTTCAAACATTAAGGGTTAAAAATTTTTCAAAGAATAAAACTACATCGGTCTGAAGAGAATAAAATATAAAACAGAGAAAACAGTTATAATAATATGGTTAACCACTGATAAGAGTACTCGAGGATGAAAAAATGCAACAAAAAGTGGAAGAGAACTTAATTCCACTAAACTAATGTTAACAATATCTCAAGAGGACACAGCATTATAATTCAAATGTCCTTTCCTTAGTTGAATAATCCCTTGCATATTCAAGAAGTCCTGACTTCAAGTTGTGATAAAGGAAATCAGAAAAAGGCACAGACAATAATGAACAGATCTGTTTCTACTTTAGAATATAATTTATATAAAACAAGGCACAATGCATTTAAAATTTTGATAGCACCTAATTACAAATATTATAGAACAGTAATATAAGAAGCCAGCCTGGATGGCTTAGTGGTTAGTATATCCGCTCTCCAGTCAAGGGGGCTGCAAGTTCGAATCTTACCTAAGACATGGATGTTTGTGCTTGTCTTTCAACTTCATACATTCATTCATACAAATATGTATACAATCTCTCAAGATGGACTGAGTCACCATGGGAGAAGTAGACCCAGTTCTCCCACAATGGGAGAAGCCGACATCCTGTAGTGGGTGAAAATACAGGCTGATCATCAAATATAAGCAGCACACTTATAATAGAAAAATTTTGAATTTTTATTTAGAATTAAGGACTAATGATATTGGGGTTTGGGGTGACACAGAGAGTGAGAACAAGAAGCAATCCTTGAAGCTGTATAAAGAAGATGTATGTGTCTGGGGGAAATAGAGATTATTTTGGCATGGAAAGTGGTGGATGATTGGATTTTATATCAACCACCCACACATGGGAGTCTCAAACCATAATACAATATAACACAATAGTGCTGTGTGTGTGTGTGGGGGGGGGGGGTAAGTGATCAAAGAGAAGAATGAAATGTGTTAAGTTTTTTTTTTTTTTTTAAGTTGGAGTTTGTGGTGTATATTGGAGAAAATGGTACTGGGGAAGAGTGTTCCAAAGGAAGGAATAACTGTATTTTTTAAGAAGATTACACTTTTTTTAAAGATTACAAAGATTAGACTAATATTAACTAAAATAAATTAATTTAATTAATACTTCTAATATTTTGGAAAGTCACTGCATTCATCAAGGAACAAAATACTATAAGATACGAGGGTGATCCGAAAAGTTCTCGGCCTAACAATGAAAAAAAAAACAAATTTATAATTTCAAAATTATTTTTATTTTTCAACATAATCTCCTTTAAAACTAATGCATTTATCCCAACACCATTATCCCATCCCTGTAGTGATTCCCAGTAAGATCTGCAAAATACCCTTCTACAGCTGCAATTACCTCTTGATTCGAAGAAAAATGCTGACCAGTAAGGAATAGTTTTAGTTTTGGGAAGAAAAAGAAGTCAGAGAGAGCCAAATCTGGGGAATAGGGTGGATGTTCCAACAATTCATAGTGCAGATCCCTTAATTTTCCCATTGCCAAAAACACCTTTGTGGGAAGGTGCACTGTCCTGATGAAAGATGTTTTTTTCTTCTTCTGCAAACCAGGTCTTTTCTCAAGAATTTTTTTCATTTAGTCTGGTTAAAATATCGGAATAATATTCCCCAGTTGTTTTTTTATACCTTTTTCAAGATAATTAATAAACAAAATGCCTTTAGCATCCCAAAACACCGATGCCACGACCTTTCCTGCTGATGGAACCGACTTTGTCTTCTTTGGCATCGAACAACCGGCTTCTGTCCACTGTTTTGACTGCTGTTTGGATTCTTGTGTGTAATGGTGAATCCAAGTTTCATCCATAGTAATAAATCGATGCACAAAATCAGTTTTATTCTTGTTAAAATGCTCCAAGGCACTGTTCAGAAATTTTCATGCGAGTGCATTTTTGATCTGCTGTTAGCAAGCATGGCACCCATCTTATGCCAAGCTTTTTCATGCAAAATACATCCTACACGTTCTTTTGAAATGCCTATAGTCTCAGCAATTTCATGCATTTTGCCTTGCCAGTCACCCAATACCATATAGGCCAGCCTGGTTGGCCAAGTGATTAGCGTATCCGCTCTCCAGCCAAAAGGCTGTGGGCATGGATGTTTGCGATTGTCTGTGAAAATAGTAGTGGTAGGTTGGCAGTAGATGTCGTTGGTGTAGTTGTGGCTCATTGTAGTTACTGGATTGAGTGGTGGAGACAGAGTTGTAGAGTAGGTGCCCTCCCTCAATGAGTCCTTGGACTCCCTGAAGGTGTCAAGTAATAATAATAATATCATGCACTTGATCAATGATTTCTGATGTTACACTTTTTGAATGTCCTTCACGTGGATCATCTTCAAGGCTGTTACGGCCAAGTTTAAACTCCGCAGCTCATTTCTTAATTGTCGAAAACGAAGGAGAAGAGTGCCCATAAACTTTTATGAAGTTCAAATGAATATCTTTTGGAGTTAAACCTTCTTTTACAAAGAATTTTATAACTGCACGATACTCAATTTTATCCATTTCAAGGGATACAGACAACACTTTTGCTTCAGACAGCTATATAAAAAAAAAAACTACTTGATAGAATGACTTGCAATTTCACATGGATGCTTATGACAGATGTACTAACTTAGAAAAAAAAATCTTGCCGATAGTATTGCCATCTATGGTCAAGAACTTTTCAGACCACCCTCGTACATGCACTTCATCACACTAATTAATGAAGATGAAGCATGTCAACTAAGAGTAGGCTTAAAGTCTTAAATAGTGTTCCCTAATGAACTACATTAGGCTTCTTTGGCTGAAGTACAGAGGATGAGCTTCAAATTTGGGGCAGTTTCATGCAACCAAATTTCCTGAGGTTTGAGTAGTTTTTTAAGGCAGAAACAGATTCAAGGAAAGTATTTTGTATTTATATTTGCTGCAATGGAGTAAAGTTGCTTTCTTGCAGTATATTCTATGGCAGGTGTCAAAAGCATGATCAGCAAGTCCTGAGTGGCTATAGTGATAAAATGGATATAGTCATGTTCAGCAATACTGATGTCAGGTGTCCTGCCTGTTTGGCCATAGTAGAATAGTTTACAACTACAAGGGCCCTGATAAACACCTGACAGGTCTAGGGACTGATGGTCTTTAGTGGAACAGATCAAAGATGCTAATTTTCCATGTGGTCAGTAAGTGGTGTAAAGACGACAGATTTGGGATAGTGTTAGTTGAGCAGAGGAGAAGTAATGTTTAGAATGAAAAATACTATTTTTATTTATTTATTTATTTATTATATTTTTTTTGGTATTTTACATGTGCCTTGGATATATGGAATAGTAACAACTTTGATGTAGTCTCTGTTCTGGAGAGGAAGGTAGGGGGGGGGGGGAAGGGTATTTTAAAATTTTTTGGATGTGGTAGGAATTGCAGCCATTGGCTAAGAAGGTTTTGTGAAGGTGGGTAAGTTCAGTGGATAGGACACTGTTATCTGAACTAATTATTTAGATATGTTATATAAAGTTTTAATAATTCCATAATGTTGAGGGGCAGGGGTGTGTTGTGACCGTTTGTTTGAAAGGCAAGTAGTATATGGAATGAAGGAATAGGATAAGAAGTTAGTTCAAAGAGTCTGAAACTGATGAAGAGAATATGGATGACCAGCAGCTGCCCATGTCCATACATGATGATAGAGAAATGGAGGAATAGCAGCAACCATAGAAATACCTATAGGAAAGAATATAAAAGCAGGACATTTTCTGGAAAGAGTCTGTAAGAGAAGAGAACAGTCATCTATTATGTGAACATGTCTGTTTTGGATATAAACCAATCTTCTGAGGGAAGTTTTTGGTGCATCGCCCTAGATGCTGCGTAATATTCTAGGTTTGGAGAGATTTGGGATTTATAAAGTGTTAGGAGTTGAGCAGATAATTAATGTTTAGAATGAAAAATACTATTATTATTATTTTTATTTTATTTTTTTGAGACTGAATGCCAGAATAAGCTAGATGTGAAAGAAAAGAAACTGATCTTGATTGGAAAGTGAAGCATGATCCTTCTTTAGAAAACCAAGCAGAAATCCTCAGGATACTGTGGTGGTGATGGGAAAAAAATCACATCTGAAGGAGCCACCTACCATGACAAGTAATGAATGACCAGAGAGGAAGCTGGCAATCCACTAACAAAGGGTAGGAAGGAAACAATAAAATGGCAGCTTGGAAAGGAAGCAAACTCATTCAAATGCCTTGGAAATGTCAAGAGCAACCAGATGAGATTCTCCAAATCTTTTCATGGCTTGTGTTCAAAGGTGGGTAAAGTTAGGAGGTGTGCTATTGTGAATGGAGGCTATTTATTGCTACCGTTATTATTATTTTTATATATGATTTCCTTTCTTACTCTACTTCCTCTATCTTACTATGGTTTATCCACCTTCCTTATTTATTAGTTGTATACCTATGAACACTGAAAAATTTATTTGTAAGACTGCGCCATCAGTATATCAAATATTTGGCATAAAAATCAATAAAACTTCCGGTAGATCTCTCTCTCTCTTACTAGTGAAAAATTCCTTCAACAAAGTTTACATTAACGTCATGGTTTGTAAGTAACCAAACTGCACTTTTATTGCCTTAATTGTTTCCTGCTCGCGTCTTATTTTTAGAAACAGTGCAGTTGTAAAATAAAGAATCAAGCAGCACTCTTTTAACAAAAACTTAAAAAACACATTTATTTACATATTATATATGAATTAAACAATAGGGAGATTGCTTTCTCTATCCATTTATAAAATCATTCGCATAAAAATTAGAAACCTTTTACTTCAGTAGTAATTAATCTCTTTGACTTAAAAACTTATTAACTCTCTGCTTACAAATTCAACTTATTGAACTCCTAGTTTACTTGCAAAGAGGTTAGCTAACTCTCTGTTAAGTTATCTTTACAAGTTTGATATCAACTTCCAACATTCTAATTGATTCTCTTAAGGACACTTCTTACTTAAACAAATTCTTAATAGTCCATCTATAACATACTATAAGAGGAATTGTACAAAAAAATGAACTTACAAAGGCTCTGTATCGCAGATTCAGTCAAAAGTCTTTCACTACAGTCTTATGGCATTTCTTTCATCTCGAGTTTTAGGCCTCCTTCAGGAGTATCTTGCTACAGCAGTATCACTTCGGGAAAATAGTGGCTTGTAGACTGCGACCTGCAGTACTCGTACAGTTCTGGCAAAAGGTTGTTCTCCCACGGCAAAAAGAAAAAACTTACGAGCGAAGCTGCTTCGGGTAATTTACATCAGCATCTGCCTTTCTCCTTCTTGGGCTCGCCGTACTGCCTGGACGACTGGCTCCTCTATCTTGCTGTCTCCAATAGCTCAAACTGCCGCCAACTCCTTTTGACTCTCGAATGGGATCCCTCTCTCTCTTCTTGGTGATCTGGAAGCCCCCCTCTGTTCAGCTCTGTCCCTTTTTATTGTTCCTACTCTCAGACCTTGCATGAAGGGTTGTAACCGCCTAAGAATTCGGCATGACTCTTTCATTTTCTTTTAAGTTCAACCCACTCTTTGTTCTCATCCGTGCACCCTTTCGATCGTAAGTTGCCGGCCAGCGGAAAGTTGTTTGAACTTTTTAGACTGAGTTTGGAGGTGTTTATGCACAGAGCTTGTAAGCATTTTCTCATACATAAAAAGTCGTAAACAATCTTTCTTATGCCCTCATAGACAGCTATTACACAATTCTGGCAGCAAAACATTGCCTTTGTTTTTAACACTCTAAAATATTCTTGTTAAAGGAGTATATGGAGTATAAACAGTTAATTTCCAAAGGGTTATTTACAATAATATCTAGCACAAAATATACTGACAAACAAGGTTAATTTTACAATATTCTCATGGGACTTGACCTATGTAAAAATTGATGTAAAGCGCTTTGGTAATTTTAAGCTACATCGAGTTTTTACACTATAAAATGAGAATAGCAGATTCATACTGGTGATCACTAATTAATTGATGAGCCAGTAGATAGTGAAGAAGCTGGTTGTTGATTACCTTCTTCATCACTTTTGCGATTACTGAAGTGAGAACAATTAGGAAGACAGTCTGATGGTTGACTTATCTCCTTTTTTTTTTTTTTTTTTTTAAGAACAGGCCATATAAATGCTTGCTTCTGTGTTGTTGGATAGGTGAGAAAATAACTGCAAATTAGGGAATGAAGAAAAGTCTAGACTGTTTACAAAACCCTAGCCTCAACAGAAACAGGATTCTAGACAAATTCTAAATGAACAAAACTTCAGATGAGTTAGAACAGAAAAAAAAAGCATACCTAGTAAAACAGAATAAAAAGATTTCTTGAGACACTAATAGTACTAGAATGACAAGACAACAGGACTTAAGAATAAGTAATATAAACTCCAATGGTAGGCTGTGGCATTGCAAATAGGGCTGATGCAATTATATAATGCATCCCCTCCCACCTTTTTACTGCAAGATATCAAGCTAGGAGAATCTGTAAAAGACAAATCTGTAAAAATGCCTCTTTTAAATAACATTCGTGGTGTGCCACTCCAAATGTGAGAGCAGTAATCTAAAATTTAATGGCTTTTGAGATTTGTATAGGGGTTAGTGTATACAAAGAATACTACACAAGAATGTGTTGTACCAAGTAAGGCTTTAAGTCAGTATCTATAATATATCTATTATAACATGTGTTATAATAGATATATTATAGATATTATAATAATAGAAAAGTAACTGAAAGTTTAGCAGAAATGGCGAGAATGATAGATGCCAGGTCTGCTAAACAGCATCCATGGAAGTATCTGTAGAAAAGACAATGCAGAAATTGTCTTTTAGTGGCTGAAGAGAATCTGAAAAAGACAATTAATTAGCTGAAATGCCTCTTTTAAATAACATTCGTGGTGTGCCACTCCAAATGTGAGAGCAGTAATCTAAAATTTAATGGCTTTTGAGATTTGTATAGGGGTTAGTGTATACAAAGAATACTACACAAGAATGTGTTATACCAAGTAAGGCTTTAAGGCATGAGTCAGTCCAAGAGGAGAGATCTTGTCTTGACTGTTGAGCTATCAAAATTAAAGAGAGGAAGAACTAAGGCCTTTTATGCAAGAAAAAGGCAGAATTGAAGGTAACAAGAATGTCATTACCTCTTTAAAAGAGGATTGCAGAAATCAGTGTTTAGGGAACTGGTTGTAAATGCTGGTCTGGTTGGCCAAGTGGTTAGCAAATCCACTCCGATCCACAAACTGTGGATTCAAATCTCACCATGTGCATGGATGTTTGTGAGCATATTTAGGTGAAAGAAAGTTCTTTCACCCAGTAAGACCAATGCTTATCTGAGTCCTGAAAGGCACTTGAAAAATATTCATGTTTGGTCTCTGGAGAGTAGTTTCTGAATTACATAATAAATAAATAAATGCAAAAATACACATAAAATTAGTAAAAATGAGGACAGTTTTTTTTTTCATTCCCTCACAATACTATTATTGTACTAAAGGTTTACAAATACCTTTCAAGAGCAGGAGTTACATAAAAAAAGAATAAATAAATAAAAATAAATAATTGTTGATTGCTATAAGGTGTGTCAAATGAGTGAAAGAAATGTAAAGTACTATCATCAGCAAAACGCTATATAATTTGAGGTCAGTGAGAGAAGGTCATTTATGTATAAGAGAAAGAGGCACAGATGATATAACAGGTCTCTAAGAAACAATTGCATTAGCAGAGGACTAAAGAGAAAACACTATCCACAATAATATACAGAAGTGACATGAGAAAATTATCAATCTAATTACTAGTTTATTTGATCAAATGGTCAGCAAACCTGAATCTCCAACCAACAGCCTGTTGGTTTCAATACTCTGTGGATACATATGTTGTGTGAATGTCTATATGAGAGATAAATTTATCACTGGTGTGAGACCACTCCACTTAATGGAAGTCCGAAGTAGATTGAAAAAGTTTCATGTTTGGTCTCTAAGCAGGGGTGCTAGATTATGTAAGAGGCTGGGATTTATGTTTGTTCAGAGGTGGGAGATGTAGGAGAAGGAAAGTTCTTTCACTCAGTAAGACCAATGCTTATCTGAGGCCTGAAGTGCCCTTCATTGAAAACTAGGTGATTAGATTCAAGTGCTTGAAGGGCACTTGAATCTGATCACCAAGTTTTCAATGAGAGATTTTGGAAAGAGATTGCAGAAGAATGAGTGACTAATGTAGTGCCCAGTGAGAGACTGGTAGAAAGAATAGAGGTAATATGACCAAGATAAATAAGTTCATGAAGGGTTAGTACAAAAGAGATGTTTTGTAGAGCGGAAGGAAAGAGAGAAAGAACACAAGGCCTGCTATTTCCAAATGTTATATAAGGAAGAGTGTGCAAGGGAATAAAGAACAAATGTTTGATGAGAAGCTGCCTGAGAGTGAGGAAAGTCTCCAGCAGTGCTTTCAGTAAATGAATTCAAGGAATGACTTAATGATACTGTGTTTCATTGGGAGGACTTCAAAGTTCCTGAGTAAATGAGTTTCATTTACCAAAAAAACTCTGCATGATGAAATCAATAATACTTTCTTTGGCTTCCTTCAAATATGATGTCATTTACACCTGAGTTTTTAATATAATATATGAAACCAGACATTTTATTATTATTTGACACCTCCAGGGAGTCCTAAGACTCATCGAGGGGAGGGCACCTACTCTACAACTCTCCATTTCCACCACTCAACCTCACCTACACCAACGCCATCTACTGTCCAGCATCACCACTATTATTTTCACAGACAATCACAAACATCCATGCCCACAGCGGAATTCAAACCCGCAACCTTTTTGGCTGGAGAGCGGATACACTAACCACTCAGCCAAATCATTATAAACACTAAATACAAGGCTAATCTTCTTGAATGGCAGGCAATATCATGTGGGAAAATATCAGATTGGGAACCAGACAATGAGACTTATTTGTGCCTATGGTCACACACACACACACACACACACACACACACACACACACACACACACACACACACACAGACGGTTCTCTACTAAGGTAGAAGTGAAGGAATTTTTGGAGACTTTAGAGAAAGCAAATGACAATGAAAAAAAAAAAAAAAGAAAAGAAAAGTTGGTCCTTATTGGGATCTAAATACCAGAGTAGGAAATGACTGTCAGACATAGAAATATTTTGGGAAAATTTGGAGAAAAGAGCAAAGCTAATAATAATGACAAATACCTGTTGGATTTCTGCTCATTTATTACAAATAAGATATTCTCATTTTCAATCTTCTGTGGTTATGGTTAATAGTGACATGTTACATGACATTTCTGCATTTTTTTTTTATCTAAGCTTATGGTTCTGCTTTGATATGAGCCACTTCTTCAGAATCTGGGTTACAGAGTCATTGGACAAAGACTAAGAATATGAAAAAATATATATCAACAAAATAAAACAGCACGAAAAATATATCCATTAGGGAATAAGAATGACTTGACAGTTAATGTCTGAAAACACTCAACATATATGTCTCGCATACATGGGAAAATTTACTATAATGTCTCTCATAATCCATTTAATCTATGTTAAACTGTTTGATTAGCATAGACAATAAGACTATGTCAACTAATCTCTGTTGCATCTTGGAATTTTCTTATGAATGAGTCAGAAATGTACAGCACTTTTATCTCATTCCAGACAACAATGTTTCTCTTTGTATTATGGAATGCTGCTGCTTCTTTGAACTTCTGTGATGTCTTTTTCTCGAGATCCTTAATGTGCTCTACAAATTTCTATTGATCAGTCCCACATAGTAGCAAATGTTAAAAAAGTTCATAAACACCAAGTTTCATAGTGTGAGCAGTAGTTTTCATCAGTTAAAAACAGAAGAAAGTGTTTTTAAAAGCATGAAGACCACTTTAATTCTATTTCAAAACCTAATCAGTCATATGCTTGATATATTGGGAGAATATATCAAATGCTTGTCAGCATCAAGTTTTTAACTTGATGCTGACAAGCATTTGACAGTGTCTGGTGTAGAGAATTAAAATCATAATCATTTCGGTCAAAAAAAGAAAAAGAACTGCATCACGTTAATGCAGTTCTTGTGGTTTTTTTTTTTTAAATTCATCATGAGATGATATGTTATCTGTATTTCAATAGCCTGCAATGATGCAAACAATAATGTGGGCATCTTGTAGTGTTTCCTTTCTTTCATAGTTATCCACAATTTTCCTCCAGATAGTCTATTACTTATAAGTGCACTGCAATATTGTCTAATGGGATTTCACAGGTCTCAAATTTAAATCTGTTGGTAGTGACATTGCACAAATGTAACTATGGACACAAAGGGATGTTGAAATGAATATACAAGAATGCAAGAAGTATCAATAAGGGCGAGGAGTTTTTGGCATGGACAAGCTCGACTAGGCCAAAAATTATAGGCATCAGTGACACCTGGTTGATGAAAATGATATAGTTACAGGAATAGAATGTAAAGGGTATTGTATTTTCATGGAGGATAGAGGAACAGGACAGAAAGTGGGGTATTGCTGATAGTAGCTGAAGAATTACATCCAACAAAATTAGAAGTTAAAGAGTATATTAGATCTGAGGGAGATGGTTCATTTGAGGCTGTCTGATGTGAAATAGAGGCAAAATGGGACAAAATACATTTTTGGGTGATGCTATAAAACATGGGGGGGGGGGTCAAAAGAAAGATGTAGATGCCATGTATTGGCAGATTAGCAGGCTGAACAATTATTATGGGAGACTAATCTGATTGGATCTGATAACAGCATCAGAAGATGTATCGATAACCAAGGTAGACACTCTTCCTCCAATTGGGGAGAGTGACCATTCAGTCTTCCCAGAAGACTGAATGATCACTGAATGAATTGTTTTGGGAAGTTGCTAAACATGTAGAGTTCTCTGTCAAGAACGGGTTTATGTTCAACTATAAATCTTATGATTATGAGAGACTCAGGATTCATCTTAGAACAGTGCCATGGCTTGAGAAGCTACAAGAAGAGAATGGTCAGAGATTGCTTGAGAGTATCAAACTGCATACCCAAGGTCAGGAGGATAAACCAAGTTGGAATTAGGTGGATGAGTATGGATATGAAGCAAGAACTGCAAAAAAAGAAAACTTTATGGAGGAAATATAAAGAAAAAAAAGTGATCAGCATACTCATGAGCAGTACAAAGTGCAAGCAAGAAGGGTGAATAGTATGGTAAGGAAGGCCAAATCAGACTATGAGAGAGAATTAGCCAAACATACCAAAGTAAACCAAAATAGTTTTTTCATTATGTAGCAAGTAAGAGGAAAAATGACTATGGTAGAATGACTTTAAACAATGCTCATGGTAAGAAGGTGACTTAACCAGATGAAATAGTTAAGTTGCTGAGTGATCATTTTGCATAGATGTACATCCAAGTAGCTGATTTTATAGTTGCTGATGTTACAGAGATGAATATCAATATTGAGGCAGATGAACAAGAGGTGTTCAGCATATAAAAAATATGAAAGTGAAAAAAGCAGCAAATGTACAAGAGAATTGGCATTGCCTCTAAAATCTAAGTTTCAGCTCTGGAAGTGTTCCAAGGGAGTGGAAAGAAGGTAAAATAGTACCATTGCATCAAGGTGGCTCTCAAGACAGAGGTAGTAAACTACAGAGCAATTAATATATCAGTAAAATTGATACTAGGGCCACTACTCTTTAATTAATTTATCAATGACATAGGGGAAAATTTAAAAAAGGGGATAATCAGCAACAGTTGATAAAAATGATGTAGATATCCTACAGGATGATTTTATAATAAAGTGATAGCAGAATTCGATAAAAGTAATGCTACAGCTAGACTTTGCCAAGGCATCTGACAGAATACCACATGGAAAACTATTAAAAAACTGGAGAGGATGAGAATGGATATGAGTCTAGTAGCATGGACAGGGGGGGAATGGCTGACACACCGACATTAGTATATGCTCGAGTGGAGTCTAGGAGAATGATGGTGACTAGTGGAGTAACTCAGGGTTTGGTACTAGGGCCACTACTTTTTAATTTATATATCAATGACATATGGGAAAATTTAAAAGAGGGGATAATCAGCAATAGTTGATAAAGGTGACGTAGATATCCTAGGGGATGATTTAAATAAATTGGCATTGTGGACAAAGGATAATGATTGTCAATTTAATGTTGCAAAATATAAAGTTATGCACTTTGGGTTGAAAAGGTTGCATATGGTGAGTCTTATTGATGGTATTGGTTTGCAGGAAATTGATGATGCTAAGGACTTAGAGATAATGGCATGTAAAACTGCAAGGGCTGGAGGTTGATAGTGCATGGGAAGCGGTAAAGGAGTGTTTGAAGGAGGTAATGGCTGACTGTATACCTAGAGTCCAGATAGTAAATCTGGTAGGGGTTAAATGGATGAATAACACCATTAAGCTTGAGCTGCAAAAAAATAAACAACTGTGGAGGAAATTTAAGGAGAAATGTGACCTGCAGGCCCATGAACAGTATAAACCACAGGCCAGAAGGGTAACAAGTGTGGTAAGAAAAGCAAAAGCGGATTATGAAAAGAAATTAGCCACGCAAGCTAAGGAGAATCCCAAACAGTTTATTCGATATGCTGCAAGTAAAAGAAAAATGTATACGGCAGAATGATTTTAAGGAATGCCGATGGCAGAGAGGTAACTGAATCAGTTGATATAGTGGAATTACTGAGCAAACACTTTGCAATAGTATATCATCCAGGTGGTGATATTGCAGGAATGAAGGAACCAATAACTTATACAGGAATTGAGGCGAACGAAATGGAGGTGAATAGTATATTACAAAACCTTAATGTGAATACATCTGTGGGATTGGATGGTATAACAGATCGGGTCTTGCATGAAGTGGCTAAAGAATTGTCAGTGCCCTTGATCATTTTGTTTAATTTGAGTCTCGGGTCTGGGTTAGTCCCAAGGGGATGGAAAGAGGGGGGGAAATAGTTCCACTGCATAAAGGAGGTTCCAAGACTGCTGTTGCAAATTACCGACCGATCAGCATATCAGGAGTCGTTGTCAAGGTTTTGGAGAAAGTAGTCAAGAGAAAAATACAGGAATGGATAGATGAAAATGGGATACTGTATGGGGGGGGGGGGGGAGCAAGGTTTGTGAAAGGTAGATCATGCCTCACTACTTTGCTCACGTTTTATAACACAGTGATGGCTGAACTGGATAAGAGTAATGGGTATACAGTGATACTGCTGGACCTTGCTAAGGCCTTTGACAGGATACCACATGGAATTCTAATCAGTAAACTGCATCATATGGGGATGGATATAGGTTTGGTGAGATGGATAGGAGGGTGGTTGATGGCGAGATATCAGAGAGTAGTTTATTCGGGGGTAGAGTCCAAAAGATGACCTGTGACTAGTGGTGTGCAGCAGGGGTCTGTTCTTGGACCACTACTATTTAATTTGTTCATTAACGATATAGGAGCTGCTCATTTGTTTGCTGATGATGCAAAGTTGGGTAGAGCAATAGTGAATGCACATGATGTCAAAATTTTGCAGGATGATTTGGATAGATTGGAGGACTTAGCTAAGGAGAATGGATGCCAATTTAATGTGGCAAAGTGTAAGGTTATGCATTTTGGGGTGAAAAGATTAGCAGCAGTATACCACATTGGTGGAACTGTACTCCAGGAGATTGACGAGACCAGGGATTTGGGGGTGTTGGTGGATAGGGAGTTGAAGTTGGGGGGGGGGGGCACATTGTAAAAGTGGCTAATTCAGCCCATCAAATCACTTGGTTACTGAAGAATACTTTGACGAGCAGAGACAAGCAAGTTATTGTTCCTCTGTATCGAGCGTTGATAAGACTCC
This sequence comes from Typopeltis vanoorti, assembly GCF_054136105.1. Classification (NCBI taxonomy): domain Eukaryota; kingdom Metazoa; phylum Arthropoda; class Arachnida; order Uropygi; family Thelyphonidae; genus Typopeltis; species Typopeltis vanoorti. Next base: position 51,677,463 of record NC_143555.1, on the reverse strand, counting down.
GTCTTGACTACTGTGCCCGGATCTGGGTGCCAGAGTTTCTTCTTGATGGGGAGAAGGTGGAGAGGATCCAGAGGAGAGTGACCAAGATGATAGCAGGTCTATGGAATGAACCTTATGAGAACAGGTTGAAGATTTGTTGGTTGCAGAAATTGGTTGATAGGCAGAAAAGGGGTGATATGATTGAGACATTCAAATTACTAAAGGGTTTCTATAAGTTTAATTTAGAGGATATTTTTCAGAACAGGACTCGTGGTGGGAGGACTAGGGGGTCATCCATGGAAACTGGGAAAGAGTGCAGTTAGCAAGAATGTTAGAAGTAGGTTTTTTACTTGGAGAGTGGTGAATGAGTGGAATAAGTTGCCAGAGTCTATTGTGGGTGCCATGACTGTGAATGAGTTCAAGGCAAAGTATGATAGATACTGTGTGGATGTTGAATAGTTGTTCTTGACATGATGTTTAGGGCCTCCCTTGATGAGTCTAGGGACTCCTTGGAGTTGCCTGTGATAAATATAATGGTGGACAAAGAGATTAAGTTCAGAGGGCATATTGGAAAAGTTGATAAAACAACTCAACGAATTACTTGGATGAGGAAAATCATGATAACAAGTAAACATAAGGAAGTTTTTATCCCTCCTTATAAGGCTGTTCAGCCACATCTTCACTACTGCACAGAGATTTGGTCATCACCTGGGTTTCTTGGAGACCAGGAGGCGGTCAAATGGATTCAGTGACGAGTGACCAAGATGGAAGGTCTGTGGAATACTCCCTACAAACTGTTAAGATATTAAAGGGGCTTAATAAAATTGATGCAAGTGAAATTTTTCAATATGACAAATAGTCGAGGCCATCCATGAAAGTTGCGTAAGAGTATGGTTAGTAGGTGTGTGGACCAAATGTTTTGCATTGAAAGTGGTGAGTAAGTGGAATAAATTGCCAGAATTGGTTGCGAGTTCCCTGATGGTGAATGGATTCAAGGAGAGTATGATAGCATTCGTATATATGACGGTTGATTTGGGTCCCCCCCCCCCACCCATGGAAATACTGTAATATAACAATAATAATCTAACATTTTGTTCTTCTAAGGCAGTTCTGACTGAATCAATCCACCTAGACCTTGGTCTTCCTCTGTGTCTCTTTCCTGCCATCTTGGCATCATACATCTGTTTTTACTAACCTTTCCTCACCCATTCTATTTAAGTGACCATACCACCTTACATTAGCTCTGCATACACATAATTGATTACTAATAGTGTCAAGTTCCTTTCGAATGCCATTGATTCACTCCCCAAATTCTTCTTAGAACTCCTATATCCGTGGTCTCTAGCCTTTGCTCAAGTGCTTTATTTCTAACCTAACTCTGAGATCGATAACATAAAATTAGTTTCAACACTGTCTTTTATACTGAGTTTCATGTTTTGGCTAATTTCTCTCTTCTTCTATATAAATTTATTCAGCTGGCTACCAACCATACCAGTTTTGCTTATTCTATTGCCTATTTTCAGATTTAACCTACCATTTTCACTAAAAATTGGGCCTAAATAGCTGAAATATTTTACTTGTTCAATAGGATCTCCGTTCAGAATACAGCTGCCGTTTTCTATACTCCTTCCTATTTTCATAGTTTTGGTCTTTTTATTGCTGATTTGCATGCCAAATTTTTTACAGCTGTTATGCAATTTAGCTAATGAATCCTGGAGGCTTACATTAGATGTGTTTATAGTACAACATCATCTGCATAAAGCAAAGAGCTAAGTTTGACATCTCTAATTCTAATATCAGGCCTGATACCACTTTCTTTCATAATATGATTCATATAGATGATGAATAAAAGTAAAGATAATGTGCATCCTTGTCTTACCCATGATTTTACCTCAAGCCATCTTCCTGTATTTCCCTCATTTCTAACTGCTGACTGACAACTTAAATATAGACCATGTATCGCTCTGTATAATGTTCCATTGCTTTCGCTGCATATAATTGTTGTGTTCTGAAAAGCTTTTCTCTGGGCACCTTTTGTATGCCTTTTCCATATCTACAAAACTTAAGTACAGATCCTTTTCATATTCCCCTCGATTTCTCAACTATTTGTCTTAGAGTGAAAATCTGACCTTGACAATCTCCGAACACAGCTTGTTCTTCTACAAGTTTTTCTCTTCCACAATCTTTCCCACCCTCTTTTCATGCATACATCATACCTGGAACACTTAGTAGAGAAATTCCTCTGTAATTCTCAGATTCAGCTTCGTTTCCTTTTTTTATAGGTGGGTACTATGAGAGAGCTCTACTCCAATCATTGGGAATTCACCCTTCTAACCAGGCCCTCTGAATTATGCAAGTTAGCCACTGCAAAACTTTTATACCTCCATACTTATGCATTTCTGGTCAAATATCATCTACTGCAGCTGCCTTTCCACATTTCAAGTTTTTGATGGCTTTTTCTACCTCGAGTATGATATGTACTCCTCCTCGCATTTCTCTTCAAAATTTTCTAGGTTATGTCACTGCTTGGTTCGTTTAACAGTCTTTCAAAGTAATTACTCCAGACATCTAGGATATCCTTATCTTCGGTTTTCATATAATCATTATCATCTTTGATTTCTTTTACAGTAATCTTTCCGGGCATTTCTAAGCCTTTTCAATAGCCTTTGAAACATTTTTCCACCTTCCTGATATTTATTTTCCATACTTGTTTTATGGTTTTTCATTCAATGAGTATGGAAAATTTTGCTATATGGAAAATCCCCATTACTTTTGATTAGCAACTTTTACACATAAGCTTAGCTCTTTTAGATTTTTCTCTGTATTCTTTTAGGGCATCTGCTGACTTATTTGCATGGAATAGTAGCTTGTATCATTACCATTCCTTTACGGAACATTTTTAACGTTAACTTGCAGGTGTAGCATAAAATGAGGAGTTGGCTGGAAAGGAGATCAATGTTGCTTCAATTATATTCAAGAACTATCTAGTATAACCAATGTCTAAGTATACTCCAAGGGTCAGACGGTTAAATAAGGTAGGCATGAAATGGATGAATGAAGAGTTTAAGCATATGACACAGAGGAAAAAAAAAAAAAGGCATTATGGAGGCAACATAAGAGGAGTGGTAATAATCAATTCAATGAGGATTACAAAGAAAAGACAAGTAGGGTGACTTGGTTGGTAAGGATAGCAAAAGTGAAGTATGAAGCAGTTAATTAATGAATTCAAAAAAGAATCCTAAGGGATTCTTTCGACATGTAGCCACAAAAAAAAAAAAGAATGATTAAGGAAGGATGACAATAATTGGAGAAAATGGTATAAGAACAACTGCTGCAGAGGATATAATTGAGATATTTAATGAGAAGTTTCATAAGGGTCTTTCATTCTTGTGAATATGACACCGTGGAGAGTGTGAGAGCAGTTGATTAGGAGGAGGAGAGACTGACTGTAAGTGAGCAAGAGGTATATGAGGAATTGAGCAAACTTGATGTTAATAAGGATGTGGGATTTGATAATATATCACCACGTATTTTGAAGGAATGTGCCAGGGAGTTAGCATCTGCCTTGACATATTTGTTTAATATGAGTCTTGCACTGGGTCAAGTTTCAAAGCAGTGGAAAGAAGGCAAGTTTATGCTGCTTCATAAGGGAGGTTACAGAACTCAAGCATCAAATTATAGACCTGTCTGTATTAGTTATCGTGGTTAAAGTATTGTAGAGGCTGGTGAGAACCAAGATCCAGAATTGGGTTGACAACAGTGGTATTATCTTTGATGGACAGCATGCATTTGCTAAAAGGAAGGTCATGTTTTAATAATCTACTTACTTATTACAATAAGATAATGGCTTCATTGGACAAAGGAGACGAATACACAGTAGCATAATAAATTTTGCAAAGGCTTTTGATAGTCAAACTAGAGTGGTCGGGTTGGATATTAGACCAGTGCATTGGATTGGAGACTGGCCATCAGATAAGTATCAGTAAATTGTGTATGGGGCAGCAATATCCTGGACGAAGAAAGTCACTAGTAGTGTGCCTCAGGGTCTGATTTAGAGCCATTGCTGTTTAACCTGTATTGGAGAAAACATGGATGGGGATATTTAATTGTTTACAGATGATGCAAAGTTGGGAAGAATTATGAGGAGTAGAGCAGATGTTCTAGCCTTACAGGAAGACTTGAACAGATTGAGTGAATGGGCACAGGAGTGGGGATGCCAGTGCAATGTTGCAAAATGTAAGGTTTTAAAATTTGGAAAACAAAGATGGAATGTAGAATTTACACTTGGTGCTTAGGATATATTGTTGGAAAGAAGAGATTAAAAATGAGGATATTAAGAATGAACTACACATTGTTAGCATTCAGGAATGTGTTAGCAGAGCTAATCTCAGTTGTTATGGTCACTTAAATAGAATGGGGAGAGGAATGATCAGATAAACATGTGTTCTTTGCCAGAATGGCAGGAAAAAAGACCCAGAGGAAAACCACGATGTAGGTGAAGTGATACAGTAAAAGTGACTGATAATATTGGAGCACTGACAGATAACAGCACCTCTGTAGAGCAGTTGGAAGAACGACGGTACGTTGCACCCTTCGATTAGAAAAGGCCTAAGTTTGATTCTCGTTGTGACGGGAGGAATCTTTATATGGACTTTTCAACTGAAGGCGAGTTAGCTGATCTCATACAGAGGTAGCACGGTTTTTTCACCCAGAAACTCGGGTTTTTCATCCCGCATACAGACAAATCGTCCCTTCAGAACACATACAATTTACAGACAAAAAATACTAGTATTGGTGGTAGTGAACAGTGGATGGCACTGGTAGTAGAGGTTTGGTGTAGCGGTGGAGACAGAAGGTTGTGCAGTGGGTGTCCTCCCGCGATGAGTCTTCGGATTCCTTGGAGGTGTCACGAATAATAATAACATGTTAATCTGGAGGAAAAATTGTTGATAGGAAGATAGTAGTGATGTAACTGTTCGTGCACTACTATCATAAGATCCTGTACACCCACCCCTTTTAGGGTATATATAAGGAATTTGATGATAATGCCAATTTCTTCTTTATAATTCAGACTATAACCAAGGTAGTTATAGGAATTTACTTCCTCGATTGGATACATATTTTACTTCAAATTAGTTTGGTTTTTACAGTTGATATTTCTATATTAAATTTTTCAGCAATAAAGTTTAAATAGGACACAAAATATTTCAATCCTTCAACATTGGCCAGGAGTATCTGATCATCTGCATATAACAATGTGTAAAGATGGCTATCACTTCATAATGGAATATTCCGTGAACTGTCAGTCTCCAACTTCTGACAATGGCATCGATATATACAGGGGTGGCTCATCTATAGGGGGTCATAGGGGCCGGGCCCCACCTATATTTGTATAACTAGCCCAATAATTGTAGTTTTAAAAAATATGTTTCTTGTAATTATTATTTTTTGATTTATTTCCAACACGTTTTATTGTTTAATAAAAAAAAAATACTGTAGTATTTTGTGGCAATATTGTATAATGCGACTTAGTACAGTCTCTGGGGCCAGCCACGGCTGGCCCTATTTTATACGTGTAGAATACAGGGCATGTATGAGGCAAGTGCACTAGCGATCGTGTTTGTTCACTGGGCGCAACGCTCATCTTGGGGCCAGTTTAGTCTATACAGTTACTGTATTCAGAAAATACAGTTACTGTATTTTCACGTACGTACATAGCATACGATTCTTTGATTGTGAAGCACGTGCATTAGCGATCAGGCTCATTTACCGGGCACAACGCTTATCTTGGGGCCAGTTTAATCTGGCCCAGTCACTGCGTTTGTACGTAAATAGCGGGTGATTCTTTCATTGTCTTATTATTTATTCTAGTTGTTGATCTGTTTTATTGTTTTTAGTGTGTTTAATTATTGTTGTCATTTTTTGTTATAATTTATTTTAAAGTTTAAATTTTTATTACGTCCATAAACAATACATTTTAACTATGAACAAAATCTATAGTTTATTGGAAAAATGTTTCTCATTATTTCTCAGAAATTTAGACATTGATTTTTAAAATAAATAATAACTTTTTTTGTTTTAACACTTAAAAAATGAAAACATTTTGCAGGGCAGCCAGCTGGAGTCGAACCAGCGTCTTTAGATTTCCGGTTCATTGCTCTAGTCCGTTGAGCTATGCTCGCAAATCTTTTGAGTTTTTGTGTTATTAATACGTTGAGCCCGTATATGTTATGTCTTAACAATTTAAAAAAATTAATAGCTCAATATATATATATATATATATATATATATATATATATATATATATATATATATATACAGGGTGTTCGGGATAAATTTGACAGTTTCGTAAGGAAAAAGAAAATCTTCTTTGTATCTATTAAATTTAATGAATTGACAAAAAAACATTACAGGCAGAGTTAATTACAATACTATCAACAAGATTTACTCAAAATAACCACCATTAGCATCGATCACAGCTTCAATTCTGCTTCGGAACCTCGAACAAGCTGATGCTACAGTCTCCCTGGGAAGGGCCGCAAAAACTGTTTTAATTTTATCCATTAACTGGGCTTTTGTATTACTGGAAGTGCGATTGGTGTCTTTTTCAACTGCGCCCCATACAAAATAATCCATGGGGTTAAGGTCTGGGGAGTTTGGAGGCCAAACATTTGGACTGGTGAAGTCGTAGAAATTTTTAGACAACCATTTTTGACTTTTCCCAGAGGTGTGGCAAGGGGCCGAATCCTGCTGCCATACATACGGCCTACCATTGCCTACCCTTGTTATCCAGGGCTTGACTACAGTTAGCAACTCCACGAACAAAGCCCGAATTCCAATGCCAGGGTTCTTCAACACCTGTTCCTGCAGATTTGCGAGGAATTCTGCTGTACGAACGCAATCAGATCGTCTGCTAGGGATCTTTCTTCTTGCTACATCCTCGTAGTCACCATTGCAAGTCTCTAGTTCATGCCTGATTGTTTTTACTGTATTCAGGGAGCATTGGGCAGCAGTCGTAATATCCTTATTTTGATGGCGGGCACGAATCATCACGATACAAGTTATTCTCTTCCATGATTCAGGTGGGTTCCAGCTATCCATCCTTTCTGACATCTTGTATATGAATGAAGAAGGGTCCAAACTTTTAAATGAAGAGAAGTGTGTGTTAATACATGTAACTTATGGAAAAATATAATTAATTATAAATGTCAAATTTATCCCGAGCACCCTGTATATGTATGTATATATATATATATATATATATATATATATTAAAAAGTAATGATGATTTGTAAAGGGCAGCCTACTTGGAAGACATGATTTATAAAAACTGTTGATTGTTACTTTATTTGGTTTGGAGTTTCATTGTCAGCAAGTGTTTTTAAAAGTAGATTTCTGTTCACACAGTTCCTATAGAAGTCTGCATACTATAAAATTAAAGTATGCAGACTTCAATTTTTGGACCACTAATTGTAGTCCAAAAGATACAGAATTAATTCTACTAGTGGAATTACTGTTGTGATTTTTTGTTATAATTTATTTTAAAGTTTAAATTTTTATTACGTCCAATGGCTGTTTTATATATAATTTTTGAATATATTTTGTAATCACTATTGAAAAGACTTATTCCACAATAATTTTCACTATTTACAGTTGCCCTTTTTTATAAGCTGTAATAACTATGGCATAGCCTTTTTCCAGGATTCTAGTACTTCTGTATCCCATGTTTTTTTTTCAAGAAACCTATAAGTCTTGCTTTAAGAGTTTAATAAGTATATTTGAGTTCCATGTTAATATCATCTTCTCCATGTGATTTATTGTTTTTGAATTTATTTAATATATCATTCAGTTCCTGTCTTCTACTACATTAATTTTGGATTATAGTATTTGTAATTCTTTCATAGCATGTGACCATAAATCCTAAAATACTGAGGCCATGGAATTTTATCGATCACATTAATTTTAAAATTCTCTATCTCTCTCGTTTCTTCATTCAAATTATTTAAAATTTTATAACTTAGTGGATAATGAATTTTGTGGGGTGCTTAAGGGTCAAAGCTGTATAAATGAGAGGAGACCTCCACATAGCCTTTAAAGGAATGCGGAGAACCGACCAGGGCTTCTGACCTAATGTCCAATCCTCACCTTCTCGTGGTGCACCCTGTTGGGTATCTACTTTGATACTGAACGAACGAGGATGGGCTGGCAATTTGGGATTTAGCCGACCAAATTGTATTCTTATTGGTTAAACCAAAATAAAAAATGATGATACAACATGACAAAATTTCATGCCGGCTGGGGCGTCGCCCGGTTAAACAAGGCCCCCGTTGTTTTCGCCAGGGAACCAGGGCAAACAGCGAAAAGTCAGCTACTGGAACAAATCTTAAAACAAACCCCAACTCAACATCACCAGAGTTAAAGATCGGTACTATCAACGTAAGAAGCCTGAATGGCAAAGAAATGGAGCTAGCTGAGGAATTAGATAAGTACCAGATCGACATAATAGGGGTGACTGAAACAAAAAAGACCAAAACTGGTGAGATCTTTCTGAGCAATAAATACAAAATGTTATATTCAGGCAATGACAATCAAGGAAAAGAAGGAGTAGCCATAGTATTCAACACAAAATACGAGGCTAATCTTCTTGAATGGCAGTCAGTCTCAAGTAGAGTAATGTGGGCAAATATGAGAATGGGGAACTGGACAATGAGACTTATTTGTGCCTATGGTCCCACAGAAAGGTTCTACTAAGGTAGAAGTGGAGGAATTTTTTGACGCTTTAGAAAAAGCAACTGACACAATGAAAAAGGAAAAGTTGGTCCTTGTTGGGGATCTAAATAATAGAGTAGGAAATGATTGTGAGACATACAAAAATATTTTGGGAAAATTTGGAGAAAAGAGCAAAGCTAATAATAATGGCAAATATCTGTTGGATTTCTGCTCAGGACATGGACTAGTTATTACTAACACCATGTTCCAACATAAAAATGTGCACAAATTCACATGGAGAGAAGAGGCTAGGAATAAGAAAAGTCTCATTGACTATGTTATTGTTGATAGTGATGTTTTCTCCCTGGTGCAGGACACCAGAGTGTACAGAGGATTTGAAATTGGAAGTGATCACTATTTAGTCTTGAGCAGGATAAAATTGAATTTCATATTGAAAAGAATAACATGTAAGAAAGTTTTAAAGCGAATAAAAGTTGAGCAGCTCTCAGATGTGAACTGTAGACTAAAATACAGAAATATTATTGAAAAGAAAATGAAAGAGTTTGAGAACAGGAATCAAACCTTGGAGATTCAGTGGCAAACTCTGAAGGAAACATTGATTGATTCTGCCAGAGAGGCATGTGGTGAGGTTGTGTGCAAGGATAAAAAAATCAGAACTCCCTGGTGGACACAGGAAGTTAAAGAGGCAGTGAAGGAAAAGAAGAAAGCATATCAAAAGTTCCTGGCAAATAAGTCAGCTTTTACTCTTACAGAATATAGAGACAAATGTAAGAAAGCTAAACAGTGTGTAAAACTAGCTAAACAAAAGTCATGGGAGGATTTTTGGTAAGAATATAGAAAATAAATATCAAGAAGGTGGCAAAATATTCTGGAGGTTGTTGAAGAAGCTTAGGAATGGAGGAAAGATTGCTGTAAAAGGAATTAGAGATGATAAAGGTGAAATGAAAACAGGAGAAAAAGATATCCTTGAAGTATGGAGTAATTACTTTGAAAAACTGCTAAATGAAACAAGCAGTGATGACAGCACAGTGATAAAAAACACTGTCCAGGCATGCAGTCAGGAATACATATCCATACTTGAAGTAGAAAAAGCCATCAAAGGCTTGAAATGTGGAAAGGCAGCAGGAGTAGATGATATTCGACCAGAAATGCTGAAGTATGGTGGTATAAGAGTCTTACAGTGGCTGCACTGCATAGTTCAGAAAGCCTGGACAGAGGGACGAATTCCCGATGATTGGAGTAGAGCTCTCATAGTACCCATATATAAAAAGGGAAATAAAACTGAATGTGAGAATTACAGAGGTATTTCCCTACTGAGTGTTCCTGGCAAGATCTATGCAAGTATACTTGAGAAATGGTTGAGAAGAATTGTGGAAGAAAAGCTTGGTGAAGAACAAGCTGGATTCAGGCCAAATAGAGGCTGTCAGGATCAGATCTTCACTTTACGACAAATAGTCGAGAAAGCATGGGAATATAACAAAGATCTGTATTTAAGTTTTGTCGATTTGGAAAAGGCATATGACAAGGTGCCAAGAGAGAAGCTATTCAATACGCTGCAGTTATATGGTGTCAATGGGGCATTATATCAAGCAATACTTAGTCTTTATTTGAGTTGTGAGTCAGCAGTTAGAATTGAAGGAAGTACAGGAAGATGGTTTAATGTTAAATCTGGTGTGAAACAAGGATGTACATTATCCCCTCTGTTATTCATTATCTATATGGATCACATTATGAAGGAATGTGGTATTAAACCTGATATCAAAATTGGAGATGTTAATGTCAGCTCTTTGCTTTATGCGGATGATGTTATACTTCTAAATAAATCCGCTACAAGTCTGCAAGATTCTCTGACTAAATTGAATAGCTGTTGTAATAGATATGGTATGAAGGTCAGCAATAAAAAGACAAAGACAATGAAAATAGGCAGAATCATTGAAAATGTCAACTGTGTTGTGAGGGAGAACCTGTGGAACAAGTACAACATTTCAGCTACTTAGGCACAATTTTACTGAAGATGGTAAACTAAATATAGAAATAGACAACAGAATCAGCAAAGCTGGTATCGTGGGAAGTCAATTGAATAAATTCATATGGAATAAGAAAGAAATTAGTCGGAAGACTAAATTAGCTGTATACAAGACTGTGTTCAAACCAATTTTAACTTATGGATCTGAGAGCTGGGTCAGAAGTAAAACACTTGACCAAAGACTAGAGACCGCAGATATGAGAGTCCTGAGAAAGATTAGAGGCGTGAACAGATGGCATCAATGGCAATATCATATTAAAAATGAGGATATTAGGAAAGAACTTGACATTGTCTGCATCCAGGAATGCGTTAGCAGAGCTAATCTCAGATGGTATGGTCACTTAAATAGAATGGGAGAGGAAAGATTAGCAAAACAAGTGTTCTCTGCCAGGTTGGCAGGAAAACGACCCAGAGGAAGACCAAGATATAGGTGGATTGATACGGTACAAAGTGCCTTAGACGATAGAAATATAAGATCTGATAATGTTGGAGTCTTGACAAGTAACAGACTGATTTGGAGGAAAATTGTAGATAGGAAGTTAGTAATGATGTAATTTTTTCATGTAGTACTGTCATATCCTGTACACCCCTTGAGGGTACATGGCAGGAATTTGATGATGATGATGATGAATTTTGCTAAATCTCTTTCTCTAAATTAGATATGAAATTATTCCACTTTATCTGTCTCTTTTCCTCACTTCTCTTTTAGCTATGGCTTTCTTTCTATAATATTTGATCTTATCTTCAAGTGACCTGGTTGATTAACATTTTTTCAAAGCATTTGTTTTATCTTCTATAATCCTAGAAATATCCTTAACCCACTGTCTAAGATCTCATTTATGATGCCGTCTCTTCTTTTTCCCTAAGCTTTATTTTATGATGACTGTTTTAAATACCTCAAGTATTTTAACCATTCTACTTTAGTAAGAATAGTTAAACATCTAATTAAAATGGTTTATACTAAAGTAAGAGACATTTTTCAATTAATGGCTTCACACATGTAAGAGAAAACTAAATATAATTTATTATTCCTATATATATATATATATATATATATATATATATATTTCACTCAATATATCATGAGCTTCATTAAGGGAGAAAGAGGAAGAACAACATTTAAATTCTGAATGCATGAACAAGTCATAGAGCATGCATATAATATAATGATTGCAAATGAATCAATGCATAGTTTAATATAAAAAGAAGAATGGTATGCAGTTTGTAGGCCTATGGACTAAATCTGATAGACATGAATTATATAATGCAGATGGATTGAGTGTGCTAAATGGAATTTGAGTTAAATGTCTTGAAAAAGCTTTGTTCAGCGGGAGTGTTGGAAAAGCAAAGTCAAGAAAACTAAACTTATTAAGATAGATGCAGGCACGTGGGAAGGGGGAAAGGAAGAGAGGTGCCATGAAGCCATCGTAAGAATGACCAAAAAAATATAGAATCTAATGTCTCTCAAGTGACATAATTATTATTAGTCGCCTCCAGGGAGTACCAAACACTCATTGAGGGAGGGCATCCACTCTACAACTCTGTCTCCACTACTCACAATCCACCAACTGACAGCAACTACACAATGACATCTATCGCTGACCACCACCACTAGTATTTCCACAGACAATCGCAAACATCCATGCCCACTGCAGGATTCGAACCCACAGCCTGTTTGGCTGGGGAGAAGATACGCTAACCACTCAGCCAGCCAGGCTGGCATGGAATGGAATGGGTAAAGTCAATGCAAGGTGTAAAGGGTGTTAGCGCCTAAGAAATGCTATAGCTTATGAATACTGATGCTAGAAGTATCATGAATAAGTGGGAGAAGTTTTTGCCATTGATTGGAGCAAACTTGCAAAAAGGTATAAGCATTAGTGAGATCTGGCTGACAGCAAATGGAGTGACAAAACGTAAGGTATTTTCAGTGTTTTCAGGGAGGATAGAAAAAACAGAACAGGGAGAAGAGACTGCAATTGCTACATATGCTATAGGGTGTCCCAAAATTCACGCAAGATTTAAATTTAGCGCCATTTGTGCGGTAAAGTGTTGCCAACAAGAAAAAAAGACAGCATGACAGCTGACAGTTCAGGGTTATTAAAAATGGAGCGCTACACGAAAGAACAACGCATTTTCATTGTAACGCAATATTTTAAAAATAATGAAGGTTTGGCAGTTACAGTTCACAATTTTCGTACAAAATATGGTCGGAATAGTGATTTAACTTCATGAACTGTGAAAAGATTAATTTAAAAATTCAAGGAAACTGGATCAATTAGTGATCTTATACACTCTGGCCATCCTTCAACAAGTCATTCAACAGAAAACATTGAAGCAGTTCATGAGAGTGTTGCTGACAGTCCAGGAACATCAATTCGGCACTGGGGTCTTGAATTGGGCATTTCGAGAAGCTCTCTACAACGTATTCTCACGAAAGATTTGCATCTTTATGCTTACAAAGTTCAATTGACTAAAGAACTGAAGCCTACTGACCACACACAGCGAAGAGAGCTCATTGAATGGATTATGGAACAACAACAAGTGGATGCTTATTTTTCGAACAAAATCATCTTCAGCAACGAGGCTCATTTTCATCTTGATGGCTTCATTAATCGACAAAATTGTCGCATTTGGGGTTCAGAAAATCCACGAGTGATTGTTGAGAAACAAATGCATCCACAACGTGTCACTGTTTGGTGCGGATTTTGGGCTGGAGGCATCATCGGTCCATTCTTCTTCAAAAATGCGGCTGGTAAGGCAATAACAGTTAATGGTGCTTGCTATCGCGACATGAGTTTTTTGTGCCTAAATTGCAAGATATGGATGTGGAAGATATGTGGTTTCAACAAGACGGTGCTACATGCCATACAGCCTGAGAAACAATTCAATTACTGCATGAGTCATTTTTGGTCATGTAATTTCCCATTTTGGTGATCAGAATTGGCCGCCCAGATCATGTGACTTAACGCCATTGGACTTTTTTCTTTGGGATTTTTTGAAGTCTAAGGTTTATGCCAACAAGCCCACGACCACCCATGCCTTGAAGGAGGAAATTGAGTGCTGTATCAATGAAATTCAGCCACATTTATGCAAAACGGTCATGGAAAATTTCGACAAAAGAATGCGTGTGTGCCAGCAAAACCATGGAGGTCATTTACCCGACATGCTATTCCATGCATAACCCTATACTGCATACATATGTATAATAGTTATGAATCAATAAGAAATTACAATTTTTAATTAAAAAAGCTGTGTTTTCTATCAAAATTACTTCTTGCGTGAATTTTGGGACACCCTGTATAATAAGCAGATGTTACCATAGGATTAGGTAAGAGAACCAATGGATTACCATTGGTTCACTTATCTAATTTTCTCTAGTACCCTAATGTTGCTTTCATCCCCATACTGGTCCACTTTTCTGGCATGAGCTTGGTGCTGCTAATGAGCTTGCTAACCCATCTCTCTCTTCTCTTTAAATTCCAATTCCCCTCCACAAACTTTGCTTTTTTGCAGCACCCATTCATTTGTATGGATTTCAGTGTTCTCAACAGTCCTCTGTAACACCACATCTCAAAAGCAATTATCCTTCTCTTATCTGACTTCTTTAGGTTCCAAGTCTCACATCCAATGTCACAATTTCACAATGTCACCTGTGGTGAAATTGCAGAAATGGAAGAACAAACAGCTTATATGGAAATTGTAGTGAATGAAGTGGATGTGAATAGTCTATTACAAAACCTCAATGTCAATTCATCTGCAGGATTGGATGGTATACCAGCTCGTGTCGTATGAGAAGCAGCAAAAGAATTGTCAGTGCCTTTGATCATTTTGTTTAATTTGAGTCTCGAGTCTGGGTTAGTCCCAAGGGCATTGAAAGAGAGGAAAATAATTCCACTGCATAAAGGAGGTTCCAAGACTGCTGTTGAAAATTACCAGCCGATCAGCAATTGTTGTCAAGGTCTTGGAGAAAATAGTCAAGAGGAAAATACAAGATTGGATAGATGAAAATGGGATACTCTATGGGGGACAGCATGGTTTTGCGAAGGGTAGAAAATGCCTCAGTAACTTGCTCATGTTCTATAACACAGTGATGGCTAAACTGGATAAGGATAACGGATTTACAATGATTCTACTGGACCTTGCTAAAGCCTTTGACAGGATACCATATGGAATTCTAATCAGTAAACTGCAGCATATGAAAATGGATATAGCATTGGTGAGATGGATAGGAGGGTGGTTGATGGAGAGATATCAGAGAGTGGTTTATTCAGGAGTAGAGTCCAAAAGATGGCCTGTGACTAGCAGTGTGCTGCAGGGTTCTGTTCTTGGACCACTACTGTTTAATTTGTTCATTAACGATATAGGAAAGGATCTGAGAGGAACTGTGCATCTGTTTGCAGATGATGCAATAGTGAATGCTCAGGTAGAGCAATAGTGAATGCTCAGGATGTCAAAATTTTGCAGGATGATTTGGCTAGTTTGGAGGACTCAGCTAAAGAGAATGGATGTCAATTTAATGTGGAAAAATGTGAGGTTTTGCATTTTGGGGTGAAAAGATTAACAGCAGTATATCACACTGGTGGAACTGTACTCCAGGAGATTGATGAGGCCAGGGATTTGGGAGTGTTGTCGGATAGGGAGTTGAAGTTTAGGGGACACATCCAAAAGTGGCAAAATCAGCTCATCAAATCACTTGGTTGCTGAAAAACACTTTAATGAGCAGAGACAAACAGCTTATTGTTCCTCTGTATCAAGCCTTGATAAGACCCCATCTAGACTACTGTGCCCAGATATTGGCGCCAGGGTTTCTTCTCAATGGGGAGGAGGCAGAGAAGATCCAAAGATGAGTAGAACTATGGAATGAACCTTATGAGAACAGGTTGAAGATTTGTACGCTGCAGAAATCGGTTGATAGGCAGAAAAGGGGTGATATAATTGAGACATTCAAATTACTGAAAGGTTTCTATAAGATTAATTCAGAAGATATTTTTGAGAATAGGACTAGTAGTGGGAGGACTAGGGGCCATCCATAGAAGCTTGGTAAGAGTGTGGTTAGCAAGGGTGTTAGAGCTAGGTTTTTTACTTGGTGAGTGGTACATGAGTGGAATAAGCTGCCAGAGTCTGTTGTGGGTACCATGACTGTAAATGAGTTCAAGGCGAAGTATGATAGATACTGTGTGAATGTTGAATAGTTGTTCTTGACATGATGTTGGGCCTCCCTCGATGAGTCTAAGGACTCCTTGGAGCTGCCCATAATAATAACAATCCATAAGCTGCTGTTGGAAAAACAACTGCATCCAAAATCCTGAACTTTGTTCCCATGGAGATAGATCCATTCTTCCAGATTTTAGACAAATCTATGACTATTATTTTAGCCATTCCTAATAGCTAAAACAACAGTCAATAAAAATCTTATGTCTTCTGAACAGCAATTCTTAAAATTAACAATGGATCCTAGGTACTCAAGCTTGCAGACTTTCTCAATTCTTTCTCCATTAAGGTACACTTGTTTCTCAAGAGCTTCCCCTGTCTGTATTTCCTTTGAGAACCATAATCTTTGCCTTGCTAGAAATGAGTTGAAGTCCTCTGTTATTATTGATCTCATTAATTTTACCAAGAATTTGTCCTATTTCTTACTTGTCATTACAGAGGAATACAGCATATCTCAGATTACTGATCAATCTACCACTTATCCCAACTCCTGTCTTGAGCTCATCCAATGCTACATTCATGATGTCCTCAGCACAGATACTGAACAAGTGAGGAGAAAGTAAACATCCTTGCCTAACTCCCTTTCAACCTGAAGTCAATCAGTTAATCCAACACCTGTTCTTACCATGGCTTTTTGGTCCCTGTACAAGTTAGCTATCAGCCTGATAGTATGTTGAGGAAAACCCATTCTTTTCATTACTTCCCACAGTTTCATATGCTGAACACAGTCAAAAGCATTAGAGTAGTAGTCTATGAAACACATTACCATAGGGAATCTAAATTTTTTATATTTTCCTATGATCTGTCTAAGGCAGAAGATCTGATCTCTGATACCCTTACCTTTCCTAAAACCTGCTTGTTTTCCTTGGGCATCTCTGACTCAACTTTGGCTTCAATGCTATTTAGCATGATCTTCAATAAAATCTTGCTTGCATGAGAGATTAAGCTAATAGTTATATAATTCTTACAATCCTTCATATCTATCTTCTTATGTAGTGGTATGAAAACTGACTACTTCCAGTCTCTAGGCTATAAGCCTGTCTCCCATATATTTGTAATCAATCTATGAAACACTCTTATCCCTCCATCCCCCTGTAGCCTTAATTAACTCTGCTGGGATTCCATCTGCACCTGGGGGTCTTACTGCTGTTAAGTTGCTGTTTGACGACATTTGATAGATTTGATGACATATTACCACACATCTTAAGGGAATGTTCCAGGGAATTGGCAGTAGCATTAGCATGCCTGTTTAATAAAAGTCTCATAACAGCACAGGTTCCAAATGGATTGGAAGGAGGGTAAAATTGTTCTACTGCATAAAGGTGGTGATAAGAGTGTAGCTTCAAAATCATAGGCCAGTGTGTATATCTGGAGTTGTGGTGAAGGTAGTACTGGAGAGAGAGAGAATGGCGAGAAGTAGGATACAGAAATGGGTTGATAACAGCAGTATTCTTTGTGGTTATCAGCATGGGTTTGTTAAGGGGAGATCATGTTTCACTAACTTACTTATGTACTATAACAAGGTCATATATATATATATATATATATATGTATATATATACACACATACACACACACACACCTTGGATAGGGGAGATGCATATACAGTGATGTACTTAGATTTTGCAAAGGCTTTTGATAGACCGCCACATGACAAGTTCTTATATAAACTGACACAGATAGGACTTCTGAGTTGGATACTGGGCTGTCGGATAGGTATCAGAAAGTTGCATATGGGGGTGTGGTATTCCGAAAGAGAAAGGTCACTGGTGGTGTGCCACAGGGGTCAATTTTGGGGCCATTGTTGTTCAATTAGTAAGTTAATGATATTGGGATGGATTTAACTAGTGATATGCAGCTGTTTGCAGATGATGCAAAATTGGGAAGAGCAATGCAGAGTCAAGCAGATGTGATGGCCTCACAAGAGGACCTGAATAGACTGCATGAATGGGCAGGTAAGTTGAACTATCAGTTCAATGTTGCAAAGTGTAAGGTTTTGAGATTTGGTAAGCAATGATGGGATGCAAAGAATACACTTGGTGTGGGAAACTTTAAAGGAAGTAGAGGAGATGAGAGATCTAGGAGTAATGGTGAACAAGGATCTGAAATTCAGTGGCCACATTGCACAAGTTGTGAAGACATCACATCGGATAATGGCAATGATGCGGAAGGCCCTGACATGCAGAATAGAGAGGTTATGATACCAGAGAAGTTATGAATCCATATAAGGTCTTGATCAGGCCTCATATGGATTATTGTACACAGATTTGGTCACCCAGTTTTCATGGTGACAAGGATATGATGGAAAGGGTCCAGAGAAGATTCACAAGGGGTGGTCAGGGGTCTTTGGAATGTCGAATATGAGGACAGACTTAGAGAATGTAAGTTGCAGAGCCTTGTGAATAGGAGGAAGAGAGGGAGGGGGGGGATATGATTGAGACATATAAACTAGTTAGGTGTTGTTATCGCATCGACATGGAGATTTTTCATAGAATGAGAGAGGGAGTTAGGACAAGAGGTCATTGTTGGAAACTGTATAAGGAGGGTGCAAGTAGAGGAAGGAGTAGGTTCTTAGCATGGAGAGTGGAATGCATTGTGTGAGTGTGTTGTTAGTGTAGACACATTGAATTCAGTTTATGGCATGGTTGGATGAGCATTGTGTGCAATAGTGTGTGACGATGAGTCTCTGACTCCATGGAGGTCAAATGTTGTTAATAATAATAATAATAATAATAATAATAATAATAATAATAATAAGAGTATAATACTCTATGGGGTGGATTTGTGTAGGGTAGGTCATGCCTTAGTAATTTACACACTTTTTATAACATAGTGATAGCTGAGTTGAATAATAGGAATGACTGCATGATGATACTGATGGATTATGGAGAACTTAATAATGCAAACTGGATCAAATCAGGATATGAAACTGGTAATCTGGATATTAGAGTGGTTGATGGCTAGATACCAAAGAGTAACATATGGAGGAACAGAAAATACAAGAACAAGAAGGTAACTAGCAGTGTGCCACACAGCTCTGTGTTTGGACTAGTGCTTTTTAATTTGTGCATAAATGATATAGGAAATGATTTGAAGGGAAATATCCAGTTGTTTGCTGACGATGATGATGCAAAATTGGTTAGCATAACAGTTAATCAATGCTGTAGAAAGCCTGTCCGATGATTTTAACAGTCTGACTGTATGGACAAAAGATAACGAGTACCAGTTTTGTGTGGAAGTGTAAAGTTATGCAAGCAATGTACCAAACTGATGAAACTGTACTCCAGGAAACTGATGAAGCCAGGTATCTGAGGGTACTATTGAATAGGGAGTTGAAGTTCAGCAGACCTACTGCAAAGGTAGCCAAAGTAGCTCATAGATTTACTTGGGTTTTGAAAAATACACTAACAAGTAGAGATAAGGAAGTTGTTTCTCTTTATACTTAATACTGCCATATTTGCATTACTGTGCTCAGATCTGGATGCAGAGGTGAGTGATCAAGATGTTGAGTATTCTGTGGAATGTTCCAATGATGAAAAGATTTTTGATTTATTAGTTGTAAAAGTTGGTTGATAAGCAGAAAACAATGGTTATGAGGTAGAAACCTTTAAATTACTAATAAAGGTTTTATAGAATTGATGCAGAGGAAATATTTCGGCACTTGGCTAGGAAGGGTAGAACAAGGGCTCATCCCTGCAAACTGAGTAAGAGTGTGGTTATCAAGAGAATGAAGACTATTTTTGTTTGGAGAGTTGTGAATGAATGAGTGGAATGGACTAACTACCAGAATCTGTTGTAAGTGCTTTGTCAATCAAATGTTAGGGTAGATTCTGAGATAGTGTGGTTCTCCCACAAGTCATACGACCTCATGTGGGTTCCCTGCAATAATAATAATAATAATAATAATAAATAGAAAGAAAATTTTATTTTTTTCTTTATTCCTGAATTATTTTTGAAAGTGTGCTGAATATACCACAAAAGTTTAATTTACTATGATTAGATTATTTTATTTCTGAAAAATTTCCAATAATTTAAAATATAGTTATTTAGATAAAAACTCTTAAAGCAAACATACCTTGGTCTGAAAAGTAGCCTCTGTTGCATAACCACATTGGGAGTAAATTCTAAACAGCGTACTCTAGAAAAAAAAATACAAAACAGTATCAACTATATGCAATTTTAACTATTTTTCTAAGTTATACTCTACATATTAAATCAGATTTTGTCATCAGCTTTTACAATTTTAAGTTCAATTGAAAATTGAATAAACGGAAGATTCTATTAAGTTTTAACAGAGCACACATATTCTTATGCTCTTATGAATCATAAACTGGTTCATTATATCTTTAAGTCATATCCCTCATTTATCATATTACTGGAGCACATTTATTGTCTTCAAATGTCAAAAGTTTATATATAACTTAGCTAGAGCTGCACTGTAATAATATATCACCTGTATCTTGTTATCTTATAAAAATGGACCTAACCAGAAGTAATACCAAAATATTCAACTTATTATTTTCAGAACTCTATGGAGTCAAACGACTCATCACAGAAGATTCACAACTATCCACACTGCTCATCATACTGTGACTTGAATGCATTCACTGCCACCACACCCGCCATACATTCAGGCAATACATTACAATCATCTACCACCCCATGTGTAAAAAATCTACTCCTCACCCTATTCCTAACATCCTCCTTATAACAGCTTCCCAGAACGGCCTTTTGTTCTCCCATCTGCAGCCGTTCAAATGAAAATTCTCATCAATATTAATCCTGCTCACACCATCCTGGAAGAAGGATGGGCAAGCGGCTAAGATTTCACTAATGGCATCTTGTTCTCCCCATGTTTTCACTCATTCTATGAAAAATCTAATAACTTAAATCCAGAAATAATTCTTTACAAATCCATGTCTTAATCATGTCCTTGCACTTTCCTGTATCCACTAGATTCTGAAAAAATTGCATTTCCCCCAATCTGACTTCATACTCAACAATCTAGGAACTCAAAACCAACTTAATGGTCTCTGAATTCTTTAAATTCTTTCTAACATCTCTTCATCACTTTGAAAACATGTGACCAAATCTGTTCACAGTAATCCACATGCAGTCTGAATAAAGACTTATACAATGATCATAATAATGTGGTGAAGGTCATGGAGAGATTGATGAGAAGTAGGATACAGAAATGGGTTGATAACAGCAGTATTATCTGTGGTTATCAGCATGGGTTTGTTAAGGGGAGATCATGTTTCACTAACTTACTTAGTATTATGTGGCAGTCTATCAAAAGCCTTTGCAAAATCCAAGTACACCATTGTATATGCATCTCCTCTGTCCAAGGTATTTGTCACCTTGTTATAATAGTGTACTTGGATTTTGCAAAGGATTTTGATAGACTGCCACATGACAAGCTCTTAAATAAATTGAAACAGATGGGATTGGATAACAGACTTCTGTGTTGGATCAGTGATTAGCTGTCAGATAGGTATCAGAAAGTTGTATATGGAGGTGCAGTATCTCAAAAGAGAAAGGTCACCAGTAGTGTGACCAGGTCAATTTTGAGGCCATTGTTGTTCAATATGTATGTTAATGATATTGAGTTGAGTTTAACTAGTGATATCCAGCTGTTTGCAGATGATGCAAAACTGGGGAGAGCAATGCACAGTCAGGCTGATGTTAATGCCCTACAAGAGGACTTGAATAGACTGCATGAATAAGCAGGTAAGTAGAACTATCAGTTCAATGTTGCCAAGTGTAAGGTTTAGAGATTTGGTAAGCAACGATGGGATGCAAAGTATACACTTGGTGGGGAAACTTTAACAGAAGTAGAGGAGATGAGAGATCTAGGAGGGATGGTGGACAAGGACCTGAAATTCAGGGGCCACATTCCACACGTTGTGAAGACATCACATCGAATAATGGCAATGATGCGGAGAACTCTGACATGCAGAAATAGAGAGGTTATGATTCCATTGTATAAGGCCTCGATCAGGCCTCATATGGATTATTGTGCACAGATTTGGTCGCCAGGTTTTCATAGTGATGAGGATATGTTGGAAAGGGTAAAGAGAATATTCACAAAGGTAGTCAGTGGCTATTACATCTGTCCTCGTACTCCATTAGAATGTGGAGTACGAGGACAGATTGAGAGAGTGTAAGTTGCAGAGCCTCGTGAATAAGAGGAAGAGGGAGAGAGGATACGATTGAGACATATAAGCTGGTCAGGAGTTGTTATCAGGTAGACATGGAAGAGATTTTTCATAGAATGGGAGAGGGGAGTAGAACAAGAGGCCATTGTTGGTGATGACCTTGAAGATGATCCACGTGAAACACGTTCCAAAAAGTGTAACAACACCAGAAATCATTGATCGAGTGCATGATATGGTATTGGATGACCGGAGAGTCAAAGTGTGTGGAATTGCTGAGACTATAAGCATTTCAAAAAATGTAGGATATATTTTGCATGAAGAATTGCAACTGAAAAAGCTTTGCGTAAGATGGGTGCCGTGGTGGATCAAAAACGCACTTGCATGAAAATCTCCGAATAGTGCCTTGGAGCATTTTATGTTAAAATGCTCCAAGAATAAAAGAATAAAACTGATTTTGTGCATCGATTTATACTATGGATGAGACTTGGATTAACCATTTCACACCAGAATCCAAACAGCAATCAAAACAGTGGACAGAAGCTGGCTGTTCAGCACTAAAGAAGACAAAGTCGGTTCCATCAGGCAGGAAAGGTCAAGGCATCAGTGTTTCGGAATGCTAAAGGCATTTTGTTTATTAATTATCTTGAAAAGGATAAAACAATAACCAGGGAATACTATTCCGATCTTTTAACCAGATGAAAAAATTCGTGAGAAAAGACTCTGTTTGCAGAGGAAAAAAATCATCTTTCATCAGGAAAATGCACCTGCCCACAAAGGCGATGGCACTGGAGCATCACTGGAATAAATGTATTAGTCTTGGGGGAGATTATGTTGAAAAATAAAAATAATTTTGAAATTATAAATTTGTTTTTTCATTGTGAGGCCGAGAACTTTTCAGACCACCCTAGTAATTAAAATCACCCTTTTCTTATTAGCCAGACCAATTTGCCTATACATTTCCTTCTCACTGCCCTTCACATTATGAGGTCTCTAGCAACACCCTACTGGATATTTTGTTCTGTCCTATTTTCGTGAAAAGCATCCATCCATCTATCCATCTCTATTCCTGTCAGAATGTCATCCTCATCTAACCATGTCTCACTTATTCCAACAAATTTTTGGACAAATATAGTCTATTAATACTACAATTTCA
The DNA here is from genome assembly GCF_054136105.1 of Typopeltis vanoorti. NCBI lineage: Eukaryota > Metazoa > Arthropoda > Arachnida > Uropygi > Thelyphonidae > Typopeltis > Typopeltis vanoorti. The sequence continues at coordinate 51,654,206 of NC_143555.1, read as the reverse complement.
TTTCCTTTATTTCAAATAATTCTGACATTTGTAAACATGCATACAAGCTCATTTCTGGTTCTATAACAAATCCCACCTCTCAGATATGACTCCTCTATAACAACCTCCTTGGCAATACTTCTCTATCATCATTGATCTTACACCTTTCCTCAGACCTGTTGTCCCCCTACATCCTTGGTCAACTTAATCCTTTCTTGTACACATACACATATCTTCTCTTGTATCCATCATCAACTCTACTCACAGTGTCTCCCTGTCAACCTAATATCCCCACCATGTGTGAGTATCAAGTGTACACAAAACACGTGTCTATGCGTTTTGTGTTCCTTCTCCTATTCTCTTTACTCGTGCCACTCACCTCTTCATTCACAAGCTCTTCTATCCTACTTTCCCATTCTTCCACATAATCTCTACCACCTCTTGCTTCCTCAGGTCTTCCATTCAATTCAGTCATTACACTCTTGTCTCAACAGTTCTCCTGCAGACCCACACCAAATCCATTTAAATGTAGCCCATCTCATTTATACAGCTCTATCCATCCCACATATTCACAAAATGGATTCCTTTCTCCTCACACAGCTCCATTAGCATCCTTCCATTATCTTCACTTGCTGTCTCAACTCATCACTATTCTACCTAGGCAACACTGTCTTTCCTACCACAATGTCATCTTTTACTCTCCTTAGCAACCTTATGCAAAACATTGCAATCTTTTCTTCTGGTTCCTCTCTCTTCCATACATCTGTTATTCTCCTCATTTCTCTCTACAATCACTACATCTCTTGCCTCATCTTCACCAACTCTGCTTTCATATCCTGAATTACCTACTCACTACCCTTTGCTCTCTCTATGCAGGCACTTGCATTTCTTCCTTGCTACTTATCATGCTCGCTATCTTATAGTCTGTTGGCCTAATTTCCATATATGCTACCTTATTGATACTTTCGACCATCTCATTAATACTCTCTTTGACATTTCTTTCACTATCATTTACTCTTGTAATTCCATTCTCTACAACACTCCCAGTTTCATGGCTTTCAACATTAATGTTTTTTGCTTCATTTTCTTGCATTTGTGGCTGACAAAACTCCTACAACGTTCTCTCACATACCACAATACATTTTCTCTTGGTAACGAATACATAGGACGTGTGCGCGCACACACACACACTACATCTTACAAAATTCTCCATGTCTGATTTTTAGAGAAAGATGTTGAAAGTTTATTTTTCACTTGGTTAGAATATAATAAATTTAGTTTAATCCTTTATCCAAGATACTTTCTTTATCCAAGATATTGAAGATACTTTCAGGTGCAAACTTTGTTTGCACCTGAAAGTATCTTCAGTATTTAGTTTTATTATATTCTAGAATATAATAACCAAGTGAAAAATAAACTTTCAACATCTTTCTCTAAATCCAGAGTAATTTATTAAAAAGGTGGCACACCATTTGGCAACTCCTATAGGTAGAGATGACTTTACTAATGCTTCTGGCTGGTATCTCCACTTGGGCCTGGCTCCCACTGAAGAGACCTCAATAAAGGTTGAAACTAGTCAGAGTAGTGGCCCTTCCCTTAATGCATAACATTAGACATATCTGCAAGGAGATGTGTTTTGCATTATGGGAGATACTGAGATAGGAGTGTTAGTAGCTTGCTCCACCTTTGCAAGGAGTCGTCCTGGTGTTGCACTACCAATCCTGAAGATACTTTCAGGCGCAAACTTTGTTTGCTCACACTTGGATAAAGGATTAAACTAAATTTATTATATTCTAACCAAGTGAAAAATATACTTTCAACATTGATGGTAGTAGTGTCGTAGTTGGAGAATTAAGTAGTAGTGGAGAGGATGAGATGTATTTAGCGAAGTAGAACAGCGAGTCCTTGGACTCCCTGGAGGTGTCACGTAATATAATATATAAATCTCAAATCTGTCCAATCATGGAATATTGCTCACACATTTGGGGTGGTACATTCAAACCTCTCTAACACTGCTCATTACTAATACAAAGAAGGAAATGCAATTAATTAATAACCTCTCTGACAAATGCACTCTGATCACTCTCTCGTGATGTTCCATTACTTCCCAGTGTCTCTTCTTTAAGTACTTCTATGAACAATGTTCTGCAGAAATGGCCACTATCATTTCTCTCCTTCGTTTCAAGACTGAAATAAACTACAGTCAGAATTCCTTTATTGTCCAACTCCAAACTTACCAAACCAACTTTTCTTCTTCCTTTTTTATTCCATATATCCTCTGTTCTTTGGAAAAGCTTACTCTGCTTCACCCTATCTTCCCCAAAGATTACATCCTTCAGCTGTTCAAAAAATACAACTACTAAAAATTCTTTCTTTTTTCTTACCCATCCATGACACTGATGTACTATAAGTCTTGCAGTAACCTTTCATTTGTGGGTCTGATATATTGGGATGGGGGAGGGGAGAGAAGGGCATGTCCAAATTCTCTCACTTCCTAAGAACATACTGTTGTTTAACAAGTATTCACTTGGAGACTGAACGAATAAATTTTGATATGCTGGCAAATGGGGAGCAAACTTAAGTCTATTCTGAATTAGTTTTTTTTTTTTTTTTTTTTAATGGCACAAAGATAATAGATAATCAAAAGTCATACTATGCCAGGACAATGATTACAGCAGTACATATGGTAATCACAAACATTCATGCCCTTGGCAGATTCAAACCCACGGCCTCTTGGCTGGAGAGCAAATATCCTAACCATTCAGTTAACCAGGCCAGCTCTGAATTAGTTGAAATTTAAATGTGCACTATGATGACACGACATAATCAAAAATCCTTCTGGCTGGGAGTTGGTCAGTCAAGCATTAAATGGGTTCCTGTCAAGGAATCAGACAAACAGTTAAGATTCTGCAGCAGCCTCAACAGAACTGAAATCTGGCACCAATCAATCAATAAAATGGAACAGGTAAAACAAGCAGAGGAATTACAAAAATATTATGGTGGTGGAATTGATATTATTGCATGAAAACTAAAATAGAAGAGATCATTCTAAATAACTATAAAATAATTTATTCTGGCAACACTGTATCAGAGAAAGATAAGCACAGCTATAATATCTAACACATGAAAATATTTCATGAATAGAAAATAGCTTAAAGTAAAGTGGTACACTAACATTTTTTTCATTCATTCAGCTTCAAGGCCCACCTTTCCTAACTGGGTTGTCGGGGCAGCAGCTGCAAGAGGAACTTCCAATGGTCACAATCCTCCACCTCCAAGCTCAGGTGTTCTGGTGGGACTTCCAAACATGTCCACCCAAGGTTTTGGGTATAATCTATCCAGTGAGTCCTTGGCCTTCCACATGGCCTCCCACCCTCTGGCTTGGCAAAGAGGGCCTGCTGGGGGAGCCTCTCTTGTGACATTCTGACCAGGTGCCCATACCAACGTAACTGTGATCTCTCAACATGGAGAAGCAACGGTCGAGTATTGAGGGTTTCCCAAATTGCAGAGCTTCTGACTCTGTCGAGTCTTGTCAGCCCTGCAATCACTCGAAGGAACGTCATTTCAGCTGCTTGGATTCGTGTCCGCATTCTTTCGGTCATTACCCAATTCTCATGACATAGGTGAGGTTGGGCACATAGACTGTATTGAAGACAGCCAGCTTTGCCTTCTGGCTTAACTCCTGCTTCAATACTACCAAACAGCCAAGCTCCTGCAATATTGCACTTGCTGAGCTAATACGAGTATCTAGCTCTTCATCCCACTTTCCATCACTCGTGAATATGGACCCAAGATATTTAAACTTCTCCACCTGCCTCAGTGGGACTCCACTCACATGTAGAGTGCACTGGGATGGTTGTCTTGAGACAACAAATGGTTCAGTTTTGGCCACACTGATCTTCATTCCGGCTTCTGCACAAACAGCTACAAACCTATTCAAGGTTCGCTGTAGGTCATCTGGGATGCAATCCTGGCTCGCCTCCTTGTGGTGCACCCTGGATGATGCTAAAGAGCTAGAGCGACTTGGCAACCAGACTATCTTCTCGATCTCCTGGTGACAGCACACATGAACTCAAACACACGAATTGGGTCTCTTAAGGGCAAGATGACTAGGAATATTGGACCTGTTGTCTGAATTTGCCAAATTAACATTCAGGGTATATGTAGAGCAAAATGTGAATACCTCTCAAAGATTTTATATGACAACAATGTCGACGTTGTTCTTATTCAAGAGACTCACTGTAAGGATGAGGATCAGCTCCACTCCAGGGGCAGAATTCCTGGTTACATTATCATTGGAGCCACTTACCATCATGCACATGGCCTTGCACCTTGTACATAGTACCCTAGAAGATTCCCACCTCATTACAACCAGCATTGTCGGCAGCATGCATCTGATAACAACTATGATAAGGAACATAACCATTACCAACGTGTATAAATCCCCTGCCCTCTTGTGGTCTCCACAAGTTCTACCAGTGCACAACATCCTGCGATGCATATAGGTGACTTTAACAGCCACCACACACTATGGAAATATGCTTCCAACAATGAATGCAGAGAGACTTTGACTGAATGGGCAGAAATTCACAACATGCACCTAATTTTCAATGCAAAAGATAGATCTTCCTTCAGGTCAGCAGCTTGGAACAGGGAGTACAATTCCGACCTCTGCATCGTCACTTACAACAACAATGGACGACCGTTACCTACATCGAGAAGAATTCTCTCCAACTTTCCCTGAAGCCAACATAGACCAATTATATTAGAAGTAGGTCTGCAGGTACCCCTTACCAGATCCATCCAATGTCCTCGCTGGAACTTCCAGGAAAGCAGACTGGGATACATTTGCTGCCTGTCTTGACAAATATGTCCTTTGAATTCCTTCAAAAAGCAGTAATTACAAGAGATTCGTAGGAGCTGTCTTAGCTGTAGGTAAGAAGACCATATCAAGAGGCTTCTGGAAGGAGTATAACCCTGAATGGGATGATGATAGTAATAAACTGTATCAAGAATATCTAGAGTGTGGCGATCCTGACATTGCAGATGAACTCATTCACAGCCTTGACACCAGCCGACAGAAGAAATGGACTGAAATAGTAGAAAGACTCGATTTTCGGCACTCCAGTAGAAAAGCATGGAGCCTTCTAAGAAAATTAGGTTGCGGCACCCTGACTGCCTGGGAACAATCAGCTATTTCTCCTCACCAATATGCATCACATATTGTCAACACGTCAAGATATACCACCAAGGACAAACAACACACTCTTCGAATAAAAAGAGAACTTACATATTTGAAAAATAACAGACCATCAGACCCTCTATATTCATGACCCTTCACTCTTGAAGATATTAACACTGCTCTAATGGATATGAAACTAGGCAAGGCTCCAGGTTTCGATGGAATTCATCCCGATTTCCTGTTGAAGACTTAAACTCTTTTGCCCTCCAAAAGAGTTTAAGAGGACAAAAATTATCCTCATCTTAAAACCAGGAAAAACCAACAACAAACCAGAAAACTACTGACCAATCGCCCTGCTTAGCACCTGTTATAAGCTCCTAGAAAGGCTCACCCTTAATAGAATTGCCCCTAAGATAATAGAACAAGTCCCAGTGGAACAGGCTGGATTCAGACATAAACAAAGCTGCTGTGATCAGGTTCTGTCACTCACCAAACATATAGAGGCAGGCTACCCAAAATGCCAGAAAACAGCTGTAGCTTTTGTAGATATTACTGCAGCTTGTGATACAGTCTGGAGGCATGGCTCAGTCTGCAAGTTGCTCCATGCAGTCCCATGCAGAACAATAGCAAAACAAATCGATAACATGCTAAGCAACCGCCTGTTCCAAGTGTGTATGGACAAGAACAAAAGTAAACAAAGAACACTGGATAATGGACAATCACAAGGGTCAGTTCTAGCTCCCCTTATTTTTTAATTTATACATCACAGATTTCGGTACACTACACCTGGGCAACAGAATAAACGATCAAATATGCAATTCTATTCTGTTGATCTATTACCAGGTAAATTAAAAATTTTTTTTTTTTTAAATGAGTTAAAAGAACGGTATAAACATAAAATTTGAAAAATTTCGCTTATAATTAAGTTTATTTTTATTGTGTAGAATTATGAATTGTATCATCATCAAATTCCTGACATGTACTCTCAAGGGGTGTACAGGATATGATAATACTACATGAAAAATTTACATCATTACTAACTTCCTATCTACACTTTTCATTACAAATCAGTCTGTTACTTGTCATGACTCCAACACTATCAGATCTTATATTTCTATCGTCTAAGACACATTGTACCGTATCAATCCACCTATATCTTCATCTTCCTCTGGTTCGTTTTCCTGACAACCTGACTGAGAACACTTGTTTTGCTAATCTTCTTCCTATCTACACTTTTCATTACAAATCAGTCTGTTACTTGTCATGACTCCAACACTATCAGATCTTATATTTCTATCGTCTAAGACACATTGTACCGTATCAATCCACCTATATCTTCATCTTCCTCTGGTTCGTTTTCCTGACAACCTGACTGAGAACACTTGTTTTGCTAATCTTTCCTCGCCCATTCATTTAAGTGACCATACCACCTGAGATTAGCTGTGCTAACGCATTCCTGGATGCTGATAATGTCAAGTTCTTTCCTAATATCCTCGTTTTCAATATGATATTGCCATTGATGTCATCTGTTCACGCCTCTAATCTTTCTCAGGACTCTCACATCTGCGGTTTCTAGACTTTGGTCAAGTGTTTTACTTCTGACCCAGCTCTCAGATCCATAAGTTAAAACGGGTTTGAACACCATCTTGTATACAGCTAATTTAGTGTTCCGACTAATTTTTCTCTTATTCCATTGATTGTCTACCATACCAGCTTTGTTGATTCTGCTGTCTATTTCCATATTCAATTTACCACTTTCAGTAAAAATAGTGCCTAAGTAGCTGAAATGTTTTACTTGTTCCACAGGTTCCCCATTCACAACACAGTTGACATTTTCAACAATTCTACCTATTTTCATTCTCTTTGTCTTTTCAATGCTGACCTTCATACCATATCTATTACAACAGTTATTCAATTTAGTCAGAGAATCTTGCAAACTTGTAGCGGATTTATTTAGAAGTATAACATCATCCGCACAAAGCAAAGAGCTGACATTAACATCTCCAATTCTGATAGCATGTTTAATACCACTTTCCTTCATAATGTGATCCATATAGATAATGGATAACAGAGGAGATAATGTACATCTTTGTCTCACACCAGATTTAACATTAAACCATCTTCCTCTACTTCCTTCAATGCTAACTGCTGACTTACAACTCAAATAAAGACTAAGTATTGCTTGATATAATGCCTCATTGAAACCATATAACTGTAGCGTATTAATAGCTTCTCTCTTGGCACCTTGTCATATGCCTTTTCCAGATTGACAAAACTTAAATACAGATCTTTGTTATATTCCCATGCTTTCTCAACTGTTTGTCGTAAAGTGAAGATCTGATCCTGATGTCCTCTATTTGGCCTGAATCCAGCTTGTTCTTCACCAATCTTTTCTTCCATAATTCTTCTCAACCGTTTCTCAAGTATACTTGCATAGATCTTGCCAGGAACACTCAATAGGTAAATACCTCTATAATTCACACATTCCATTTTATTTCCCTTTTTATATATTGGTATTATTACAGCTCTACTCCAATCATCGAGAATTCGTCCCTCTGTCTAGGCCTTCTGAACTATGCAGTGCAGCCACTGTAAGACTTTTATACCACCATACTTCAGCATTTCTGGTCAAATATCATCTACTCCTGCTGCCTTTCCACATGTCAAGCCTTTGATGGCTTTTTTCTACTTCAAGTATGGATGTGTATTCCTGACTGTATGCCTGTTGAGTGTTTTTTACCACTGTGCTATCACTGCTATTCAGCAATTTTTCGAAGTAATTACTCCATACTTCAAGGATATCTTTTTTTTCTTCTGTTTTCATGTCACCTTTATCATCTCTAACTCCTTTTATAGCATTCTTTCCTCCATTTGTAAGCTTCTTCAACAACCTCCTAAATATCTTACCACCTTCTTGATATTTATTTTCTATGATCTTGCCAAAGTCCTCCCAATACTTTTGTTTAGCTAGTTTTACACAGTCTTTCACTTTCTTACATTTGTCTCTATATTCTCTAAAAGCAAAAGCTGACTTATTTGCCAGGAACTTTTGATATGCTTTCTTCTTTTCCTTTACTGCCTCTTTAACTTCCTGTGTCCACCAGGGAGTTCTGATTTTTTTATCCTTGCAGACAACCTCACCACATGCCTCTCTGGCAGAATCAGTCAATGTTTTCTTCAGAGTTTGCCACTGAATCTCCAAGGTTTGATTCCTGTTCTTAAACTCTTTCATTTTTTTTTCAATAATCTTTGTGTATTTTAGTCTACAGTTCACACCTGAGAGCTGCTCAACTTTTATTCACTTTAAAACTTTCTTACATGTTATTCTTTTCAATATGAAATTCAATTTTATCCTGCTCAAGACTAAATAGTGATCACTTCCAATTTCAAATCCTCTGTACACTCTGGTGTCCTGCACCAGGGAGAAAACATCACTATCAACAATAACATAGTCAATGAGACTTTTCTTATTTCTTGCCTCTTCTCTCCATGTGAATTTGTGCACATTTTTATGTTGGAACATGGTGTTAGTAATAACCAGTCCATGTCCTGAGCAGAAATCCAACAAGTATTTGCCATTATTATTAGCTTTGCTCTTCTCTCCAAATTTTCCCAAAATAATTTTGTATGTCTGACAATCATTTCCTACTCTGCTCTTTAGATCCCCAACAAGGACCAACTTTTCCTTTTTCATTATGTCAGTTGCTTTTTCTAAAGCATCAAAAAATTCCTCCTCCTATCTTGGTAGAACCTTCTGTGGGACCATAGGCACAAATATGTCTCATTGTCCAATTCCCCATTCTGATATTTGCCCACATCACTCTACTTGAGACTGCCTGCCATTCAAGAAGTTGAGCCTCATATTTTGTGTTGAATACTATGGCTACTCCTTTTCCTTGATTGTCATTGCCAGAATATAACATTTTGTATTTATTGCTCAGAAAGATCTCACCAGTTTTTGTCTTTTTTGTTTCAGCCACCTCTATTATGTCGATCTGGTTCTTATCTAATTGCTCAGCTAGCTCCATTTCTTTGCTGTTCAGGCTTTTTATTTTGATAGTACTGATCTTTTACTCTGGTGATGTTGAGTTGGGGGTGTGCTTTCAGATTTGTTCCAATAGCTGACTTTTTGCCGTTCGCCCTGGTTCCCTGGCGAAAACAACAGGGGGGGGGGCCTTGTTTAACCAGGCGGTGCCCCCAGCTGGCATGAAAATTTGTCATGTTGAGAATACAATTTGGTCAGCTAAATCCCAAATTCCCAGCCCATCCTCGTTCTTTCAGTATCCAGGTAGATACCCAACAAGGTGCACCACGAGAAGATGAGGACATTAAGTCAGAAGCCCTGGTCGGTTCTCTGAATTCCTTCAAAGGCTATGTAGAGGTCTCCTCTCAGTTATACAGCTTTGACCCTTAAGCGCCCCATTACGAATTGTATAGAAGTTATATTGAAATTTCCCATACAAAAAAATGAGTCAACTAGTTAATAAACATTTATATTACATTTGTGTATAGAGGCTTAAGTGCTGTGAAGACATAAATGTTGGAGGTTTAATGGATTTTTTATAACACTCAGAAAGGATTAAAAAGAATTTAATACTTCCTATATTTCGTCCTAGTCACTAGGACATCTACGGGGATTACAAAAATAACTAATGTAACATAACACAAATATCATACAACACTAAGCCCAACCACGTGGGTGACACTAAAGTCCTATCTAGGTGGAGTGCCCTCTAAGGGCGGTTGTAGGTGGCCTGGAATATAAAGTAGGATCTCTGGTGATGAGTGTTTCCCAAATTTTCGGAAGCTTAATGCAACCATATTTATTAAGATTTAGTTGATTTCTAAGAGCTGCTGCTGCTGCTTCTAAGAATAGTCTCTCTTTCTTGAATTTGCTGTGATGGAGCATGGTGGTTTTCTTCAATGATACTCTGTGGGTGGTGTCCAAGACATGGTCAGCAAAACCTGAATGACCGTAGTTGTGTTTACAGATATAAGACTTGTGTTCCTCTAGGCGGATGGATGCTGATCTGCCTGTCTGTCCAAAGTATGCCAGCTTACAGGAACAGGGTACTTTGTAAACTCCAGGCAGAGAGAGAGGAGGGAGCTGATCTTTTGTAGAACAGATAAGGGTAGCAAGTTTGCGGTGGGGGTTTATATGCTGTGTGTAGGTTGTACTTTTTTAGAATCTTGGCTATTTTTTCGGATGTGCCACGGATGTAGGGTATGGTGATGGCATTTTTAAATTCTTGTTGATGAGAAGGACCGGGAATGGGAGAGGAACTAATTAGTTTACAAAGTACCCTGTTCCTGTAAGCTGGCGTACTTTGGACAGACAGGCAGATCAGCATCCATCCGCCTAGAGGAACACGAGTCTTACATCTGTAAACACAACTACGGTCATTCAGGCTTGGCTGACCACGTCTTGGACACCACCACAGAGTATCATGGAAGAAAACCACCATGCTCCATCACAGCAAATTCAAGAAAGAGAGACTATTCTTAGAAGCAGCAGCTCTTAGAAATCAACCAAATATTAATACGGTTGCATTAAGCTTCTGAAAATTTGGGAAACACTCATCACCAAAGATCCTACTTTATATTCCAGGCCACCTACAACCGCCCTTAGCGGGTGCTCCACCTAGATAGGACTTTAGTGTCACCCACGTGGTTGGGCTTAGTATTGTATGATATTTGTGTTATGTTACATTAGTTATTTTTGTAATCCCCATAGATGTCTTAGTGACTAGGACGAAATATAGGAAGTATTAAATTCTTTTTAATCCTTTCTGAGTGTTGTAAAAAATCCATTAAACCTCCAACATTATATTATTTATATTATATATTTTCGTTTACATCATATATCAAAATTTGTAGGATCGTTTAAGAAAGAGATGGTTAAAAAGAGTGGTCCGAAAATGATTTAAAAATGGAAAAGGTATAATTGCACAATATTAAAATAAAGAAAAAATAGTTTTTTTTAAATTCATTTATTAATATTATTTTGTAATTAACAAACATAATTACACATGTTACATATATACATTAAAACAAAAAAGTATATGAAATTCAAATCAATTTTTTTGAATTTATTAATTCATATTATAGTTACATGCAATACCATGTAAATATTCTATTATATTTTCCCTATCATAATTAATAACTTTTTTCAAAATTCTTTGGTCAGCTTCATCATAACGCCTACGTTTGTGCTGATGTTGAAAACCTGTACTGCTCTTTCATAATCAACATCATATGTTTTTTTAATTTTTTTGTAGTCCATTTATAAAAATCCATAAATTTGGATGACTTATGCTGCTGCCAAAGCTCAATTGCAGTTTTTGATGACAGACTTTCGCAAAATTATTTATCCTATCGCTTCCAATTATTGTTCTTTGGTACACAGACCAAACGTTTGAGGGAAAAATCGGTGGAGGCCTGTTATTCCTTAGACAACCTATGTATATGTCTATGATTCTCAAGTTCAGAAATAGTGTAAATAACATCTTGTTCCGGAACGAAAGCAAGCGAAGTGATCATTTTTGAATTTAAAGTGAATTGCACATCAGAATTATATCTGGTTAAAAGACTGCATGAAGCTAAATGCTTACGAAAATTTTGTACGAGATGAAAAAAGCAACCATTTATGTTAGCTTGTGGAAATACCATATGTAACGCTTGATGAATGGCAATTTCAAAATCAACATTTATATTTTTGTGATCTAGTAATGGCCACATTTCATGTATCATATAAAATAATTTTGTGTATGTTTCAAGAGTCTTATTAGGTAGTAAACAATATAAAACAGGGAAAACAGGACCTCCATCCTTTCTAGCCAAATAACAAAAATTTGAGCAAAAAAGAGGGGGAGAAAGTAAAAATGTGCCATCCATAAATAATTCATTCATGCTTTGGCTCACACTGCATGGCTTTCACAACCAAAAATTAATATTCTCATCGGGTCGATCTGTTCTGATCCAGAATCAGCCAATAAAAAATGTTCAAATTGTGATGGACTGAATTCATAATTTAAGTATTCTTCAGGAATAATTATTGTTTCCCTAGAATCAGGATTAATTGGGACTTTTCAATATTTTAATCTTCTTCTTTGAATATTTCTGCACAGACTGCTATGATTAGGAAGCATTCCTTCTACCGCAGAAGAAACATTTTGTAGAACTTGAGTTTTGATTTGTGATGGGTTGCTCATTGTCGTATCTGCTTCTACCAGATTCTACCTTTTGCATCCTTTGTTTTTATTTTCACATCGCCAAAATTGAATTGAATCTTTCTTATCAATCTTGTCTTTAACATAAAGATACCCATTCCAAGCATATTTTTCCTTGTCTCTTTGACTTAATATTCTTGAATTATCCATTTCTGAAGAACAGAAACTAGAAATATAAATATAAAAATAAAATTTAAAAAAAGTTTTCACTATTGATATAATTAAGAATTTTTTCAGTAATATTTTTCATTTTTGTTGGGACAAAAATAAAAGATACATCATAATAATTGTACTTAGAAATTTGTTTCATTTGAGAGATAATCAAGAGTTTGAAATTTATTTAAATTAATTTAGATGCTATGTATACAACTTAGTATACGATTAAGATTATAAATTTTGAATACATACCTATTATTTACTTAAAGTTGTTCTTTGCACGTGGTAACTGTAATGTTGACACAAATATCGGAAACGATGTAATAAACAAACAACTAGTCTTACTGTTTAATAGAAGTCAAAATATCTTGCCAATGCGTATTGAACTAAATAACCGCACACAAAACAGCGAAACGATAAACTACCAAACAAGAGATTTTACACAGTGAAGCTCAGAAATACTTCTTCACAATAAAAATAAACTTAATTATAAACGAGATTTTAGAAATTTTATGTTTATACCGTATTTCTATGGGAAATTTCAATATAACTTCTATACAATTCATAATTCTACACAATAAAAATAAACTTAAATAAACTTAATTATAAGAGAGATTTTTCAATTTTTTTTGTTTATACTGTTCTTTTAACTCATTTTTACCTGGTAATAGATCAACAGAATAGAATTGCATATTTGATCTTTTATTCCATTGCCCAGTTGACCATGTCTTGCAGATTTGCCTAATACAGCCTCCAAGAAGTTTTGCTGTGCTGATTGACATTGCTCTAGCCACCAGACTCACTAATTTTACTACAATGGAAGATACACTAACAAATGACCTTACAGTCCTAGATGAATACTTCAGCAAATAGAGATTATGTACAAATCCTAGCAAAACAAAAGTTTCATGCTTCCACCTGAACAATAACCAAGCTAACAAAGAACTCATGGTCTACTTCAACCACAAACTGCTACGCTACAACAGATTCCCGTAATATCTGGGCATCACTCTGGAATTGAACACTATCTTTTAAACCACATCTCATTAGCACAGCATCCAAGCTAAAAACAAGAAACAATATACCCAGCTTAACGCCACATGCGCCTTATTTCTAGAACTGTAAAATCAACCCCAACCTACTGGCTTCCAGGTGATAAGCGACATTCCGCCGCCACACATCCGCAGATCCAACTTTCTTTTACATGACTACATCATGCAAAATCATGGAAATACAAAATCTTCCAATCCATGAAGACATCCCACCCCTAGAAATAAACAGGCTAAAGTCAAGGCACCCTCCAATCTTAACAGCAAAAAATCTTGCAGAGACAAGTTTCAACATGAAGAAGAAGTGGAAAGAGTCCTGGTGTAACACTTCAACAGGGGACTTCCATGAATTAGTGAACCCAACACAGATGCCATCAGGTTTTGACCTACCTCGGAAAACTTACTCTGTCCTTAACCGAATCTGCACCAACCATGGTAGATGTGCAGACCACCTTTATAAACGGGGGCATGATTGCCCCTGTTTGTAAAGGTGCGGCTGTGGATCACCCCGTCAGACAATTAATCATATTACAGCAGAATGTGTCCAACGTGCATACAGTGGAAACCTGTCAGACTTCATCCATGCTACACCAGGTGAGGTGTAGCATGGATGGAGTCTGACAGGTGAGATGAGGTGAATCCAGTTGATTATTGGATCTAGGTTGATTATCCAGTCAAGTGCAGTTAACTGGATAATCAACCTAGACATTCAGTTGTAGCCTATTCTTGATTCTTGAGAGAGTCTCTTTTATGACTGTATTATGTCTTATTATTATACATGTCTATTACTATGTCCATATATATTAAGGATTAACGTAATGTAACTTTTCATGTGTGAGCCATACGCTAAATAAATAAATAAATAAATGTAGGTCATCTGTGGAAGAGCTAAGCAGAACTAGGTCATCAGCAAAAAGCAGACATCCAATGCTACATCTTCCAATTCTGACACACACTCACCACCTCGGCTGCTGTGCCTATCAATCCAGTCCATAAATATTATGAAAAGGAGGGGGGGTGACAGAACACACACCCTTGGTGGAGGCCAACGGAGACTGTGAAAGGTTCAGACTTTGTGCTGTTTACCCTGACAGAAAACTCCGGGCATTCTTACAGGGACTTGATAGCAACTAATAGTTGGCCATCCACTCCATACTCCTGTACTACTTGCCAAAGCTTATCCTGGTCATATGCCTTCTCCAAGTCCACAAAACATGTGTAGACAGTCTTGGCATATTCTCAAGATTTCTCAGACTTGCCTTAAAGTGAAGATTTGGTTAGTTATGCTTCTACAGGATGAAAGCCACATTGTTCTTCCTGGAACTTTGACTCAACTATGCTTCTGTACCTTCTTTCCACGCACCTAGCATATACTTTCCCAGGCATGCTGAGCACACGATAGTTGCTGCAATCTCTCCGGTCTCCTTTCTTGAAGACTGGTATTATTATGCCTATCTGCCATTGCTTTGGTGCTCACCAAGATATCCAAGCAGCCTGATACACTGAGGTCAGCCAGAGAACCCCATCTCGATTTAAGGCTTTTAGCATTTCTGGCCGAATTTCATCATCACCAGCAGCCTTGCCCGATTTTAGTGATTTTATTGCTAGATGGACCTCTTCTGTTGTGAGACTAGTTCGCCCCAATCTGCACCTCTTGGATGCAACTGATGGGCCACCTGGGTTAAGAAGGCTCTCCAAGTATTCCCTCCATCTGAGGAGGATATCCTTCTCAGTTGTTAAAAGTGCACCATCAGAGGCCTTAACTGCCCTTACTATGCACGATTTCCTCCCTCGAAAGCGGCAGATGGTCTGCCAGAATACTTTGTTTGCATTTGCCTCAGCTGCTGCTGCTGTCTCAGCGGCAGCTTTTCGTGCCTCGGTGTACTGAAAATGCATCTCAGGTGACCTGACCCTAAGCCATGTTAGGTAGCCTCCTTTTTTGCCTGGACAGTTTTTTGGACCTCTTGATTCCACCAAAGTGTCCTTTTCTCACTGCCCTTCGCCACGCCGAGCCGCTTTCTGCCACAGCATGAGAGTGCAGAGGCAGTGACAGCAGTTCCAAACAGCTCTCACTCCTCAACATCTGCAGTATGCTTGGGAATCTCTCTGAACCTGGAGGAAATGTCATCTGCAAAATTCTTCCTCATAGCCTCATTTTCCAGCACCTCCCATTTCACGTGGCATAGCTGCTTAGGCCTGCAAACGTTAATGGTAGCATCTGGTTTCTGAAGCCGTAGAGTGCAGACAACAAGGTGGTGGTGGTGGTGGTGGTCAGTTGACAGTTCTGCCCCCTCTCCTCACACGAATGTCCAACACTGAGAAAAATAGGTCTGCTGAGACTATAAAGTTTGTGTTCACATGAACGCAAATTTAAGGCAGCAGTGTGAGATCATTATCAACCACCCCAATCTAAACAATAATGATGGTCTAAAATTCCCATACATATGGAAAGCATATATTCGTCCCACGAATCCTTCCTCTCTAAGAACAACTATAAACGGGACTGTAGAAAATCCAGGATCCTAAATCTAAAATAACAACTTTAATAATAAAAAAATAGGACATCACTGTTAAAGAAAAAATCTATAAGAAAGAATATTTATTCATGTTGTAATTTATAAATAATTTATTTATTTTTATATTATTTTTTATTATTTTTTTAAAATCAAAAATAACAATTGTAATAATAGAAATAGGACATCAATGTTACTGGAAGGAAAACCATCTGTAAGAAAGAATGTTTATTCATGTAATCATAAATTAAATCTAACTTCAATTTTTTTTTTTTTTTTTCACTAGAGGTCATGCCAGTGAGTAGCACGTGATCAAATCATTGTTTCTCTGGCTTACGGTTTGAAATGTAATGCAGCTTGTCTTGTATATTTATGTATGCTCCAGATGATCTTGATATGAAGATCGAAATGTCGGGATAATAAAAAGAGTTATTTTAACACGGTTGTAGAATCCATAATTTCAAAAATGAATGCATTACCATGTAACACTAAAAGAAAGGATTATGTATGCTTTTCAATTTTCAAAAAAATTTTATCTCAGAGAATGAAATCAGTCATAATACTGAAATTTTAAATGATTATAACAATCTAGTAATGTGTGGAAACAGAGAATGGAATGTTGACCTAAAGTGTGTTTCATAATGCCAGTTTCATCAAGTGTGAGGTATACTATATGTATTCTTTCAATTACATAAATGATTTGTGAATGTTTAGGGCGGATGGAAGGAGGGGTGTGTGCGAAGTGTGACTTGAACGAGGAATTGATGAATGCTAACATGAAATTAATGACAGAAAGTGTTAGTAGCGAGAATGTCACGGGGGAAAATGAGTACACGTTCAAAAGAGAAAGATGGTGTTAAAGAGAGGCGAAAAAATGTTAAAAAAAATCAGTAAAAAAAGAAAACCATAACAGATATTAATAAGGATGAAAGTGAGGCGAGAGTGGTGGAAGGGAATGAAATTGAGAGAACAAATAAAACTGGAAATGGCGTGATGCAGGAATTGAAAGTGGAAAAAATTGAAAGAATGAATGATAGTGAAAGTTGAATGCATGTTGGACTGAAAGTACGGAAACACAGGAAGGATGAATGAGAGTGAAAATGAGAAGAGGGGATCGAGAGTTAGAAAATTAGAAAGACTGAATGATAGAGAGAATGTGATGCGAGATTCAGAAGTTGAATTGAATTGGATGAGGCAGGAGATGAAATGGATGTAGAATGAAATTAGGAAAATTCGGGTAAAAACTATTAAAACAAATCTTGATAGCATGAAAGAGTTAACAAAAGATGAGCGAGTGGCGTTGTATGGCGACTCCATTATAAAAGGTGTGCTGGATGATAAGATGCGTAAGGTGTGTTTTCCAGGTGGTAAAATGAGTAGAGTGATTGAGGCATTGGATATGAGGAGGGAGCGAGCAAAGGAGTTGATGATTTTAATAGGAACGAATGATTTGACAGAGGGCAAAGAGCACGTCAGAATGGATATCAGGAGGCTGCTTAGAAGGATAAAAGAGAATAGTGTGACAGGAAAGGTAGTGAGCGTGTTGCCTAGGTATGACTATGGTGAGATGAGGTGGATAACAAGGATTATGAATGATATGCTGGCTGAAATGTGTGAAGAGATGGGAGTACAGTTTGTTAATGTGTGGAATGAGTTTGAAGGACAAAGTGAACTGTATGGGAGCAATGGACTGCATTTGAGTGGTTATGGTGTGAGCCGCTTGGAGAGACTGCTGCTGGAAGGTAGAGAAGTGAGTAGAGAGAATGAATCAGATCAAGCAGGAAGTGATGTGGAAGAGCAGGAGAGTAAGACAGGAGAGATTGAAGAGGTGGTTATGAATGGGGAAGTGAGTGGTATGAGGATAGAAAATGAGAGAATGGGTGTGCAAGACAAGCATGGAAATGGGGAGACTCAGGGTGGACAGGGGTATACAGCATGAAAAGGGTGGATGCGCCAAGAGGAGGTGAGAGCATGTGTAGACAGGAAAGGAATGGGATGACCTGGAATCGAAAGGAAACAGTTGGAATTGGGGAGGGTTCTAGAAGGAATGGGCAGAAAGGGAAATGGCTCCAGTCGAGCATGGAGAGATCACATCCAGTGAGTGGTATCGGTGGAACTAGCTGTTGTGTTTGTATACAAATGCTAGAAGTATTGGAAACAAGGCAGATGAAATGGTTGTACTAATTGCGTCTGTTCACCCAAAGATTGTCAGAATAAATGAGACATGGTTGAAAGAGGACGACATCCTGACAAGAATAGAGATGGAAGGGTATGATGTGTTTCATGAGGATACAAGGGGTAAAAAGGGAGGGGGAGTGCTATTGATGATAGAGAGAGAGTTATGTCCATATAAAGTAGAGACGCAAGAGGGAAATAGTGCCAGTGGTTTTGAGGCAGTATGGTGTGAGATAGAGGTGAATGGAATCAAATACTTGGTGGGATGTTGTTATAGACCATGTAATGTGGGTGGTGGTGATAATGAAATGTATAATCAAATTAGCCAAGCAAATAAGAAAAGGATGATCATAATGGGCGATTTTAATTTTGGCAATATAGACTGGAATAATGAGATAGCAACTGGAAGTAAAGAAAATGAGTTTCTTGAGTTTTGGAGGGATACCTACCTCAGACAGTATGTAACAGATGGCACACGAGGATTGAGGGTCTTGGATTTGGTCATCTCATCAGAGGATGTAATTATAAATGATGTAATTATAAATTATAAATCATCCACCAATTGGTGAGAGTGACCATGAAGTGATTACCTGGGTGGTTGCCTCCAGTGTGAGAACCGCGTTAGAAAAGGGTATATGTGGAACTACAAGGGGGGGGGGGGGGGTATGAAGAGCTCAGGAGACAGCTGTGTAGGTGTAGCATGGAATGAGGAGTTAGCTGGAAAAGAGATCAATGCAGATCTCTTGGGAGAATTTTCAAAACCTATCTAGTAGATGCAATGTCTAAATGTATTCCAAAGATGAGAAGGTTAAATAAGGTAGGTGTGAGATGGATTAATAAAGAGATTAAGCATGTGATACAGAGAAAAAGGGCATTGTGGAGACAGCATAAGAGAAGTGGAAATAACCAATTCTACAAGGTCTACAAAGCCCAAGCAAGGAGGGTGACTTGGTTGGTGAGGGTAGCTAAAGACAGGTATGAACAGCAGTTAGCAAATGATGCCAAAAAGAATCCTAAGGAGTTCTTTCGATATATAGCCAGCAAAAGAAAGAATAATTATGGAAGGATAACACTGATTGGAGAAAATGGTATAAAGACAGCTGATGCAGAATGTGTGGTGGAGATACTTAATGAGCAGTTCATAAAGATCTTTCAATCTTGTGAATGTGACTTCATGGAGGGATTGGGAGCAGTTGATGATGGGGAGGAGAGACTGACTGTAGGTGAGCAAGAAGTGTATGGGGAGTTGAGTAAACTAGATGTTAATAAGGCTGTGGGACTTTATAACATATCACCACATATTCTGAAGGAATGTGCCAGGGAATTGACACCTGCCTTGACATTTTTTTTTAATACGAGTCTTACACTTGGTGAAATTCAAACTATAGGCCTATCTGTGTGTCAGGTGTTGTGGTTAAGTTGTTGAAGAAGCTTGTGAGAACTAGATACAGAGTTGGGTTGACAACAATGGTATTATCTTTGATGAACAGCATGGATTTGCTAAAGGGAGGTCATGCTTTAGTAATCTACTTACTTATTACAATAAAGTGACTGCTTTGTTAAACAGAGGAGAAGGATACACAGTAATATACTTGGAATTTGCAAAGGCTTTTGATAGAGTACCTCATGATAAGATGATGGTCAAACTAGAGCAGATGATGTTGGATATTAGACTAGTGCATGGGATAGGAGACTGGTTATCTGATAGGTATCAACAAGTTGTGTATGGGATAGCGATATCCAGGAAAAGGAATGTCTGTTTTAGATCCATCACTGTTTAACTTGTATATTAATGATATTGGTGAAGACTTGGATGGAGATATTCAGTTGTTTGTAGATGATGCGAAGTTGGGACGTACCATGAAGTGTAGTGAAGATGTTGTGGCCTTACAGGAACACTTGAATAAATTGAGTAATTGGGCATGGAAATGGGAATGCGAGTTCAATGTTGCAAAATGTAAGGTTTTAAAATTTGGAAAACAAAGATGGGATGCAGAATTTATACTTGGTGAGAATATATTGTTAGAGGTGAAGGAAATAAGAGATCTGGGGCTGATAGTGGATAAGGATCAGAAATTTAGGGCACACATAGCCAAAATTATGAAGACAACACAAAGGCTTCTGGGAATGATGCGGAGGACACTGACGTGTAGAAGTAGGGAGATTCTTGTTCCGTTGTATAAGGCTTTGATTAGGCCACACATGGACTATTATTCCCAGATTTGGTCACCTGGTTTTCAGAAGGATGAAGAGATGTTGGAAAGGGTCCAAAGGTGACTGACTGTGGTAGTTTCTAACTTCTGGAATGTCAAGTATGAGGAAAGATTGAAAAGATGTAATTTGCAGAGTCTGGTGGACAGGGGAAAGAGGAAAGATATGATAGAGACCTACAAGTTGGTAAAGGGTTGTTATAGGATTAATGCTGGAGAAGTTCTACATAAAATAGTGGGAGATGGGGGGAAAACCAGAGGTCATCCCTGGAAACTGTATAAAGAGGGTGCGAGTAGGGGAGTGAGAGGCAGGTGTTTTTCATGCAGAGTTGTGAATGATTAGAATTCCTTGCCTGAGAGTGTGGTGTCTGCAAGGAGTTTGAGTGTGTTTAAGACACGGTATGATGAGCTGTGTGTGTGATAAAAGCACCTCCCAGATGATTGACTCCATGAGGTCGTGGGGGTAATAATAATAATGAAAGAACTGTGTAGGCATTTCATCATCAAATCAATCATTATATCGTATTTATTCAAATATAACTCGCACCCTTAATTTTACTTTACGTAAAAGGAAATGAAATCGTTTCGCATATACATAAGCACTGCGACACTGCAGCGCCCCCAAGGAAAAAATGAAAAAATTAAATATTGTTTGTGTTTATAAATAATAACAATGCTTACAACATTATATAAATGCAATACTACATGGTCACAGCTTATGTTTCGACATTGATTGAATAGTTAATAATTGGAATTGTTCGATTAATGCTTTAGATTACGAAACAAATGCACTGCGAGCTAACACAGTGTCGGAATTATCATGTTCGGTCAGTTCCAGATAGATTCGCCGATATTCGTTTGCACTTGTCACTGCACGTAACAAGCGAATCTGACTCTGCTCGTTGAGCAATGTCGCTACAGATAAATTGTATGCTTGAATGCGTTATTTCTGTGAGACATGAAACTTTTATTATTGGTATGTGTGTGTTCATAGTGAGGGTAAAGCAATTTTTGTAATATGTACATTTACTTATTATTAAATTGGTTACTGATGAGGAAAAAAAAATTTTTTTTTTTTTGTATATGCAGCACCCCCACTTAAAATTTTCACTGGCTGCCACTGTTGCACACAAAAAAAAGTTTAAACATGTTCACATCAGGGTGATAGTAACTCGTTTGCCTGCAGTAAACGACATGCCCTCCCCAACAGCCACTATACTGCAGACAAGAAAAACAAGTAGTTTTATTTATCACTGAATAAGGTACAGAGACATTTGCAGTCTGTGTAATATATTTATCAACAAATAGTGAAATCAGAGACAACTGGGATAAAAACAGCACTAACTAATGAATCATGCCCTTCCCACAGAAACTATGCTGTATTGCCAGCGAAGGTTGGTCCATTGGTAGAGCCTCTGCTACTAATGGCTCATGAAAAAACTTAAGCAAGTTTGAGTGCGGTTAGTAGTTGAAAGGGGTACAATCGTTTGATGCTATTGGCACACACTCCCTTGATGAGTCTTTGGACCCATCAAGTATTATTACTCATCAAGTAATAATAATAATAAACTGAAGCAAAACTGTATGTTGTACCACCAAACACAAAATATAACTAAACTACTATTGTCCAAATTTCAGATTACATGAAATAAGTGTTTATTCAATTGCATTTGAAATTTTTAATGTTCAAATAAAATTCTACTGGCAAATTGAAACTAACTTGGTGTATGTATAATGTGTGTCCACCCGCCAGCACAGCGCAGAAGTGGCAAGCAAACATACAGCGATAAAATTCAACTGAAGGGTTGAAACTTTGTGTCAGTTGAGCCCACCCACTCGACACGGAAGCAGTACACAAACGGTAATGAGAAGTCCTATTGGAACGATAAACAGGTGAAACACTTGTTTTTAACACGTTCTTTTCTATACATTTCTTAGTTTTAACAAGTTCACCCCAAAGTGAACGTGTTAAAACTGAGAAATATATAGTGAATGGCGTTATGGCAGTTTCAGATATTTTAGAATTCGGTTGAAGAGAATCAGCATTTTAACTCAACTGTTGGCTTGCATTTGTTGTTGAGTCATGCGATCTTTTGTGAATACCACACCAATCACATGCACGTCTTCACAGCTGCTCTATCTCTACCAGCCTACCACTGCTGTCCATTTCACGTTCTGCTTTCACTTCTCATTAGTCATTCGTGAAGGATTGTTCATTACATATCTCAAGTCTTGTAAATTACTAGTAATTTTTGTTTGAAATATGGAGAAACGTTCAAGTTAAAGTGTCAGTTTTAAACTCAAAGTTATTGATTTTGCAGAAAAACAAGGCAATCGAGCAGCAGGCCGCGAGTTTACAGTGACTGAGTTTAATGTGTGATATTGGTGTAAACAGAAACTTGCATTACAAAGCACCAATAAGTCAAGCAAAGTATTCTGAGGACCTAAAAGTGGAACGTTTTCTGAATTGGAGGACAAGTTACTTGAATATGTGTTAGGTTTGCATAAAGATGGTTGCTGTGTTTTGCATGTTACATTTTCAAAGCACATGAGTAAGCTACAAAACAAGGCATCAGTTGCACAGATCTGAAAGTGAGCCAAGATTGGATCACAAGATTCACGAAGAAGAAAAGTTCTCCCCTTTGTTGAAGGACATCTCTTTGTTAAAGAATGCCAAAAACTGATGGATTTTCATCGCTAAGTGATTCAACTTAGGAAGATCAATAACTGTATGTTATCACAAATAGCCAATGCGATCAGAAACCCCTCAATTTCGACATGCCACACCAAACAACAATAACAGAAAACAGTGAAAAAAGTTTGATAATATGCAGAACTGAAAGTGAAAAAAAACTACGATGAACGATCATGCTCGCAATTACTGTAGATGGAAGAAATTTGCCTCCTACGTAATATTCAAAAGGAAAGCAATGCTGAAGGGGAAATTTCCCCCTAGAATTCATGTAAGAGTCTAAGAAAAAGGATGGATGGACATGACATTGGCTTGAGATAGGATTCGAACAGTTTGGGAGAAACAACCGGGAGGGGGGGGGGGCTTTATTTCAATGCCCAGCTCTCCTCATGTGGGATAGCTTCCATGGACACTTAGGACCTGAAATCATAAAAATAAAACAACTTTTGGATATGAAGATCGATGTGGCCATTATTTCTGGTGGTCTTACACTTGTCTACAGCCCTTGGATGTATCGGTCAACAAAAAATTATTAAAAGACTACACACGAAAATTCTACACAGAGTAGATAGCAGCAAGCAGCTACGATCTGACTCCCGCAAGGAAGTTTAAGAGACTGTCATTAGAACTGTTGTGCAACTGGATTTTGAGAAAGAAATGATTTCACCAGAAATAATTGCCAAGAGTTTTTTTTTTTTAAAAAAAAAAAAACACTTGGCAATTAAAAAGCACTAGAGTAATGCCCTGGATGGGAGAGAAAATGATGCTATTTAGGTCGATGGCTTTTGACGATGCACATAAGGAAACCATTCAAGACTGAAAATAGTGAGTGAAAATAGGAGATTCTTGATAAGTCAAACTCATTTTTTAGTTTCTAAAAATTACCACATATATCTCACACCACGATTTTTTAACTTTAATTTTGGGGGGGGGGGGGAGTGAAAGTTATATTCAAGTAAATACGGTATCATCAAAAGATACAAGCATTTTGAAAAGACTGTTCTCTTGGAAGGTGTGTGGCAAAAGAAACTAGGGTTGCTGAAATTATCAGGAATAAAGGGAATGAGTTTATGGCAGTGATAAACTCACTACTTCCAAAATTCCCTGCCCTGGGAATTTTGGATGTAGACATATAGTGATGTCCTGCCAGGAACAGAAATAGAAGAGTATAAACATATTTCAGAAGAACAATGATGGCTTTTAAGGCACAAGGATATTTAGTGATATGCTGCCATACACAGGGCACACAGGTGATGATGAATAGGAGATGTATAGGAAATTAATTTGGCAAGTGATCATTATGGGGAATTTTAAGTATAGTGACAAATTGAATTTAGACATATGAAAAGTATACAATAATAAGAGAAGTGAATTTCTGGAACTCTTGAGCAAGAAATGTTGTGCAACTTGTAATGTAGGGAACACATGAAACAAAAGTAATCGTTTTTGTCACAGTATTAGAGAATCCGACTGTGATGTCATTATTGTCTGCAGTTGACTAGAGCAATTAGTCTTGCCTTGGAGAATGAATAGGCATATAAAAGTATCAAAAAAGAAGGAATTTATGTGGAAAATAAAGCAGATGATTATAGTATATAAAAAAAATCAATTTGATGCATGGAAGCTAGCAAAGAAATATTTGTTAGAAGCAGTAGCAAATGGCAGCTAAGGAAGTCAAACAGAAACTACAGATAAAAAAGACATGTTGGGAAAAGTACAGAGAAAGAAAAGAGGAGAGCAGTTGTATGAGAAATATAAGACTCAAGCTAGGAAAGAGAATAAGAGATAAGAGAATGGCTGGCTGGCTGGCTGACAGACAACAAAAAAGTTGTGTATCATGGGGGGTTGAGTCTGCAAAATCTATGGTAGCCAGTGGTGTACCTCCAGAGATCAGTCCTTGGTCCAAAGTTATTCAATCTTTACATCATACTGGGAAGGATTTCACAGACATACATACAGCTTGTCTGTATAATAGCTGTCATACAGATGTTGGTTTGACAATACAAAGAAAGGCAGGTGATCAGAAATGCAACTGACATGCAAATGATTTTAATAGCTAGAATCATGAACATGTAAAAATGGTTGTCAGTTCAACATTAGTTGTGCACTTTGGTGTGATGACACATCCAATGGTGTATTATTCCTAATAGTGCTTCACAGTACAAATAACAGAGAAAAATTTATATATAATGAATTTATTGAACTCTATATTATTTCACTGGTTTTCTAAACAGCATTACATAGTGGGATTTGTTATAGAAACAGAAATGAGCTGGGGTGGGTGGGTGGGTGTGTGTGTGTGTGTGTGTGTGTGTGTGTACAACTGCTAGAAGTATTCAAAACAAGGGGAATGAAATTGGTGTTGACAGAATTCATTCACCCAAAAATTGTTGGTATAAGTGAAACATAGTTGAACGAGGATGACATTCTGACAGAAATAGAGATAGAGGGATATGTAGTCTTTCGCAAAGACAGACAAAGCAAAAAAGGGAGGAGGAGTGTTATTTATGATGGCAGAGGAGTTGTGCCCATCTAGGGGTGGGGAGGCAAGGAGCAAATACTGACAGCGGTTTTGAGGCAGCATGGTGTGGAGTGGATGAAATGTTTAGTAGGCTGTTGCTATAGACCTGGTAATGTGGAAGGCAATGAAAAGGAAATATTTAGCTAAATTGGTCTGACTAATATGAAAAGGATGATCATTATGGGCAATTTCAATACTGGTAATATAGACTGAAATGAAGAGAGGCCATCAGGAAACAAAGAAGATGAATTTCTTGAGTTTTTAAAGGGATAACGACCTTAAGCAGTACAATAGATGTCACATGTGGATGGAGGTCATGAATTTGATTATCTTTTCAAAAGATATTGTTGTAAATGAAGTGTCATGTCATCCTCCATCTGGTGAAGTGACAATGTGATCACCTGGATGGCAGCCAGCCATATAAGGACTTTTTGTGAGAAAGGGTTATATGTGGAACTATACGGCAGGTGATTATGGCAAACTCAGGAGGCAGCTTGCAGTGATATCATGGAATGAGGACTTGCATGGGAAGAAAATCAATGCTGCTTGGTCTTTACTCAGGAATTATCTGGCAGAGACAATGACTGAGTATATTCCAAAGGTCAGGAGATTAAATAAGGTAATGTAAATTGAATGACTGAAGAGGTGAAGCCTGCAATCTGGAAGAAAAAGGCATTGTGGAGATAGCACAAGATGAATGGAGATAATCAGTTACATGAAGAGTAAAAAGAGCAAATATGGAAGGCGATTCACTTAATAAGGGTAGCAAAAGTGCAGTATGAGCACCAATTAGCAAAATCCTAGGGTTTTTGCAATATGTGGCCAGTAGAAGGAAGAATGATTATGAGAGGATGATATTGATCAGTGATAAAGAGAATGATAAATACTGAGGAGGATATAGTACAGGTGTTAAATGGGCAGTTCATTAAAGTATTCCATCCTTGTGTTTGTAACTTAATTCAGAAAGTGAGAGCAGTGGAAAAAGGGGAAGAACTACTGATGGTGAGTGAGCAGGAACTATATGAGGAATTAAGAAAACTTGATGTCAATAAGGGCATGGGATTCATGGTATATTACCGCGTGTCTTGAGGGAATGTTCCAGAGAGTTCACAACTGCTTTAACGTACATTTTTAATATGAGTTTTAGATTAGCCTAGGTACCAAAGGAATGGAATGATGGCAAAATTGTTCCACTTCATAAAGGAGGCAATAAGACTAAGGCTTCAAATTATAGGCCAATCTGCTGGTCTAGAGTTGTGGTCAAGGTGTTGGAGTTGGAGAAGCTAATCAGGATGATTCAAAACTGAATAGATGGCAGTAGAAGTCTCTTTCATGGACAGCATTGGTTTGCTATAGGAGACAAATACATTGGATGAGCAGGGGGGGGGGGGTGCACATACAATAGTATATTTAGATTTTGCAAAAGTTTGATAGATTACCACATAACTGTGTAGCTCAGTCAGTATAGATGAAGCCCTTTGGTCGGAAAGACCCAGGTTCAATTCCAGTCCATGACATGAAAAAACTTTACCTGGTTCTTTCGACAAAAGGTGAATTATCCGGTCTCATATGGAGGTGGGGGGGTCGCATGGAAACTTGGGTTTTTCATCCTCCAGAACAGGAAACCGGCACTGTGAACACACAGATTACAGTCGGGAATACTTAAGACCTAGTAGATTAGTGCACTGGATTGTGATTGGCTGTCTGATAGGTATAAACAGTTGTGTATGGGAAAGTGATATCCCAGAAGAGGAAATTCACTACTTGCATGATGCAGGGGTCTTTGGGAGCCACTGTTATTTAATTTGTATGTAAATGACACTGGAATGGGCTTAAATGGTGATATACAGTTGTTTGCAGATGATGTAAAGTTGGGGAGAGTTACGAGAGGTAGAGCAGATGTTGTAGCTTTGCAAGAGGACCTAAACAGATTGTCTGAATGGGTGAGTGTGTGTGGGGGGTGGGGAATGTCAGTTTAATGTTGCAAAGTGTAATATTTTAAAATTTGTTTAGCAAATATGGAATACAGAGTACAGGATTGGTGGGGATATCTTAGAGGAGGCAGAGGAGATAAAGGATTTGGAGGGGGGGCGGGGAATTGTGGTGGATAGGGACTTGAAATTTCATGGGCATTTTACTAAAATTGTCAGGACGATACAGTGATTATGGGAATGATGCAGAGAACACCAACATGTAGAAGGAAGGAAGTTCTGCTGCCACTGTACAAGATTTTGATCAGGCTGCATATGGATTATGGTGCACAGATTTGATTGCCAGGTTTTCAAAAGGATGATGAAATGTTAGAGGGGTCCAGAGACTATTGACTAATTTGTCTGTTCTCTGGAATACAAGGAAAGATTGAGAAAATGCAAATTATAGAGCCTAGAGGATAAAGGGAAGAGGGGAAACGTGATCAAGACATAAGTTGATAAGAGATAATTACCAGATCAGCATGGATGAGATTTTTTATAGAATATCTGGAGAAAGGGGAAGAATGAGAGGCAATCCCTGGAAGCTGTATAAGGTAGGTGTGAGCAAGGGGGGGGGGGGGGGGGTATGAGTCGATTTTTTGCATGGAGAGTGGCGAGTGATTGAAAAGCATTGCCTGAAAGTGTGGTGAGCACAGGGACAGTGAATAGATTTAAGTCAAGGTATACAATGAGCTGTGCATGTGAGAGTGGGGCCTCCCAAGATAAGTGTCTAAGTCCGTGGAGGTCTGTTGATGATAATAATAATTATCAAAACACAAATCATAGCTGTGGCAGATAGTTGTATAAACAATTCAGATTGTGATTGAAAATGAAGTGATGTCCTAACAATGTTCCCTTACAGACTGGATAACCATAAAGTGAACTGTTATTAGTTGTTGTTTATACTGTGTTTATTTTTTTATTCTTACCGAGAGGGCGAGGTCAGAGTCGGCATTCTGCTGTAGAAGAGAAGAAGATAGGTTTTCATTATTTAGTATAGTTGTAGTATAGTATAGTTAAGTATAGTTTATACATATAATATAGAGCAGTGTTTCTCAAACTTCAGATATCCGCATACCCCTTCTTACATTTTCATTATTACCAAGTATCCCCCTTATCAAAATAATAAATAAATAAACAAATAAAGTATATTTCACTGTAAACATCTAGTCTATTTGAATTTATATGTTCATGAAAACAAATAATATGATTTATGTTTAATAGAACAAAATTTGGAATAGGTTTCTCTTCATTTTCTGTCCATGAAAATCCACATTTCAAGTAATTCATATCATACTTACGAAGATTTTTCATCTTCCTAGTTGTTCTCTACAGATGTCAGATGACACACCTTTATCAATTTCATTTGATCCAGATATAATATCAACGTTTTCTTGTTGCTTACAGCTACTTGTATTTGCTACATTGCTCTTTTGTGCATTTTATGATCCATACTTAAGAATTTGAAAGCCAAAAAAATTGCCATATTTATTCAAACATAACTCGCACTTTTTTTCTGAAAATGAAAACAAAAAATCGTAGTGCGAGATATATGCGGTGATTTTCGGAAATTAAAGTTTCAAAAAAAAATTAAAACGATGTGACTTACCAAGAAGCCCCTATTCGGTATCAGTACTTTTGGTAATGAGAACAGTTTCCTTGTGTGCATCGTCAAAGTCATCTACCCAAATAGTGTCATCTTCTTTCCCATTATTTCAAGCAAAAATTACCAGTAATTTACAAGACTTGAGATACATAATGAACAATCATTCATAAATGACTAATGAGAAGTAAAAGCACAGCATGAAACAGACAGCAATGGTAGGCCAGTAGAGATAGAGCAGCTATGAAGAAGTACATATGATTGGTGCAGTATTAACAAAAGATCGCACGAACCAAAGACAGAGGCAAGCCAACAGTTAAGTTGAAATGCTAATTCTCTTCAACCAAATTCCATAATATCTAAAATACATTCACTATATATTTCTTAGTTTTAACACCTTCACAACGGGGTGGTGCCAAGCAAAACCGTATGTTGCACCAGCAACATACGGTTTTACTTGAGTCTATGTAGCAGTTTCTTTTGGAGGGGAGATGTGATTCATTAGTTAGTGCCGTTTTTATCCCAGTTGTCTCTAATTGCACTATTTGTTGAGAAATAGACTGCAAATGTCTCTGTTCCTTATTCAGTGATACAATAAGTTACTACTGCCAGAGAATGAACGTCCTGGAGATAGTAACTCACAATCTGAGTAGGAAAATTCATACATAATATATAATTTATTAAGAAATATATATGTTTCAAATAATTCTTTTTTTCTTAATAATGATTCCATGCATTAATGATGCATAGCCAAAAAGGCCACGTACCCCCTGAAGACCTTTCGCGTACCCCCGGGGGTACACGTACCACACTTTGAGAACAGAGTTTAGCGAATAGAGGTATAGAGTTTAGTATAGTTGTAGTAGTTCCTAGTACTCTGCACTATTTGAATGATAGTGGCAGCTGAAGCTCAAATTACGAATGGCGTGTCATCAAGTACTCTCCCATTTAAGGACTACATTTTGAATAGCATACAACAGGATTTTTGTGGTATGTGGTGCTTGTGGTTTGTATGCATCCCGGCAGTTGGATATGTGGCAGGTGAGATGGGGAGTGCATATATGCAGAAAATGTAGGAAATGGAAAGAACTTTGTGAGTTATGGATTATCATAACTGACCCTGACAGCATTGTGTTAGAGACAGGAGAATATTAACCTAGAGAGATGAGTAGTGTGATAGAGGGTGAGAATAACGAGCGAAATAGAAATGAAAAAATAAGAGTGGGGAGTGTGGAAAGTTTGAATAATTGTGAAGTTTTTGGAGATGGTCTTAATTAGGAGAATGAATGGTGAGCAAAAGTGGGTAGCTTGCGGAGTGCGAGAGATGACCTGAAAGAGGAGGTGGAATGTCTCAGAAATGAATTGAAAAGTGTGAAAGATGAGATTAAGAGAATGGAAAAGATAAATGCAAGGCAAATCAGAGTAGGAGTGAGAGAGAGAGTTAGAATTGGAAGAGTTGGAATGATAGAAGAGGAGGGAATAAAAACAGTAGAAAAGAGGGAATGAGAGAGAGAGAGAGTAATGGAAATGATAGAAGAGGAGAGAATAGCTACAATAGGAGAGAGAGAGAATGAGAGGGAGTGCTAGTATCAGGGATAAAGAGATCCCAGAATATCAGGTAAGTAAGGGGAACACAGAGAGATTGTAAAAGATGTGATGTATGAAAACTATGATCTGTGATGTGCAAGATAGGATGACAAAGGAGTATTTGCTTGGAGGAACAATAGAAAGTGCTATAGCAATTAAACGGAGTGAAAGGGTTGATGAGATGATTGCGATGGTGGGCATGAATGACTTGAGAGGCAGTGTAAATCAGGTGGCGATTCATGCTTTAGGTTGTACAGAAGAAAACTAAGAGAGGGAAGATAGTGTGTGTGTGTGTGTGTGTGTGTGTGTGTGTGTGTGTGTGTGTGTGTGTGTGTGTGTGTGTGTGTGTGTGTGTGTTGCTCAGGTATGATAATGACCAGCTGAATAGAACAGCATTAATAATGAATAGCATTATAGCCAGTAGTGTCAGAAGAGAGGCTTGGAATATGTGGATGCGTGGAGGGTATTTGAGGACAGAAAGGAACCATATGCGAGAGACCATTTGAATGAGGAAAGATGTAAGCATCTGGAGAGATTGCTGTTCTCTGAACAAGTCTGTGTGTCAATGCAAGGAAACCAGAATTACCTGGGTGGATAGTAGCAGGGGTGGCCTCTTGTGGGAATAGTTGCTTGGGAATACATCAGGGCAATCCTGAGTCCAAGGGAGTCTGGAGGGGATAACAATGAGTATAGAAACAGTGACATTTTTAGGCTTTATACTAATGCCAGGAGTATCTGGAATAAAGGAGATGAATTGGTGGCACTTATAGCATCAGCCTGTCCAAAGATAATTGGGATCTCCGAGACGTGGTTGATGGAAGATGATAAAATAACAGGAATCAAAATAGCAGAGTACAGCATTTTTTCACTGGGTAGGAAGGGAAAAACACAGTGGTGGAGTGCTGCTTATGATAAGTGATGATTTATGTCCTCTTGAAGGAGAGGACATAAACCATTAGTGTCAATGCCCTCCAAAGCCTGTACTCTTGAGTACAGGCTTTGGAGGGCATTGACACTAATGGTTTTGAAAGCATATGGTATGAGGTAGAGGTGGGCAAGACAGGATATTTAGTGGGGTATTGCTACAAGCCAAGGAGCACAGAAGGTGAGGAGCAGGAGAAGTTTAAGCAGTTGAGCTTGGCAAGTACAAGAAGAATGATTGTTATGGGAGATTTTAACTATGGCAGCATAAACTGGGAATAGGAAAATGCAAGGGAATGGAATTTCTAGAATTCTTGAGGGACAAATGTCTTAGGCAACATGAACACAAGGTTCAAGTTTTGGATTTGGTCATAGCATCAGAAGAGCTGATTATAACCGAGATGGCATCTCTTCCACCAGTTGGAGAGAGCAACCACGAGGTTTTGACATGGAAGCTGAATAGATGTGCGGGAGTATCAAAGAAAAGGAATGTATGTGGAATTATATGGCAGGTGATTATAATAATCTTAGATATCAACTTGGGGCAGTTCCATGGAGGGAGGAATTGGAAGGGCGAGATATCATTAGTGCTTAGGAAATTGTGAAGGAATATTTGTTAGTAGCAATAGTAAGCTGTATTCCATGAGTGAAGAAGAGGACACAATTTGGTATAAAGTGGATGACAAACAATATCAAAACAGGAACTGTGGGTGAAAAAGAGGTTATGGAAGAGATATAAAGAGAAGGATGGAGAGAAAATGCATGAAGAATATAAAACTCAGGTCAGGAGAGTGACTAGTATGGTAAGGAAGGCAAAACTGAATATTACTATGACTGAAATATGAGAAGAGATTGGCCCTAAGATCAAAAGAAAATCCTAGCAAATTTTTTAGCTATGTGGCCAGTAGGAGGAGAAATTATTGTGGAAGAATGACATTGTGGGATAAAAATGGGAATAAAGTGACTGAGGACATAGTGGAGTCGTTCATTGAGCATTTTATTGGAGTATTTCATCCTGGAGAAGTAGATTTTAATACTAGAGGGATAGGACAGGTTTGAGGTGAGTGTCTTTCAAATACTGAGTACTTACTCTGGATGTCAATAAAGCTGTGGGACTGGATGGAATTTCACTGCAGGTTTTGTGAAAATGTGTCACAGCTCCAGTGACCTGGCTTTTCAATGAAAGTCTTGCTAATGGGAGAGGTACGCAAGGAATGGAAGGAAGGTAAGATAGTGTCATTGCGTAAAAGCAGTAGCAGACTAGAAGTGTCAAATTATAGACTAGTTTATGTTTCATCAGTAGTTGTTAAGATCTTGGACAAATTAGTGAGGGACCATATACAGCATTGGGCAGGATGAGGGTAATGTTATCTGTGAGAGTCAACATGGATTTGTTAAGGGGTGCTGTTGTTTTAGTAATGTGATTGCCTTTTATAATAATGTGACAAGAGCAGTTGATGAGGGAAAGGAATATACTGCCCTTTTTTTTGGATTTTGCAAAGCCATTTGACAAGGTGCCACATGATAAGCTGATATTTAAGTTGCAGCACATGGGTTTAGATATCAGGTTAGTCAACTGGATTCAGGATTGGCTATCTGATAGGATCAGAGAGTTGTGCATGGTGGGGCAATATCAAGGAGGCAGAAGGTTACAAGTGGGTCCCACAGGGTTCATCCAGTACTGGGACCTGTATTGTTTAACCTTTAGATCAATGGCATTGTTAGTTTTTGGTAATAGTGCAGATGTGGCAGTCCTGTAAGAGGATTTGGATAAACTGGACAGAATGAATGGAAGTACCAGTTTAATGCAGAAAAATATAAAATCTTGACGTTTGGGATACATTGATGGGTGGCTGCATACTCTGCTGGAGGAAGTAGGGGAGGCAAGAGATTGGGAGGGGGGGTTGATTGAAGAAACCTGAAATTCATGGAACATATTGCAAAGGTGGTGAAGGTAACCCAGAGGACTGCTACAATACTGAGAAGGATGCTGACCTGCAGAGATAAAAGTTGTCATTCCATTGTATAAAGCCCTGATCAGACCACACTTGGACTATTCTCAAATTTGGTCCATAGGATTTCAAGGGGATAAATTAACTGTGGAAAGGATACAGAGGCAGATAACAAAGATGGTTTCAGGATTGTACAATATTAGTTATGAGGATCGGCTGAGGGAATGTGGACTGAAGAGTTTGGAAGATAGAAGGAGGAGAGTTGTTATGATTGAGACTTTTAAACTGTTGAGAGGTAGTTACAGGGTTGACACTGGAGAGTTCTTTCACTTGGTGGATCAGGGGCAAGGAGAAAGGACAAGGGGGGGGGTTCATCCCTGGAAGTTAAGAAAGGAAGCTGTAAGCAAGAAGGTGAGGAGTGGTTTCTTTGCATTGAGGGTGGTTGAACCATAGAATGCATTGCCTGATAGAGTGGTGAGAGCATGAATGGTCAATGAGTTCAAGGAGTGGTATGATAGACTGTATTTTCTAGGAAGTACCTCCCACGATGAGTCTTTTGACTCCATGAAGGCCTGAATAATAATAATAATAATAATAATATGAAACTAGCTAATTCATCTTTTACTGATGAGTCCTCATAAAGTTCTTCACATACTACAGTGGGAAAAATGAAAACACATCTTTCCAACCAAATGAAAAAAGACTGGAAAGAGTATATAAAACAGGGAAAGTGAATTTCTTTCAAATTGAACTGGAATAAGTATTTCCAACAGTCATATCCCTCTTATTCCCTATGAAAGCAGAAAGGATATAAGAGATACATAGTTGTCCTATTGGCTGTGGTATTTGTTAGTCCCTGATGCATCTAGTTTGGTTTGGTTGTAATTAGAACCAAAGCAACCAATTACCAGTAGTGGATGAGTATGTGGGAAGTAACTAGGTAAGGGCAGGCATGAGTGCAAAAGAGAGATATGTCAAACTACAAAGGAGATTATGACAAGACTAAGAAGGCATCTTGGGGGAGCATGACTCATTCAACATACCCCAAATTAAGGCATCAAGTGATGCAAGATCAGAAGAAAGCTAAGGGTATGGGAATTCTGTGAACCTCAAAATGAGTCTCCTGGGGAAGTGTTCTGATAAATAGGCTCTAGAACCATGTGATGTGTGACAGGTTGCTCCATCGTGTTGGAATACCTGTGCACCAAATGGAATGTTTTTTGCACGACACATCCTATACAAATCCTAGGGGAATGGAACCAATACATTCTTGATGTAGCATTCGCTATTCAAGTTCATCGTTACACCACCCTCTACTGTTTAATTGATTAATTAATAATTATTCAATAACTGTAATTAATAACTGTAATAACTGTAACAATAATTAATAATTAAAAAATAACTGTTTAATTGAGCCCTACTGTATTGATACAGTAGGGCTCAATTATGCCATGGATGGAAATCACACACAATGTGATGACCTTCTCACTATGAAGTGGTTTCTCATAGACAACTCTGTATGAATGAAAATAATGCTTGCCAATAAACGGCTTTTCTCCCAACATCAACACCATTGCTGTAGACTCTACACCTGCTCTTCTATTAAGGTGCATGCAGTTGAATGGCACATCTCATAGTGCACATACTAAAGAAAGTATTGAAGTTCAGTATTTTTTTATTTTCAGTATTTTATTTATTTATTTTTTTTTTTTTGCACCATACCATATAAAGAAAAGATAAACTGAGAGGTAGAGTACAGAAGATGAAAAGGAAATACAGAAAGAAGCTGCTAATTTAGAGAGTTCTTTGGTTATTGTGCAGCAAAAATCAATCGATAATAATAATTTTTGATTGCTGTTATCCTACTATGACCTTGAAGATGATACTAGGATAACAGCAATCAAAAATTATTATTGCATAAATATTTCCATCATGTAGTATGTGTGGAAAATATTTCCACACAAACTACATGACCTGCTGTGTAGCATAAATGTATTATAAACATTCTATAAATATTTCATCAGTGCATTTTATGTTGGAAGAAGGGGAAATAACATTGGATATTAACAGCAGTGGAAGAAAAGAAATGGAAGTTAATGAATATGAAGTGCTTGATATATTTAAGTAATTTTTTTTTTATTCATATCAATTCCACACACAAGTTTCAAAACTAGAGCACATTACTCCAAGCATGGGAAAAGGTTTAAGAAAGAAGGGGTATATTACTATTTATTTGAACAGTTAGGGGTTCAGTTCTTTGGGAGGGTATGCTTTTCTAGAGAATACAGGTAGATGGAATAAATGAATAGGGAACAGGTTTGGAAGCTAACAGCAGAACTATAAATAGATGCACTGGACAGCTGCACTTGTTTATTGTATACCTATAGGAAACAGAAGGAATAATGAATGTCAGTTCAGTGGGGCAGCAATTGTGAGAAAGAAAGAAAAAAAAAGACAAAATAGAAACACTCTTCATGCAATAATAGTGAGGATGACTTGGAGGATTATATCAGATTATTTGCTAATAATGTAAGGTTGGGATAAGGTATTAGCAGAGCAGTGATATGAACAAATGAGGAGGAATGTCAGTTAAATGTTGCAAAGTTCAACATAATGCATTTGGCAGCTGTAAAGGACAGCACGCACTTAGAGATGATAGGCAATAAAGAGTTGAAGGCTATTTCACAGTGAATATTGTGATATTAAAGAAAACAACTATCTTTTAGTGATAAAGATGTAATTTTTATAATTCATAAAGATGACAGACTTAATATCTGGTGTTTGAGGGATGAGAAGATTGTAGAAAAAGTTCTCAGAAATAAAGATAATACACGATGTCAGTAATAACTTTTCATGTAGTACTATTCGAGTACTACATGAGTACACCTCCCTTAAGGGTACATAAGAGGAATTTCACAATGCTGATATATGAGCCACTGTAATCTACCCTCATAACAGATTATGAGAACCAAGAGAATATGGGCTTCAGAGTCTGGTAGCTACATGAAAGAAGTAAAATAATAGAAGTATACAATTTAATTAGAGGATTTCACAGTACAGAAGAAATGAGACATTTCAATACATGTCAGGTAAAGATTTAGTGTTGGGAGTGGAACAATTGATGCCATGTAGGGTTATGGTGCCACCCATTGAGACATCTGACCAATAATAATAAGAGTATATGTTTGGCTGGTAGATACCAACTCATTGTATACGAAGACACCACTTTCTCCAAAGGCAAGGCACTAGAGGTGGAACACTTAGTGTATTTGCATCAGGTAACAAACCAAAAAAAAAACTACCTTACAAAACCTACTTAAGTTTTTAAAAATTCCACCTACAGAAATTTTAATACAAAAATGTGCAATTTCATTTTTGGAAAAAAAAAAAAAAAAAAAAAAAAAAAGGTTTAATACCAAAATTTTAATTACAAAGCCTTGATATATATATATATATATATATATAATATCGTTTTCTGAAGATCTTAGGATACTCATGCAGTACAGCTCTCCATCTCATCTCCACACACACACAGTCGCATCCAGAAAAGAAACCATAGGTGTGAAGGCGATATACAATTATTATCTTGAGAACACCTGAGTTCTATTACTGTTGAAAATTAATATACCTGAATTTTAACTAAACAGGCTATCATCTGTGTTTGAATTTTTATTTTATTTTTAACATATAAAAAAAAAAAGCTGATGGAACAACATGCACTTACAGCAGCACACGCTGCCAGTCCCTTTAAACGCACAACTCTAGAAATTAACAGCACCATATTAATCTGTTTACTGGAGGAAACTAAAAAACAATTTGCTTAAAATTCTGTTATTATATTATGCAATTAAAATTACTCTTTACTATATTATAAAGAAAACTCCAAAATTCTCAACTGCAAATGATCGACATATTCTAGTTCCACTATACCGTGTACTAAACCAATAACATTGAAGGTTAAGGGACTAAGACTTAGAAACACCAGGTTGCCCAATCATATGCACAAATCTCCTCGCTATATATAAACTACTTTTATTCGGGTAGGTTAAAAAAAAATAAATAACGTAAAAAAAAAAAAAACGTTATTTAAATTAAGGGGATATTAAATCCCACATTGTTTTAAAACCGAATAATAAAAGTATCGCCGATACTTTTATAGTTTACTATATTCGGCATGAAACTCTCTGATTCCAATCTTTGAGTTTCTTATTCGGTTTTAAAACAATGTGGGATTTAATATCCCCTTAATTTAAATAATGTTTATATCGCCGAAATGAAGCTTATTGGCTCTTCATATTTAAGTAAAAAAAACGTGTTTCTTTCTAAATGCATGTCAAGTATCACAAAAACTGTTTACTGTATTAGTCTAATCGCTGGCACACAAGTAAAAGCGACAAATCACGTTATCCAACACATTTTTTTTTAACATCTCATTTGGCATGTCGTCTACCGCACGTTGAATGCTGAAGTGTGGCTCGGGGTATTAGCCACAATTCAATGTGACCACAATAATCTCTATGAAATTCTGGGAGGACTAGGGGACATCGATGGAAACTGGGCAAAAGTGTGGTTAGTAAAGGTGTTAGAGCTGGGTCCTTTACTTTTAGAATGGTGAATGAGTGGAATGGACTGCCAGAGTCTGTGGTGGATGCTGTGACAGTGAATGAGTTTAAGGCGAGATATGATAGATACTGTATGAATGTCGAATAGTTGTGATGAATATGATTTGGGGCCTCCATCGATGATTCTAATGACTCCCTGGAGTTAACGGTGTCTCCATGGAGTCAAAAGACTCATCGCAGTTGCCCGTAATAATAATAATAATAATAATAATAATAATAATAATAATAATAATAATAATAATAATAAATTAGCCTGTCCATGAAACACAGCCTATAAATACCTGATGAAGGTGCGGAAATGTGAACAGTCGCATTGTCTTATTGAACCATATTTTGCAAATTTCATCAGCATGTAGGAGGAAGGTGATTTTTAGTAATTACAAGGTCGGAGGTTATGAAAAGTATAGGGACAGCTTGGAAATATAGCGGAGAATCAGGTGTTAATCAGAGGTACGTGATACCTGGGCAATGACCAAGAGCCATTTAACAGCATCAGTATGTGAATGTATTCCAAAGATTATAATAAATAATGGGCTAACGTCTTATGTTATCCCTTATACGAAGAATGTGAGGCCTTTTAATCCTATCTAGCTTGTGGAGACTGACTGGACAGTTCAATCTCCAACGGTAGCCAATCAGAGGTAGCTGAGCCATAAATATCACTAATTATAAGCGGTCACCGATGAAGAGACTGACCAGAAATTGCTGCTATCTCTAGTTACCTAACCCTAACAGGATATATTGCTATATGAAACTAATGTGAGTTTAACCGTCGATTTTCTTAAGTTTACAGGACGAAAAAACACTTTTGCCCGTGGCACAGATTAACTATCTTGGGAACCAGTCGAAGATGGGGTTAGAAAAAGTTCCTCCAGTTGACGAATACACTTGAACCTAAGTCTATCTTCGAGCGGCCTAGTGCAGAGGATGCAAGTGTCACTTCCACTGAATTACACAGGCCTGAATAAGAGATTATTATTATTATTATTATTATTATTATTATTATTATTATTATTATTATTATTATTATTATTATTATTATTATTATTATTATTATTATTATTATTATTATTATTATTATTATTGATACACAGTCAAAACAAGATATTATATAAACAAAAATTTGACTGGTGATACAGAACAATTCAGATTCTACCCAAGAATCTAAGAATAGTACGTCAGGTAGCGTCGTAAAATATGGACTGTTCCAAGTAATGCTGTTTTTTGTAGGTCATATGGGGTCACTTCATTGATGTTTAATTGCTGTAAATAGTTGGATAGATTCTTTGAAGTTTCATCAAGTGCACCGTTAACTATTGGGATGACTTTAGTGCGTTTGCGTTCCAACCACAGTCGGCCAACTTCGATTGCCAGATCTCGATATTTGGTAATTTTTTCCAGTTCTTTGTTGTTAATGTTGTTATCACTGGGTACTGCGATAGCAATAATCCAAACCTGTCGATGTTCGATAATTGTGATGTCAGGTCTATTGTGTTCCAAATGCCGATCAGTTTGTATTCTCAAGTCCAGAGAATGTTTGTTTCGTTTTTCCATACAGCCTCTATTTTATATTGCCATCAGTTATCAGAAGTAGGAAAGCCATATTTTTTGCATACATACCAATGAATTATTTTGGCCACTTGGTCATGACGGTTTTATAGTCAGTTTGAGCTATTTTGCTGCAGGCACTTCAGCAAAATTTTATGTTCTACAGTCTCATCTTTCTGGTTGCATAATCTGCATTTGTTATTATCGATGTTCAAAATTTTTGCTTTGATTGCATTAGTTTATAATATCTGTTCTTGAGCTGCTAGAATAAATCCTTCTGTTTTTTATTTTTTAATGTATCCGTATTGTAGCCATTGCCACGTCTTGTTCACGTCAATTTTGTCTTCAGTATCCCGAAGAAATTGGCCATGCAAGGGTTTTTTTTTCAGCGCACATATCGGTTATTTTGTTGTTCCTTTTTGTAATCGGATTTGTTTCCTGTTGCATTTAGAAGGCCCTCTTGCCTAATTGCTTGAAACATTGGCTCAGAGCTATTGTCAATGTAACTTCTAAAACTAATTTCTTCTACTTCCACAGTCTGTCTCACTTGCAGCAGACCCCGTCCATCTATTCTCCTCAGTAGGTACAACCGGTCAATATCACTTCGTGAATATAATGCATGATGCATAGTCATTAGTTTTTCTAGTTTTGTGGTCCAGTTTGTTCAGGTCTTCTTTTGTTTAATCTATTATGCCAGCTGTGTATCGGATCACTGGTATAGTCCAAGAATTCATTGCTCTAATTGTGTTTAATCCATTTAGTTTTGTTTTCAGAATATTTCTAACTCTTTTGATGAATTCTGATGCTGCCTGTTGTTTAACTTTCGAGTGGAGAATATTATTATCATTATTATTATTATTATTATTCAGGCCACCATAGAGGCACTATTCAGCATAAAATCTGGAAGAAAAAGCCATTGCAAAAGCACAAGTTAATTACTGGTAATCAAGCCCTCCCCTAACATTAGCAAGGCTAGAGCAAGTGTATAAATGGAGGTCCACAAACCATATACCTAAATATTAAAAAACGTATCGGTTAAGCTGAAACCCTGTTTAATAACATAAGTATTATTCCTGTACCTAAGAAATCTACTTTCATAACGACCAAAGTCGGAAAATGTGTAAAGCTATGACTGAAGGGCGCAAAACATGAAAGGTTACTAAATTGAATCATTATTTTCATGCCTAGGTGTTCTGATTATGAGATAGCGTAGTTTGAATGAGAAAAAAATAGCTATCATTCATATATTTTATATTTATTGCATAAAATTTATTTTTTTCCTTACGTTTCATTCAGAATATTTAATTTTTGTACCTTTTAATTAATATTTGTTGTCTTTGTGATATGTGGACTCTATAAAGAGCTGGTGAAGGCTTTTTCCAGGTCTAAGTGCAACATTATTGGTAATAATGAAATACATGAAGAGAAAATAGAGGACGTTGATTCACTTGGTAAGAGCAGCGAGAAAAAATACCAGCTAAAATTAGCATATCAAGCTAAGAAAAATCCTAGACAATACTTTCGATATGCAACAAGTTGTTGGACATAGAATCAACATATATCAAACCTCTCCTGGTATGACCACATCACAACCACATCATCCTCAGCTTCTAAAAAACTAGGTTCTTTCTTTCGGTCAAGAAGTTACTTCACATCTGAACAGCTGTTAACCTTATACAAATCACAAATCTGCCCAGATATTGAATATTGCTCTCACATTTGGAGTGGGGCACTAAGAGCACCCTCAGAATGCTTGAATCGGTAAAAAGGGGAGCAGATAGACTGATTAATAACCCATCCCGTAACAACTCACTCCACCCACTTTCGCCCTGGCGTTTGATTTTTTGCATTATCAGTACTACACCAGTATTAAGTTCGTTGGAACAGGTTGCAGCTGCCAACCATCAGCACTTCACATTTCACTTTGAAACCCATAGAACAAATTTCTTTTCTTTCTCCATCACTGTTACTGCAGTACTGTTTAATATTTAATAATCTTCCCCCGATGTGTTTCCCAACCAATACAATATACAGACTTCAAAATCAAACGTAAACAAGTCACTCCTTTCCCAACCCACTACGCATACATGGTACTAACGTACTAAGATTGATTAACCAATTTCTCTTGTATGGGCTCAACATTAAAAAGAAGAAAAAAAAAGGATGACTATATCATAATTAAGCGGGAGTTTAAAAAAAAGGATGACTATGTCATAATTAAGCAGAGTTACTAAAAATGAAAAAAAAAATGTGGATGGAATTCAAGAAAATGGTAACCAGCAAGCACAGGAGTGGTTCAAAGCACAGGCCAGCAGGATAACCCGTGTGGTAAGAAAGGCAAAAGTAGAGTATGAAAGGAAATTAGCAGTGCAGGAGAAAGATAATCCTAAACAGTTCTTTCGATATGTTCGAAGCAACAACAACAAAAAATAATGTTTATCGCAAAATGATTTACACTAATGCCGTTAAAGGGAGATAACTGAATCTGTTGAAACAGTAGAATTACTGCATGAACACTTTGCAAGAGTGCATCATCCAGTTGGAGATATTGTAGTATGGATAGAGGTAAAGACATATGGGAACTGAGGTAAATGAAATGGAGGTGCATAGCATATTACATAAGCTTGATGTGAATACAGCTATGGGTTAGGTGGTATACCAGCTCGAGTTTTACATGAATGTGCTAGGGAATTTAGGTGACTTTGACCATATTGTTTAATCTGAATCTCATTTCTGAGTTAGTCCCAAGGAGTGAAAAGAAGGGGAAATAGTTCCATTGCATAAAGACGGATCAAAGACTGATGAAGCAAATTACCGACTCATCATATTATCAGTAACTGTTGTCAAGGTACTGGAGAAGGTGTTCAAGAGCAAAATACAGGCAAGAATAGACAGAAATACTTTATGTGGGCAACATGGTATGTGAAAGGGTAGGCCGTGCTTCAGTAACTTGCTCACATTTTATAATACAGTGACAGCTGAGCTGGAAAGAGGTAACGGGTTTGCAGTGATAACACTGGACTTTGCAAAAGCCTCTGACAGGATATAACACGGAATCCTCATCGATAAACTCCAGTACATGAGGATGGATATAGAGTTGGTTAGATGGATAACAGAGTGACTGATGGATAGATGCGACAGAGTAGTTTATTCAGGAATAGTATCCAGAGGAAGGCATGTGATTAGTGGCGAGCCACAGGGATCTGTTCTTAGGCCGCTATTGTTTAAATTTTATATTAATGATATAGGAAAGTATCTGAGAACTGTTCAGTTGTTTGCCGATGTTGGAAACTTTGGTAGAGTAATAGTTAATGCTCATGATGTCAAACTTTTGCAGGGTGATTTGGAGAGACTGTCACTCTTGGCAAAAGAGAATGAATGTCAGTTTAATGTGAAAAATTTAACGTCATACCTTTTGGGACGAAATGATTACCAGGTGTATACCACACTGATGTTACTGAACTACAGGACATTGATGAAACCAGAGATTTGGGAGTGTGGGTGGACAGGGAGTTACAGTTTAGAGCAACTTTCTTCAACCTTTTTACTCCTGCGGACCGGGGAAAACAGGAGAAATATTTGGCGGACCGGCTGACAGCTAACACAGAAATATAAACCAATGGAGATAGTATTTTATTTATTAAATCCAATGTTATAAAATTACAATCTTTAGCTAGTGCTACATCTGCTGCGGCTTAGAGGTTAGAAAATTTGATATGCGTGGATGGATCGTTGTTTCTGAGAGACGAAACGATGCAACAACAACCATTCGATTTCCCAGTTTAGTTTTTATTACTGACATAGCTGAAAAAGTCTCTTCACACAAATAGGAAGTCAAAAAAACGACCAACAATTTTATAGCCTTATTACTCAGAGATGGATATACTTTTTCGAGTGATATCCAAAATTGAGACAATTATTGCATTTTATGTCTGGACACCAAAGTGACATCAGAAGACAACTCGATCAGCTTTTATTTTTCATGAGGATCAGGTGCGCATGATTTTATATCGTCAAAGAAGGGATTATTAAACCAGAGATTACCTTTACGAGGATCCTCATTTTCAGGGAAATAATTATTAAAGTTTTCAGCTAACGCCCTTAAATGTTGACTTAATATGTTGATTATGACTTT
Source organism: Typopeltis vanoorti (assembly GCF_054136105.1). NCBI lineage: Eukaryota > Metazoa > Arthropoda > Arachnida > Uropygi > Thelyphonidae > Typopeltis > Typopeltis vanoorti. The sequence goes on along the minus strand of NC_143555.1, from coordinate 51,610,162 downwards.
CTTGTTGACATCATCAACAATCAAAAATTCTCCAAAAGTGGAAACATTTCTATATCTTCCTCTTATACCCGACTATCCCAAATAGCGAGCTCCTTTTGGAACTCATCTAATTTATTTCTCAGTGTAAAAATATTTGTACAAGACCCCTGAAGAGAAATGTTAAGTACACAAGCTTAGCCATCCATTCCTCATTCAACAAAGGCTCTACTAGGTCAGATTTTCGCGCTCACAGAAACTGCTTTACTTCTTCCCTCAGTTCGAAAAGGGGTGCAAGAACCCTTCCTCTCGATAACCACCTCACTTCTGCATGGAGAAGATGTTGCTGGTGTGAGTCCATACTGTCACACAGTGTCATGAACAGCCTGGAGTTCATAGCTCGACTACAAATTTAATTAATGATTTTCACTGCGTCATTCATCACAGTGGACAAAACTTCTGGGTGCGCGACTTCCTTTATTTTCGCAACTACTCCTGAGCGACTTCCAGTCATGCTCGCAGCACTGTTCATACACTCCGATGCATTTGCTCTAGTCTAAGCCCTGCGCTTGAAAATATCCGTCAAGAGCATTAAATATTTCTGAACTAGTGGTCCTTCCATGTAAGTGGAGGCAACAAAGAAGTTCTTCGCAAGCCAGGTGTTGATTTTACTGTTTGTTGGTATGTGCTTGAAAGGCTTCAACTGCTGTTACAGTTTAACTCTTTTTTTTTTTTTTTTTTTGCAAGTAGGGTTAGATTTGGACATAGTGTGTTTGTTTGTGTCCTTTTGTAGTGGTGTTTTTTGAGAAGGGGTTTGTCATAGTGTGTGTGTGTGTGTGTGTGTGTGTGTGTGTGTGTGTGTGTGTGTGTGTGTGTGTGTGTGTGTGTGTGTGTGTGTGTGTGTGTGTGTGTGTGTGTGTGTGTGTGTGTGTGTGTGTGTGAGAGAGAGAGAGAGAGAGAGAGAGAGAGAGAGAGAGAGAGAGAGAGAGAGAAACAGGAATTTCTCTGATTTTCATTCTCGCTATAATATTTATATAGTGCCTGTTTCAGCTCTCTGTATATCCCTAGGTTTCTACCGTCGAACGGAAGTTTGTTTATCATGTCAGGTACATAGAGGTTTCGGGTGGCTTTTGTACTTATATGTTATGTAGGTTGTTGACTGTAGTCTTGTAATCTGATATATTGTTCTGCTTACGCTATAGGTGGGGCTGTAGTAATACTTTAACAGGACTGTGTAGTGGCATAAGTGTTTCACCTTAGATATTTTGTGTTGTGTCCGTGCTGCCTGCATAAGTGTGGGTTGTTCCCAGAATATCAGTTTTACCATTTTATCTTGCAACCGTTATAACGTGTTAAATCTGTAGTCCGCACAGAATGCATATGATGCGATTGCACTTAAAATGCTTTCACATAATGCTTTATAGATTAGTATTTTTATATGTGTGTCAGGGCTATGTCTTTTAATCGGTATAGTTTGCTTGCTATTATCCTAAGCTTGGTGTGCAGGTAGTTTATATGACTATTCCAAGTTTGATCAGCATCCAAGTGTAGTCCGGTGATTTGGATTAAAGGATGGCTGGCGGACAGATATCAAAGAGTGGTTTACGGAGGAGCTGAGTCCAGGAAAAGGCAAGTGACTAGTGATGTACCTCAGGGCTCAGTTCTTGGTCCTCTATTGTTTAATTTGTACATCAATGATATTGGAAATACCTTGAATGGAAATATCCACTTGTTTGCTGATGATTCAAAATTGGGAAGAGCGATAATCAATTCAAATGATGTGGATATTTTACAGGATGACTTAAATAGGCTGACGCTATGGACTGAGGTAAATGGCTGTCAGTTCAACGTGGCTAAGTGTAAGGTGATGCACTTCGGGAGGATGACATCGCATGCTGTTTACTATATTAACGGAACTGAACTGCAGGAAGTTGATGAGACAAGAGACTTGGGAGTTATTGTGGACAGAGAACTTAAGTTTAAAGGGCATATTGCTAAGATTGCCAAAACATCACATCAAATTACATGGTTGTTGAGGAACACACTAACAAGCAGGGATAGGGAAGTTATTATTCCACTCTATAAGGCATTAATAAGGCCGCATTTGGACTATTGTGCACAGATCTGGTCGCCAGGATTTCTTGGTGAGGCGGAAGTGGTAGAGAGGATTCAGAGGCGGGTTACAAAGATTGTTGCAGGTCTGTGGGATGTTCCCTATGAGGATAGATTGATGATCTGTGGGCTCCAAAAACTAGCTGATAGACGTAGGAGAGGAGATATGATAGAGGTATTTAAATTGTTAAAGGGATTTTACAGGATTGATACTGATGATATTCTTAAGACCAATACAGGATGTGAGAGAACGAGGGGCCATCCCTGGAGATTGTGTAAGAGTGTGGTTAACAAGGGTGTTAGGACTAGATTTTTTACTTGGAGGGTTGTGAATGGGTGGAATGCTTTGCCAGAACTGGTTGTGAATGCTTTAACTGTGAATGAATTTAAGAAGAGGTATGACAGGTATTGTGTAAATAATGGTTAGTGTGTCAATGTCGGGTCTCCCGCGATGAGTCTTTTGACTCCATGGAGACACCGTTAAAATAATAATAATAATAATAATAATAATAATACTAATAATAATAATAATAGCTCGTGGTTTTCACCTGTGTGATGGTTGTGGTTTTAGTTTCAGCGTTTTGTGTATAGGTGGATGAATGTCGGATAGTGAGATATTTTGTTTCTATGGGCAGGGTTTGGGGGTTTTTGAATATAATTAGCTTTGCTTTTCCGGAGTTTATACATATGCCGTTTTCGGTTAACCAGTTAGTGATTTGATTGATGTTGTGTTGCATATTTGTGTAAGCGATAGTTGAGTTGTTGTGAATGGATACTATGGCCGTGTCGTCTGCAAACTGGAAGATTTTACTATTTAAGGGAAGATGGCTTATGTCGTGTGTGTATATGTTAAATAGAATGGGAGATAGGACAGCTCCTTGCGGTACTCCACAGGTTACCAGTACCTCTTCGCTATATGCTGATCCTATACATGTGATGTTCTTCCTGTTTTTCCATGTATGTTTTAAACCATTGGAATAGACGACCTCTGATTACGATATGCGTTAATTTCGTTAATAAGGTTTTGTGTGTTAGTATGTCAAATGCTTTTGTTAGGTCAATGAATACAACTAATGTTATTCTGTTTTTATCCAATGCAGCGTTTATTAGATCTGTGAAATCTTCCAGGAGTGTTGTTGTTCCTTCTTTTTTTTTTTTTTTTTTCTGAAAGCCATATTGTGTTTTGGGTATGATTTGAAATTTTTCAACATATGTGGACAGTTTGCAGTGCACGATGCGCTCCATGACTTGGTTGATTACAGACAACGTGGCAATGGGTCTGTAATTACTTATAATGTTTCTCTTTCCATGTTTATGTATGGGTGTGATTAATGCAATCTTTAGTGTTTCAGGTATGTGTCCCGTTTCGAAGATTTTATTTAACAGTTTTTGTATAACTGGACAAAGTTTGGTTGAGTGTTTCTTGATATCTTTTGGTCTGATTCCGTCTATCCCCGGTCCTTTGTTAGGGTTAATTTGTTGAATTGCCAGTGATACTTCTTCTTTTGTTACTCTGGGGAACCACATCGACTGGGTTGGTCGTGGACGTAGTAGAGAATATGCGTTTGTGTGAGGAAAAGTTGTTTCTTGAAGTTTTTGGATAGAGTTCAGGAAGTGCGGATTAAAGTTGTTTGCCAACTGCTTGAGTGATTTGGGGTCGGAAGCAAAGCTGTGTTTTATTGTTTCTGAGGCAGTGGTTCTGTGTATATTGTTCAGCATTTCGTTAATCAGGTGCCAGGTTTCCTTTATGTCGTTCTGAGCTGTTGTTAATTTGTTGCTGTAGTAGTTTCTTTTTGCCGTTCTAATATGTGTTGTTAGGAGATTCTGTTTTCTTTTGTATTCAGCTTGTAAAGCGATATTGTTTGGCGATTTCTTAAGTTGCTCCATAGGACATCTTTTCTTTGTATTTCTGTTAATATGTTGTCTATTATCCCTGAATTCTGTTTTGTTTGGGAGCGTATTTTTATTTTTGTTAATGCTTTATTATATATATTTTTCAATGAAAGTAAAAGATTATTATATACAGCTTCAACAGAGTCTGAAAATGCTATCTGCATCCAGTCTGTTTTTCTGATTTCGTCGTTTAGTATTGTTTCGTTTAGAATGCTATAATGCTGTTTTGTGGTCTCATTGAGTTTTATGAGTTATGATTCAGTGTGTAACTGTAATGCTGTGAAGTACTGATCTGCCTATTTGCATGTTATGACAGCTGCTGTGTGGCTGTTTGGAGAGGACCCAGTATATTTATGTGGTCAATACAGGATGAGGTTGTTGTATTTCCGACTATCTCTTCTCGTGTGTATGACTGTATGGATGGGATTATGTTATATGCTGATAAGAGGTCTAGGTATTGTTCTGTATTGTTATTTATATTCATAATGTTTATATATTCGTGTCTCCTATTATTATCAAGTATTCTGAGGCTCCTTCTTTCGTGGCTGAGAGCCGTCTGTTTAGTTCATCTAGGAAATTTGTGGTGCTTAAGTTGAGTGGTCTGTATATTGCGTTTAATATCAAGGAGTTTTCTTGTTTGATGTTTTTAATTTCGATGCATATGTTTTCTGCATATTCTAGTTTATAGTTTTTTTCTGTTACTTGTAGTTTGTTTGGTAAATATGATTACATTATATTAATTATTATTAATTAATTATATAATAATAATAAGCTAAAGTCTTTTATTCCCTTGTAGGAAGTAGACGAGGCCTTTAAACCCTATCTCGGAGACTAAGTGGAGCAGTTCAATCTCCACCGGTAGCCAATCAGAGCCTAACCATAACAAGATATGATACAGTCTGAAATATTGTGGATTCTACGGTGGATTTTCTTGAGTTTACAGGACGAAAAATCCGAGTTTCCGAGAAAAAGGAAAACCGCTTGTTTAAGCCAGAGATCGACTAACTCAGGAATGGTCGAAGAAAGGCTTAGAAAAAGTTCCTCCAGTTGGAGACTAGACTGGAACCACAGGGTGTCCCAAAATTCACGCAATATTTAAATTTAGCGCCATTAGTGCGGGAAAGTGTTGCCAACGAGAAGAAAAAGACAGCATGACAGTTGACAGTTCAGGGTTATTAAAAATGGAGCGCTACACGAAAGAACAACGCATTTTCATTGTAACGCAATATTTTAAAAATAATGGTTTGGCAGCTAAAGTTTGCAATTTTCGTACAAAATATGGTTGGAATAGTGATATAACTTCATCAACTGTGAAAAGATTAATTAAAAAATTCAAGAAAACTGGATCATTTAGTGATCTTATACTCTCTGGCCGTCCTTCAACAAGTCGTTCAACAGAAAACATCGAAGCAGTTCATGAGAGTGTTGCTGACTGTCCAGAAACATCAATTCAGCACTGGGGTCTTCAATTGGGCATTTCTAGAAGCTCTCTACAGCGTATTCTCACGGAAGATTTGCAGCTTTATGCTTACAAAGTTTAACTGATCCAAGAACTGAAGCCTACTGACCACACACAGCGAAGAGAGTTCGTTGAATGGATTATGGAACAACAACAAGTGGATGCTTATTTTTCGAACAAAATCATCTTCTGCGATGAGGCTCATTTTCATCTTGATGGTTTCGTTAATCGACAAAATTGTCGCATTTGGGGTTCAGAAAATCCACGAGTGATTGTTGAGAAACAAATGCATCCACAACGTGTCACTATTTGGTGCGGATTTTGGGCTGGAGGCATCATCGGTCCATTCTTCTTCAAAAATGCAGTTGGTAAGGCAATAACAGTTAATGGTGCTCGCTATCGCGACATGATAATCCAGTTTTTTGTGCCTAAATTGCAAGATATGGATGTGGACGACATGTGGTTTCAACAAGACGGTGCCACATGCCATAAAGCCCGAGAAACAATTTAATTACTGCATAAGTCATTTCCTGGTCGTGTAATTTCCGGTTTTGTGATCAAAATTGGCCGTCCAGATCATGTGACTTAACGCCGTTGGACTTTTTTCTTTGGGGTTTTTTGAAGTCTAAGGTTTATGCCAACAAGCCCACGACCACCCACGCCTTGAAGGAGGAAATTGAGCGCTGTATCAACGAAATTCAGCCACATTTATGCAAAACGGTCATGGAAAATTTCGACAAAAGAGTGTGTATGTGCCAGCAAAGCCTTCGAGGCCATTTACCCGATATGCTATTCCATGCATACCCCTATACTGTATACTATATGAATCAATAAGCAATTACAATTTTTAATTAAAAACCTGTGTTTTCTATCAAAATTACTTCTTGCGTGAATTTTGGGACACCCTGTATATATTGACTTGAACTTCAAATATCGTCTATCTTCAGGAGGCCTAACGTAGAAGATTGAAGCGCCACTACCTCCATGTCTATATTATATTATATTATATTATATTATATTATATTATATTATATTATATTATATTATATTATATTATATTATATTATATATAATAACAAATTACGTAACAATAATAATGATTGTTAGCAGTTTGTTTTGCAGATGATTTATATAGCTATTTGACTGTTCCTACTAATGACCTGCACTCCCTGTGTGATCGTGGTAGTTTTACTGTTCTCTATGTTTGTGAGCGAATACTGGATTTCTATACATTTATTATCAACTGTTTGGTAATCAATGTATAACAATCCGAAATCTGCAGTGTATCGTAGTGGGTCTTTGAATATCGTTACTTTTACTTTTACAGCGTTTTGGTGTATGCTGTTTTTGATGAGTAGTGACCAGATTTATATCATATTGCATGATTTTTTGAGTTATGCTTGCATTATTATGAGTGAATACCAGGGCCCTTTTTAAGATTGCTGTGGTCCCTTACCTATAATTAAAAAGCCCAACTAATGAGTATTTTGCTCTTTAATAACTTGTTCTTTTAATTATTTGAATCCTTCAGCTGTAGATCTGGTTTATGCTTAAATCCGGCTGTGGTTACTATAACTCTCTCGCTCTTCTTCGTATTTAAACTTCTTGCCATAGTACAGTGACTAGTTAATGTGAGTCATATAGGTGTATAGGTACAGAGAAAAAGAAAGAGAGAGAGAGAGAGGAGAGTGAGTGAACAACTCCGTGCAGAACTCCACAAGTTACTGGTAACTCTACCACTTATTGACCCGATATATGTGATTTGATTACTGTTTTAAACGTAGTTTCTAAACCTGAAGAACCTGTGCAGTTGCCCAAATGTTTCATCATGTATTAACCATTCTAATAAAGAATCGTTTATGAGTGTGATGAATGCGTTACTCAAGTCGATAAAAGTCGAACAAAACATGAAATAACTTCTAAAAGAAATAGTTTGGTCTTGTAAGTTTGAAAACCTTACTGTATTTTTTCGAATGATTTGTTTTGTTCAAAACATAACGAATCAACCCATAGCCATCTAGTATATTCCTGAGATAACCTCAACGCAAGGGTTAAAGATGTCAGCAGAAACCCCACCAGAACAAATGGAGGGAAAAAAGAAAAACGATTTTAGTGCAGAGGTGATAAAATCTGTTATGGATATTCAAAACACGAAAGTTCTCAGAATCTCGTATTAAATGATAATTGTAATACCAAAGTTTTAACTGTACATATGTAAATTATTATTTACATTATAAATTATAAAATCTAATCTAAAATATAATCATTGTAAATTATTATAAAATACATTATTATCAAAAAAAAAATCAGCTGACGACTTTTTATTCCCGTATACGGGGAGTAGGCGAGGCCATTTAGCCATATCTAACTTTTGGAGACTGAGTGGGCAGTTCAATCTCCACTGGTACCAATCAGAGATAGATGGCCCAAGGCTATCACTAATTAAGCGGTACTCGGTGAAGAGAGACGGCTCAAATGTGCCGCCATCTCGTGGTCCCTAACCCTAACACAATATATTTACTGTCTGAAATAATGTGGGTTCTACGGTCGATTTTCTTGAGTTTACAGGACGAAAAACCCGAGTTTCCGGGAAGAAAAGCCAGAGATCGACTAACTCGGGAACCGGTCGAAAAAAGGCTGAGAAAAATTTCTTCTAGTCGCCGACTAGACTCGAAACCAAGTCTTCCTTCGTGCGGCCAAGTGCCGTGGTTGGCAAACGCCACATCCACTGAGCCACACAGGCATATAATACATCATCATCTTCATCATCATTATATGTAGCTCATCATTTTTATAATTATTATGAAGGGGCCTGTATCGCTCACTCTTCGTGAGGTTTGATTCCTCAGCCCTAGGTAGCCCGACCCAGGATCAATTATATTACCCGAATAGAGGAACTATTTCTAAGCTTTTCTTCTGAGTTAGTCTATCTCTGGAACAGATGTTTCTTTCTACCATCAACTCGAGATTTTCGTTAAGTAAACTCAAGAAACTTCAAAGTAGAACCCCAATATTTTGGTCAATAACAGTGTTAGGGACCATGAGATGGCAACTCTTTTTTTGGCAGTCTCTTCACTGGAAGGCGCTTAAAATTAATCTTAGGCCAGTTATCTCTGATTGGCTACCTGGACAGTTCGGTCTGCCCTAGTATTCCAACTCGGTGTCCCAAAGTTAGATAGCTAAAACAGCTTCTCATTTTCCCCACAAGGAAATAAAAGGCCTTAGGTGATTATTTATTTTCTTCTTCTTCTTCTTCTTATTATTATTATTATTATTATTATCATTATTATTATTATTCAACAAAAAATAATGTACTCGGTATTATGCATATTGTATTTTTCTAGTGATCAAATAATTAACAATCGCTTTAATTGTACATATAGAAATACGTTGCATAAAAATAAACTGTAATATTGATCTAAAATCTAAAAATCACCAATCTGAATTAGCCTTCCGAGCAACGAATACATGCCAACAAGTAGTTTGACAAAAAAAAAAAAAAAAAAAGCTCTCAGAAATCTATTATATTCTTCTTCTTCTTTTTCTTCTGCAGCTTTCCCCCACTTAAGTGGGGTCACCGTTGATAATGAGTCTCCTCCATATCCTCCTGTCTTGGGCTGTCACCACATCCAAGTTCTTCATCCTCAAGTCCTCTTCTACCAGCTTCCTCCATCTCTTCTTTGGCCGTCCACGCTTCCTCCTATCTTGCACATTCATCTGCATGACCCTTCTTCCCACATATTCATCCTTCCTCCTCATCACATGACCAAACCATTTCAACCTTGCTTCCTGTATCTTCGCTCCTAAGTTCGTAACTTTCACTGTTCCACCTAACATGGTCATTTCTCAGACGCCGCACATCCACCTAAGCATTCTCATCTCTGCTACTTCCATCCTGCTAATGTTATTTTTCCACAGGGCCACAGTTTCTATAGCATACGTCATAGCTGGCCTCACTACTGTCCTACAGAAATCTATTATATTATTAATAACAATTTTATAAGAAAATGTAACCCGTGGTTTAATTCTATACCGCGGTGTAGGATTAGGCCAAGTTTGGTCTGCATTTATTAAAAATATAAAAATCAGGGAAACGGCGATATGTCAAAATTTATGTTACAGAACGGACAGCATCAACTAACAGTGTTCAAACCCTTGTACTTTAGTTAATGCAACTTTTTTTGTCGCTCCAGTTATATGTATCGCACTGTTTAAGTTCTAAGATCTCTTATGTGTAATTAATGCTTTCTAATATTTTTGTATAAAAGTCTTGGAAGCTTGGTGCTGCAAGTCCCACATCTTATGAAGTGGTCGGGTCATAGTGTGTGTGTTAATAAATCTATTTATGCTTAGAAATATATGGTCTCCATCATATATTATTAAACGAAATTATCTTATCAGGTATATTGATTAAATGGTGAATTTTTAACCCACTTGATTTTGATTATGAACAACGTTTTATACTCGTACTGCATGAATATGCATACGTTACAAGTTTATTATTGTTTTCTGTGCAGATTTTTTGGCATACGGTTTCTTTCACCTAGGACAGTAAAGTTTGTGTTAAAGACTTGTAAAGAGCATTGCATGTATTAAATGATAATAAGGATGTATTTTTAATCAAGATTAAAGTGTATTATTATACAACGTATTTCTATATGTACAATTAAAGTAATTGTTACATTTTTGATCACTAGAAAAATACAGTATGCAAAATACTGTATTTTACTGTAGTCCTGGTTTCTTCAATGAAGGATATTTAGGTTTTGGTGAAGTAAGAACCTCGAAATTTTATCCCTTGGGAAAGAAGGTCACTTTTACGTTCTAATAATGAGAAAGCAACTGCAATTTGCCCGTAATATACTTGATGTACTAGAATGGAATTGCATTTTTGATATGTAGTTTATTTGATGCAGCTGTCGGAAGCATATCAAGTATGTTTTTAATAATCTACATCTTCCTGATTTCCTGACGTACTGGAGATGTTTTAGGCTCTATCACATATGTTTTCATTATGCGTTTCATCATACCTTTTGTAATGGATAGTGGAGTGAAGTGGAATGTAATAGTCATCCAATTTTGATTAGTTTTTCTCTATTCTGAATAGATCAATCTTTTTATTCTCCTGATAATGCTACAGAACGCTATTCTTATAATTAAAAGAAACACACGTATTAACCACAGTGAAAATTATTTAATTGTAAATATTTCATCCTAAGTATCTTAGGACATCATCAGTACAGTAGTTTAAACAATAATAGGAATAACATACAGCTAGGGTGTATGAGTACATTAGAATCTCATTAAACGTGCGTAACGTGTTACAGAAAGAAGTAAAAAAAATAATAAAATAACCTAATAATAATTATTTTGCACAATTTTGTATGACAATTTCCCATACTTTAGGAACAGTAAGAACGTCGTTGCGGTTTAAATTTGGTGTATGTAGTAGGACTTTCAGTGTTGAAAGAGGCCAGATTACTGCGGTTTAAAAAGACGAATGTGGTTTTGATGTTCCGAGATGCGTTTTTGAACAGACCTACCTGTCTGTCCAATGTAAGACAATTTGCATGAGCATGGAATCTCATAAACGTTAGGTAACATCTTTGGACAGAAAGGTAAGTCTGTTCAGAAACGCATCTCGGAACATCAAGAGACCGCATTCGTCTTTTTAAACCGCAGAAATCTGGCCTCTCTCAACACGGAATTGAAAATTCAAGCCATTAGATCTATTGGGAAAAGTCTAAACTTTTACATAGATCTTTATATAAACATGAACGTTTATATAAAGAAAGTTCTGAAGCCCTACTACACAGACCAAATTTAAACCGCAACGACGTACTTACTGTTCCTAATGAATGGGAAATTGTCATACAAAATTGTGCAAAATAATTATTATTAGTTTTTTTATTATATATTTTTTTTACTTCTTTCTGTAACACGTTATGCACGTTTAATGAGATTATATTGTAATCATGCGCCCTAACTGTATGTTATTCCTATTATTGTTTAAACTACTGTACTGATGATGTCCTAAGATACTTAGGATGAAATATTTACAATTAAATAATATTCACTGTGGTTAATACGTGTGTTTCTTTTAATCATGATCTCACCATAGGTTTTGTTATTTAAAAAAGCTATTCTCATAATGGTAATTTTCTGTGATCTTCCACTCTAAGAATGTATTTTATACTTTAGGTACAAGCTCTTAAGGTCATTCAATCTTGAAATTGAATTAGGCCTTATCTTCTTCCAGTTCAAATAAAATTTACAAATTACAAGTTTAACACTCACTTCAGTTACTTTATCAAATTCAAATGCATTAAATTTAATATGATGATTTTGATAATGTTATCCTTCGTCAATGTTAAATAAATGCATTTTAACTTATTAAATTACGAGCAAAATTATTAAATTTAAGTGGTAAACGGATTTCCTATTCTATTATCAGAACGTCAGAAACTTGCTTTTGCACGCAACCAAATATTTTTAAAGATATTTTTCAAAATCGTTCTTTTCGAAGTTTTCCATAAAGAGATTGCAAGTGCTGGTGATAGAGGAAGCCATGGCAAGGCCTTCATTTTGTTCTCAATATTTATACTAAAATGTAAAGAATTTTCTATGCAATGTTTGAACAGCTTAACTATCTCTTGCGGAAAAAGTTTCTGAAGATCCACTGCTTTATTCATAGTGATATTAGTGAACAGAACATCTACACTAGAGAAAACGTATGAAGGTCCTATATTTTAAATGCTCTACCTTTTCAATAAAATGTAATATATTCTTTACGTATGACTCTATCTTCCCTATGGGTAGTGCTACCAGGCTAGAAAATATTTTATTAAGTTTGAGTTCACGACATCTCTCCCAACTTCAATAGCACGTAATGGAAAATGTAGTTTGTAGAAATTTTTGGTGAATCATAAATCCTTGGGAATAATGGATATTAAAGAATTTGAATATTTCTGAGTAACTTTTTAATTGCATCAAATGTTTCATCAATTGTAATGAATACGGACGAATGAATCACATGAAAGACTTAGAGGTTTTAAAATCTGTTTACAGGCTACAGAAATTTGTTCTAGATCTTCTTTTAGCCAGCTACTGACTAAGTCGGTCTGTGGAAAAGGTGGCAGGGCTCTTCTCCAAAAAGAAACTCGATGTGTTAAGTCAACAATTCAGGAAATCTGCCAATGGAACAAACACAACATATACTTAGCAAATAATATTAGTTCGAATTACTATGCGGACTAATATTATTTGCATTATTATCCAACACTTCATCTAATTACTATTAGATGAAGTGTTGGATACTTTATCCTCGTATAGTGCTATATCGTTAGTTATAAATAAATAAATCCACGAGTTCCTCTTATATATCCAAACTGGAATAGCCAATGGAGCGTAGCCCTAAATAACCAACTTTTGAAAACTGGCAGAAGCCTCCACCCTTCGCCAATTACAGGATAATTTGCCGACTACTATCAGTGATTTTATTTGGTGCCATGGGAGTGGAGTTTGGTCAACAGGTTTCGACATCTTGAAGCCCCTAACCTCACACCTAATATAAGAGTTATTCTCTGAATAATACTTAGTATTTTGAAGAAAGAAACCATTTGCCCGTACCAGATCTCAACTACAACAGTGAGGATCGGACAAAAAAAAAAAGGCGCAATGAGTAAGTTTCTGTAGTCGGCGGATATAATTCAACCATCTTTTTATTGGGTGTTTTAGCCTTATAGATGAAAACGTCATCTCAACAAGGATTCACAAGCAACAATAATAATTAACATACAGTAAACCCTCGATTTAATGGACTAAAAGGGGCTAAGGGGTGTCCGTTAAATCGCGAATTTTTTAAAATAAAAAATAGCTGTAACATTATACGTAATTTTATCGATATTAGCACTGTAATAACAAAAAAAATTGTTTTGCACACAATTTTTAACACAATTTTCACACTTTTAGATAAGTTAATGTGAAATTAATGTTCGATGTTGAGGTGCTTGGTTTAGGTAATCCTGCTTTGAAAAAACTATCCATTTTGTTTTTCGAACTTTTGAATTCTGCTGTTTTTTTTATAATTAACTCCCTAAAATTACGAAAATGTGTGTAATAGAACTGCCTCAGAAAGTCATGCCACGCGACATAAGAACCAATTACAGCGCGATTGGTGCGATCACGTCCTAATCATTCGCTGAGCATGTTTTATGAGCGGCGACTCATTTATGTTGGCTAAATTTGTCAGCTAAATTGCCAGCAAAGGTTGGTCGATTGGTAGAGACTCTGCTACTAATGGCTTCCAAAAAGTTAAGCAAATTTGAGCGTGGTTAGTAGTTGGAAGGAGATAAGTCTCTCGATGCTGTTGCCACAATCTCCCTCGATGAGTCTTTGGACTCCCTGGAGGTGTCACATAATAATAATAATAATAATAATAATAATAATAATAATAATTACTACAGTGTTTTTCCAGCATATGATGGCCTGTATGCCAAAATTTGTTAAAAATAATAAGAAATTAATAGCAAAAAATAACCTGTTAATTTAATTGTAAGCAAATCTTGGTTAAAAACATTTAAAAATTAACAGGTTGTTAATTTTGACATGTGACATATAGACCGGAAATTTTGTCCGTTAAATCGAGAGTTTACTGTAATAACAATACAGGTAGTTGCATGTCATCAGAAACTAATCGTGGGAGATCCATTTTTCTCAAAATTTCTATAATATCTCTCCCTAAATTCACCAACGAATCTCTCAGACCCACCTTTGTCAAACCATTCAGCATCCTCCAAGCAAAAAAAGACTCTTCGCTGGAGGACACCTACAACTGTCTCAACCATTACACCGAATCTCGACTACGAATCATCTCAATCAACGCCCACATCCACCACCACCACCACCACAACTAGTCCACGTCCACGTCCTGCTCCCTGGGACCTTCCGTAGGGTACACTCCCTACAAGGATGCTAACGGACCTCTGTGAAGAACAACGGACAAATCAGTGGAAGAGGATTTGTATCCCAACAGTGAAATGTGTGGAAGAATCTTCAGAGGAGCAGACCTCTATAAACAACACGGTCTCAGCTGGCTCCGGCTGTCAGTACCCGGTTAAGGCTATTTTTCCTTGTAACCTAGGGTTACAAGGAAAAATAAAGGATTCAATCCTCTGGCAAAGGGAAGCAGCTTTGTCAGTACTGACACAAGGTTGAAGTCTCATGATGACGGTAAAGCTTTTGATTAGAAAATTGCAGATGGCAATACAGTTTATTGTGTACGTCTGTAATACTGCAGAGCAGAAAGCAAATGGAGAAACTACTGCTCTATTCTCTCTCCAGACTAACCACCATGACGAGCAAATCTACACAAATGGCCCCGAGTTACCGGCGTCCCTTAAATGGGACAGGGGTGCGAAGAATCCCCGGGCTCAACATGGTGCGCTCAGTAAAACTAGGAACCTGGAATGTCAGAACCTTGTATGAAGCAGGTAAGCTAAGAAATGCTATCCAAGAAATGTAAAGACTTGAAATTGGAATTTTAGGAATGAATGAAGTTAGGTGGCCAGGATCAGGCAAACCTCAAGTCAATGACATGACAATGTATCACTCTGAAAGTTGTGAAAACAACCATCAAAACGGAGTTGGGATAATAATAAACAAAGATCAATAAGTCACTGTTGAGCTTCATCCCTTACTCAGATAGGATGATGTTATTACAACTGAAAGGACAACCACTAGATGTTAATCTTATACAAGTCTATGCCCCTACTGCTGACAAGAGTATTACCGAGATTGAAGAATTTTATGATCAATTAAACGAACTAATGAAAAACACAAAAAGCATGATATTAACATAGTCATGGGCGATTTCAATGCTAAAGTTGGGAAAGGTAGAAGTGGAGATGTAGTTGGTGAACATGGACTGGGCACAAGAAATCAGAGAGAGGTGACCGTCTTTTTCAATTCTGCCAGGAAGAGGAGCTAATAATCACAAACACATGGTTTAAGCTACCATCTCGAAGATCGTATACTTGGCGATCACCACAGGATAATAATGGGAATATAGTCAGAAACCAAATTGATTACTTACTAATTAATCAACGATTTCGAAGTTCTATAAAGAGTACAAAAACCTATCCTAGTGCAGATATTGCTTCTGATCATAACCTATTGGTGGCAGAGTTACAACTTAGACTGAAAGCTATGCTTAAGAAACATCAACAAAAAAGGTTTGATTTGAGAAAATTAAAAAACACAGAGATAAGAAGCAAATTGAGTCAAGATCTGAATCAAGAGCTAGCACTTATCAAGAATGGTGACATCATGAGGGTTGATGAATCGTGGGACAAATTGAAATCTGTCTTCATAGAGAAATGTACCAATACCTTATGTCCTAATAGAGCGGTAAAAAAGAAAGATTGGATGACTGATGAAATTCTTTCTCTCATGGATCAACGCAGATCATATAAAAATCATAATCCAACAAAATATACAGAGGTTCAGAAAATTATTAAACACAAGATCAAAAAAGCAAAAGAAATCTGGATGAATGAAAAATGTAAAGAAATAGAAATTCTACAGGAGAAACATTACAATTTTAATCTACACAAAAAGATGAAAGAGACCTCAGGTATATATAAGAAAAAACAATTCTGTATCCTTCGAAACAAAAAGGGAGAAATTATATCCAAAAAGGATGACAAAATATTAGAATGGGTGAAATATATAGAAGAACTCTTTACTGATAACAGACAGAAACCAGAAAATACTTATGAACATATGGAGGGTCCATGCATTCTGAAATCAGAGGTGGAATGTGCATTAAACTCAGCTAAAAATGGTAAAGCCCTGGGACCAGATAGAATACCAGCAGAAATAGTAAAGTTATTAGAAGGTAACAACATTAACATATTAGTAAAGCTATTTAATAAGATCTACGATACAGGCATAATCCCTCAAGACTGGTTACAGTCGACCTTCATCATGCTACCTAAAAAAGTAAATGCGAAAACTTGTAATGACTATAGAATGATCAGCCTAATGAGTCACGTTCTCAAAATGTTTCTGAAAATAATTCAAAAAAGAATATACAGAAAATGTGAAGACACCATCAGTGATACCCAATTCGGCTTTAGAAACGGCTTGGGAACAAGAGAGGCCCTTTTTATGTTCTCAGATCTTATTTCAAAAATGTATTTACCAAAACAAGGTAATATTCATTTGCTTCTTCGACTTCGAGAAAGCATTTGACAACGTCCAACATGCTAAAATGATTGTACTATTAAAAAGAATTGGTTTAGATGGTAAAGACATCAGGATCATTGAAAACTTATATTGGAACCAAAAGGCATCGGTTCAAGTTGATGACATTATTACAGACTCCATTAACATCAAACGAGGAGTAAGGCAAGGATGTGTGCTGTCACCTCTTCTTTTTAACATCTACTCAGAAGCCATATTTCAAAAAGTATTGGAAGGAAGAAAGGAAGGGATTAGTGTAAATGGTGAAATCATCAGTAACATCCGATATGCCGATGATACAGCTCTTCTGGCTGACAATATTCAGGATCTTCAAAATCTTTTGGAACTAATAAATGCAGAGAGTGAATAAATGCGATTAAAAATAAATATCACCAAAACTAAATTCATGGTCATAAGTAAGAAACCAATCCTTAATTTAGCACTTTCTTTAAATAGGAAACAAATAGAAAGAGTGGTAAAGTTTAAATATCTCGGATGCTGGTTAAATGAAGATTGCAATCCAGAAATGGAAATAAAAGTTAGAATTGAAATGGCAAGAAAAAAGTTTCTCTTGATGAAATCAACACTGTGTAACTGCAGTTTAAACTTAGAGCTTAGAGTACGCATGGTTAAATGTTATGTATGGTCTGTACTGCTGTACCGTGCAGAAACTTGGACCTTGAAGACAACATCAATAACAAGACTTGAAGAATTTGAGATGTGGTTATACAGACGAATGTTAAAAATTCCACGGACAGCAAAAACGTCCAATCAGGAAGTACCGGAACAAATGGGGAAATCACGTGAACTTTTAGATACCATAAAAAGAAGGAAAACTGCATATCTTGGTCACCTACTTCGTAATGAAAAATATAAGATACTTCAATTGATTATAAAAGGGAAGATAAATGGAAGAAGACAAGGAAGACGAAGAAAATCTTGGCTGGCAGATATCAGACAGTGGACTGGTATGAACTCTGAGAGACTGCTCAGAATAGCTGAGAATCGCTCAAAATTTGCAAAGGTGGTCGCCGACCTCCGATAGGAGATGGCACTCAAAGAAGAAAGATATTCCGTGTGTTCTGAAGGGCCGATTTTTCTGTATGCGAGAAGAAAAACCCAAGTTTCTGGGGGGAAAAACCTGCTACCTCCGTATGAGATCGGCTAACTCACCTTCGATTGAAATCGTCTAGATAAAGATTCCTGCCATCGCGACGAGAATCGAACTTAGGCCTATTCTAATCGAAGGGCGCAATGTACCATCGTTCTTCCAATTGTGCGACTTTACGCTTATCATCTGGTTGTTGAAACCCATAGACCTTCAGCCTATTCTCATAAGGAGCATTCTATAGACTTGCTATCATCTTTGTCACTCGCCCCTGAATCCACTCCCACCTCTTCATTCCCCATGGAATCCAGGTGACAAGATCTGTGTTCAGCTGTGGTCTTATAAGAAGGAAACAAGAACATCGCTATCTCTGCATGTCAATATTGTCATATTCAAGTACGTAATCTGATGCGCTATCTGGACTCCTTGCGATATGTTCTGTAAATTTCTGCTGATCCACAGTTACCCACAAATCCTTATCCTCATTACTTTTCTCTATTTCAGTTCCATCTATACATGTATATGGTACACAGCTTGTGATATCTTTTATCTAAAGCTATCACTCTACACTTTTCTACGTTTAACTGGAAGCCATTTATGTCTGCCCATACTGAAAGTTTAAGTCATCATGTAGGATATGTACTTCACCTTCCTTTGCTATCGCTCTTCCCAGTTTGCATCATCAGCAATACCAAGGTACTCAAACCTGCGGCATACTATAGTCACCTGTTATTGTTATTAATGTAATTCTGATTACACATATATTCATTCGTGTTTTAACAGTTGTAATTGCTTTGATTAGAATTACCAATTTTAATAGTGTTTAAAATAATAACATTTGCTTGGAGGTACTGATTCTTTTTTTTTTTTTTTACTGATTCATGCATCTACTACTAGTATTATTTTCCTGTTTATTATTTTTCAATTTTATTTTGTGAGCAGCGTCTCCTAACTATCACTATCCGTGTTATGTATTTCTTTTAATGGTGAGGTTATTTTATTAATTTTTCATTGTAGTACATTGAATAACCGGCGCTTGTCGAATTTCAAGAGTATTTAGAATTGCCTTTTTTTTTTTTTTTAGTTGTATTTTATTAATGTCAGATGTTTATTAAAGTTATTTGTTATGTCGAAGCCATTTGGAATTATAGGATGCGGTTTCGAATTGTCATTCGAACTGTCGATTCATACTTAGAAATGGAGTATTATGTGGGAAAAATTTCCTCAAAACACGGGCATTTTCAACGGTATGTCCCATAACAGCTGTTTTTCTGGCTGCACCGCCCTAATTTCTGTACGAATGCTCTCCTTCAGCTGTTGGATTGTCTGAGACTTGTTCACATACATCTCTTCTTTCAGGTAACCAACTAGGAAGAAGTCGTTAGCCGTTAGATCTGGAGAACGTGATGACAATTAAGAAAATAAGAAAATTCTAAGCCAAATTTTCTTATATTGGATTATCCGGATTCATATTGGATTATTGGATTCAAAAATATGGATTATCCGTTCCGGCGCTTGGTTACGCTGTGACATTCCACAGGTAGGGGATTGTCATATATAAGGTGTCATGCATTTCGGAATTTTGAAAAATGGTACATTTATTGTCAATTAGACCCCCACGCGTTGCACTGGCAAACACAGTATCTAACTAAAAACTATTGTCCAAATTTTCAATTACATGAAATAAGTGTTTGATTGCATTTGAAATTTTGATGTCATTAAGACAGATCACAAAATCTAACTTCAAATAAAATTCTACCGAGAATTGAAACATGCTATATAAAATGTGTGTGAGTGAGAGAGTGTGCTCTCAGCTTGACGTGAAAGCAGCACGCAGACAAACAGCAATAAAATTTAACTGAAGAGTTGAAACTTTGTGAGTTCAGCTCGCCCACATAATGCAGAAGCAGTACACAAATAGTAATGAGAAGTTCCATCGGAACAATAAATGGTTAAAAGACCATCCCATCTTGAATGTGTTAAAGCTAAGAAATATATAGTGAATGTTATGGCAGTTTAAGATATTATGGAATTCAGTTGAAGAGAATTAGCATTTCGACTCAACAATTGTTGGCTTGCCTTTTGTCGTTGAGTCATGTGATCTTTTGTTAATACCACTCCAATCACATGCATATCTTCATAGCTGCTCTATCTCTACTGGCCTACCATTGCTGTCTGTTTCAAGCTCTGCTTTCGTTTCTCATTAGTCATTTGTGAAGGATTGTTCATTATGTATCTCAAGTCTTTTAAATTACTTGTAATTTTTGCTTGAGATAATGGGAAAGAAGATGATTTGGGTGAGATGACTTGACGATGCACACAAAGACACTGCTCTAGAGGCCAGAAGTAGCGATAGCGAACAAGAGATTCTTGGTAAGCATTTGAATGGTTATGGTGTAAGAAAACTTGAGAAAGTGTTGCTGAATGTAGTGGATGTGCAAATTCAGGGAAACTAGATTTGTTAAGGGGGTGGGGGAGTAGATATACAGTCATTAGGGAGGCAGTTGAATGTAAGAATGAATATAATATGCTAGAGCAAATAAGGACAACAAACCAGAGTGGGATGGTTAATATAAGGCATCAAGGTAGGGTCGGGGCTAATGGGGGTCTTAAATTCATGTACACTAATACTAGGAGTATTAGGAACAAGAAGGAAGAGTTTTTGGCCATGGTTGGCACTTCCAGACCACAGGTTATTGGTATTAGTGAAACATGGCTGACTGTAGATGATATAGCTAGTGGGATTGAATGTTATGGGTATAGTGTGTTCAGGAATAACGGAGAGAATAAAATGGGGGGAGGAGTATTGTTGATGATAGCTGATGAGCTACAGCCAAGGAGAATAGAAGTTGAATTGCAGGATAGAGAAAAGAGCACATTTGAGGCCATTTGGTGTGAGATTGTGGCTAGCAGAACTAAATATACAATTGGGTGCTGCTATAGACCAGGTGAAGGAAAAGATGGTGGTGACAGTATGCACAAGCAAATAGAAGAAATGAGTGGAAGGAGGGTGATTATTATGGGAGATTTCAACTATGGTCGCATTGATTGGAGTAAGGAGAGGACACACGGGAGGAAGGAATTGGATTTTATGCGGTTATTAAGGGATAACTATCTGCGACAGCATGTAATGGAAAATACTAGCGGTCAGAGAGTGCTTGACCTAGTAATTACATCTGAGGATTTGGCTGTAACAAATATGACCACATTGCCACCAATCGGTGAGAGTGATCATGGGGTCTTGACTTGGGAGGTGGCTAAAGGTGTAGAATTTTCAATTAAGACAGGGTACATGTGGAATTATCGGGCTGGAAAGTATGACAAGCTTAGGAGTTTGATTGGCTCAGTGCCATGGCATGTACAACTGCAAGGACTAGAAGTTGATAGTGCATGGGAGGTAGTTAACAAGTGCTTGCATGAAGCAATGGCTGACTGTATACCTAGAGTCCGAATAATAAATCAAGTAGGGGTTAAATGGATGAATAACACCATTAAGCTTGAGCTGCAAAAAAAGAAACAACTATGGAGGGAATTTAAGGAGAAAGGTGACCGGCAGGCACATGAAAGGTATAAAGCGCAGGCCAGAAGGGTGACGAGTGTGTTAAGAAAAGCAAAAAAGGATTATGAAAGAACATTGGCCATGCAGGCTAAAGAGAATCCTAAACCGTTCTTTAGATATGTAGCAAGTAAAAGGAAAAATGTACATGGCAGAATGATTTTAAAGAATGCCGATGGTAGGGAGGTAACTGAATCAGTTGAGATAGCTGAATTGCTGAGTGAGCACTTTGCAAGAATATATCATCCAGGTGGTGACATTGCAGAAACGAATAAATCAGTAGATTATATGGGAATTGTGGTGAATGAAGTGGAGGTGAGTAGTCTATTGCATAACCTCAATGTCAATACATCTGTGGGATTGGATGGTATACCAGCTCGTGTAGTACGAGAAGCAGCTAAAGAATTGTCAGTACCCTTGACCATTTTGTTTAATTTGAATCTCGGGTCTGGGTTAGTCCCGAGTGGGTGGAAGGAGGGGAAAATATTTCCACTGCATAAAGGTGGCTCCAAGACTGCTGTTGTAAATTACCGACCGATTAGCATATCAGGAATCATTGTCAAGGTCTTAGAGAAATTAGTCCAGAAAAGAATACAGGATTGGATAGGTGAAAATGGGATATTGTATGGGGGACAACATGGTTTTGTGAAGGGTAGATCATGTCTCAGTAACTTGCTCACGTTTTATAACACAGTGACGGCTGAACTGGATAGGGGGTAATGGGTTTACAGTGATACTACTGGACTTTGCCAAGGCCTTTGACAGGATACC
Organism: Typopeltis vanoorti; assembly: GCF_054136105.1. Lineage (NCBI taxonomy): Eukaryota > Metazoa > Arthropoda > Arachnida > Uropygi > Thelyphonidae > Typopeltis > Typopeltis vanoorti. The sequence continues at coordinate 51,588,043 of NC_143555.1, read as the reverse complement.
ACATGGAACCCTAATCAGTAAACTGGAGCAGATGGGGATAGATATAGGGTTGGTAAGATGGATAGGATGGTGGTTGAAGGAGAGATACCAGAGAGTGGTTTATTCAGGAGTGGAGTCAAAAAGACGTCTTGTGACTAGTGGAGTGCCACAGGGCTCTGTTCTTGGACCACTGCTTTTCAATTTGTTCATCAATGATATTGGAAAGCATTTGAGAGGAAGTGTTCACTTGTTTGCTGATGATGCAAAGTTGGGTAGAGCAATTGTGAGTGCACAGGATGATTTGGATAGTTTGGAGGACTGGACTAGGAAAAATGGATGTCAGTTTAATGTGGCAAAGTGTAAGGCTATGCACTTTGGGGCGAAAAGAACAGCAGCAGTATATCGCATTGGTGGAACCGTACTCCAGGAGATTGATGAGGCCAGGGATTTTGGAGTGCTGGTGGATAGGGAGTTGAAGTTTAGCGGGCACATTGCAAAAGTGACTAAAACAGCTCACCAAATCACTTGGCTTATGAAAAATACTTTAACATGCAGAGACTAACAAGTTGTTGTTCCTCTGTATGGAGCCTTGATAAGACCCCATCTGGACTTCTGTGCCCAGTTATGGGCACCAGGGTTTCTTCATGATGGGGAGGAAGTGGAGAGGGTCCAGAGATGAGTGACCAAGATGATAGCAGGTCTGTGGAATGAACCTTATGAGAATAGGTTGAGGATTTGTGGGTTGCAGAAATTGGACGATAGGCGAAGGAGGGGTGATATGATTGAGACATTCAAATTACTGAAGCGTTTTTATAAGATTGATCCAGAAGATATTTTTGAAAATATGACTGGTGGTGGGAGGACTAGGGGCCATGCATGGAAGCTGGGCAAGAACGTGGTTGACAAGGGTGTTAGAGCTAGGTTTTTTACTTGGAGAGTGGTGAATGAGTGGAATAAGCTTCCAGAGTCTGTTGTGGGTGCTACGACCGTGAATGAGTTCAAGGCAAGATATGATAGATACTGTGTGAATGTTGAATAGTTGTTCCAGACATGATGTTAGGGCTTCCCTCGATGAGTCTGTCGACTCCTTGGAGTTTTCCGGAACAATAATAATAAGGCATACCCATTTTCAGTTTTTTTCTTGATAACTTTAGTTTCCAAAAATCTCCGCATATATCTCGCACCACGATTTTTTAGCTTTAATTTTGATTAAAAAAAAGTGCGAGTTATATTCAAGTAAGTACGGTATTTTGTTAGAATCTTATTCCTCCAGTGTTGCATCTAACTGTATCGATTGTATGTTATTTGTAGCGTAGTTAATGATTTTGTTGCTTGCTATGCATGTAGTATGTACACATCCCATTATTTAAAAATGTGGTGGGTGCAGGATAGGAATGTGTATGTGTGCATGAAATGTAGGCAGTGGGAGGTGCTGGGAAACAAGTATCTCGATCTTGAGATTTAGTGGCAGCAGAGTTAATGATTTGTAAATGGGTGAAATTCAGTTTGTTGATACCAGTAGTGAGTATGTTGGAGCATGGAAAGAATATTAAAGATGTAAATGTGGATTTAACCCCTTGGACAGTGTAGCAGACAGAGGTGGTTTGTATAATGGCAATGATTGTGTGTGTGAGTGAGTGAGTGAATATAAATTGAAAGCAGGATGTGTGGAGAGAGAAATAGAACTGCTGAGAAAGAAGATGGACAGAATGAAGACTGAGTGTAAGGGAATGGCATCGGAGAGGAAGGAGAGAGAATGGGAGGGACACTGAAAGAGTGGAAATTGCAGAAAGTCTCGAGAGTATAGAAGCAAGGAATAAGAGAACAAGGGAGATGAGAGAGAAGTTGAAAACTGTAGGAATCGATGGATGTCAATGAGAAAAGGACTGAATCTGTTTGGCCTTTCATGTATTAGGATTCTCTGATTCAGTGTGTAGAGTTGAGTGCCAGACGAGTGCTTACTTGGTGGAATGATAGTGTGGCAATGAAGAGGGATGAAAATATAGAGGATGTGATAGTAATGGTTGGGATGAATTACCTGAGAGGTAACATACATTATGTAGCACAAGATTTGAGATTGATGTTAGAGATTGTGTTGCAGATATACATCTGAGATAAGATAGTGAGTGTGCTGTCCTGATATTATGATATAGAGTTGAGAAGAGCAGTGATGATGAATGAGATGATAGTGAGAGTGTGTGCAGGAAAAGAGGTCTGGAATATGTGGATGCGTGGAATACATTTGTTGATAGAAGAGAGCTGTATGCAAGAGATGGATTACATTTGAATGCAGAAGGATGTAGACATTTAAGAGATTGTTGTTTTATGGGCAAATGAGTGTGTTCAGACAGGGAAACTAAATTGCACAGGTGGAATGTAGCAGGAATGGCCTCATGTGGAGGATAGTAATTTGAGAAATGAAAGTATACACTATATTACAGAGCTAGGTAGAGTATGAGGAGAGTAATAATGACTATAAGAATACTGACAATGAACCAGTTTTTCTTCATACAAATGCTAGGAGTATCAGGAATAAAAGGAATGAGTTTGTGGCATTGATTCACTCAGTCTCTTCAAAGGTTGTTGGTATCAGTGAAACCTGATTGTGTCCACTCAGGGTGGAGAAGAGAATCACAGTGGAAAGAATATGGTGTGAGATAGATGTTTATAAGATAAGATATTTAGTGGATGCAGGCTGTTGTTGCTATGGACCTGGGAATATAACTGATGATGAGCCGAAAATGTTTAGGCAAATTAGTTTGGCAAGTGCAGAGCGAGTGATCAATATGAAGGACTTCAGCAATAGCAGTTTGCACTGCAAAAAGGTGTCTTAGGCAATGTGTGGAGGGAACATGAGGATCAAGAATTTTGGATTTTGTCATAGCATCACATGATCTGATTGTGATGGATGTCATACTTGCTCTATGTTAGTGAGAGTGACAATTTAGTCCTGACTTGGAGGATGAGTCCAGGGATTCATCTCTCTTCATATGGTGATTGTCTTCATTGGGTGATTGTCTTTGCATGGGAGTTACTTAAGAAAAAAATTGTTGACATCAAATGCAGATTGTATACGGCAAGTGAAGAAGATAAAGCAGTTTGGAGTCAAATGGATGACGAGAAATAAAAGGAGAATTGCAGTAGAGATTATGGAAGACATATGAAGAGAGAGGTGGAGAACAGTTGCATGAGGAATATAGGGCTCAAGCTAGGAAAGTGACTAATATTATAAGGAGAGAAAAAATAGAATGTGAGAGGAGATTGGTGCTACAATAAGTCACCTGTGGTTAGCCTAGTGGCTATGCGATTTGTAACCATATGCCCGGGGAAGGAGTGACCTAGTTTGATTCCCATTGACAACATGAGGAGCTTAAGGATCTTCATCAGTCATAGCCAAGTTAGCCGGTCTTGGGCGTGGACAGCAGGGTTTTCCTCCCCAGTTTATCTGGGGTTTTTCAACCCTCAAGCAAGCAAACCAGCCCAGTGAACACACAGGCTACAGTCATAGAATACAGTATGGCAAGGAAGGCAATGGGAAACCACCATGCTCATAATCATCTTCCTAGTGTGGCATATAGCTACCCCCACCAGCCATATGACTGAGGGAATAGAATAGGTGCTATAATCTAAGGAGAATCCCAAGGAGTTTTTTCACTGTGTGGTGAGTAGTAGGAAAAATGATAGTGGATGGATTACATTGCTAGATGGAGATGGGAATTGGATCATAGTTGAACTATTTAACGATCACATATTAGAGTGTTCCATTCTGGTGCATCAGGCTTTATTCCTAGGAGGATAATGAGTGATGAAGTGTTAGAAGTGAAGCAAGAGGATGTATTCTGAATACTGAGTATGCTAAATGTTAATAAGGCAGGGGGCCCTAGATGGAATTTCACCATGTGTTTTAGGGACATATGTTATGGAACCTGACTGTGCCATTAACTTAATTTGTTTAATGAAAGTCTTGCAATGGAATAGGTTCCTGAAGAGTGGAAGGAGGGTAAATTAGTGTAAAATTTTATATTGTGTGTCTTTTTATTATTAAATTAGTAAAATCCTATCGACTGTGCCATTAGTAAAAATATGTCACTCATTGAATTGGGCAATTTCTAAATTCTCTATTTGTTTTGTTCTCTAAACTTCTCTATCTTAAATTTTGTTACCTTTTTTTTTCTGCCCTTGCCCTTTATTCCTACTGCACATAAAGCAGACACCAATTTTCGCTATTGCCAGCTATATGATTGTGGTATATTCAATTTCTCACGCTCTTCTGCCTGACAAATTTATTTGATTTACAACTGTGCCAGTCAGGCAGATTATTAGATACTAAGAAACTAAAGAAATGGAACAAAGGCAAGATCTTAGCCAAAACCTCGTCAACCATACAGCAAGTCGTGGCAATATTTAATCAACACACACACACACACACACACACACACACACACACACACACACACACACACACACAGGTCCGTAATTTTTTTTTAAGATAGTGCATTGGCAATGATCAGATAATTGTTGTTCAAACAAAGCATTTTATTCTAATTAAAAGCTGAGGTTACAAACTAGACAAATGGTGGGGAATAACTTTCTCCCAGCATAGCAAGCAAGGCAAGCCTCCGGCAATATCATTACACAATTAAAACAAGCACATTTTGCGTTCACAATCCTAACACACTATTTAATATTACACAACATTATTATTATTATTACATGAGACCTGTAGGGAGTCCAATGACTCATCGAGGGAGGGCACCTACTCTACAACTCTCTGTCTTCACAACTACACAACCACTAGTATTTTCAGACAATCACAAACATCTATGCCCATGGCAGGATTTGAACCTGCAGCCTTTTGGCTGGAGAGCAGATACACTAACCGCTTGGCCAACCAGGCCGGCAATGCTAGAAGATATACATCCTCCTACCTGTGGATCCAAAATTTCAAGATCTTAAATTTAATAGCATTAAACTGACATCCTCAATCATTTTCTTACCTTTCTAGCTTATTTAAATCTTTCAGAAAAGCTACATCAATTCTATTATTACTAAAAACCTTCCCAAGCTTGATATCAACTGCAAACAATCTACTATCTTCTTATAATCCAGTGACAATACAATTGACAAAGGCTGAATAGTAATGGTCCCAATACTTTAACCTGATTGAATTCTTACCTGTAACCTTCCTTCTCTCTGATATTGCTTCTTTCCTTACCTCAGTCTTCAATCCTTACCTCAGTCCTGAAGATATTTCAGGTGCAAACTTTGTTTGTTTACACTTGGATAAAGGATTAAACTAAATTTATTATAGTCTAACCAATTGCAAAATAAACTTCCAACATCTTTCTCTAAATCCAGAGTAATTCAATAATAAGGTGGTACACCTGTTGGCAACTCGTACAGGTAAATATGACCTCTCCTATTGCTTCTGCCTTAGTATCTCCACGTTTGGGTCTGCCTCTCACTGACAAGACCCCAATAAAGGACGAAACTGGTCTGGGTAGTGGCCCTTCCCTTAATGCATAGCACTATACATGTCTGCAAGGAGATGTGCTTTGCATTATGGGAGATACTGAGACAAGGAGTGATGAGAGCTTAGTCCACCTTTGCTCGGAGTTGTCTGGGGTTGCACCATCTTATCTCAGTCCTGAAGATATTTCAGGCGCAAACTTTGTTTGCTTACACTTGGATAAAGGATTAAACTAAATTTATTATGATACTGCTTCTCCATACACAATTCTCTGATACCCATCAAAAAGCTAATTGCTAATCATGGATTCCAATATACTGAAACTTAAATATCAACTTACATGTCACTCTACAGATGTATTTGCAGAATTCCACAAAAATGAAAAAAGGCAACCAGATTACTGAAACAAGGCCTTAATATAGCCATATCAAAGCCTAAACAGGAGTTTGAATAAAATTTCCTTCTCTCTCTCTCTCTCTCTATGCTTGTTAAAATATGTTTTTCAATAACCAAATAATCTTATGAGCTAACTTGGCAGCTTTTACAACCTCCTCTGAACTCCAGTTCTCTGTCAAGCATATCCAAATCCCTAGCTTCAATTTCCTGGATGATAGTTCAATTAGTAAAGAGTTTGTAATCTTCGTATCCCAAAATATTGAATTTTGGGATAAGAACTCCTTCCACAGTCATTCTCATGCATCCATTAAACTGGCACTCCTTATCTTTTGTCCCAAACGTTGGCCTATTTAAAATAATCCTGTAACCTTTATGTTGCCTTGATTAACTATTTACTACCCAGTGGCATAGCTAGGGGGGGGGGGTGCCAAGCAACACATTGAACCTTACCCTATATGTTGTTTTGATTTTTTTATAGTATTTTTGGTGTGTATTGAGAGGGGTGGCAAACTCAAGGATCGCCCCGGGTAGCAAAAGTTCTAGCAACACCACTGTTACTACCCAATCAGCAAACAGCTCAATATTCCCCTTCAAATAATTTTCTGTATCATTTATGTACAAATAAAACAGTAGTGGTTCAAGCAAGCAAGTGGTTCAGACCCTGTGACACGCTATTAGTCATCTGCCTTCTGTATTCTGCTCTTCTCTATGTACTCTTTATCTGTCCATCATTTACCAATCTTGTATCCATATTATAAGCTTCATGTCCATTCCCATTTGCTCCGTGTTTAACTTAGTTCCATCTAGTATCATCTCAAAAACCTTTGCAAAATCCAGCAGTATCATTGTGTAGTCAGTCATTCTCTTTATCCAACTCGATCACTATTAAAAAACATGAATACTAAAGTATACTCATATACTAAGGCTCGACCCACCCTTCACAAAGCCATGCTGTCACTCATAGAGTATCATATTCTTTGTCCAAACTTTTCCAATACTTTTACACCACTCCCAAAAAAACTGATTAGTCTGTATTTTTCAGAGGCAGTCTTGGTGCCTCATTATACAAAAAAGAACCATTTTGCCCTCCTTTCACTTCCTTTGTACTTGACAAGAACTGTCTTAAGCTACACATCCTAGTCAGATGCAATGCCTATTTCATTTGCACATTCTTGTAATATTCACACTCCTAACCCATCTAATTTCATAGCTGTATTTGCACTGAAATTCTGAAATATCTTAAGTACCTCCAATTCATTCAACCTCTATTTCCATATCAGTTCCTGTCACTGCAATATCTTCACCTGAATGATAATTTTACAAAGCACTCACACGGCATCAATAATTTTGTCTACTTCTATCACCTTGCTACTATCAGCACTCATTAAGTTTTTCTTTCACAGTCATTCTTCCTTTTACTCAAAAGAGCTACTTGGGAATTTCTGTTGTCTGTTAATTTGCTGTCATATTCTGATTCTGCTATCCATACCATGCTGGGCACTCTTATTTCCTGCACAAGGATATGCAATATCTCCAATTCATTTGTACATATGAGTGAAACATATGATTACAAAAATAGGGAAAACAATAAAACAAAAGTATCCAATTAACATAAACTGCTCTGACAATGCTGTATGCAGATCAGATTACATTAGTTGTGTTTGTATACCAATGCTAGAAGTATAAGAAACAAGGCGGATGAAATGGGTGCACTAATTGCGTCTGTGCACCCAGAGATTGTCGGAATAAGTGAGACATGGTTAGATGAGGATGATATCCTGACAGGAATAGAGATGGAAAGGTATAATGTGTTTCGTGAGGATAGAAGGGGTAAAAAGGGAGGGGGAGTGCTTTTGATGATAGAGAAAGAGTTATGTCCATACAAGGTAGAGATGCAAGAGGGAAATGGGGCCAGTGGTTTTGAGGCAGTATGGTGTGAGATAGAGGTGAATAGAATCAAGTACTTGGTGGGATGTTGTTATAGACCTGGTAATGTGGATGGTGGTGATAGTGAAATGTATAGTCAAATAAGCCAAGCAAATAAGAAAAGGGTGATCATTATGGGTGATTTTAATTATGGCAATATAGACTGGAATGAAGAGATAGCAACTGGAAGTAAAGAAAATGAGTTTCTTGAGTTTTTGAGGGATAACTACCTCAGACAGTATGTAACAGAGGGCACAAGAGGATTAAGGGTCTTGGATTTGGTCATCTCATCGGAGGATGTAATTATCAAAGAGGTATCAAATCATCCACCAATTGGTGAAAGTGACCATGAGGTGATTACTTGGGTGGTTGCCAGCAGTGCAAGGACCCCTGTGAAAAAAGGGTATATGTGGAACTACAAGGGGGGGGGGGTGATTATGAAGAGCTCAGGAGACAGCTTGCAGGTGTAGCATGGAATGAGGAGTTAGCTGGAAAAGAGATCAATGCAGCTTGGGGGATTTTCAAAAAATATTTAGTGGATGCAATGTCTAAATGTATACCACGGGTGAGAAGGTTAAATAAGTTAGGTGTGAGATGGATGAATAAAGAGATTAAGCATGCAATACAGAGAAAAAGGGCATTGTGGAGGCGGCATAAGAGAAGTGGAAGTAACCAATTTCATGAGTTCTACAAAGACCAGGCAAGGAGAGTGACTTGGTTGGTGAAAGTAGCTAAAGAGAGGTATGAACAGCAGTTAGCTAATGAAGCTAAAAAGAATCCTAGGGAGTTCTTTCGATATGTAGCCAGCAAAAGAAAGAATGATTATGGAAGGATGACATTGATTGGAGGAAATGGTATAAAGACAGCTGATGCAGAATGTGTGGTGGAGATACTTAAGTTGACATAAAGATCTTTCAATCTTGTGAATGTGACTTCATGGAGAGATTAAGAGCAGTTGATGATGGGGAGGAGAGACTGACTGTAAGTAAGCAAGAGGTGTTTGGGGAGTTGAGTAAACTAGATGTAAATAAGGCTGTGGGACTAGTTAATATATCACCGCGTATTCTGAAAGAATGTGCCAGAGAGTTGACACCTGCCTTGACATATTTTTTTAATACGAGTCTTGCACTTGGTCAAGTCCCTAAAGAGTGGAAGGAGGGCAAGATTGTGCCACTTCATAAAGGAGGTGATCGAACTCAAGCATCAAACTATAGGCCTATCTGTGTGTCAGGTGTTGTGGTTAAGTTGTTGGAGAAGCTTGTGAGAACTAGGATCCAGAGTTGGGTTGACAACAATGGTATAATCTTTGATGGACAGCATGGATTTGCTAAAGGGAGGTCGTGTTTTAGTAATCTACTTACTTATTACAATAAAGTGACTGCTTCCTTGGACAGAGGAGAAGGATACACAGTAATATACTTGGATTTTGCAAAAGCTTTTGATAGAGTACCTCATGATAAGTTGACAGTCAAACTAGAGCAGATGGGGTTGGATATTAGATTAGTGCATTGGATTGGAGACTGGCTATCTGATAGGTATCAACAAGTTGTGTATAGGGGGTGCAATATCCAGGAAAAGGAGTCACTAGTGGAGTGCCTCAGGGATCTGTTTTAGGGCCATTACTATTTAACTTGTATATTAATGATATTGGCGAAGATTTGGATGGAGATATTCAGTTGTTTGCAGATGATGCAAAGTTGGGACGAACCATAAAGAGTAGTGAAGATGTTGTGGCCTTGCAAGAAGACTTGAATAAATTGAGTGATTGGGCAAGCAAATGAGGATGTGAGTTCAATGTTGCAAAATGTGAGGTTTTAAAATTTGGAAAACAAAGATGGGATGCAGAATTTATGCTTGTTGAGAATATATTGTTGGAAGTAGAGGAAATAAGAGATCTGGGAGTGATAGTGGATAAGGATCTAAAATTTAGTGGACACATTGCCAAAATTGTGAAGACAACACAAAGACTTCTGGGAATGATGAGGAGGACACTGACGTGTAGAAGTAGGGAGATTCTTGTTCCATTGTATAAGGCTTTGATTAGGCCACACATGGACTATTGTGCCCAGATTTGGTCACCTGGTTTTCAGAAGGATGAAGAGATGTTGGAAAGGGTCCAAAGGCGACTGACTAAGGTAGTTTCTGACCTCTGGAATGTCGAGTATGAGGAAAGATTGAAAAGATGTAATTTGCAGAATCTAGTGGAGAGAAGGAAGAGGGGAGATATGATAGAGACCTACAAGTTGGTAAGGGGTTGTTATAGGATCAATGGTGGAGAAGTTCTACAGAGAATAGTGGGAGATCAGGGGAGAACCAGAGGTCATCCCTGGAAACTGTATAAAGAGGGTGTGAGTAGGGGAGTGAGAGGCAGGTTTTTTTCGTGCAGAGTTGTGAATGATTGGAATGCCTTGCCTGAGAGTGTGGTGTCTGCAAGGAGTTTGAATGTGTTTAGGACCCGGTATGATGAGATGTGTGTGAGATAAAAGGACCTCCTAGATGAGTCTTTGACTCCATGAGGTCTTGTTTAATAATAATAATAATAATAATAATTACAAAATAATGAAGATGACTGTCAAAAGTCAGTGATGATTTAATTAAAATAAGCCAACAAAACATTTTTTTATTTTAAAAAATTTAAAAATAACCAAGCATATAAATGCAAAAGATAATATAAATAAAAAAATATAGTCATAGAAGATAAAATAATACAAGTGATAGAATTTATTTAGGATGCATAACATTCCTAAAAGACCAAAGTTTCACAAAATATGTAAACCAGTTAAATACACTAAATAAGAAAACCCAGCTTAAAACCATATAAAGTAATGGCCAGCACTACTCTTATTCTAAACAAATAGTAGGGAACAACTGCTTCTCCCAGCATAACTAATTTCGGAATTATATCTTACACAAGTACAACATATACATTTACAGCACACTAACGCTCTACTCAGAATTTCACAAGTATTTTAACACGGACACTTTCCTATCATAGTTAAATACAATTCTTACATTTTTACAATCCAGGAAACATTAATATGATGTGCTTACTCACAGTTCTTTTTATATGAACAATCGTTTTCCATAAACAAGTTTCTATCAGGACATCTCAAATCTTTACCTTGATCTGGATACTTTCTTGACTTGAAAGTATCCAGAGAAAATTACATCCTTTCTTCTTTCTTCCTCAGTTAGCCTGTTGACTACACTAGTGGCCCTATAGAGAACCTCTGATTTTGCTTTCAACGTTTATCAATAGGACACCATGGCGGACTTGCCTCGGAGACTACCTGGAAGACTTCGGGGAGACTTACTGTCAACAAAACTCTGATGATAGTCCATCAGGGTCGTGAACTACCTAACCTCCAGCCACGTGCGCCGAGTCATCGCCTCTTCTCTTCTCCTCCCATACATCCGAAAACGGAACTAAAAGCCAGCCTAGATTCTTGTTTTTCTCCACCTTTCAGCCCCTTAAATATCCTTCTCATTCTTTGTTCTCACTCTGGAGTGTCTGTGATTACCCTTCGGCATTATGACGTCACTCCAGTCTTCTCTTGTCGCAAGTCTTTGTCTTAGGGGCTTAATTTGTTCACAAGTTGTTGCAAACCTTTCTGACATAGATTTTTTTTTGCTAACTCTGTGTTAATAGGGGTAATCCCTTTCCTCTATTTTTTTTTAAAATACAATAGTTCATCAAATTCCTGACATGTACACTCAAGGGGTGCACAGGGTATGATAGTACTACATGAAAAATTCACATCATTACTAACTTCCTAACTACAATTTTCCTCCAAATCAGTCTGTTACTTGACAAGACTCCAACATTATCAGATCTTATATTTCTATCGTCTCAGGTACGATGTATCGTTTCAATCCACCTATATCTTGGTCTTCCTCTGGGTTGCTTTCCAGCCAACCTGGCAGAGAACACTTGTTTTGCTAATCTTTCCTCACCCATTCTGTTTAAGTGACCATACCACCTGAGATTAACTCTGCTAATGCATTCCTGGATGCTGACAATGTCAAGTTCTTTCATAATATCCTCATTTTTAATATGATATTGCCATTGATGCCATCTGTTCATGCCTCTAATATTTCTCAGGACTCTCATATCTGCGGTCTCAAGTGTTTTTACTTCTGACCCAGCTCTCAGATCCATAAGTTAAAACTGGTTTGAACACTGTCTTGTATTCAGCTAATTTAGTGTTCCAACCAATTTCTCTCTTAATCCATATGAATTTATTCATTTGACTTCCTACCTACCAGCTTTGCTGATTTTGTTGTCTATTTGCATATTTAATTTACCATCTTCACTAAAAATCATGCCTAAGTAGCTGAAATGTTTTACTTGTTCCACAGGTGCCCCGTTCACAACATAGTTGACATTTTCAACAATTCTACCTATTTTCATTTTCTTTGTTTTTTTAATACTGACCTTCATACCATATCTATTACAACAGTTATTCAATTTAGTCAAGGAATCTTGCAAACTTGTAGTGGATTTATTTAGAGGTATAACATCGTCTGCATAAAGCAAAGAGCTGACATTAATATCTCCAATTCTGATATCATGTTTAATACCACTTTCCTTCATAATGTGATCCATATAGATAATGGATAACAGAGGGGATAATGTACATCTTTGTCTCATACCAGATTTAACATTAAACCATCTTCCTGTACTTCAATTCTAACTGCTGACTTACAACTCAAATAAAGACTAAGTATTGCTTGATATAATGCCCCATTGACACCATATAACTGTAGCGTATTGAATAGCTTCTCTCTTGGCACCTTGTCCTACGCCTTTTCCAGATCGACAAAACTTAAATATAGGTCTTTGTTATATTCCCATGCTTTCTCAGTTATTTGTTGTAAAGTGAAGATCTGATCCTGACAGCCTCTATTTGGCCTGAATCCAGCTTGTTATTCACCAAGCTTTTCTTCCACAATTCTTCTCAACTGTTTCTCAAGTATACTTGAATAGTCTTGCCAGGGAAATACCTCTGTAATTCTCACATTCAGCCTTATTTCCCTTTTTATATATGGGTACTATGAGAGCTCTACTGCAGGAATTCGTCCCTCTATCCAGGCTTTCTGAAATATGCATTGCAGCCACTGTAAGACTTTTATTCTACCATACTTCAGCATTTCTGGTCGAATATCATCTACTCCTGCTGGCTTTCCACATTTCAAGCCTTTGATGGCTTTTTCTACTTCAAGCATGGATATGTATTCCCGACTGTATGCCTGTTGAGTGTTTTTTACCACTGTGCCATCACTGCTTGTTTCATTTAGCAATTTTTCGAAGTAATTACTCCATACTTCAAGGATATCTTTTTCTCCCGTTTTCATGTCACCTTTATCATCTCTAACTCCTTTTGCAGCACTCTTTCCTCCATTTCTAAGCTTCTTCAACAACCTCCAGAATATCTTACCACCTTCTTCATATTTATTTTCTATGTTCTTGCCAAAGTCCTCCCATGACTTTTGTTTAGCTAGTTTTACACAATGTTTTGCTTTTTTACATTTGTCTTTGTATTCTCTAAGGGCACAAGCTGACTTATTTGTCAGGAACTTTTGATATGCTTTTTTTCTTTTCCTTCACTGCTTCTTTAACTTCCTGTGTCTACCATGGAATTCTGATTTTTCTATCCTTGCAGACAACCTCACTACATGCCTCTCTGGCTGAATCAATCAGGGTTTTCTTCACAGCTATCCACTGAATCTCCAAGGTTTGTTTCCTGTTCTCAAACTCTTTCATTTTTTCTTCAATAATCTTTGTGTATTTTAGTCTACAGTTCACATCTGAGAGCTGCTCAACATTTATTCACTTTAAAACTTTCTTACATGTTATTCTTTTCAATATGAAATTCAATTTTATCCTGCTCAAGACTAAATAGTGATCACTTCCAATTTCAAATCCTCTGTACACTCTGGTGTCCTGTACCAGGGAGAAAACATCACTATCAACAATAACATAGTCAATGAGACTTTTCCTATTCCTTGCTTCTTCTCTCCATGTGAATTTGTGCACATTTTTATGTTGGAACATGGTGTTAGTAATAACCAGTCCATGTCCAACAGGTATTTGCCATTATTAATTGCTTTGCTCTTTTCTCCAAAATTTCCCAAAATATTTTTGTATGTCTGACAATCATTTCCTACTCTGCTATTTAGATCCCCAACAAGGATCAACTTTTCCTTTTTCATTGTGTCAGTTGCTTTTTCTAAAGCATCAAAAAATTCCTCCACTTCTCCCTTAGTAGAAACTTCTGTGGGACCATAGGCACAAATAAGTCTCATTGTCCAATTCCCCATTCTGATATTTGCCCGTATCACTCTACTTGAGACTGCTTACCATTCAAGAAGATGAGCCTCATATTTTGTGTTGAATACTGTGGCTACTCCTCCTTCTTTTCCTTGATTGTCATTGCCTGAATATGACATTTTGTATTTATTGCTCAGAAAGATCTCACCAGTTTTTGTCTTTTTTGTTTCAGTCACCTCTATTATGTCGATCTGGTACTTATCTAATTCCTCAGCTAGCTCCATTTCTTTGCCATTCAGGCTTTTTATTTTGATAGTACTGATCTTTAACTCTGGTGATGTTGAGTTGGGGTTGTGCTTTCAGATTTGTTCTAGTAGCTGACTTTTCGCCGTTCGTCCTGGTTCTCTGGCGAAAACAACGGGGGGGGGGGCTTATTTAACCGGGTGACGCCCCAGCCAGCATGAAAATTTGTTATGTTGTACCATCAATTTGTATATTGGTTTAAGCCAATAAGAATACAATTTGGTTGGCTAAATCCCAAATTCCCAGCCCATCCTCGTTCGTTCAGTATCCAGGTAGATACCCAACAAGGTGCACCACGAGAAGGTGAGGATTGGACATTAAGTCAGAAGCCCTGGTCGGTTCTCCGCATTCCTTTAATGGCTATGTGGGGGTCTCCTCTCAGTTATACAACTTTTACCCTTAAGTTGTATAACTTAAGCACCCCAAATACAATAGTTAAACAGTTAATATCTAACATATTTTATAAAGTAGTTAATTTACATTCAAATGACATTTATGCATCTCGTTTTCTATGTTATTTACATTTGAAACCCCTGTAAAATCGAGCTCAACAAGTTAACTAAATTAACTTATCATGTGAGATTTTACAAGAGTACAATTGTATATGGGTGGCAGTAGAATGGAAGTATCAAACTATAGGCCCATTTGTATTTCTAAAGTAGTTAAGATTTTTGGCAAAATTGGTAAAAAGTCATATGAATTTGGCTGGTGATGGCAATATTATTTATATAGGTGCATGGATTTAAAAGGTGCTTTTGTGTTAGATATCTGGTAGCCTTTTACAGTAGAGTAACAAGAGCAGTGGATGAGGGTTAACGCATGCACTGCAATTTTTTTGGATTTTTCCAATGCATTTGACAGGGCGAAACATGGCAAGTTGACTTTTAAGTTACAGCATATGGATATTTGTATATCAGGTGATTTGCTCTCTTGGACAGTTATGCTCAAATGTATTAAATTACTTTTTTTTTTTTCACACACACGCACACACATATATGTATATATATATATATATGTATAGAGAGAGAGATTTTATTTTATTTATTAAATTTAAAAATAACAATCTTATGTATAGGATTAACCGGTTTTGGTTCTTTGCAGTTAGACAGAGATGTTGTTGGATTCTGAATATATAGAGATTGGAGTAATTATTATTTGATTCAGAATCCAACATGATCTTCCATCACAAAGGCTAGACTTGTAAATATTATTTAATGTAAACAACTTATTTTACAATTTAATATTCATATAACTACTTTAATTTTGTCTAATATCTAATTATTTAATCAAAGATATATGTATTAATAGTGATAAGACTGTATTAAATATTATTAAGCTATTTTAATTATTACTATGTTAATATTATAAGAATTTATATTCAATATTTTTACTGCGCATTTATTGAAATGTAAATATTGTCTATTTATTCCTGTTTGTAGAAGATTAACGTTATGCAACAGCTCAGTATTATTATATTTTGTTTGGTTGTCATGGAAACGTATGTAAGTGAACGAGCACGTTTTTGGAACAGAACGTGGGGGAGAAAGCTGAAAGTTTACTAAAATGGAATTAGTTAAAGAGATCACGAGAAGAATTTAGGCGGGAAAAACTGATATAAAAAGCAAGGAATGCTGGAAAAGAGAGATGATTAGAGATTTATAAAAGAGAGAGTGGTTAGGTTGGAATCTGAGCATTTGGAAATCACAGTACGTTAATAGCGAGTCGTCAAGTCATTCAAGCAGCTAAATAAGCTCTACTAGTCAAGAGGCGGTTAGCTAATAAGTTGCAGAATAACAATTATAGCTACGGAAGACAGCTGAGTGACTACTAAATACACTAGCGATATTTGAGTTGAGATTTAATTTCAGGGCCGACCTGTCAAGGACACAGAATCTTGAAATAAAGCACGGAGTTACTAGAGTAGAAGAGACTGTAAAGTTGAGTATACCGATAGCTGTGGTTAGAATTGTAGTGTCTAAGAATTAATTGAATGCCGGAAGAGTGAACAACTGTGCATATAAAATCTAAAGTTAAGGAATTATTGTGTTGCCCTATTTCATGAGTGATCAGTAGTACTTTATGCAGCAACGTTTGTTTATGTGTATTGTGTCCGATGATTAATTCAGTTATTGCTTAGAAGAATTATTTTAATGAGTGCCGTATACTGTTTACAGTTATAAAAGTGTATATGTATAAGTAAATGAAGATAGAAGATTATCTGTAAGATTATTCCAACCATTAATATTCCTATACAGAGAAGTGTGTGAATTTCATCCTAGAATTTCCCTATACTAACAGTAACTATTTCGAGAATTAACTGAGGTGTAAAATTAAAAGTGTTTTCTTGTAAAGTGGTATTACTGCGATTTTATTGTATTTGGAACTTAAAGAACTGTGGGAAGACTGTATTAGAGATAACAAATTTACCATTGTCTGAGTTTGTATGACAGTATTATCAGAAAGGCTGAAGTGTTTATAATAACTTAATTAGTGATTTGATCTTAAGTGTAAAATTTGTGATTTTAAAATTAAATGTTTGTTTTTGTTAATCAAAAGTTGTATTTTGCCTGAATCTCTTTTACTGCACCATTCATAAAATATTCGAACCAAAGCGGGTAAATTAAGTAAGTCAAATATACTCGGCCAGTATATATTTTAAGGAGAAATAGTTGAAGGTTGATTTTTCTTCAATTCTTGAACTAATTCAGATATAGAGTGGCGCAGTCTTTAAATATAAAATTTCTCTATATTTGAATTAGAAATCAACTAGCAACTATTTTTTTGGTTAAGAACATCGTAGTGACTAACATGTCGGATCCAAGGTACAGATTAAGAAGTAGGATCCAACAATGTTACATGCTCATTGTTTGTTGAGGTAAATTACATAGGAATAACAGTTATTTTAACATGGTACTATATCTTTCACATAGACTTTTAGTCTCTGCAATTTGTATATCATGTAAATATTGGAAAATGTTAATCTGAAACAGCATCAATAATTCCCCCACTCTGTACTAAGCCCATTGGAACACGTACAGCCGCCGCCCAACATCCTTTCACAGTACACCTTGAAACCCACAGAACAAATTTCTTTTCCTCCTCCTTCATCCCTACTACTGCTGTACTGTGGAACAGTCTTCCCCCTGATGTATTTCCCAAGGAATACAATATTGCAGGCTTTTAAATTGAATGCCAACAAGTTTCTCCTTTTCCATCCCACTAAGGTACTATAGAATGAACAGCCAACCTCTCATATATGGGCCCAACATAAATATATATATATATATATATCTTATAAGAAAAGAACAGTTGCTATAAGACAATATTACATATTTACATGAAGTAGCAGATGAACATTATTTACACTGTTAAGCACAAAAATATTTTTCTTTCCCTTATTTGGGGGGGGGGGATGATGTCACTTCTGTGTTGGAAAATGGACTGTGATGCATTCACCCTACTCAGCCAGGAGTTGATTCCGTGGATTCCAGTCTTGGTGGAAAAGGTCCAAGGTGTTCTGCATGTGGTGATGATTCTCATGTAGGACATGACCTCTCACTTTTTGTGTGAAGGCTGCAAGGAGATGGTCTGCTGCCTCTCTCTGTGAAACTTGTGCTGTCTGGTCTTGTGTGTTGAAGATAGAAACTATATTACTGCTTTCACAGCAAAGAGTAGTTAGGAAGTTGCAGATTGAATGGGTTTTTTTGACTCTGCATGGACAAGATTGAGATATTACTCTTCTCTATGGAGACAACTGCAGGTTAAGGCTGCCATTTCCTGAGACTAATGGATTAATTGGGTGTTGACAGGACATTCTAAGTAAATATGCTGGACTGTTCATGCACTGTAGCAGAACAGACAGTTAACTGAAACATCCAGGTTAAATTTCTGTAATATAGTTGGGGTAGGTAGTGTGTTACGCCACGTTCTCCACTGAATATTTGTGTTGGGTTTGGTGGCTCTTGTGCGATATGGTAGGTCCCAGTGAAGTTTGTTTGGTGGGCTAATACAGGATTTCCCAATGAAGTGCTTTGGTTGGGCTGTTGTATTAGAGTGCTGTAGAGTTTCTTTATATTGCAGGGTGTCTCTCCCGTGCATTGTTGGCTTTAATAAAAAAAAAAAAATATGCACCAGATATTCTGCATCAGAAGACTGAGCTCCCCCCCCCCTTCTGTTATGCTATCATGCATAGCAGCTTGAAAAGCAGATTTCACAGTGTGTCCACTTGGCCTGATTCCCGTATTCCAAGTTTATGAGTGATTTTTGGGAAGTTCCAGAAAGAATAAAACTCGAAGAAAGAATATCTATGCTTATCAGGTCCCCAAGACTCTGACACCTCACTGGCTCCATGGAGGAAAGAAAAGCTCTCTCAGTGATAGGATTCCTTACCATTGTGTTCTGGAAAATAGGTTCCATGAGGATTTTAGGATAGGTTGCTGTCTTCACTGTGTGCTGGAGGTTTAACTTCTTTCATCTTTGAAGGGCATCTTTGTAGGAATTTGTTAGACTCACTGGCACATGTGCTCTTGTCATTCTTAAAGTTGTGGAGAAAGAGAGACCTCTAGTGGCAGAACCGAAAATATGTTTGGTGTGCATTTGTGTGCCATTTCTTGTTGCAGGGTATTAAGCAAAAAGCGAGTGCAAAATGTTGTTATCCTGTGGTCAGTGCAGGTCAAGTTTTGTCCTTCTCCTTTAGGAGAAGTACTTATCTTGGAGTAGGAAAGCCAGTTTTTTGGTTCAATATGAATTGATAGATGGTTGCCTGTTTGTTTGATAAATTGCACTGGTGGCATGAGAATCTTTAGGGTACGCCAAAAGACAATGGTAGCTATTTGGTTAACAATTATTGCTTGCCCTCTTGTGGAGGCAGAGGCTCATATTGCTGCCCACTTTCCTAGTACAGTCATCCCTTGACTTACGTCTGGGTTCTGTTCCATCCAACAGGATGTAAGTCGATACATTAAATCAACAGAGTTATAGGGATTAGGGACTGAACCGTAATAAGTATACTGTCATTTTAATTTTTAAATCTTTTAAACTGTACTTTGCATTACTGCCACTATAAAATAGGAGAATAATCACCTAAATCTTCCTCTACAATCACATCTTCATTACCTTCCCGGTGTGAAGGACCAGGCTGCAGCTCTTCTGGTGTAACCTTTGTTTGTTTTTGATGAAAATGTCCAATGTGCTTTGCTTATTCCTCTTCTTCTTTTCATCATAAATTTGTTTATAGCAAGCAAACGCATCATGTACTTTCGTTTCTACTAATAAGTAATGTTCCACGGGGGGGGGGACATTACTTATTAGTAGAAACGAAATTAGTAGAAAATTTGAGAACATCGCTAACTGCAGAGAACATTTCTGCAAGACCCTTCACTGTGAATTGTTTAACTACCTCTTCTTGTTTCTCTTTTCCCTCTTCCTATTCTCGATCTTCCTCTTCTGCAACTCGTTGTTCCTCCAGTTTGAATTCTTCGTTGGTTAACTCTTCAGGGGCATTTTCTATGAATTGAACTACGTCATGATCATTCACTTTGAGATTCAGATTGTTTGCTACGCTCACTATTTCTTCACTCGGTTTACAAAGGTCTTCATTTTTTTCAAAACTTCCAATGCACAAACCTTTTTAATGTTTTTTTCCATATGTTGCTGATGAATTGAGAGGTCACTTCGTCCCAAGCCACAGCAGTATTTTTAATAGCATGATAAATATTGAATGTTTCCAGATTTACATAACGCTGCAAGAATTCTCTGATTCTTGGATCAATGAAGTAGTGTTTGGAGATGGAAACATGACCTTGAACTTGGTGGAGATCACTGATAAGGCGAATGACCTGCAGCACTATCTAGAATTAATAAAATTTTAAATTCTACATTTTATTTCACACAAGAGCTTTCTATTTCACTCGCATAACAGTTGATTAAAACATCCACAAACAATTTTTGAGTCATCCACAAGTTCTTATTGCTCTGATAATGAACTGGAAGAGTATGCTTCCTAATGTTTTTGCAGGCTCGTGGATTCTCACTGTGCCATATTGTAAACGGAGACTATTTATTGCTATCATTATTATTATTTTTATATATAATTTCCTTTTTTACTCTACTGCCTCTATCTTACTATTGTTTATCCACCTTCTGTATTTATTAGTCGTATACCTTATGAACACTGAAAAATTTATTTGCATAATTTGTAAATTATGCCTACTCTCAGACCTTGCACAAAGGGTTGTAACCTACTAAGAATTCAGCATGACTCTTTCATTTTCTTTTTAGTTCAACCCACTCTTTGTTCTCATCCGTGCACCCTTTTGATCGTAAGTTGTCGGCCAGCGGAAAGTTGTTTGAACTTTTTAGACTGACTTTGGAGGTGTTTATGCACAGAGCTTGTAAGCACTTTCTCATACATAAAAGTTGTAAACAACCTTTCTTATGCCCTCATAGAGAGCTATTACACAACGTTCTGGTGGCAAAACATTGCCTTTGTTTTTAACACTCTAAAATATTCTTGTTAAAGTATATATAGTTCATTTCCAAAGGGTTATTTACAATAATATCTAGCACAAAATATACAGAGACAAACAAGGTTAATTTTACAATAGTCTCATGGGATTTTTACATAGGTCAAGTAAAAATCGATGTAAAGTGCTTTGGTATTTTTAAGCTACGTCGAGTGTTTACAATATCACAAATGGTTTGAGTTTATATTCAGCCACATTATCCCCTAACAGAATCATAATATGGTCCTTTCTTTTATTGTTTCACGGTGATCAGCATTCATTTTAGAACTTATGGACTTTACAACCATGTTATAAATGCCTTAATATGAAGGTCGAAATGTTGGGAAATTAAAATAGTTATTTATAACACGGTTGTAAAGTCCATAATTTCTGAAATGAATTGTAATACGGTCTTTAAGAGCTTTGAAATCAGTCATAGATTTTAGCTTTTTTGTGGATGATTAAATATTTGCTGTGGCAAATATTCCTCAATAATTTTATACAATTTCTCCACAAACTACTTGGCAGTCTTCTTATCGGCACTTGCAGATTCACCATATATTTTCACATTATGCAGCGCAAAACGCTGGTTGGATCTCATGAACCAACCAGAAGAGATGTTGAATTCGTAGTCGTAATCTTATCCTTCTTTCTCCTTCAACATGTCGAAGCGACTTATTGGTTTATGGGCATAGCGCTAAGGGTTGATGCGCTTTTGGTTCAGGTCCTCTATCCTTGATGCAAGTAGCTTTTCCATATCACTGATAGGATCTTGTCTTTGCTTCATTGATTTAATGGAAGCAGATCCTTTCACAGCCTCCACTATTTTATCCTTATTTTTCAAAATGGTCGTCACTGTAGAATGAGATCATGCGAAGTCATGTGCGATCACATTGACGAGCTTGCCAGTTTCATGTTGCTTTATGACTTACAACTTTGTTTCAAGATCAGTTGCTCGTCTCTTTTTCTGTGATTCTTCACTAGGTTTTTTGATTGGGCATAGGGGCCATGTTGCACAAAATATCGCAAAATATTTAACGATAAATACACAAATATTTCTCAAAATTTCTCAAACCCAAAATCAACAGAGGAACTGTTGAAGAACACGTGTCACTGCTGAATGCACTGTTGCCAAATAGAAATCTTTTTACTTTACACTTGCTTGTGTCTTGTTTGAAAGTATAGCCAAAAATGTTATTTATTCCCTTATCAGATCATGGATGTAAGTCAAAGGATGACTGTACTTGCTTGAACCATTTAATGAGTGTCTCCAGTTTTTATCCACGTTAGAAGGTGTGTTTCCTAGGTAAATTCCTAGGTATTTGTTTCCCTCTGCAGACCAGTGACCAGGCATTGGGGAATTGGTTCAGTTTTTCCATCTGCCACACCACAGTCCTGTAGTTTTATGCGCATTTAGATTGGCTCCTGAGGCTGCTTAGTATTGTTGGTATGCTGTTTGTGTATTATATAGAATCCTCTTCTTTGAAGGCTATAACTGTAACATCATCAGCGTATGCTCTCAGGGTTATGGCTTGGTAAGAAAGTTTTGGACGGGATGCCCTAAACAGCGTGTTTACTCTATGCATAAAGGGCTCTATGGCAATTGTAAAAAGAGGATCAGAAAGTGGACAGCCTTGTTTAATACCTCTACTGTATGGTACAGATATGGCATGTTGTTTATTTTCATGCAAAAGCATGCTATTAGCATATAACTTCTTAATGGATTGAATGTTGCTTGTACCAAAGGCTCTCAAGCAGTTGAATAGATAGGGATGTTCAATGCAGTCGAAAATGTTTTCTTGGTCTAGTGTTACAAGATTCATTGTTTCACTGTTGTTGTTGTTAGCTATGCTTATCAGTTCCCTTATGAGGTGTATGTTTTTGTGGATAGATCATCCAGGAGTAGAATAGCTCTGGTACCTATCTATTATTTCATTCAGCGTGGGTTTAAGTTTGTTGGCAATGGCTTTTGATATTATTTTACAGTCCATGTTTATGCTGGAAATGGATCGCCAGTTCCCTAATTTTGTAGCATCTCCTTTCTCTGGGATAAGTTTAATAACAGATATTGTCATAATGGATGGGAAGCCACTGATATTGGCTTCAACATATATTTTGTACAGGATAGGTCCAAACTGTTCCCAGGACTGGTAGTATGCACTGGTGAGCTCATCTATGCCAGGAGATTTATCTTTTGGTAAAAAGGTGCAGGCAGTTGTCAAATCATGTAGCGTGATGGGGAGTTCTGGCTTATGCTGCATTGCTAGTGAGAGCTTTTTAATGTCAGAGAGAATATCAGTGGCATCCATGGATGTTGAGTTAGCTTATTATAAGTTTTTGTAGTATTTCATGGCATATAAAAGGATTTCATCATGATTTTCTATGATGTGTCCACTATCTGTTGTTATAGCAGAAATAGTAGTGCACTATTGTTGATCTTTTTCTTGAAAAGAAATACTTTGTGGATATGTCTGTGAAGTTAATGTGCATGCGTTGTGCTCTTATTAGTGCTTTCTTGTAGAGTGCTTTTGATGTGAGTATGGTGGCTTCTAGCGACTGTATTGGAGGTTTTGAAGTGTTCTATGTCCTGAGGTAAGCTGTTATTGAAGATTCAATATTCTCCTTCTTTGTGTCCAGGGATGCAGATGCTCAGAAGGATGGAATAATGATCTCGTGTGAGATGGATGATATGTGATACTCCTTATGATTGGTGTTATGTCCATAGCATAGTATCTATCAAGCCATGCCTGGTATAGAGCTCTGGTAGGATCACCTTTGGCCCTCCAGGAGAACATTTTTTCATGGGGAGCTAGTGAGAATCGATGTTCCTGACATTTATATTCCTGCACTCTGGATCCTGTCTAATTGCAGAATTCAGAGTGCAGTTGAAATCCCCTGCCAGAATGAGGTGGTCCTCATTGACTTTGCTGAGGTGGTTTTGGATGAACTCTAGAATTTGCCCTGCAAGCTGTTTGTTTTGTGCATCTATGAGTTCTAATGAGTGCATATATTGCACACCCAGGAAAGATATCAATGATTCCTAATTTTAAGGTGCGTTTTTTGTGGATTCCAATAGTGACTCCTGATCCATTAAGTTGTATGGCAGGACAGTGGTTCATGGTATATGGCCAATTCTTTTAGTGCTGATCTGAAACTCTGCTGATGGAATGGAGGTTAGTTTTTCCTGCAATATAATTTTCTGGCCTGTTGCCAAGGGTATGCTGCAGTACGAGTCTGTTTTGCAGTGGTGTGACACATCCTCTAGCATTTAATGAGATAAATTTTATTGAGGTGCTCTTTATATCCTGATTTATTTTGTTTTGCGGAGTGATCCACGTTTACTTTAGGGATGATTATGCTGTTGCTGGGATTTAAGCCCATTCATCAGTTAGTATATTCTTTTCTTGAGGGTGGTGGGTTTTCTTCCAGCTGGGTAATGAGAATTACTGATGTCAACGGTGTAGTCATATGCTGTCAGCAGTTTTTGGAATGAGAGCCTCGAACTTTCTTAAGGAATCTCCAGAGATGTCCATTTGTTAATGGGCCTTCAGTGTGAGGAGCTCTTCATCCCCTTCTACAGGCTGTTGGGAGGGTTCCAGAATGTTTGAAGGCAAAGATTCTCTTGCTTCTGTGTTGGTTCTTCTTTGGCTGTTTTTCTTCTTTTGTTTCATGCTTCTCTTTGTTATTTTTTTTATGTTATTATTTTTTGTGACTTAGTTATTTGTCTGGTTCCTATTTTCTTATCTTTAGGATGGCTTTTAGACAATGTAAGCATAGGTTCTTCTGAAAGCTGAGTTTCGTTAGCAGTAATTGATTTTCTGTCATTACTATCTGACTGAGAGTTTTGTACTTGAGATTTTTGTTGTTTATTGGGGATCCTCTGTTTTTTTGGATTGGATGTTTCATATTTCTGGTTTTTGGATCCATTAGAGTTGGTAGTATTGTTTGCTGGATTCTCATTTCTCAGTATGTATATACATATATAGGCATAATTTCCTTACATGACCTTCTTTATGGCAGTAGAAGCACTGAGCAGCAACAATAATGTAAAAGGTGTAAGGTACTCCCACTATTTCCATACTTATGATTTTAGGTATGGAGCCAGTTGTGTTGTTGTTGTTGCTGAAGTGCATTAAAGCTTGTCTTCTTAAACTTTTGATGTGAGCAAACTCAAGCCTAGTGGTAGAGGCTTGCAGTGTTCTGATTTTACCTGTGACTGTGCTGTATTTTCACAGTAATCTGCAAAGTATTTGGTAGCTTATTTCCAGTGGAACATTTGACACTGTTACTTTCGTGGGCGCTAGCACGATTGGCACTCCAAATGTCTTGAAACATAGGTTATAATTTTCAGTGGGACATGCTGTGTCACTGTGTCTAGGTATTTCTCTAATGGGGTATTCTCGATTGCAAAAATTACTATTCCATTGTCTCAGGAAATGTGGTTGGTTAGTTGTGCATTTGTACACGCAGTAGTTGTCCCAGTAGTAGGAATTCATGCGGAGATATTAGCTACAATATTGACATTGAGAGAGAGACTTTTTACTGACTTTTGTCCATCGTTTTCAGCAGGGCCAAAGCTTATGTTTTTCCTTTGTCTGTAGCTGTGAGTAAGACTCTGGCTGGCATCTTTTCCATTGTTGTTGGACTCCTACAACCTTTGACCGAATTCTGCTGAGCTAGGGTGGGGGGAGGCTGCTAGTGCTGAAATAGCGGTGTAGGTTGATAGATAGATATCCAATAGTGTTTTATTCTAGCTACTGTGAATCCATTTATTAAAAACAAAATTTCATTGTAATGCTTGTGTTTCACTGTTCATTGTAATCAAATTTCTATTATTGTTCTTCTTACCATACTGATCATATTTTACCAGGTGTAAAATGAAATATTTTTCATTTTACACCTGGCACATGTATATTATGTAAATATGTAATCCAAAGTGCATAAGAAGCTACAAGGAAAGAATGTCAGTAATTAACTGCTTCATTATAGGTATATATGCTGTGACATACTTTGAAAGATTAAAGATGGAAACAAATTTATTAGCTCTAAAATTTTCATAAGTATCATAGGCATCTTCATTATAATAACAATGAAGCACAAAATAAATCACAATAAAAGAATTAGTCTGGTGGCAAGGTTTATATATTGACTATTCATGACTGTATTTTGTAATGAAATTACAATATAGACTACTATATTAACTGAAATAAATTTAATAAATACTTCCAGTATTTCAGCAATGTCAAATTGCCATCATCAGGCAGTTTGTATAAGAAAGGGAGTAAGAAACATATGATATGTGCACTCAGGCACTACACTAATTAATGAAGATGAAGCATGATGCTTCATACTTCATGATGCTTCATCTTCATTACAGAATAAATTACAATAAAAGAATCAGTTTCAAGAAGTACCACTATGCATCAGGAAGACAACAGGCAGTTGTCTTCCTGATGACTTCCCAATTATTAAAATAAAAAAATTGATAAGAGAATAATAAGGAATTTGCATTAAAATGATATAATAATAATTATTTTTATTATTATTATTTGTCACCGCCAGGGAATCCAAAGACTCGAGGGAGGGTGCCTACTCTACAACTTGGTCTCCACCACTCACAATCCACCAACTGACTACACCAATGCCATCTACCGCCTACCACTTCCACAGACAATCACAAACATTCATGCCCACAGCGGCATTCGAACCCACAGCCTTTTGGCTGAAGAGCTGATACGTTAACCACTCGGCCAGCCATGCTGGCGATTTCCCACCAAGTGTAGAACTGAAGGCTATCAGATTTGTTTAAGTTTAGATGTAGAAAAGCCTCACAGCTCTTCTCATATAACTGCTCTATAAGGAATCTACTTTTATGTAAAAGTTTAATTTTCTGCCAAAAGACTATGTTTAGTTGAGATGCCATGTTCTGCTAAGTCAGACTGCTGAGGTTTAAGATACTGGATATAAGATTTATGTTCTTCACGATGGATGGCCGTTGATCTTCCAGACTGTCCAAAGGAAGACAAACCACATGGTCAAGGAATCTGGTATATACCTAGAAGGCTGAGTGGAGAAAGCTTGCCTTTAGGTGAAGGAAGAAATGTAGAAATCTTCCTGGCAGGATGAAAGGATACTGATATATTAATAGGTTTTAGACCTTTGGCAGTACATTCATTGAGATTGAGAGCAGTTGATGATGGGCAGGAGAGAGTGACTGAAAGTGGGGAATTGAGCAAACTTGATGTTAATAAGGCTGTGGGACTTGATAATATATCACCATATATTCTGAAGGAATGTGTCAGAGAGTTGACATCTGCCTTGACATATTTTTTTAAGGAGTCTTGCGCTGGGTTGAGTTCAAGGAGTGGAAGGAGGGCAAAATTGTGCCACTTCTTCAGGGAGGCAATAGGACTCAGGCATCAAGTAATAGGCCTATCTGTGTGTCAGGTATTGTGGTTAAGTTGTTGAGAAGCTGGTGAGAACTAGGATCCAGAAGTGGGTTGACAACAATGGTATTATCTCCAATGGACAGCATGGATTTGCTAAAGGAAGGTCATGTTTTATTAATCTACTTATTACAATAAGGTGATGGCTTCCTTGGACAGAGGAGAGGGATACACAGTAGTATGCTTATATTTTGCAAAGGCTTTTGATCGATTACTGCATGATAAGCCGATAGTTAACTTAGAGCGGATGGGGTTGGATATTAGATTAGTGCACTGGATTGGAGACTGGCTATCTGATAGATATCAGCAAGTTGTGTATGGGGAGCAATATCCAGGGAGAGGAAAGTCACTTGTGGTGTATCTCGGTCTCGGGGGGGGGGGGTCTGTTTTAGGTCCATTGCTGTTTAACCTGTATGTTAATGATATTGGCAAAGATTTGGATGATATTCAGTTGTTTGCAGATGATGCAAAGTTGGGACTAACTATGAAGAGTAGAGAAGATGTTGTTGCCTTACAAGAAGACTTGAAAAAAGTGAGTGAATGGGCATGGAAATGGAGATGAGAGTTCAATATTGCAAAATGTAAGGTTTTAAAATTTGGGAAACAAACGTGGGATGTAGAATTTATGCTTGGTGGGGATATATTGTTGGAGCTGGAGGAAATAAGAGATCTTGGGGTGATAGTGGATAAGGATCTGAAATTTAGTGGACACATTGCCAAAATTGTGAGGTCAACACAAAGAATTCTGGGAATGATATAGAGCAGTGGTGGCAAACCTATGGCACGCCCGAGAATTTTGCTGGCACGTCAACAATTTACATGTGATATCCTTTTATACGCTTATAAATTATTCAGCCTTTTTTTTTTTAATTGTTACAATATGTACAAGTTAAATTTTGTTTTACAGGAGAGAGCAGCTATGAAGACATGAATTTGATCGGTGCGGTATTAACAAAAGATCATGTGACCCAAAGACAAATGGAACTGACAGTTTTTGAGTTGAAATGCTAATTCTCTTCAACTAAATTCCATAACATTTGCAACTGTCATAACAACATTCACTATATATTTCTTAGTTTTAAGACATTCACGATGGGGTGTCGTGTATCGTTCCTACAGAACTTCTCAACCCATGATTGGTTTTTATTGCATTGTTTGCATTTGAGCTGGAAGAGGAACTCACACAAGCATTATATGGCATGTTTCAATTCGTGGTAGAATTTTATTTGAAGTTAGCCTCTGTGATCTGTCATAATGACATTGAGAATTTCAAATGCAATCAAACAAAACTTATTCATGTAATTGAAAAATTGGACAACAGTTTTAGTTAGATACTGTGTTTCTGGTGAAACATATGGTTTTGCTTGCCTATGCAGTGCAGTTTCTGTGAGAGGGGTACATGTGATTCATTAGTTAGGCTCCGTTTTTAATCCAGCTGTCTCTAATTGCACTATTTGTTGAGGAATATATTACACAGAGTGCAAAAGCCTCTGTGCCTTATTTAGGGATACAATAAAACTTTTTTCTTGCATCTACGGTATATAATGGGTGTTGGGGAGGGCGTGTTGTTTTTTGTGTGGGAGGTATATATGCAAAACCTTTTAATGCTTTTTTCGTAAAGTGAAATCAGGGGTGCCAGTTATACGCGAGGGCAAGTTAAGTTATATTCGACGGTAAGCATTCGCCAACAAGTCGACATCCTTCTGCAGCTTTCCCTGCTCCGCTGACTTCTATGGTGAGTTACAATATTTATAAATATTTTTAAACATAAATATTTTTCTCACTACCATTTTTTTTTTTTTTCAAACCAACATCACTAAAATCAATTTAATAATGCAATAATCAATTTTAATACTGAATAATATTATAAATTTTTGGTGATCAGAATGGGATATGTCAATGAAACTTACCAGAAGTTAATTTAATGATGTTGGCCTGAGAAAACTACAATATTGCAGTATTAGTCCTGTGATTGATAACTAATTTAAATGCGTACTTTTATATTTGTCGACATGTTACACCGCATACATTAAGTGTATTAATACTCTTAATGATTATGCCATAATTAATTATTAATACTTATTTACTAAAATAAATAGCCAAAAGACTTCACATCGGCGATACATAATTATATAAATTAAGTGGATATTAAATCCAACATTATTTCAAAGCCGACTACAGAAACTACAGACATTTCATGGGAAATTTGACAGAGTTCTTAAGGGAATACACTCGCCAAATTTCCCATGAAAATTCTATAGTTACTGTAGTCGGCTTTGAAGTATTGTTGGATTTAATATGCACTTAATTTATATAATATTAATACTTATGTTTGTTTAATGTATGAACTTTAAAAAAATGGGAACGGTATTTACGAGTAAATTTGTTGGGACAGCCCTCTAATACAGTAAGAATAAATAAAAATACAGTCTATAGAAAAAGAATTGATAACGACTGATCCTTAGGATTTCCTGACTTTTCCCTTTTCTAATCACACGTGCGTTCATTATGCATTTCGCACTGCGCATCTGCTAGTAGGCAGAAATAAGCAGTGGCAAGTGCATTATTGTTGCGTATGTGTACTGTTTTGTTTTTGCTACTGTAAATGGGAATTATAAAGATAATTTAATTTAGGCATATAATAAAATATTGATTTTTTTGAAACTATAAAAAATGCATTTGATTTAAGTTGTGAATTATTTTGTTACAGTTCTACCGGACATGTCTGGCAAAAATAAAAAACAAAAATTATCATGGTCAAGCAGCAGAGAGTTCCAAAACTGGTCGACTGAAGAGTATGGCATGATTAATAAAGCAATATGCGTTTTATGTTCTGGGACAGTTGTGTGCAGAACGTCGTCAGTAAAACAGCATTATGAGAAAAACCATAAATCGCTCCTTGAGAAAAGCAAGGATGAACCGAAAGAATTTATTGCTCAGGCAATTAAAAATATGAATATCCAGTCAACAACCCTAATGAAATTTATTGGCATTCGTTCAAATATAACTGCTGCTAGTTTTTTTTTTGCTTCAAATGTAATTGCTAAACACGGGAAACCTTTTAGTGATGCGGAATATACAAAAGAAGCATGGTTAAAATGCGCACCAGTTCTCTTTGAAGATTTTGAAAACAAGGAAAAAATTATTCAGGCATATCTTTTATTCAAAGAATAAAAGATATGCCTTTGGCTAGAAACACGGTGAAAGATAGAATCATAGCAATGGCTAAAAATATGACTGATCAGCAAAAAACAGATATAAAATCTTCTGGTTTAATTTCTCTTTGTCTTGATGAGAGTACTGACATAACTGGATCAGCTCGTTTAGCAATTTTTATTCGTTATTGTGTTGGGAATAATGTCAAAGAAGAATTGATAAGTTTAACATCATTAGCAACAACAACAAAAATAGATATTTGCAATGCAGTTGTAAATGCACTTGCTGAAAGAGATATAGATCCCTCCAAAATTGTATCAGTAATTACTGATGGTGCTCGCAGTATGACTGGAGAGGAAAATGGGTTCGTCAATTTATTTACCAAATATATTGGACATTCAGTTCTGGGTTTTCATTGTATTATACATCAGCAGGTTTTATGTGCAAAGGCTAGTTTCAAGCCACTGGAAGATATTATAAGCATTGTAACAAAATTGGTCAATTTTATATCGGCACGCGCTTTAAATAAACAAAAATTTATAGAATTATTAAGTGAGGTAAACTCGGTGTACAATGGTTTACGTATGTACAACAACATCCGATGGTTAAGTCGTGAGAAAGTTCTTCAAAGATTTGTTGAGTGTTTAGATGAAGTCAGACTTTTTTTACATAATGAGAAAATCATTGAAAAATACAATCAATTAATGAACGTCGAATGGATTTCGAAATTAACATTTTTTTAGTGATTTGTGTTTACATTTAAATGATTTAAATGTTAAACTGCAAGGTGTTAACAAGACAATTATTGCCATGTTTGATTTAATCTAAGCATTCGAAGCTGAATTACCAATTTTTAATCATGACGTCATTTCCAATACCTTCCGATATTTCCCAATTACAAAAAAAGTCTTTGCAGATCTAGAATCCCATGAAAAAACAGTCAAGTTAAATTGACAAAAGAGTTTTCTACAGTTATTCAGCCGATAATCAACGAATTTTCTTCAAGATTTACGCAGTTCAGGCAATTTGCAGAGACATCAAAATTTATTTTACATCCAGAAACAACATCAGCAGTTAAACTCAATTTGGAGATTTTCGAGTGGCTGAATTTGGAAGATATAGAAATGCAACTAATCGATTTTCAATATAGTTCTATATGGAAACAAAAGTTTGTCAATTTGAGAAATGACTTGGAAGTAATGGAAAATGATCGATTATTGGGGGCAATTAAAAACAATGCAGAAGAGGAAATATTGAGAACTTGGAATGCCATTCCTGAAACCTTTTGTTGTTTAAAAAAACTAGCGATGGCTATATTATCAATTTTCTCCTGTACATATGCTTGTGAGTCATTATTTTTTTAAATTAATTTTATAAAAAACAGTTTAAGAAATAGAATAACTGATGAATCTAGTTCCGCGTGTGTATTACTAAAAGTGACAAAATATGAACCTGATATAAAGCATTTGGCATCTAATGTATAACAGCAAAAATCTCAGTAATAATTCAATATATTGATATTGATAAATTAATAAATTGATAATAGGTTGATATTGATTTTGTATATGACAATGTGTATGTCAAATTATGTATTCATTATTATGAAATTCTATATTAATTTTTAAACTTGTCTGTATAAAATACTGCAATTAATTTTGTATTAATTAATGTTAATTAATTAGTGCTGTATTAATTAGCAATTTGATTTGTAAATTTTTGGCACGTGCCAGCACGTCAGCAACTCGATTTGTAAACTTTTTGGCACGCTGACATAAAAGGGTTCGCTACCACTGATGTAGAGGACACTGACTTGTAGAAATAAGGAGATTCTTGTTCCATTGTATAAGGCTTTGATTAGGTCAAAATGGACTTCTGTGCACAGATTTCGTCACCTCATTTTTCAAAAGGATGAAGAGATGTTGGAAAAGTCCAAAGTTGACTTACTAAGGTAGTTTCTGATCTCTGGAATGTTGAATATGAGGAAAGGTTGAGAAGATGCAATTTACAGAGTCTAGTGGAAAGGAGGAAGAGGGATGATATGATAGAGACCTACAAGTTAGTAAGGGGTTGTTATAGGATCACTGCAGGAGAGGTTTTACAGCAAATGGTGGGAAGATCAGGGTTGAACCAGAGGATATCCCTGGAAAAGCTGTATAAAGAGAGAGTGAGAACAGGTTTTTTGCATTCAGAATTGTCAATGATTAGAATGCCATGCCTTAGAGTGTAGTGTTTGCAAAAAAATTGAGTGTGTTTAAGACACAGTATAATAATAATATAATAATTCATAAATTCCTTAAATATACAGGATCGGATATCAGTGATATTTTCAGGAGATCTATAAACTGGTGGCATAAATCTGTTAAATGTTTTCTTGATAAAGGATTGATTAAAGCCATTTCTCATTAAAAACAGATTTGATATAATTCAATTCTTGCTGTAAGAGATCTTCAGTAGAACATATATTATGAGCATGATGTACTAAAGTGTTAATGGTTCCAACTTTTTTGACTGGGATGGTGATGAGAAGTAGCATGGATATAACAATTGGTATGAGTTTTACTTTTCTAAAAACTAAAATTGTAAACAGGCTACTTGGTTATTTTTCTCCTCATCTAAGGTAAATTGAATTCTCAGATGCAGCATATTTATTTTTGAAACAAACAGTTCTTTCCGTCTTTCCATCCACACTATCTGTACTACATCATAGGTTTAGAAGAAATGTCTTTAATGAGACAATTTTCAAAATATTCCATGTAGTAATTGGCAAGAGTAGGGGAGATAGGACTAGCCATAGCTGTGCCTTCAACCTGTTACTATAATGTCTTGTATGCTAAAATAACCAGAGTGGATTCCTAAGTCATAAAGCTTGATAATATCAAGAGGAAAATCTTGTATAAGTAAATTAATAGTATCTATCAAAGGAATCCAATCTGGATATTTCAGTGTTGAAGACAGTATTTTGTATTTTTGTTATATAACAGGTAAGAGAATGAATGACTATGGAAGGATGACTTTAATCAATGGTGATGGAAGAAAGGCGATAGAAGCAAAAGAAATAGTTGAGTTGCTGGGTGATCACTTTGCAAAGGTGTATCATCCAGGTGGAGATTTTACAGTTGCTGAAGTGACAGAGTCCGATGTTGGAATTGAGGTGGATGAACAGGAAGTTCTCAGCATGTTGAAAAATATCAATGTGAATACAACAGTGGAACTGGATGGCATGTTAGCCCATGTACTAACATGCACATCCAGCACATGCCACTGGATGTGCATGAGAATTGGCAGTGCCACTAATGAAATTGTTCAATCTAAGTCTCAACTAAAAAAAAGAGCAAAAGTTCAGACGGCATACTGCAAAAGTTGGTGAAATCAAATAATTACTTGGATGTTGGAAAACATGTTAACAAGTAAAGATAGACAGACAGAAAGAGAAGGGGAGCAGGTTGTTATCTCTCTTTAGAAGGCTATGATTTGGTCACCTGGATTTATTAGCATCAGGAGATAATAGACAGGATTCAGACAAGTAAACAAGTTAGTGATAGGTTGGTCGAATGCTCCTTATATGGATAGGTTACAAAAACCGTCACTACTGACACGATAGTGATGGTTTTTGAAATTAATTATTTTATTCTAATTTATTTTATTTTCCATTGTTGTTATTGTACTGAAGATGCCTACAATAAGTTTCCATCTTTAATTTAAAAAAAAAAAAAAAAAATGCCAGTCTTGCAGAGAAGTGGTCAGGGATTGTTTGAGAAAAGCATTGTCAGGGAATTAAAAAATTAAAAAAAAAAAAAAAAGGTGATCAGCTTGCTTGTGAACAATACACAGCACAGGCAAGAAAGGTGACTAGTACAGGATTATTCAAAAGTCCGTGAAATATTTCAAACATTCAC
This sequence comes from Typopeltis vanoorti, assembly GCF_054136105.1. Lineage (NCBI taxonomy): Eukaryota > Metazoa > Arthropoda > Arachnida > Uropygi > Thelyphonidae > Typopeltis > Typopeltis vanoorti. The sequence continues at coordinate 51,553,697 of NC_143555.1, read as the reverse complement.
CACTAATGAATTACAATACAGGTACTATATTTTATTACACTGAAATGAAAGTAAACTGTCCAAATTTTTTTTTTTTCCATTAACCCCACAAATGCTCAATATGTCCATCTTTGTTGATGCAGCACACATCAAGTGAATAATCCATTTTATCCTACACCCATGTGAGCATGTTACAATCAATCAGTGATACGATTGCAAAGTTCCATGAAATTAGCAGGGATTAGTGGACACAAGGACATCCTTCACGAATCCCCACAAGAGAAAGTCACATGGAGTTAAATGCAGTGACCAGGAGTGGCCACCACATTAATGTGTTGTCATCTAGACATGTGCATTCTATCCAAAGTTTCAGTAAGTTTGTGTTAAGGCACCTTTGCACTTCAATGTGGTAATGAACTAGACAGTCATCTTGTTGATAGATGTAGTCATCACTGTTTTCATTAAGCTGTTGCATTAGCTAGTTCTCCAACATGTCCATATACATCATCCCTGTGATGGTGGGCTCTGCAAAGAAAAATGGCCCATACACCTTCACCTTCAAAATTGTGCAAAAGACATTCACCTTTTGGCAAGTCACACATGCTCAGTGACTGTTGGGACTTGCTGATTCATATTCCACACATATGAAAAGCTGCTTTGTTGTTAAAGATGAACATAACCATCAATTTCAAACCTCTCCTATAAGTCCTTGCAGAAATTAAGATGAACTTCTTTTTCATTAACACTGACCAAGTATCTCAGGAGCAGTGGTTAAAATATTGGAAAATTGGTTAAAGGTAAAATTCCAGAATAGATCCTGCCTTAGTAATTTACTCACTTTTTATAATAGTGACAATAGAATTAGATGAAGGAAATGGCTAGATCATGATACTAGTGCTGGATTTTGCAAAATCATTTTACAGAATGCTTCATGGAAAACTATTGTGTATGTTAAAGCAAATTGATATTATTATTATATCACGTGACACCTCCAAGGAGTCCAAGACTTGTCGAGGGAGGGCACCTATTCTACAACTCTCTGTCTCCTCCACTCAGTCCACCAACTACAGCTAACCGCATCATCTACACCAACACCATCTACTGCTCACCACCACTAGTATTTTCACAAACAATTGCAAACATCCATGCCCACAGTGGGATTCGAACCTGCAGCCTATTGACTGGAGAGCAGATACACTAAACCACTCAGCCAACCAGGCCGGCAATAATATATGGATATGAAGCTGTTATCGTGAATAGGGGATGGCTGACAGATGCCAGAGAGTAGTATATGGTGGAGTGGAATCTAGGCAAATTGGGGAGACTAGTGAAATGCCTCAAGAATGTGTACCAGGGCCATAGCTCTTTAATTTGTATATTAATGATATAGGAATGCTTTAAAGAGTGGATATTCAGTTTGCTTATAATGCAAAACTGGGGAGGGCAATAGTTAATCAAGGTGATCTAGATATCCTCCAGAATGATTTAAGGGAGGTTATTATTCCTTCTCTAATAAGGCTAGCCACATCTTAACTACAGTGCACAGATTTGGTCACATAGGTTTTGTGGTGATCAGGAGTTGGTGGAGAGGATCCTGTGATGAGTGACAACTATGGTGAAGTCTGTGGAATGCTTCCTATAAGGATAGATGAAATGTCTGGGTCGCAAAGTTTAGTTGACAGGAAGAAGAGAGGGAACATGATAGAAACTTTATAAGTTACCAAAGAGGTTCTATAAGATTAGCACAAAAGAAATTTTCAATGCATGTTGAATAGGAAGAGAATGTGGAGTCACTCTTGGATGTTGTGCAAGAGTGTGAACTAGATTTTTGCTTGGAGAGTGGTAAATAAGTGGAATGGATTTCCAGACGTGGGGTTTTTCATCTCTTGAAACAGGCAAACCAGCCAGAAAAACACATGAGATTTATAGACATAATACACTGACCTCATAGCCTTAATTGCCTTGGCTGTAATTCAAATAAACTAACCAATCAGCCAGACCAGGGGCTGGAAGTGCTCTGACAGTGAATGAGGTTGAAAGGTATTGTGTGAATAAATGTTAGCATGGGTCTCCCACAGTGAGTCTTCTTACTCCATATAACAATAATAATAAATGTGGTCCCTTAGATTTTCAGGTGATGAACATTTGGTAAAGAGATTATGGAGACAGATTACCAAAAAAAAAAAAAAACTATAGGAATATTGATATGGTCAGCAGTTATTTGAATGTAGAGAATAACAATTTAGACATGAATATATGAGATTGAATTGTGGAATATGAAATAATAGGCATATGTATGTATTAGAAGGATCAAAATAGAATTGCAGTACATAGTGAGGCTAGTGATGTGGTAGTTGATGACCTGGGATTTTAAGAATACCAACAGTGGTTAACTTCTTCATAAAACAGGTGGTAGACAGTTTTCATCCCCCAGGATGGAATCACCACATTGCTTATTAGAGACCTGAAGCGGCTTTGAAGAGTAGCTTGATCTCTAGAGGAGGGCTCCCAGATTATCTAACCCCAATCCCATGCTCACTGCTAATGTATGTAGGTTTATGAAGTCTTGAGCATGGGATTTACCTTAAAAAATAAAAACAAATAAAAAAGTAACGTAATAAATTAAGTCAATGATTTTAGAATTCTTCACTTTTCTCATATTTATTGACTGTTTGTATGATTTTCAGTTGTCATATTATTCTTGCAGATAGAATGCTGAACTGTTACCAGAATGCACTAAGATAATGTCTACAACATCCAAAGTAATTTTTGGATCATCTGTTGTTGTTACTATAAGTATTATTGGACATGTGGTCTATAATCAATATTCTGAGCGCAGTAAGCTGCATGAAGGAGTTATAAGAGACTTCGAAAGACAACAGATGAAGAACTCTTCAAATATGCATACTTCTAACAAGCAAATAAATTATAAAATAAAAACTTAATAATAAGGTAATGATTATGAAGTAAATAAACTTGGCTTCTGATTTCATTTTACTTCATATTCTATTCTATTCTATGATTTCCTATAGCATTCTCAAAATTAATATTAAAAGTATCACAATCAGCATTTAGACATTTGCAGTGTTCGTTGTTATCTTGTAGCAATATTTTGATAAATTAATGAATTCATTGCAGCTACTCATCATCTGCACTAAACTTATTAACTTAATAATATTGTACAAAACGAAATAAAACTAAATTTGTAAGTATTAAACTAGATTGAAAAGTGATTGCATTCATGAATAATGTATTTTTATGAGATTCTTATTTCATTATATCAGACATGTTATGGAATTTGCTTTACTTCAGCAACAGTAAGAACATTGTACATGTTACATTATAAAGGTTAAGAACCAGTTGCTGCTTTCCAGCTATTGCTAACAATTTACAGTATTAAAAAAAAAATAAATAAATAAATCATTTTCAGTTAAAATTGAATTTCATGGACAAATATCATTGAAAATCGTCTTCCACATGTATCAAAATCTGTTTTTTAACAAACATATTAAAGTTCCATCAACCACTAAGCTGGCCATGAGTGATTTTATCTGTCATACAAAATATGGATGCAAAGTGCACCAGTGAAATAACGATTATTTCCATGGTGAAGTTAATTGATGGCCTTGTGTTGGCAGAGTGGTTAGCACACTAACTGTCTGACCAATGGGTTACAGTCTTGAATCATGGAATTCTGCATTGAATAGTTTGTAAATCTCTTTAGTTAGGAGATGAATTTCATCTCCATCTTTTCATCTCTCTCTCTCTTTGGTGTCTAAAGCAAGGTTTCTGGATTGTGTCAAAAAAAAAAAAAAAAAATATATATATATATATATATATATAAAATTATTATCTGCCCACCATGGAGACTCATTGTGGGAGGTACACACTATCAAACACAAAGCTCATCCAACTGCACCTTAATCTGATTCAATGTGTCTACATTCACAACACTCAGGCAATGTATTCCACTCCAAACAAAAAAACCTGCCCTCCACTCCTTTGCTCACACCCTCCTTTTCAATTTCCTGCAATGACTTAATGTTCTATCCTCCCTCTCCCATTCTATGAAAAATCTCTTCCATGTCAACCTGATAACAACCCCTGACTAGCTTATATGTCTCAAATATACCCCCACCCTCTTCCTATTCATGAGAATTTGCAGTTTACATTCTCTCAATCTGTTCTCATACTCCACATTCCAAAGACCATCGACCACCTTGGTGAATCTTCTCTGGATCCTTTGTAACATATTCTCATCACCAGGATAACTCAGTGACCAAATTTGTGCACAGTAATCCATATGAGACTTGATCAAGGCCCTATACAATGGCATCATAAACTCTTTGTTCTGCACATTAGGGATAACATTTCTCTGCATCACTGCCTTTATCCGATATGACGTTTTACAATTGGTGTAATGTAGCCCTGAATTTCAGGTCCTTGTCTACCATTACTCCTAGATCTCTCATTTCCTCTACCTCCTTTAAAGTGTCTCCACCAAGTGTATGCTTTACATCTCATTGTTGCTTAGTAAATTTCAAAATGCTACACTTTGCAACATTGAACCGATAATTCCACTTACCTGCCCATTCATGCAATCTATTTAAGTCCTCCTGTTAAGGCCATAATCTGCTTGACTCTGCATTGCTCTCCCCAATTTTGCATCATCTGCAAACACTGCATATCACCAGTTTAACCCATCCCAATATCGTTAATGTACAGATTGAACAAAAATGGTCCCAAAATTTGGTCGATTGGTGGAGTCTCTGCTACTAATTGCTTGCAAAAAGTTAAGCAAGTTTGAGCGCGATTAGTAGTTGGAAGGGGTCAATTGTTCAGTGCTGTTGGCACACTCTCCCTCGATGAGTCTTTGGACTCCCTGGAGGTGTCACATAATAATAAATTGATCCATGCAGATACCACTAATGACTTTCCTCTTTTGGGATACTGCACTCCCATATACAACTTTTTGATACCGATCTGACAGCCAGTCACTGATCCAACTCAGAAGTCTGTTATCCAGTACCATCTGTTTCAATTTATTTAATGTGTGGCAGTTCATCAAAAGCTTTTGCAAAAATCTAAGCATTTACTAATGACCACTCCAAATATGCAGTGAATATAGTAAGTCCCCTGAGTAATTCTGACCACAACTTAGTGCTTATCTCCTCCCCCATGCAACAACGCCTACACAGTTACTCCCACACAAGAGTAGTTTGGCATTATAATAGTGCCAAATGGGACAGTCTCCGAGACTATGCAGTGAATATAGTAAGTCCCCTGAGTAATTCTGACCACAACTTAGTGCTTATCTCCTCCCCCATGCAACATCACCTACACAGTTACTCCCACACAAGAGTAGTTTGGCATTATAATAGTGCCAAATGGGACAGTCTCCGAGACTACTATGCTTCATTCCCATGGTTAGACTATTGTTTCCAGTCTTCCATTCCAGACATATGCACTGAACGCATCAGCAAAGTGATCCTTGCTGGCATGAAAGCATATATTCCCCACACTACTCAGACCTGCCATCCCCTAACTAAATACTGGTTCTCCAAAAAATGTGCGAAGGCAGTACAAATAAAAAATCAGGCATACCACAACTGGCTCAAATCAAGAACCCCATCCTCATTCAGTGCCCACACTGAAGCCCGAAACAAATGCAAGAAAACTATCAATACTTCCAAAACAGATTTTGAACTGGCAAAAAGCAGGAAGCTTGCAGCCTGTCCAAACAGAAGCCGTGCCTTTTGGTCCCTTTCCAAGGCAGTTGGCCGTAACTTTTGTCCTACATTATTCCCACCTCTTATCATACCCAGATGGCTCATTTGCAACATCACCCATAGAAAAAGCTAACCTCCTGGCATTACACTTTGCCTCCAATGCACACATAACTGACAATGGCAAATGCCCTCCAGTCATTCCAACTGCCCAACATACAATGTCCCCTATATCCTTTTGCCAAAAAAGACATCTCAAACCTGCTGTCTAAATTAGACACAAAAAAATCTTCTGACCTAGACGGAATTCCTCCAATTATTCTGAACATCTGTGCATCTGAACTAACTCCTATCCTATGTCACCTGTACACACACTCTTACTTCACTGGTATATATCCCAAAACCTGGAAACTGGCCTATTCAACCCATTCCTAAAAAGGGTGACAAATCACTGCCATCTAACTACTGCCCTATCTCACTCACCTCAGTCCTATCTAAAGTAATGGAGAAAACCATCAACTCTCAAATCCTAATCTACCTTGAAGGTACTCAGCTATTAAGTGACCACCAGTATGGATTCTGCCAAAGCCGTTCAACAGGAGATCTACTCTAATACATCACCCATCACTGGACAAGCGCTATGGAGAAATTCGGCAAATCCCAAGTAGTTGCACTTGATATCTCTAAAGCCTTTGACAGAGTCCGGCACAAAGGCTTACTAAGCAAACTCCCATAATTTGGACTGCCTCAGGACTTCTGCAGATGGATTGCCAGCTTCCTGTCTGGATGCACACTCTGTGATGGTAGACGGCTCCCTATCATCTCAATCCAACTAATGCCGGGGTCCCTCAAGGCTCAGTTCTCTCACCGTCCCTCTTCCTTCTGTATATCAATGACCTACTTCAGTTGACCTCTAACCCAATACATAGTTTTGCAGATGACAGTACACTACATTCCTCCCTTTCATTTGACAAACCCTACCCCACACAACTCACTTCAACCCACAGAACATCAACCACCACTGCCCTTAATTCTGACCTCCAAGCCATCCTCCAATAGGGCTCAGACAACCTTGTCAACTTCAACGCTAGTAAAACCCAGTTCTGTCTTATTTCTCACAAAAAAGAACCATTTTCTCCCAGCATTGTTTTCGATAACACTCAAATTCACAGACAAGGTGAAATTTCTCTTCTCGGAATTACCTTGACATCAAGCCTCTCCTGGCATAAACACATCACAACCATTGCATCCTCAGCTTCCAAAAAACTAGATTTTCTCTTTCGCTCAAGACGCTACTTCACCTCTAAACAGCTGTTAACACTATACAAGTCACAAATCTGCTGAGCTCTCGAATACTGCTCTCACATCTGGAGTTGGGCTCCAAAAAGCTCCCTCAAAATGCTTGACTCAATACAGAGGAGAGCAATTAGACTAATAAATGACCCATCCCTTACCAACTCGCTCCCCCCACTTTCACATAGACGCTTGGTCTCTGCAATCTGTATATTCTATAAATACTTTCACATTAAAGGTTCATCTGAAACAACAGCAATAATTCTCCCACCCTGTACCAAGCCCATTGGAACACATACAGCTGCCGCCCAACATCCTTTTACAGTACACTTTGAAATCCACAGAACAAGTTTCTTCTCCTCATTTATCCCTTCTACTGCAGTACTGTGGAACAGTCTTCCCCCTGACATGTTTCCCAAGGAATACAATATACAGGCGTTCAAATCAAATGTAAACAATTTTCTCATTTCACAACCCATCACCCATATATGGTACTGACGTACTATAGGTTGACCAGCCAACCTCCTATATATGGTCCCAACATAAAAAAAAATTTTTTTTTTAAATAATAAATAAAATGCATCTCTCTCTCTTTGTCCAAAACATTTGTCATCTAGTTATAGTACATAAGTAAGTTAGTAAAACATGATCTCCCTTTAACAAACCCATGCTGACAACCACTGAAAATACTGCTGTTATCACATTTCAGTATCTCATAGTTCTCACCAATCTCTCTAGTACCTTTACTACAATTCCAGATATATAGATTGGCCTATAATTTGTAGCCACTGCCCTATCTACCTATATGCAATGGAAGTAATTAAAAAAAAAAATTCCAGCTCACTCATGTACTATTGGTTTACATCCTGTGTTGGCTGAAGTGACAAAAAAATGCAGCAGGAAAAGATTTCTGGTCTTGTTTTTAGTAAAATATAAAGTAAAGCAAACAAATTTGTGCACAAAATTACATTCATGATCAGAGCTCAAAAATACACTTATGCATGGCAAGTAGAACTCTATCCAACTTTTCAAACCACATAATATTGTTGGTATTGCCATAACTTTAAAAAATTTTGCACAAATTAACTCTTTCTAGTTTTGCCTTTTGTTCATCTTATAGTACCACCACAAATAGCTTGAAAATCATTTTCCAAATCAAAGATTCTCCTCAAATTGCAAGTTGTATATTAATGTCAATATACAGAGCTTAATTTTGGTCCAAATGAAATTTGTTTTTATCTCCAAACTTACATCAACCCTGATTAACTGAATTCCAACTTGTAAACTTTTTGATCATCAAGCTCATGTTTCTCAACGTTTCTCAACTACATCTTCCGAGATTCTTTTCACCTTAATAGAGAAATTTGTGCATATCTTTCCTCTAGTATCATGTCTTATATGGAGTCCTTTCTAATTCTTTATTTACTGGCTTAAAATTTCCTTCCCTCACTTGGTGCATTTTGAAAGGTGAAAGATTTGTGGAAAGAGAGTGAAACTGGTGAACATACATATAAGTATTTTGAGGGCTTGTGTCAGAAGTGTGAAGAAGTACAACAATGAATGGTTAAATGGCAAAAGGCAGGAAAATTCATTTAAGAATGTTGGTAAGATTATTGTTGAAAGTAAGGTAGTGGGAGGCAGGCAAAGGCAAACAAGGTATGATTGAAAGTGTGAAGGAAAAGATAGAAGATGAGGAGAATGGTAAGATGGTAATGAATGAGATAGCATGCATATGTGAAGTCCTGCAACATGGTAGGAGAAACATCGAGTGAGTAGTATGGCAGTGCAACATAAGAAGTGATGTCCAAAGTAGGCAAAAAAAACTGTGAAAGAGCAAAAGAGGAGTGAAGAGACAGTTACGTATGAAGATTTCATGATAAGAAAATTGCTCAAGAAGAGTGTGATGAAATCATGTTTCCTGTGGCAAAGTTCAAGGATGTTAGTGATACTCTTAGGATGCAAAGTATAAAAGTGAAAGAAATTCGTTCTAAGAGAGAGATCCATTAGGGTAAGCGCAGTGAATGCCGGTGTTTGTTTCTGCTTCTCTTTCATGCTCCAATCTTTGTAAATTGAATCACTTTATTATAACTACTTTTAAAATGTGCTCAGGTTAAACATCTTTCCTGTAAAAAAAAAAAAAAGCAGACTTTTTAATCATCGAAATCAATCTAGTGATTCCTGAAAAACTAGTGTTTTAAAATTTCCATACTGTTGGTCAAACTGTACTAGAAGAACAAAGGTCATAACCATTGTCACAATATAATCCTTTGACTCCATGTGCTGCAATGCCAACTTCATCTAAATGGTACCTGCCTAATAATCCTCTTCAGGATCATCAGTCAAGTCATGTCTGCTATAAACTTCAAAAGTTACAAAGGTAAGATACACAAAACCAACTTACTGTGATGTTCTTTGGAATGCTGTGAACGTTATCATCCTGCATGTATTGGTATTGCAGAATCTAATTTTACAAAAATCTCAAAGGACAAGAATGTTGAATGGAAATGCATAGTTGTAATAATGCTTCTTCAAGAAATGATAATAAAGCTATAGATAAACTAAATACTAGCATCAATGGTTTAACTAAGGCTTTAAATAAAGATGATGAGGAAGCAGATTCAGACTTGAGAATTTTCCTAAGAAACTTCAGGGATCAGATATTAGAAGATCTAAATGCTATTAAAGTAGAAATTAAAGCAGATAACTGCATTAAGAAGGGAATTGGAAGAATTATTTAAAGCTGAAAAAATGATTTAAAGTAATTGCTGGAGTACAGATTTGCATGCATTCAGGATTTGAAGAATAAAGCTAAATGCAATGAAAAACTAACTAAAAACAAGGATTTGTCTAATAAAAATGCAGAACTAACAAATGAAAATAAATTATTCAAGGTACAAATGGATGAATTGAAATGAGAAGTCAGTGAAATTCAGCAGTGTCCCTGTTTGAGCAGTATTGAAATAAACAGTTTACCAGAAGCTCATAATGAAACTAGAACCGAAAAAAAATTGTTAAACATACTTGGAGTTGAAAGGAATACATTGAGCATGCCCACAAGAATACCCACCAACAGAAATCAAGCCAGTTGTCATCCAATTAGTGAACAAATATATTAAAAGTAAATGGATGGTAGAAGTAAAACTCAACAAAATTACAGTTTAACAGTTTGATGAACAGTTAATGCCAGTGCCCATCTATATAAATTACTAATTGAATAAATAAACTTAATAAGCAACTTCTTTATCAAGCAAAGCAAAAGAGAGCAATGTTGAAAGTTTATTTTTCACTTGGTTAGAGTATAATAAATTTAGTTTAATCCTTTATCCAAGTGTGAGCAAACAAAGTTTGTGCCTGAAAGTATCTTCAGGACTGGGGTAAGGTGGTACAACACCAGGGCAACTCGTTGCAAAGGTGGAGCAAGCTACCAACACTCCTGTCTCAGTATCTCCTATAATGCAAAACACATCTCCTTGCGGATATGTCTAATGTTATGCATTAAGGGAAGGGCCACTACCCAGACTAGTTTCGACCTTTATTGAGGTCTCTTCAGTGGGAGCCAGGCCCAAGCTGAGATACCAGGCAGAAGCATTCGCAGGTCGTCTTTACCTATAGGAGTTGCCAAATGGTGTGCCACCCTTTTTTAATAAATTACTCTGGATTTAGAGAAAGATGTTGAAAGTTTCTGCCTGGTATCTCAGCTTGGGCCTAGCTCCCACTGAAGAGACCTCAATAAAGGTCAAAACTAGTCTGAGTAGTGGCCCTTCCCTTAATGCATAACATTAGACATATCTGCAAGGAGATGTATTTTGCATTATGGGAGATACTGAGACAGGAGTGTTGGTAGCTTGCTCCACCTTTGCAACGAGTTGTCCTGGTGTTGTACCACCTTACCCCAGTCCTGAAGATACTTTCAGGTGCAAACTTTGTTTGCTCACACTTGGATAAAGGATTAAACTAAATTTATTATACAAAAGAGAGCAAATGGAGCAGTTAAGTATTTGTGGGTAAGAGACAGTAAATTGTTTGTAAGAAAGGATGACAACACAAAAGTAATATGGATAAAAACTGACGACCTCGCAAAGAAGATGGTAAAATCTAAATGCTAATCTGTGAACAACTGAAACATTGCTGACCCAAATGGATAAAGAGAGCATATGAATGGTTTAGATCTTGGTGTGACTTGACAGTTTTTTTTTTTTTTTACAGTTGACACTGTATAAAATACAATAATCCAATCTCTGTAAAAAACGTTTTTTGGTGAAATTAAGGTGAAACTTCAATGATTTAATATTACTTTTATCAGAAATTGAATGATATATAGATGTACTAGTGTTAAGTGAAATATGGATAAAAAACTTGAAATTTATCAATATTTTCTTCTTAATTATGATACTTATTATTATGACTATCATAATTATAATTGCTCAGGCAGATTAATTCTGTATACTAAGAAAAATACTTTTCATTTTCATAACATGAAATCACATATGCATAGTGCTGAAACTTATGATTTGTGACACAGCAATAAATACATTCATATTTGCCATATACCATGCACATGATGGTCCAGTTGGTATATTTCTAACAGAGTTAAATAATATCCTAAAGATCTTGATATCAAAATTGGAGATGTTAATGTCAGCTCTTTGCTTTATGCGGATGATGTTATACTTCTAAATAAATCCGCTACAAGTCTGCAAGATTCTCTGACTAAATTGAATAGCTGTTGTAATAGATATGGTATGAAGGTCAGCAGTAAAAAGACAAAGACAATGAAAATAGGCAGAATCATTGAAAATGTCAACTGTGTTGTGAATGGAGAACCTGTGGAACAAGTAAAACATTTCAGCTACTTAGACACAATTTTTACTGAAGATGGTAAACTAAATATAGAAATAGACAACAGAATCAGCAAAGCTGGTATCGTGGGAAGTCAATTGAATAAATTCATATGGAATAAGAAAGAAATTAGTCGGAAGACTAAATTAGCTGTATACAAGACTGTGTCCAAACCAATTTTAACTTATGGATCTGAGAGCTGGGTCAGAAGTAAAACACTTGACCAAAGACTAGAGACCGCAGATATGAGAGTCCTGAGAAAGATTAGAGGCGTGAACAGATGGCATCAATGGCAATATCATATTAAAAATGAGGATATTAGGAAAGAACTTGACATTGTCAGCATCCAGGAATGCGTTAGCAGAGCTAATCTCAGATGGTATGATCACTTAAATAGAATGGGAGAGGAAAGATTAGCAAAACAAGTGTTCTCTGCCAGGTTGGCAGGAAAACGACCCAGAGGAAGACCAAGATATAGGTGGATTGATACGGTACAAAGTGCCTTAGACGATAGAAATATAAGATCTGATAATGTTGGAGTCTTGACAAGTAACAGACTGATTTGGAGGAAAACTGTAGATAGGAAGTTAGTAATGATGTAATTTTTTCATGTAGTACTGTCATATCCTGTACACCCCTTGAGGGTACATGGCAGGAATTTGATGATGATGATGATGAAGATCTTAAAACATGATAATGTTATATTATAAATTAAAGATGCCTAGAAGTTATATTACATTGCATTCATCCTTTATCCAAGTGTAAGCAAACAAAGTTTGTGCTTGAAGTCATTTCATAACTGGGCTACTTGTATATAGAGGCTAATAACCACATCATTTGCCTTAGTATCACATAATGCAATGCACATATTCTTTCTTTTAGTGTTACATGGTGATCAGCATTCATTTTAGAAATTATGGACTTTACAACTGTGTTATAAATAACTCTTAATATCCTGACGTTTCGATCTTCATATTAAGATCATCATCTGGAGCATATACAAATATACAGGACAAGCTAAGTTACATTGCATAGTAAGCTAGAGAAACAATGAATCAATCACAAGTTATTCTACTGGCATGACTTCTAGTGTAAAAAAATAATAAATAATTATTTATAAACTACATCAAGCTAAATTCTATTTCTGATAGTAACAATGATATCCTGCTTTTAGCATTTAAATTGTTATTTTTGATTTAGGATCCTGGATTTTCTACAGTCCTGTTTATAGTTTCTTTTAGAGAGGAAGGTTCTGTGGGTCGAATATATGCCTTCCATATGTTTGGGATTTGTAGACCATCATTATTGTTCAGTTTGGGGTGGTTGGTAATAATCTCACAGGCTTCCTTAAATTTGCATTCATACCATGTTTTGGTGTGATGTAGACAACTATGTTTTTCCAGTCAATTCTATCTAAGGTGTTCAGGGCATGATCCGAAAGGCCAGCTTCACCATAATTATTATATTTGATGTGTCATTTATGTTCTTTTTTTCTGATAGGAATTGTGTCCTGTTTCTCCTATATATGCTATGTTACAAGTGCAATAAATACGCCAGCGGGGAGAGTGAGTCTTTGGATAAGTTGTGAGTAAGCTTTTTAATTTTGCAGGAGGTTTAAAGGTGGCTTTCAGGTTGTATTTTTGTAGTATTCTGTTTATTTTATCTGATGTCCCTTTAATGTAAGGAATGGTTATAGTTTATTGGTTTGACTTTGGTTTTTTACTGAGGTCTTGTAGAGAATTTTGTTCATGGTGTTTTGGCTGTACCCATTTTTTTGAAAAGTATTGCTGATAACTTTAAATTCATCTTTTCGTCTCAATACTTTTCAAAAAAAATGGCTACAGCCAAAACACTATGAACAAAATTCTCTACAAGACCTCAATAAAAAACAAAGACAAACCAGACTACAATAAAACTATAACCATTCCTTACATTAAAGGGACATCAGATAAAATAAACAAAATACTACAAAAATACAACCTCAAAGCCACCTTTAAAACCTCCTGCAAAATTAAAAAGCTTACTCAACTCATCCAAAGAGCCATCCCCTCTGCTGGCCCACCCTGGAGTATACCGTATTTATTGCACTTGTAACATACCATATATACGAGAAAGAGGACGCACAATTCCTATCAGACAAAAAGAACATAAGCGACACATCAAATACAATAATTATGGTGAAGCTGGGCCTTTCAGATCATGCCCTTGAACACCTTACATAGAATTGACTGGAATAGCACTAATTATCCACATCACACCAAAACATGGTATGAACACAAATTTAAGGAAGCCCATAAGATTATTACTAACCACCCCAATCTGATCAATAATGATGGTCTAAAAATCCCAAACATATGGAAGGCATATATTTGCCCCACTGAACCTTCCTCTCTAAGAGCAACTATAAACACAGAACTGTTGAAAATCCAGGATCCTAAATCAAAAATAACAATTTTAATGCCAAAAGCAAGACATCATTGTTACTATTTGTAAGAAAGAATGTGTATTCATGTTATCAGAAATAGAATTTAGCTTGATGTAGTTTATAAATAATTATTTTTTTTTCACGAGAAGTCATGCCAGTAGAATAGAATAACTTGTGATCAGTTTTCATTGTTTCTATAGCTTACTGTATGCAATGTAACTTAGCTTGTCCTGTATATTTGTATATGCTCCAGATGATGATCTTAATACGAAGATCGAAACGTCGGGATATTAAAAGAGTTATTTATAACGCTGTTGTGAACTCCATAATTTCCAAAATGAATATCTTTATGTACATGTATAATGCTATGCATTGTGGGAAGGAGCCACTACCCCCGACCGGTTTTGACGTTTATTGAGGTCTCATCAGTGGGTCCCAGAAGCGATACCAAGGTTGAAGTAATGCAGAAGTCATATTTCTACATGCAAGTTGTCAAATGGTGTCACCAGGGCCGGCACTAGGGTCTTTGCTGCCCGCATGCAATGTCTATCTAAGTGCCCCTATAACGATCCGGGCTTGTGTGGTTCTTTTACGATAATAAAAATTTAAATTATTTGAAATTTCTTAAATAAAATTTGACAGAACGGCTACACGTTGGTTCGCTAAATGTAACGAACCGCGGGTGTTGACTAAGCAGGATAATCGTTAAAAACACGAATATTCAAAAAATTCTCAAAAGTTAAAGCAAATTTTGATAAAGCCACTTCACTTTAATCGTTGAATATAATGATACAGGGATTATAGCCTTCTCATCGACCCGATTCGCTAAATTTTAACTTCAATTAAAATGAATTTTAATTAAAGTTAAAATTTATTTGAACTAAAGTTTAAAAAATTCTTTCATTTTACAAGTTATTAAATTCTTAGAAACTTGTAAAAAATGTTTAATAATTTTTATATAAGTGGAACTATCTTTTAGGAAAATAAAAGAAGCTCAAGATAGATGAGAAAATAAGAATTTTGAAATATTCAAAAAAAAACATCTTTACAGAATAACAGAAAATAAATTAACTTACATAAATATACTTGACATTTTGTTTAATTAAAATTTTATGGTTTTTGATTGCATATTCATAAAATTAGAAATAATGGTCTTAACGTCTAATTCCGCACATATATCTTCAATAGCTGTTAACGCCAAACTAACAAGCCTTTTTTGTGACATACTTGTTCTTAAGTAGGTTTTAAATTAAAACCTACTTTTAATCAATTTCAACTTGGAAAAGGAACTTACACCGCTCGCTACACTAACAGGTAAGGTTAATAGTATTCTTAAAGCAATTGAAAAGGTAGGGAAAGATAAATTATTGGACAAAATAAAATTAAGAATATCGAAAGGGTTTTGAATATTTAAATTATCCTTCCGAAAAATACCACGGAAAGTACGTAACTCGTCATATAGTTCTATTGCATTTACGCCTTTATTGTCGCAGTCCTTCAAGAGAATCTCTGAATCGTCATAATTTTTTCGTAAATCTTCGTTATTAATTTGTAGTTATCTATACAAGAAATTGAAATTATCATAATATGTTTTTAGTTGTTCAAAACGTTCTATTAACGAAACATTGCAACGTCTAGAAGTGTATAAAACACATTCTTCTGACGATTGTGGCGTTTCGTCATGATGCTTGTAGTCAAATTGCCGTGTCTTCTTTCGTCGTCGGACTTCCGTACCAGTTTTAAATTCTTGTTCTCCGTCCACCTCTTCACTCAGTTCTTTTGCCGTTTTAGAACTTCTTTAAAATTTGTATCTGATCGATACTCTTGTAAGAATATTTTTAAGTTTTCGATAGATTCTAAAGCAAGTGTGATGTTCATATTTTTGTTTTGAAGCATTTTACTCACAGGGTTTATTCTGTAAAGTAAATCATGCCCAGTTATAAGAGAGCAAATAAATTTGTAGTCCTTTATTTTAGCACATAATGTTTGTGCTTCATGCGGAGTTTCTTTATTAAAATTTCAAAAAGTGCATCGTAAATTTCTCGTAACTGATATCGTAGAGGGCGGATTGCATTAATTTTACTTTCCCATCGCGTATCTGATGGCTGTTTCAATGTTATTTTTTTTTTGCGAACTTTAAAAAGATTGCCCAACGTTTGTAAGAGAATGAAAAGAAATTGTATTTTTCTTGAATAATTGCAAAGAAACTAATTGTATCTGCATTCACTTTGGCCGAATCGTTAATGATTAAATTTAGAGCATGAGCAGCACATGGCACGTAAAAAAAACTCGAGGATTTTTGTTTAAAAGCAAAATTTGGAGCCCTTTTCCCTTTCATATTTGCCCCATTGTCATACCCTCGACCTTGCATGTCTTCAATGGGAATGTTCCATTTTTCCAGTTGTTCCATTATTGTGCATAAATCACGTACTGTGGAATCTGCAAAACCTAAAAAGTTTTCCCTGATCTGAACAATTCCATTGTCACAGGAAAGAAAGCGAATAATAATGGTCATTTGTTCTGTTTTACTTACATCAGGTGTGCAGTCTAAAATTATGCAATAATATTTAGATTTTCGAATTGATAATAAAATTGTATCCCTGATTGCGTTACTTAAAGTTTCCAGTATTTCATTTTGACTGTCTTTACTCAAATTGTGTTCTCTATTATTTCGTTGTAGGGTCCTTTCAACATGATTTTCCATAACGGGATCAAACTTCGCAAACAGTTCGACTAATTTTAAAAAAATTGCCGTTATTCCTTTCATATAATTTATCAGATGATCCGCGAAAAGTTAAATTTTGGCTACCAAGGAATTTTAAAATTCAATCAAGCGTTCTAAAACACTCGTCCAATGTTTCTTTTCCATTGAGTCTCTCGATCAATAGTAGTTTTATTTTTTAATTTTTATCAACTTCCTTCCATTTTAAGAAAATTTTCATGTGAGTTAAACTAGTCGTGTGTATATACAAAGTTGTACTTACATTTCTCCAATCGTTATAGCCTTCTACAAGACTACTTGATTCGGTAGGTGCGAAAAGTTTGCAACAAAAGCAAACAACAGAATTGAAAGTTTCGGAATAAATGAGCCATGTTCTTGGCACGAGGTCACCGTTTTCCATTTTTCAATTATAATACGTGTCGCCAAATTTATGACCGTCGCTGGGATATATTATATTTTTCTTTTGAACAGGCCCCATTTCAATTAAAACAACTCGTAATTTTGCATCAATATTTCCCCATTCACCTGGATCTTCTAAATTTACAGAGACTAACAATGTGTTAGTTTCGTGGTCAACTACAACTAATTCTTCTATTTTTCACTTAAATCATGCATCTTGTTATCTTGTTCAATAGTTGCAATAGTACTTTCATGCAAACTGGATGATGTACACGGTTCTTCAACTCTGATTTCTGATGTATCGAGTTGGTTATAATCTGCATCAGAATATTTTAATATTTTAACAAATTTATTAAGAGCCCCAGTTTGTTTGTTAACATCTGCTTCTTTCGTAGCATGACTCTTACGATTTTGTGTATCGGATAACTTTTTTTAATTTTTCATTCCATTTCTATTTTATACCCACAAGAAATTATTACACGACACAGACACGAAATAATAGTCCGCACTGCGCTACTGTCAATAGCCTACTGAGATGCATACCATATGACTGGTTAACTAGCAACAAATGTTTTGTACGAAAATTCGTTTCTGCACATAAAAACTGTTCACCATTTCACTTTAGATAGACTGCAGTAGACACAACATTCTTTAGGCAAGCATCTAGCCTGCTCTCGCTGCAAAATTGTAAACATCCGGCTAATCAAAGAGGCGGCAATATACAATTTTTTTAAACTTTTATTCGGTGTATCCGGCCAATATTTATTTTAATATTGATCATTCTAAGATTTTTTTGTTTTGATGATAAAAATTTTGTTTCTTAAAAATGAACGGTGCCCTGGCGGCGGCGCCCGCATGGCCGCTGCCGCCGGCCCTGAGTGTCACACCTTATTACTAAAATACTCTGAATTAGAGATAGATGGTGAAAGTTTTTGGTTATACTATAAATTAAAGATGCCAAGAAGTTCTATTCTTGGCATCTTTCATCCTTTTATCCAAGTGTAAGCGGACAAAGATTGCATGAAATCGCTTCATAACTGGGCTACTTTTATGTCAAAAGTGGTCTGGGTAGGCACTTCCCATAATGTTATCAGAGGTGTAGCTAGTGGGCACTTTGAACCTTATTGATCTTTTGCAGTTAATTCTAAAATACAGTCTCGAGAACTCATTTCCAAATATTGTAATACTACTGCAAATTTTCCTCACAATTGCTGTAAGTGCTGCTAGTGTTAGAGGAGTTTTTCTAAATTAAAATGGATTAAGAATTACCTACATTACTACGAAATAGACTTTGCCAATGTCATCGACAATTTTGCTAACAGAAAATCAAGAAAAATAACATTTTGGAATGTTGAAATTAAAATTTTACTACAAAAATGAACATATTGTTTTAATTTATTTCTCTATACGTCGTTTTTACTTTGTAGTATTTTTGGTGTGTACTGAGAGGGGGCGGCAAAAGCTCTAGCTAAACCACTGAATGTTATGCATTATGGGAAGGGCTTCTATAATTAATTAATTATAGAATTAGTTAATTCTATAAAAAACCCTTACCAAATGCTTAGCATTATTACTATTATTAAGAAGAGAGACCTCCAGGAGTCGAACACTTTGAGAGAGGCCACGTATTATACACACCAGCTATCATACTTATTCTTGAATTCATTAACACTACTTGCACATACTACATCCAATAGCAATCCATTCTAATCATGCACCACCCTATGAGAGAAAAATCTAGCCCTAACCCCCTTCTTAGCAGAATTCATTCTCAGCTCCAGGGATATTCTCTTGTCCTTCCTCACCCTCCAGAAAATGAAAAATTCCATCAACTGAAATCATCTATGCCCCTTGCAGAAGTTTCTACGTCTCAATCATCATCCCTCTTTCTCCTGTTTGCTAGTGTCTGCAGTCTACAAATTCTCAGTCTGTCTTCATAATCAGTATTCTACAATCCTGATATCATTTTTAATGCTCTTGCACTCTCTCTCTACTGTATATCAGCATCACAACGGAAACCAGGAGATCAGATCTGCGCACAACAGCCGGAGTGAGCTTTATCTAGGCCTTGTAAAGAGGCATAATGACATCCTTATCTTTACATGTTCAAGTTCCTTTCAACATTGCAATTTATCTTTTGAGTTGTATTTGCAATCTTTGCTGCATGGCTCCTGAACTTCAACTTGCTATGTACTAACACTTCAAGATCCCTAGCTTGATTAGTTTCTTCTAGCATAATTCTACCAATATATAATATGGCATTGGATATCTAATCACACCGATGGTGCATGCCTTTACATTTACTGGCATTGAACTGACATCCATTTTCCCATGCTTACAATTCCAGCCTATTCAAATCATTCTGCAAGTACTGTATCAGCAGCATCCCTGATTACCCTACCTTTCTTTGCACCATCAGCAATAGCTGTATGTCGCCTGTCAAATCCTTCCCAATATCATTAATGTACAGATTGAATAACAGTGGACCAAGAACTTATCCTTGTGGTACACCACTAGTTACCTTAAATCTAGTAGACTTACCTCCTCTGTATACCACTTTTTTATATGTCAAACAGCCATCCTCTTAATCATGCTAATATTTTATAATCCAAATCCATATTCTCCAAATTACACAACAGACTTCCACACTATTCTGTCAAAAGCTTTAGCAAAATACAAAAGTATCACGGTGTATCCATTCTCCTTGTATAGTTCAATGGTAGCATTATTATAGAATGTGAGCAAGTTGCTAAAACATGACCTTCCCTTAGTAAACCCATGCTGTTCAGAGTGAATGGAATGCAGTTAAAAACATTGCAATTAATAAATTCAAACTTTAATGCTTTTATTTACAGAAAAATCAAGTTTAGTTGTATTATGTATTTAGTATTAATTACGTGGGCTGTTCAATAAGTATTAAGACTAATTTTACTGTGGCGAAACCACTCATCACAATATTAATTTCTGTGGAATAAAGAAATGTTGCTGTCTGTATTAACAAAAGAGGTTGATAGATGGCGTGTACGGGCTAATGTGCCAGAGTGGCACGTGACTAAACGCAAGTGCTCATCGTCGCGCCAACGAGGTGCGACCAGTCTTCGAAATGGAAGCGTCCATGGAACAGCGTTATGCGATTAAATTTTGTGTGCGTTTGCAAAAATCGGCATCGGACACTTTTAACATGATACGCGAAGCTTTCCACTATGAAGCTGTCGAGGGCAAGTGTTTTTCGCTGGCATAAAACTTTTAAGGAAGGAAGGCAAAATGTGGAAGATCTTGAACGTGAGGGAAGACCTTCAATTCAGCAAGAGACAATGATCAACACAGCACCGATTATCATCAAGCACGTCAAAAGGAAGCGTCCATTGCTGAAGAATGGCTTCTCATTGCACCACGATAATGCAAGGCCACATATTGCTGGTTGTGTAGTGGACGTTTTGCAGAAGAACAACACAGATATCCTACCACACCCTCCATGCAGTCCTGATCTAGCACCGTGCGATTTCTGGCTGTTTCCTCAGCTCAAGAAACCACTAAGAGGCCGCCATTTCGAAAGCAACAAAGCATGTGTAAAAGCTGCGGAGGCGGTTTTGAAAGAATTCTCAAAAAACGGACTCTCACACGTGTTTAAGAAGTGGACGCAACGTTGGGACAAATGCATCGAGACTCACTGTAGTTACTTCGAAAAAGACCATGTAAATGATGACGATTAAAGGTAATCTGTTTTCTGTATAAATATAGTCTTATTACTTATTGAACAGCCTACGTATATACTTTTGTATTTAGTTGTATTTCTTTCATGTGTTTTACAAGTGCTTTATATACAGAATTATAGAATAATACAATGCTGTAAATATTTAATGAGTTTTTAATTAGCACTCTTTTTACACAGTCTAGCCATAAATACTGTTACAACTTGAATAGCACATACAAATGTATAACACAAATACAGTAACATTCAACTGCTCTCTCCAAATCCACCTTCAGGCTGGCCATGCTGGTGTTATTTCTTGCAGGCTGTTCTCTATCAAACTCCAATCGCAATTTGAAGTCCGTTAGGTTCAGATCAGGACTTCCAGGCGGCTAGTCGGATAGTGATATGTGGTCAGGCATATTCACCTCCAGTCCTGAGTCCTGTTGGAAGTCTGCTGCCTACCGTGAAACAAGGTGTTGTTCAGGGACCATACCACAGGTTCCAGCATGATGGCTTGATACACTTTGGTGGAGGTTTTGACCCCTTTCTCAGAAATGCTACTTGGATACCATCACTTGAATACCCAACCAAACCATCACTGATGCAGTGATGAGGTGATGACCTCTTTAAATCCTGGGTGCCATGGCATGTGCTGTGCAACCATCCAGGGCATATACCTGATAATTTTGACAGTTCAACGACTCTTCAGTCATGAAAATCTTCTCATCTGTGAAGAGGATATCTCTTGTCTGCTCTTCTCATACCTCTGGAGAAGTACCTTTGATTTTATCACCTCTGCCACATAAGTTTGGTGTTAGTAAGTGGCGTGGCCAGTAGAACGACGATAGGCACTCACCATCCCCAGGTTATCACTTAGTATACATGATATTCTCTGCAAAATGTTCATCTCTCGTGACATCACTCTCTGTGTTCTCACAGGATTATGGTGGAGGAGTGCCTTCACAAGCTGTGGTGTCCTAATGCAGCATGGTCGACCTGTTTTTTTGGCGATCAGATATGTCTTCTTTATCATTATAACAGTTAATAGTCTGATTCACAAACATCCTATTGATCCTGAGTGTTTTTAATGTGTTGAAAATAACGGGTTGGTGCATTCCAATTGTAAGTCAGTGGGATTAGGGACACCAAAAAAAATAATAATTTTAATAAATTAAAATTAAAAACGTACAAGGAGTACGTTTGCACACTGTACATAAAATAATAAAATCTGTAATACATGATTCACACAAAA
Organism: Typopeltis vanoorti; assembly: GCF_054136105.1. NCBI lineage: Eukaryota > Metazoa > Arthropoda > Arachnida > Uropygi > Thelyphonidae > Typopeltis > Typopeltis vanoorti. Next base: position 51,531,368 of record NC_143555.1, on the reverse strand, counting down.
CTAGTCACAACTGTAAATGAAACAAATGCAGGAATTCTAAAAGAAGTTTTCCATTTTTTTAAGAGTTGCTTTTGCATTGATAAATAATTGGATTTCATACATTTACACTGAGTTATAAAGAAAATAAGCTGTCTGGAAGCAATATTCATCATAATAGCGACCACTATTGGTATTATCAATAATTACCCTGACTTGACAGTAAGCTAAGGACTCAGCTTGGTAAAAAATTGGAAATAATTCCTATAAAAAAAATTAATTCATATTGAACTAACTTTTCTGCAATTTCCATATTCATCAGTTTCCCAATAATTATGTTTTCATTATTTTTCTCCTATCAACAGTTTTCCTCCAAATTAGTCTAGTACTGTCTGACCACAGATCCAAGACCTTTTTGGCAACTTGCCAAGAAGAGTCAATTCATGCTGAAGGGGAGAAAGAAATAAAGGATGTACGAATTGGTCACCGACACGTGAAATCATGTGCTTTATACATAAAATTTTCCAACTGTTATACAAGCAAAATGGTTACCACTTTAAAACTACAATATTCATAAAAGAAAAGTTAATTTTCCGATATGTAATAATAAACAACTCATCCCATCAACACTCCAATGTTGTATCTGACATTTTGATTTCTAAAGCACTTCTGACTGAATCATCCCACTTAGTTCTCAGTCTTTCTTTCGGTATTTTTCCTGTCATCTTGACATCAAGCACCTGCTATCTTCTCCCATTTGGTTTAAGTGACTATATCGTTTTAGTTTGTTCCTCCTTACACATTCTTGAATACTAACATTAGGAAGTTTCTTTCTAATGTTGTTGGTGCCCATCTGGCTGAGCCACAATTTTGAAAACAGCAGAGCTGACTCGTTTCTCAAAAGGTCTAGGCATTTAAGCAGTGGAAAAATAATCTGCACTGCTTGTCTAAAAGGTGTAACTGTGGGTCTAAGACATTCTCTCGGGAACAAGATCACCATCGTCTGAGAAGGCTGTTCTCGATCCATATCTCACTGAACTACGTGCACGGAATTGAAGAGGATCAGTATTGGCAGTTGCATGCCTATATATGTAAAAAAGTTTCTAATTCAATGACCAGTATGTGTAGGTTATCCTCTGCAAAATTGCCATGCTGTATGTGCCTTGAATGGTACTCCCCAGAAGTATCTTGAAATCTTCTTGAGAGAGCCCAAAGCTTAGGAAGTCCACGTAATGATATAATTTTGCTACTTCATACGCCTCTAATGGATACAAATCCGAAGATAAATTTTAGTAATATGTGTTAGGTCATTCTCATGTCTGAAAAAGACATGTTCGATTCTCTTCTTGACAAGAAAATCCTTATATGATCTCTTTTCAATGGAAGGCGACTTAGCAAATTCATTCATAATCCAAAGTAGAAGTACCAAGTCTTTGGTTTTCAGCATAGCAAGCAATTTTCTTAAAATGGACTGCCAGTGGTCTCATAACACATTCATCTCCTCTTTACTACAAGGTCAGCTTCCTCAATCCAATGTTAGTCCAATAGTGGGATCTAGTGCTGTTATCCAACATACGTTCTCTAAAACCTTTTCTCTACATTTTGTTTCGAATATATTCTTCTTGGGTTGACAACACTGTTTAACATAAGTCAGAGTTTCTATACTATGATAGTCTGCTCTGCTGTTCTAGTTATCACTTCTTCCCCAAGGAACTGGAGTACAAACTTGAGTAGGAACAACATTGATTATTATCTTGGTTAGAGCTACATATTGAAATGCAGGTATGACTTTAGTCCATCTGTAATCAACTGATGTTGAATGGAACATGCTTAACCACCTACATTTGGAAGAACGACGGAACATACCACTTGGCTTTGATTCTTTTCGTCACAGGAGAATCCTTATATGACCTCTTTTCAGTGGGAGGTGGCTTAGTAAATTCATACGTAATAGGGTTTCTTATAATGGAAACTTGAGTTTTTGCATCCGTACATGAATGAATCTTGATTCACGTAATTTACGGATAAATCGACAACGAGAACACACACACACAGCTTACACAAAAAATGTTGATGGTCATGGGGTGGTAGATAGCGTTGATGGTAGTAGTGTCGGTGGAGAACTAAGTAGTAGTTCTGCTACATACACCTCACCATCTCCACATGTAGGGGAGATGCTGAGATGTATGTAGCAGAATAGAGCAGAGTGCCCTCTGTGATGGGTCGGATTCCTTGGAGGGGGGTCACATTGGAATAATAACGATGTATAACAGAGTGAATGAGAAAGAATATCAAAGAATCCACTCTTCCAGAACCAAGAGAGAATGCAAATACAATTAAAAAAAAAAAAATCAGCTAACGCCTATTTGTTCCCGTATAGGGAGTAGGCGGGGCTGTTTACCCTATCTAACACAATTCATGGAGGAAAAATTCATGAAAAGTTCTCAGCCTTCATTTCTTTCTCTACTAGAGAAGAAAAAAGAAAGCTACATTTTGTTACAGTGACAGGTACAGGTCTCGAATTTTAAAATGTCTGCAGCTCAGATGAGGAGCTCCTGCAAGCCCTCTCTATAGCATCAACAGTGGTGATAGTAAGAGTGAGTAGCCAGTATGGCTTGAAAAAGAAAATACTCATCAATGACATACCTAGCAAAAACGTGAGACGGAAGGTCTCAACATGCACTAGTAAGTACTGGAATGGACGTCAATCTAGAGCACAGTGTGAGAGAATTAACAGGATAAATCTCCTGAAGATAGGCAAGAGAAGCTGGACGCCCTGCAGAAGACAGTGCTAAAAGCAGACACCCAAATTTTTTCTTGAGATCTAGGGATGTCATAAAGTTGGTATTGGAATTGAGAAATAGAATGAAGATGTTCTTAGCACAACCATCTGCAGGAATGAAGGCCTTTTGTTTGCTTGAAATCATGCTGGCTGAAGAATTTTAGCTAAACTTATGAAGAACATGTAGAGCAGAACCAACTAACTGGCGGGTACAAACGTATCTCGTATGGAAAGCACTGTCTTAAGAGACTGCAAAGGTACGATCACATATATCCAGTAAACAGAACTAAATCAATTAGTTCTGTTTACTATAGCTGAGTATACAAAAGGTCCAGCAGTAGTAAAACTGTCTGTAACCGTAGTTGACGAAGCTGCTGGAAAATACTATCATTAAAAGAAGGAAAAGCTCTATTTCAGGAATGGTGGTCATAGCGGAAAAAACAGCCTGCCAAAAAATGAAAAAATTAATACTTCTCACTTGGAGGAGGAGGTGCATCTAGTATCATTCTGCACATTAGAAACACTTTTTGTGTTTCTGATGTCTGCATTAGGCATTACAATGCAGTCTTTTCGCTGAGATCGAATAAATGAATATTATTATTATTATGTGATACCTCCAGGGAGTCCAAAAATTCATCGAGGGAGAGTGTGCCAACAGCATCGAACGATTGAACCCCTTCCAACTACTAACCACGCTCAAACTTAAATTTTTTGTGAGCCATTAGTAACAGAGGCTCTACTAATCGACCAACCTTTGCAGGATATTATTCTACTAATCGGGAAGGTGCTGTCCGTAAAAATTCTCTCAAAATGATGATTCAGCTTACTTGTAATAGACTTCATTGCGTAGGCTGACCATATGTACCGTTTTAAACGGGACAGTGCCGGTTTTTTTTTTTTTTTTCATATTTCATATTTCCGGCCGGCCGTCATTTTAATAAAAATGTCAGTTTTGTCCCGTTTTTAAAAAAAACAACAAATATACTTTAATATTAGTCAATCATAAATTATTATTCATAGCTTATAAAGGTATATCAATATCATGGATACCAGCAGGGACGAATGCTGGTCTTGAAATTCACACTTGCTCTTGTTATTATTCAAGGAGTGAGAGGTGTGATTGAAGTCTGATTAGCGGAATAATGAATTACTGACCATTTAAAACTATATATTTAGAAATTTATGTACATTTAATCATACAAATGCAACATTTATTTTACAAATGATATTCTATCTTTTTCAATTTAGCTACTTGAATACAAATTTTACCCTATGGTTCTACTTTATGAACTGGTCAATAACATCGTCACAAAAAGTTGGTTGTAACTTAATTTTCCCAAGCAACAAGCACACTTGTAAAGGCTGGCTGTAGCTCACTGGCTAGAGCTACGTTGACTGCATATGGCCTGTGTTTAAGACAAGAGTGAGACGACGTGAAATGGCTATGCGCGTGCATGAAATCACAGTGCTGCTGCGAGCACCTGGAAGCTCATACAACCGAGCAAGCCAAGGTAGCTTTGACTAAACTAGGGGTCGGCAACCTGCGGCTCCGGAGCCGCATGCGACTCTTTTCGCTATTAAACAATCTATTTTTGAATAATGCAAAATGAATGTTATTTATTAAATTAGAAACTAAAAACCCTAAATTTAGCATTTGCAATAAATTAAGGACATTTTACATTAAGTCAATGATATTTTACAATTAAAATAGTACATGCGATGCTGAAAATTTTAATACTTTCATGTTTGAACTCTTTGAAATCATACGTGATAATCCTTCTTTACATTCTATTTACATTTTATAAAAATTCTGCTTTATGGTGGATATGACTTCCCATTTAAACGCACTAAATAAGAAACTACATGGAAAGGGAAATACAGCAGTTTTGCTTTTAGAAGAAGTGATTTCGCTTGAACAAAAATTATATTTGTTTGCGACAGACTTAGAAAAATGCACATTATTACATTTATCTACGTTGAAGAAATATCAACAATAACAAGCTGATAATAATTCCATAAATTTAACCTTTTTCAAAGAAATTGTGGTAAATATGCGATCTGCATTTAATGGGAGATTTGAGGAATTTAAAAAGAACAAGGCAACTATGTCATTTTTATTGCGACCACTTGAAATTAATCCTACCGAATTAAATTTTTCACCTTTTGCTGAATTGATGAGGCTGCATTTCAACTTCAGTTAGAGGACCTGAAAACCCAGGATTTATGGAATTCAAAATTTAGAAATCTTAAAGCTGATCTGGAGGAGTTGGAAACAAAAAAAATCTTCCTTTGCAATACAAAAAAATGGTCTGAAATAGAAAGCATCAGATTGTATTTGACACGTGGAATTGTTTACCGGACACTTACATTCGGTGATTTCAAACATACGCATTTGGACCTCTATTGATTTTCGGATCGACATATTTCTGTGAGCAAATATTTTCTAATATGATTTTTATTAAAAGTAAGTTGAGAAACCTACTAAACAACGAGTCTTTCGTCATGTTTGAAAATGAAAATTACGGCGTATTTGCCTGAAAATGAAAATTTACGGCGTATTGAGAAACTATCCCAAGAAGTTCAACAGCAAAAGTTGCACTAAGAGATAAGAGATATTTTAAATTAAAAAAAAAAATTAAAGAAATAGGTATGTTATTGGATTTTATACATAGGTTTTTGTAAGGAGGAGCAAATCATTGTTTTATTATTTAATATTTTAAAATGTCATAATTTCGTGTGACATGCAACCCCTGTGTTTTACAAGTATGATAACGTGTTACTGTAAAAAAAAAAAAAAAAAAAAAAAAAAAAAAAAAAAAAAAAAACTGAATAAATAATTTAATTATAATATTTTTTAACGTAGTTTTGCAATTTAAAGCAGTGATAAGCAATTAAATAGTAAATCAAATACTCGGTTCGATTCGCATAAAGAATATTTTCGTGTTCTTTGATAAGAAAGTATTAATTTATTTTCCATTATTTATGTATATTTTAATTTTTTTAATCTGCACAAATAAATCCACATGTAAAAATCAACATTCATAAAATAGATTTTTAATTAAAATATACTAATTCTGCCGTACAAAACGAACACTGTCGACCTCACAAAAAACCTGAGAGGGCCGCATGCCACCCGTGGCCGCATGCCACCCACGGACCAAAGACTTTGCTCATCACTGCGTGCGGCTCCGTAAATTTATTTTTTTTAACAGATATAATTTTAAAAATGGCTCTTCAATCCAAAAAGTTGTCAACCCCTGGACTAGACGAGCAAGCATCGGCTTTCGATACACAACGCAAAGCTCAATTAGTGCCGCGCAAGCTTAAGACGTCTGTCTACAGAAATAGAAGCCTAAATGGAATGCTTATAAATGCATGCATTTATTAACAAATAAATATTACTTCTTTCTCAATTAATGAGAATTCTCCCCTGGATACCAGTAATTTGTATAACCATGGAGTCGCATTGTTCGATACCAAATATCGATATCTGCAGTGATTTATTCACAGAAAATAAAAAATACATGTTGGCGAGACTTGCGCGTCTCAGACGCGGCGTCTGTTCTGCTGTAGCGTTAGTTTTTGTTTTGCCTGTATGCTAACCGGTGGCTTTGTTATTCAATACTGGTGGTTTAAATTTCATATTTTTAAAGTTTTAAGTCTTGTTTTTGAAAGCTTTGTCTGTCCTTGAAATGTCAAAGAGGCGAAACTGCAGTTTTAATGACAGAAAGAATTCAAATTTATTAACCTGGACAAGCTGTGTAGTGATGAAACAAAAGTAGTATGCCAACATACCACTTTGGTTTGATGATGCCTGAATGGAAAGAAATTCAGGACAGCCTGAACTCATCACACAGAAACAGAAGAAACTCTTGTATTCGATCAGTGGACCCCTCTATAATTGTGAGGCAGTTGGATACATGGAATAAAGAAAACATTCCTGTATCTGACAGATTCATTCTGAAATGAGCGAAAAACGCCTAGACTTTCAAAGTTTGTAATATTGTAAAGTTTATTCTTTGTCTTCCAGGAAGTACAGCACCTGTTCAGAGAATATTTCTGTTATGAACAGTATGTGGTCAAAGGAGATATCTAGATTAATTATTGAGACAATGACTATGTGATTGTCTGGGAAATACTAGTGGTGGTGGTGGACGGTAGATGGCGGTGGTGTGGTTGCGGTTGGAATGAGTTGTAGAGTAGACAGAGTTGTACGAGTGGAGTAGATGCCCTCCCTTAATGAGTCTTTGGACTCCCTGGAAGTGTCATAATAATAATAATGTTAGTTGTAAGACAAAATTGTGTCATGGTGTGTGAGAGGTTTTATGATAAGGTGTTGAAAGACCGAAATTTGCTTTGTAGGATTACTTCATCGGAGAAATATTCATGGTGCGATCGTGGTAAAATACAGTTACCCTCTACGTCCACCTAAATTTTTGAATGGGTTCTGTCACTGAAGAATAATGGTAAACTCGATGTGTTTATCCAATAAAACTTTTCTTATTGTCTTACTTTTTCAGGAATACAGAATAATACATAACACCCATCCGGTTTTTGCCATCCTAATGTCCCGTTTTTGTCTCAAGGAAATATGGTCAGCCTATCATTGAGTGGCATTCTGATAATTTAAAAATCCCATATATATTGAGTAAAAAGAGAAAGCATCGAGTTGTGTTTCTCCTCTTCCTCCCATGAGATGTTTACCAGAAAGGTGATAGGTATAGATGTGTTTGTTATGGAGAGAACTTATAACAGACATCTGCATCTCCATTACTAATTTATGATAGAATGGTAATTTACGATACGATCTGATTTCTGATATTTTTTTAATCAGATAGAATCTGCGAAAACTCCATTAATGTGGCTATACTTTCTGTAGCTGAGGAGGCATCATGGAAGACAAAAAGATGCTCCTTTTGCCAGTTGTACCTTTGCAGGTTGAGTACAAGTCGTGCTTTATCTCTCCAAAAAAGTCATCTGACTTTCTGAATAGATAAAGTGTCTATTTGATATGATTCTGGTTGGAACAAGATATTTTAAGAATTAGTTATTCGTGGGGACATTTGAAGTTGCAGAAGACTTCACAGTAATGGCAGACTATTTTGCTTGCTATTTGATACACAAGTCAAGTCTTCTTGATTATGGAATAAATGCAAATGGGTCAAATAGACTATGTGATGAAAGTTGTGATTAAATCAAGATCATTCCTGAATTCGTTGTCGATCTAGTGGCTGTTTTCATGAAGATGATTAAAGTTACTTTACAGGCATGAGGAGGAAGGAGAGTCACGAAAGTGGTGTTCTGTGCTTGCTCCCTATGTAAGAGAGAGAGAGTTTTCATTCTGCTTAGTTGAACTTATAGTGACAAGACTATTGGAGTTACTAATTCCCGAAAGGAGGGATATAGTGTAGTAGTAATTAACTTAGTCACCAGAAGGCAGGGGTGTGCAGGCACAGTGTGCAATATGTGCGACGCACACAGGCGCCAGGATAGTAAAGGTGCCAAAGATTTCAGGCAAGGAGGAAATACTTAAAAAAACCCACTAAGGCGACGTAAAAAGACAACACAATTTGATTACGAACATGAAAAAGGAAATATAGTAGATCCTGAAATTTCATTTAAAGTAAATTTTTTTTCTCTGTCTAATAGATCAAACATTAGAATCTTCCCAGGAAAGATTTACTTTATTAAAAGAACATATGAATTCATTACAGTTTTTGTATTTGTTAAGTACTTCACAAAATAAAGAATATTTATTTTCTTGTAAAAAGTTACGACAAAAATTAACACATGAGAATCATTCAGACATTGACGCAGACGATTTATGCGAAGAAATTTTACACTGTCAACCATTTATTTCTAATTTTAAAAACGATAGATATCAGATAATTCAGTATATTTATTCAAACGACTTAATCACGGTTTATCCAAACTTTACAATTGCCTTTTGTTATTACCAGTATCTGTAGCATCTGCGGAACGGTCCTTTACTAAACTAAAAATTATTAAAAACTACTTGCGCATCACAATGGTACAAGACAGACTTTCAAATCTTGCCATTATATCAATAGAGTCAGATATTTTGGAACAAATTGATATACATGATATTATTCGAGAATTTTCGTTAATGAAAACTAGAAAAGTTCAATTCACTAAGTGATTTTTCTTTCTGTTTAAATATTTCTTTACCCAATAATGCTTAATATGTTCCTATTTTATATACTTGCAAATTTATCTGCTGCTTATTATACCTATACAAAGCATAAATGACAAAGTGATTTTCTTGCCAAATAAAATATAGTTAGTTTAATTTTGTACCAAAAATATTTAATATTTTTGTTTTTATAAAACTAAGTTTATCTGTTAATTTACGTAAAACTATATAAGGTGTAATTCGCAAATGATTTTCTTGCCAAATAACATAAATAACTTTATTTTTTTCCAAATTATTTTTGTACCCTTCTTGTATGTTTATTTTGTTTTATACATTTTCTTGTAATTTCTGCTTTTTGTTCAATAAACTTATAATTATTATTATTACATAACACCTCCAGGGAGTCCTAAGACTCATCGAGGGAGGACTCATACTCTACAGCTCTTCGTCTCCACCAATCCATCAATTGCAACTACCTTCATCAATGCCATCTGCCGCCGACCACCGCAACTAGTATTTCCACAGACAATCACAAACATCCATGCCCACGGCAAGATTCGAACCCGCAACCTTTTGGCTGGAGAGCGGATGTGCTAACCACTCGGCCAACCAGACCGGCATATATTTCGCATATATGTTTCGCATATACTCACTGATATGTTTTTATAAAGTAATTTTTTTATTGTGGGGAGGGGTATAGGGGTGCCAACTAAAGTTTTGCACACAGGTGCCGGACACTACTGGCGCACCCCTGCCAGAAGGTACTTAGGTCCTGCCATTAGCAGGAGGAGGAGGAGCTTACTTCCACACTTAGTACCCGTTGTACATGCAGCTGAGTCAACCTAACAAGAACAGCATTAGTACCGTGAGCCAAGTAAGGGTTAGATGATCTAAAAACATCGCTCAAGAAAGTAAATTGAAACTCTCAAACAGCTTCAGGCTTCAAATTAATATGTTAATGGTGTCACACTGAATTATTAAAATTCTCTAGCATTATCCATAGATATACATAAATATTCACGTCCACTGCCTAGTTAGAGAAGGGGCACGCTACTATCCTGCCAACCAGGCTAGCGTTTGTTCTTAAAAATGTGCCTGTCTTATACTAACGTTTTATGTTAATCTTCAGCAGATTGGTATTTGCTCATCGTTCGAATTTTTTAAAATAAATTTTCATGGTAGCTTCTTCTAGCTTAAGTCGTATGCAGGATAAAACCATTATGTAATGTTTCCAATTACAAATATATTTCCTCAAACTGAGATTAAATAGATTTATATCAATTTGTTAATTTTTACTGACAGAGCACAGCAACATACATTTTCCAGACTGTAAGACCGTCAAATGTATCCGATGGAGTTATGTACAGGAATTGAGAATTTTCCACTTATTCTGTTTTAATTTCAATATAAAAATTTCATTGTCTTAACTTTCTAATGCGTGTTTTCAAAACTGTACATTAAGTAATGCAACAAAGAAGACCTACTGATGCAACCTGCATTAAAGGACAAGGTGGAAAAGCTATGCATTTATGAGAATTAACTTTGGGATTAACGGGTTGGGTTGAAAAACAAATCAATTTTTCCATTTCTGTCTAAAATGCGAGCAGATCAGTTCGGTATCACGCGGGAATAAAAAAGATTTCATCCTGGAATGGCTCACTATAGAGATCGGCTTTCTTGCATTCTTCAAAAGTTAGAGCCAAAAAAACATTTTAACCTATTTTGGGGAATGAAAGGTATTTGCAGATCATGGAAGCAAATTCTTCATAAGAAGAAAGTAATAATATGAGCTGAATTATTATCTAGGAACACTAGCATAATTTCTTGATGTGGATGCTAAAAGGATATACAGTGTACAACGATAGTATTACATTACGATCTTCCTACAAATAATTTTCTTCCAAAATTCGCTAACATTTTTTTTTCTTGAAAGGAAGTAGGCAAATCCATTTTTAGATCCTTTGAAGACCGCAAGATAGCCAATCTCCATCTTCTATTACACATAGTGGCCTGAGGGTATCAATGATTTGAATAAGCATCCAAGGAGGAGAGTACAGCAGACCATTGCCCAAATCTCGTGGTCCCTAACACTATGTATTACTGTCTGCAATAGCGTTCTGTCAGTACCGTCGACAGGGCGTAGCATAGAGGCATCCTGCCTCATGGGCGCCACTTAAATAAGGGTGCTTGTTCACCCATATTGGGGTAGGCACCATATTAGAACAACAAGATATTTTACATCTGATGTAGATGCAATAGATTTAATTATTGAATTAATAATTTAATTAAGAATTAATAATTCTCAAAAATAATACAAGAGAAAAGTGGTCCTCACCAAATTTTATATATATATACAGTATATTATATTATATATATAATATTGTTAACAATTCCTGTTAGCATAACAAGTGTGGAAAGAAGATATTCCAAACTTGAACTGATTAAAAATTATTGGCGAATAGCAAAAAGAAACACTGGTTGGTCTAGCAACTATATCGATAGAGGTGGATATAGCTTATTTAAATTTAGAAGAGCTTGGTTTCGAGTCTAGTCGGCGACTAGAGGAAATTCTTCTAAGCATTTTTTCGATCGGTTCCCGAATTAGTCGATCTCTGGCACGGGCAAGCAGGTTTTTTCTTCCGAAAACTCGGTTTTTTGTCCCGTAAACTCAAGAAAATCGACCGTAGAACCCACATTATTTCAGACATTAAATATATTGTTTTAGGGTTAGGGACCACGAGATGGCAGCACTTGTTGAGCCATTCTCTTCACTGCGTGCCGCTTAATTAGTGATAGCCTTGGGCCAGCTATCTCTGATCGGGTACCAGTGGAGATTGAACTGCCCACTCAGTCTCCAAAAGTTAGATAGGGCTAAAATCGGACTCGCCTACTCCCTATAAGGGAATAAAAGGCGTTAGCTGATTTAAAAAAAAATTTTTTTTTTTATAAACCGTTTTATTCTGCGATATCCCTGTAGTGCAGGGGTGGGGAACCTTTTTCTGCCAAGGGCTATTTGGATATTTATAACATCATTCGCGGGCCATACGAAATTATCAACTTAAAAATTAGCCTGCTATATTTGGTCAAACATTTAATTAACTCACCTCTAATGTGATGGCTGGACTGCTTCTTTTTCCTGAGGCATGTGATGTTACTTAGTATTGTTACGTCTTCGTACTAGCCCTGTTGTTATTAGTTATATTATTTACTTATCTTACTTATTCTCAGCTATTCCGTTGCCGACAAATTTGTGTTTGTCGGATAAGACCGCGAACTCTGAAGGTAGGTTAGCATTATTACTTTGTTGTCACTCATCATTCAACAATTGCGATCATCTAGTAGATCTTTGCAAAAATATCATCCCAGACAGTCAAATTATGCCGAAGGTAAAATCGCGGTGAACTAAATGCTCTGCAATTGTAAAGAATATTCTAAGTGAGCATTTTGAAGGAGATCTAATTGCGGACATTGGAAATGAATTTCTAATCCATTTCTGAGCGTGGTGGTTCTAGAAAAGTGTGACGCTAGTGGTATTGTGGCTGCACTGAAAAAAAGAGCTCTTGACCAAGAAACTGGACATTAAAAATCTTATTGCAATTGGTACTGACAACACCGGTGTTATTGTTGGTGTCATTAACGGCGTTTATGAACAACTGAAGACATATATTCCCCTCCTTAATTTTAATTAGATGTGTATGCCATTCATTACAACTGCCAATGTCTCACACTTGTGCAGAATCTCTCCCAAGAAAATTAGAATTTTCTGTTGCCTAAACGTATAAATATTTTCACATTCTTCTTCAAGACAAGCAGCATACAAAGAGCTGTATCAAACTATCAACGAAAATGATGCTCCTCTGAAAATTGTAAACAACTGTGCAACAAGGTGGCTCTCCATTGGACCTGCAGTAGTCAGAATTCTCAGCCAGTGGTTGGAATTAAAAACTCACTTCGAAGTCGTGAGTGTGACTGAGAAATGTTACAAAGCTCAAATTTTGTGGGAGATCTACAAAGATGAAAGGAGTCTGTTGTACCTTTTATTTTTGCATCCTGTTCTAGTTCAAGATCAGCAAGTTAACAAAATTTTCAAATCTAACAGTGCGGAAAGATGAGATTATTTGAAGGCATTTCTCGTTTGATTCGCTCTATTGCTAATATGTTAGTACTACCATCATCCACAGTCGATTCTCTAGAGTCAGAGATTGATGACTAGTTGGATTCGAATCCAACTCTTGGTACAGATTTGAAAGAAAAATTTCAGAGTTGATGATACAAAAGAAAACGGAAAATGATGAGCAAAATCTTAGAAGTAGAGCAAGACAGTTTCTTCTTGGTCTCTTCAAACAGCTTAAGCAAAGGTTGCCTGAAAACTTTAATATTTTAAGAATGATGTCTTCTCTTTCTGTTGACAATACCCTAAAACATATAAAATGATCTGATACTCCCATCTTAGAAATAATGCTGAAAACAGAAAAAGATGTTCCCGCTGCTGAATACCAGTACAACACTCTCCATCTAAATAAATGGACAAATATAGAAAACACTGAGCTGTTCTGGACTGAAGTACGAGAATATAAAGATGCATGTGGAATGAATTCATTTAAAGAAATTGCTCAGTGTGCAATAAATTTATTAATACTGTCAAATTCAATTGCGGAAATTGAACGAAATTTTAGTTCCATGAATGTAGTTAAAACTAAATTAAGAAACAAGATGGAATTGCCAATGCTGGCAACTATTTTGTCAGTCAAGTGTGGCCTCAGGATTAATAACAAGTGCTGTACAGACTATCATTTACTACCATCTACACCGAGTAATATTGGAACGATGGCTATATTATATTATATATTATATATTATACTATATTATATATTAGAAAGCTGAAAATCTAAGTGACAACATGGGTGAATTATGTGCAGAAAACCTCATGGAAGATGTATTTAACCACTTATATGCAAGTATCACCTCAACTGGAATAATGTAAGTAACTTAAAAGTATCAGCTACTACTTTTAAAATTTTTGCTTCAAATTTTTATTTTTAACTCCTTTTTAGGTCTTTTTTTTTAAGATTTAGATGTTTTTTTAGATGTTGCCAAATGAAAATTAGTAATTTTCATTTAGCAACACTATGCAGTAGTAAGTTGTTCCGAACACATGCATATTTTAATGCATGTCTCCTGAAAGTGGGAAATTCATCATTGCTTATGCAAGGTTTATAGAACTCAAGCAGTAGGAAGTTGTACCTAGCTTTCAGCTCATCATCGCTTTGCAGCTGAATGATTTCATGTGTAGGTTATCAGGAACATCAGTTGGTTCCACATTGAACGGTGTAGCAAAGATGTTCTATTCCATTTGTTTACTTTTCACATCCTTGAATCTTTAATTAAGCCTCAATTAGTTTCGCATATTCACCAGCATATTCAAGTGTCGTCGTAGAAGGTTTTTGACCTTCCATAGAGGGGAAATGCAACGTGTCATTCCTTTCGAGTTGCACTTTCCACAGTCTTAATTTAGCTTCAAATGATTTCACGTTTGAAAGCAGGGAGCTGAGAAACTGGATGGGCCCCCTGCAGCTTGAGGTTCAGCTCTGAGACGTACTTGGTAATGTCCAACATGAACGCTTGATCACTCAGCCACTTGACATCATTGAGTTGCCTGACAGGTTTTCCCTTCATCTCCGTAAACTGATTAACTTCATCCCGCAGTTCTTAAAACTTCATGAACATGTTCCCAGACTCAGCCACCGCACTTCACAGTGATAAACAAGATCACCGTACTCAGACTCAAGATCATTCAGTAACTCCTGAAAATGGCGGCTGTTAAACCTGTTGGTTTTGACATAATTTATGCATGACATTACTGTGAACATCACATTATTGAGCAACAACGACTGTGCACATAGACTTTCTTGGTGTATGATGCAGTGGCATATAATTAAATCACATGGATCAAGACTGAGACAATTCAGTTCTCTCCTGACAAATGCAATTAACCCTTTTTTTGCGGAGTCAACCATGGCTGGAGCTCCATTTGAAAAGTAAGAACACTTAACTTTTCAAATGTTAGCTCAAGTTTTTTCATTGATAAAACAAGTCTCTCAAACAAGTCCTCATCTCTTGTAGTGCAATGCATGGATTCCAGTCAGAGCAGTTCCTCTGGTGTGTCAAACTGTGCAGTTATCCCACGAACGAAAACGGCTAGTTGAGCAGTATTTGTTATGTCCGTTGTCTCATCACAAGCCAGAGAGAAAAATTGGAAATCTGCGAATCCTTCAATGTTTTTTTTCCAATAACTTGTGCTAAGTCAGTAATTCGATCTGAGATGGTTCTCCGAGACAAAGTAACACTCTGAAGCAATTTTACTTTGTCTGGTGCTAACAACTCCGCAGCAGCCACCATGCACACTCTCACAAACTCTCCCTCTACATGAGGCATCAGCTTCTTTGCGATTAGCTCGCTCACTACATAACTCGTCTGAATAAAGTTGTCTCTGTCATAACAAGGCCTAGTGAAAGCAGCTTGTTGTGATTCCAAACTCCACTGAAGAGTATTGATTTTATCCAGACGCATTTGACCTCCCAATTCATTGAGTTTAGCATGTTTTTTGCTGTAATGACACTCCAGATTGGCTTTTTTCATTCTGCTGATGCATCGCCACAAACTAGGCACACAAGTTTGCCTTCGACTTCAACAAAAAATAATCATTTGTCTATTTCTCTTGGAAAGTTCGAATCTGCATCACTCTGCATCAACTTTTCTTTTCTTTGTAGTCGCCATCTATAGGATGTCACACCACTTAATTTTAATAACACTCCAGTGTGTGTGTGTGTGTGTGTGTCGCCAGCGATGCGATTATTTTGCTTTGATCGCTGTTCCAATCCTTGCATCTTGGATTTGGAACATATCCAACGTTCGTACTATCGATTCTCGAGGTCTTCTCGTCGGCTGCCTCGGAATCTGACGAGAAGCATACGTGTCTGTTCCGTCATGTACTCGTATGTGTGTCCTGTCTATTCTGTGATGGACGTTCCTTGCTTGTCCCTCAAAATTTATATCATTATTATGATTCACTTAATATAAATTTATGTTGCTATGAAAAAAGCTCCTAGCTTTAATGAATTTCGAGTCCCGCCTGCAGTTGCCCTGTCAGGGCCAGACCAAATGATTTCGCGGGCCTTATACCGCCCGTGGGCCGGACGTTCCCCACCCCTACCGTAGAGTAAACATTTAGTTAATATTATTATGTAATTTTTTTGTTTTGCAATAATGTTTCTATTGTAATAAAAACAAAATAGCAATTGGAGATTTTCTTATATTTTTGTCTTATAATCATTCAAAGGCGATATTTAATTGTTTGCCTCATGGCGCGATGTAATCTGGCGACGGCCCTGCATTCCATGGTCGATTTTCTTCAGTTTTGGGATTAAAAATTCGAGTTTCTGGGAGCATGAACCCTACTTGCTGTACCAGAGCAACTAATGTCTTCGTTATTAGTTAAAACTAATATCTTCGACAACTGGTCGAAGAAAGGTGCTCAGAAAATGCTACTCTAGTCTGCTACATTAATAAAATGGGGCCACAATGAATTTTATGCACATTCAGTTTTTTTTTCTACATTTCAAATATTTTTTTTCTTCTTCTGGTTGCTGTTGTCTGAATATAATAGTCTTAGTTGTTTCGAGCGAGGTTCCAAACTTCTCAATCCAACACTTGAACAAATCATTTAAAGGTGTGTGTATATCTGTAGATGCTTACCTCTTGAATTAGCTACTTTGCGTTTCCTCTAATAATTAGAATTAATGGTATGAATAAAGCCTAGACAACAAGTCTAATTTCTGATATTTTCTGCCAGATAGATCTGGGATACAATATAAAATTTGTAATAACATAAAAACAGTGTGTAGAAAAGCCGGTTCTGGTGTTTAGCTTTGGCTGTTTGGCGTGAGGTCTAAGAATTAATGTTTCAAAAATCTTGGGAACTTGAGAAAAAAAAATAAAAAAAATAAAATAATAATAATAATAATAATAATAATAATAATAATAATAATAATTATTATTATTATTATTATTATTATTATTATTATATAGTCGCTAACGGGAAGAAAGGCTAAAGGTGACGGAGGTAACAAATGCAATAAGCCATTAAGCGATGAAGGGGACGGGCCGCATTGTTCCGGATGTAACAAAAAACAACACTTCCGCTGTTCAGGGATCTCAGAAAGCACGTGGAAAGCAAAAGGAGCTGTGAAACGGACCGAATGGCGATGTCAACAGTAAAAAAAAAAAAAAAAAAAAAAAATTAGCTAACGCCTTTTTATTCCCGTATACGGGAGTAGGCGAGGCTATTTAGCCCTATCTAACTTTTGGAGATTGAGTGGGCAGTTCAATCTCCACGGGTACCAATCAGAGATAGATGGCCCAAGGCTATCACTAAAAAAGGCTTAGAAAAATTTCCTCTAGTCACCGACTAGACTCGAAACCAAGTCTTCCTTCTTGCGGCCAAGTGCCATGGTGTGCAAACGCCACAGCTAATATAGAATACCTACACACCAAACTCAGGATCATCGCAGCAAAACTCTTCCAAGTTAAAGATATTATTCCACCCAACATAAAAAAAACCTCCTATATCACGGTATCTGCGAATCCCTACTCAGATACGGAATAACAGTCTATGCAAATACATCAAACAGCCACCTAACAAACAGGAAAATCGTGTCAACAGTGATCTGGACACCTTACATGCAACAACCAATATCCGACAAGCACATGGCGATACACAAAATTCTGAGCATTAAAAACCTGAAACACTGCATGACAATAACAAGGAATTATTTCAACATCACCTACCGAAACAACAGAGACACATATCGTATAACACGACCTACAACTCTCTACATCCCCACACCCTTCATCAACTCATACGGTTCTTTTGTGAGATCACATCAGATACCCACGCAACTCAACAACCTACCAAGAAAGTTAAAACACGTAGATAACTACAGAACATTAAAAAACGAACTCTGGAAAATATACCAACAAAGTTAAGAAACCATTAACACTAATGTACTCATCGCAAATCACTAGCATCCAATGCCTATATCCCATACATAAACAGTAGCAACAACACAAATAGTGAAGACTAAATCCCACTCTCTTCATAAAAGCTAACCCAAGCTTCGAAGTAGGTGGGATTAACTTGCCTCACTCATCTACAAGTAATCCTTATAAGCAGATGCAGAAATTTGTATGAATAATCACTCTTTCTCAAACTTTAAAAATAAAAAATAAAAAATATATATAAATAAAAATTAATGAGAAATAATAATTGTAATTATTACTATTATTAATTGTTATTATTACAAATGAGAAATAATGAAATGTTAAAAATTTTTTTTTAATTTTAATTAATAATTTAAAACATCTGTAATAATCATCATTATTAATATTATAATAATATACGTTATAAACAGTTATTGTTATTATTATTTAAAAAAAACTTTATGTACGAGAAAGTATTTGTTATGCATAATTGTGTTCATATAATGTATGTAATTTATCTAAAAAAAAAAAGTGTAATTTTTATATTTTTCTTAATTTCTGTAATTTTATAATGTAATTATTATATGTATGCAAGACATAATAAAGTGTTAAAAAAATAAATAAATAAAATAATAAATAAAAAAAAAGAAAAAAAAAATAAAATAAAAAAAAATAAAATAAAAAAATAATAAATAAAAAAATAATAATAAAATAATAATAATAATAATAATAATAATAATTATTATTATTATTATTATTATTATTATTATTATTATTATTATTATTATAGCCTGTGTAGCTCAGTGGATGTGGCGTTTGCACATCACGGCGCTTGAGAGCACGAAGGAAGACTTGGTTTCGAATCTAGTCGTTGACTAGAGGTTAGTCGATCTCTGGCACGGGTAAGCGGGTTTTTCGTCCCGTAAACTCAAGAAAATAAACCGTAGAACCCACATTATTTCAGACATTTAATATATTGTGTTAGCGTTAGGGACCACGCGATGGCGGCACTTCTTGAGCCATCTCTCTTCCCTTCGTGCTGCTTAATTAGTAATAGCCTTGAGCCAGCGATCTCTGATTGGCTGCCCGCTCAGTCTCCAAAAGTACAATAGAGCTAAACGGCCTCGCCTACTCCCTATACGGGAATAAAAAAGGCATTTGCTGATTATTTTTTTTTGAAAAATTTTATTATTATTATTAACATCTGACCTCCATGGAGTAACTCTCACAAAGTTCATCCAACTGTGCTGCCTTAAACTGATTCAAGGTGTCTACATTCACAGCACACTCAGTCAATACATTTCACTCACCAATCACTCTCCATGCAAAGAACCTACTCCTCACTTCTCTTTTCACACCCTCCTTATACAGTTTCCTGGAATGACCTTTTGTTCTATCCTCCTCTCTCTCATTCTTTGTAAAATTTCTTCCATGTCAACCCAATAACCGCTGACTAGCGGATGTCTCAGTCATTCTCCCCCTCCTCCTATTCATGAGGCTTTGCAATTTATATTATCTCAATCTGTCCTCATATTCCACATTTCAAAGACCACTGACTATTTTGTGAATCTTCTCTGTACCCTTTCTAACATATTCTAGTCACCATGAAAATCCGGTAGCATCCATAGTTGTTTTTATTTAGATTAGGTTAGGTTTTTAAACCTGTTGTTGATTCTAAAAAATACTTTCAAGATAGTATTTGCTGCGGTGAGCTATAGTTTTATTTTTGTCATTTAATTACGTGCAAAGTATCAAAAGCATGGTCAGCTGCTCCTAATTGACCATAGTCGTAGCAGTCGATGTATCTATTGTGTTCTTGAAGGCAGACCTTCCAGTTTGTCCATAATACGAGAAGTTGCAAGAACAAGGAACCATGTAGACGCCTGAAACAGAGAGTGAAGGAATGGATAAAGATACCAAGCTTTAAATTATATTTAGAGTGATTATATTTCTTTAAGTTCTGGCAATTTTTCTGAAATTCCCAGGTGGCTTAACCATGAACTATACAGTATATTGAGAGGGATCTTAGGTAATTTTTTTTTTTTTTTTTTTTTTTTTTTGTCACTGATAAAGCCTGTGTAGCTCAGTGGATGTGGGGTTTGCACACTACGGCGCTTGACAGCACAAAGGAAGACTGTTTCGAATCTAGTCGTTGACTAGAAGAAATTTTCATAAGCCTTTTATCGACAGGTTCCCAAGTTAGTCGATCTCTGGCATGGGTAAGCGGGTTTTTTCTTTCGGAAACTCGGGTTTTTCGTCCCGTAAACTCAAGAAAATCGACCGTAGAACTCACATTATTTCAGACATTAAATATATTGTGTTATGGTTTGGGACCACGAGATGGCAGCACATTTGAGCCGTCTCTCTCTTCACTGTGTACCGCTTAATTGGTGATAGCCTTGGACCATCTATCTCTGATTGGGTACCAGTGGAGATTGAACTGCCCACTCAGTCTCCAAAAGTTAGATAGGGCTAAATGGCCTCGCCTACTCCCTATATACAGGAATAAAAAGGCGTTAGCTGATTTTTTTTTTTTTTTTTGTCACTGTAGCTATTGGATAGAAAGATATGGTGAATATAGGAGATTTGAGTTGTAAGAGAAGCCTGGTTATAGTCTCAGTTGGCACGAATTTTAATCCTACCATATTGTTGGATGGTGATGGGGAAAGTTTGTGTATGTATGCATTCATCCATGTAGGTAGGTTTTCTGTAAACTGCAAACGAAAGGGTGATATTGGGAACACGTATGATTAAAGTGTCTTTTTCTGCAGTGAACTTGGAGGTTCGCTAAACCCCAGAATATAGAAAGTTTGATTCTGGCTGTTGATGTGGAATAATAGAAAAAAAAAAGGCTGTGTCTGAGCCATTTGGCCAGTTGTAGAAAACATTAGTTCTGTAGCTAGATAGAAGAATTCAGAATATAGAATTTGGCTAAAGGAGAGAGAGAGGATAGTCGATGGCTATATCCTCTGTTTATATACGATATTATACCAAGTTAAGTAACTGATATTATTATTATTATAATTTGGACTCCCTGGAGGTGTTATTACATAACACCTCCAGGGAGTCCAAAGACTCATTGAGGGAGGGTACCTACTCTACAACTCTCCTTCTTCACCACTCCAACAGCCGCAACTACCTTCATCATCTACACCAACGCTATCTACCGCCGACCACGACCACCACCACCACTAGTATTTTCACAAACATCCATGCCCATGGCGGGATTCGAGCCCGCAGACCTTTGGCTGGAGAGAGGATATGCTAACCTCTCGGTCAACCAGGCTGGCAAATGGTATGAATGGTAAAATTGAAGAAACCAATCACTTCAGGGGAAACAAGTCGTGTCTGAAAGGGGGATAATAGTGAATAAAGAAATGACGTTGAAACTCATTATGATATATGTTATTTGTGACTAAATTTTGGATTGAAGACCAAGTGGGAGGAATTTTTTTTATGAGATTAAGTATGTCCGTAAGTGATGTTAAAGATTTGCTAGTTTAAAAGCGAAGAATAAGTAGCATCTACTATGGAGCACAGAGGGTTATTGGGTTTATGTATTTTAAGCATGCAGTATGTTCCTAGGGAGGAGGGAACTAAAAGGCTTCAGTTTTTAACTAATTCAGGTGGACAAGAATGAAGCAGTTTTTTTTTTTTTTAATCACAGAATTAGGGGACAAAATCTAAAAATTTATAACTGGTGTGCAGTCTCTGAGAAACATTAATTTTACGATTATAATCACTAGTACTGAGGACCTTAGTAGCATTCTTCTTACCCGCTCTAGTAATTATAAATTTTGGTCTTCGTGTAATTTATGAAGAGCAGAAAGTTAGCTGCTCTTCATAAATGCTTTTTTTTTTTTTTTTTTAGGTGACGAAGCACTCTTCGGGTAATTAGCTATGTCGAGCTTAATGTTCGCAATATTTGGAGGAAAGTTGCGGATGCTGCTCTTTGTATGTTACGAGGTCTAGGGAATGAACTTGAGGCTCTAGCGGAAAATTTTGGCTGAGGCTATGGACGCTGTCGGCTGTTTCATCACCTTTTTGGCAAAAAAGATTCACAACTTGAAAAGGCTGACTATGCGGATGCGAGAAAGATCTTCGAAGGTTGTCATATATTTTATGTTTATCATTTTTGAAATTCTTTACGAGTATATGTATATCTGACATATCAGAGAGAGAAAATACTCCAGTTTCTGGTTGAACAGAGTTCAATTTGAAGAGAGCTAATGGCTGCGTTAACAGCAGATAAGTTACGAGCGACAGCGATCTGTTCTCGAAGTAATTCAAAGGCTAGCGCTTCTGCAGATTCTGAGAACATTAGATGATTGAAATTTTATTTTAAGGTCTCTAGTCTTTAGACTTCTAGTATAACATCTTGTTCTTATTGTGTGTTATTATTCTATATCTCAGATGTCTGTGTGAGAAAAAATACTGAGTTAAATCTATGTTTAATTATTTCTCTATGCTGTATTCATTCCATTAAACCTAATTATGGCTTTAGTACCAGCCTTTAATGCTCCTCGCTGTGTGCCATTTTCCGTTAACGTTATAATTTTTGTGCTGTATTTTTGGGAACTGTAATTTCTATATTTATTCTTCTTATTATCATGGTCACTGTTCAAAGCAAATTTAGCTTATTGATCTCAGAAATGAGATCAATAAGCTAAATTGACCACTGATCAAAGACTAGAGATCGTAGATATGAATTTCGAGAAAAATTAAGGAACAAACAGATAACACCAGTGGCAGAACCAGATTAAAAAAAAAAGATATTTGTAAGGAACCTCACACTGTTAGCATTCAGGAATGTGTGAGCAAGCTAATCTCGTGTGGTATGATTACTTTAATAGAATGGGTAAGGAAAGATTAGCGAAACGTGTTTGTTTCCAGGATAGCAACAAAAAGAAGAAGAGCATGATGTAGGTAGATTGATGCAGTTAGAAATTCCTTAAAAGATATAGTATCTGAAAAATAAGACAAATTTGGAGGAATATTGTCGATAAGAAGTTAGTAAACATATAAACTCTCGTTTACATTTTTAATGTAAAATAGAATTTAAACTAGCTTGTGCGCTCCTAGACACATGTCCAAATCATTAATTAAAATAATACCGAGATGTTTTACAGCCGTTATCATTGGGGGGAATTAAAATTGCACACGAAGTGGCTAGAGCTATGAGGCCATGGTATCATGTCTGTTAATTGTATGTATTTTCTGGAGGTTTACTTTTTTTTATGTTTTAAACCACCCATCCCGGAAAGATTGCAAACCTCTGAGATAAGTCTCAAAGATATTTTTCTTTCATTTTTGAGAATTTTTATTATTCCTTCTTTTACATGGTTCAGAAACTCTGTTCTGGAGACCAAACATGCACATTTTTCAAGCCACATGAGGCCTCAACGAACGGGGTGGGCGATTAAATTCATCCACCACCTAAGGACAATCACGTACATCTATGTACATGACGGGATTCGAACCTGCAGACTGCCGGTTGGATAACCACTCTGCCAACAAGGCCAGCATGTTCACCAGAAGGAAAATCCAATTTTTCATTCTGGTAAACATGATTTTGAAAAAAAAAAAAAAAAAACATGTTCAAATACGGAAATGACATAATTTTGAAAAAAAAAAAAATATATATATATATATATACAGTATATATACCACTTCCCTATTTGAACCAGTTGTGATGTGTGACGGGAAGAGATCGTGATGTTCTCTCGAACTATATCAAAGTTATAAAGAATAACACACACATGCAAAAAAAAAAAAAAAAAAAAAAGCGACGTATACGAGATGCAATAAATTAACAGCTATTCTGCAAAACATCTTTGAAATCAGTCTTAATATTGCTTGAGATTTTCTGGAATAGTCTGAAATAATGCAAGATCTCATAGCAACTTCCATTCGTCATTCAAAATTATCTGGCCTCCTTGGAGTACATCATGAGAGGTTCCACTGCATATATATATATACACATACAGTTCATCATGCCGATCCTCTGACCTGCTTAATCTAGAGGTTAGCATACCAGCTCTCCTATCAACAGGTCTCAGGCTCGAATCCCTCTGCAGGCATGGATGTTTGTGATTGTCTTATGTACTGAGATAAATATAACTTAGTTAAATAAACTATAACCTTTGATAGGGAGCAGTATGACCTTTGCTGTACTTGCACCATTAAAACCATAAACCATCATCATAATGAGCCTTAAATGCATTCGCAACATATGCAAATCAGTCATCAGTAGATCCAAATTTCATGAAGGCAACCAGCAGAAAACTCGCCTCCTGTCCAAATGGAGGCCATGCCTTCTGGTTGTATGCTAAGGCCACTGGATGCAACTTCTGCTCTCCTGCACTTCCACCTGTCTCATCCTGATGGCACCACTGTTACTTCACCCAAAGATAAAGCTGATCTCCTGGCATTGCTCTTTTCCTCAAACTCCTGCATAGATGATGTTCAAGGGAAATCACCTCCTACCATACCAAAATTCCAAGCACCTTATCCCTCCAATAGTTTTTTACCAAACATCTATCATAAAATTACTAAATAACTTGGATATTTAAAGTCTGCTGGTCCTGATGGCATCTCCTCAGTTGTTTTCAGACATTGTGCTCCAGAACTAACACCCATCCTTCCTCTCTATAATTTATTATACATATCACCCTATTCCAAAGAATTAGAATTAAATTAGAAGTCTACTGTTAAACTACCATTTGCCATCACCTCTCTCCTCTCCAAAATAATGGAAAAATCATCAATATCCAACTCCTCCACTACTTAGAGGTCCATGAATTAATCAGTGACTAACTACCAGCATGGATTCTGCCATTCAAGATCTGCAGCTGACCTTGTAGCTACATTACTCACCACAACACAAGTTATGGAAAGGTTTGGAAAAACTTGTGTCACCCTTGACATTTTCAAAGCTTTTGATGGGTGTGGCATTGAGGCCTACTAAACATACTGCCATTTAGTTGGTTTCTGCAAGTCATGATAGATGGTTCCCTCTCTTCAAACTTCACCATCAATGCTGGAGTGTCTCAAGGCTCTGTCCTATCACCTAATCTCTTTCTCCTGTACATAAATGACCTACTCACAATATCCATAATCCTATTCACAACTTTGCAGATGATAATACTATCCACTCATCTTACTCATTTGACAAACCATGCAGCACTCTGACATCCCAAACTACACGATCATCTACAACTACTGCCTTAATCATTAATCAACATACTATCCCTGAATGAGGTAAGGACAACCTTATGTTCAATGCTGCCAAAACACAGTCTTGCCTTTTTTTGCACAAAAGAGATCCCAGCTCACCTACCCTTAACTTCAGTAATACACAAATCACCAGACAAAATCAGATGTTTACTTGGACTAATGTTTACCTCCAGTCTTTCCTGGCATAAGCACATCATATCAATAGCCTCCTCAGCATCCAAGAAATTTGCCATTCTATATTTCGTTCAAGAGCCTACTTGACACCCAACCCACTCTTCACTACATAAAATCCCAAATCCATCTATCTGTGTTTAGAATACTGCTCACATGTTTGGGATAGTGCACTTAAAACTTCCATTAAAATCCTTGAAACTACCTAGGGGCATGCAATTAGGCTCATAGATGATACCCCCCCCCCTCTTACAGACTCACTTAAACTTCTATCTCATAGGTACAGTGTTTCAGCACTGTCTATTCTACAGGTACTTCCATGGTCACTGCTCAAGTGAATTAGCAACTATCATTCCTCCACTTTCTGTTAAACCTGTTAATACAAGAGCTGCAGCTGCCCAGCACCCTTTTACTGAGCAACTGCAAACACACCAAACCTACTTCTATTCATCCTCTTTTATTCTGTCCACCTCAGTCCTCTGAAACCGTCTTCCTCAAGTATTCCTAAACTGCAACATGTAATCTCTTTAAAAAAAAAAAAAAAATCAAACTTCTCAGTTCTCAGCTGCACCCTCTGGCCGTCTTCTCCCATTCTATGAAAAATTTCATCCACACTGATCCAGTAATAACCACTTACTGGCTTATGTGTCTCAATTATATCCCTGCTCCTCCTCCTCCTCCTCCTATCCAACAGACTGCAAATTTCATTCCTACAATCTGTCCTCATATTCAATATTCCAGAGACTAGCAAATAGCTTACCATGCCTGATCAAAGCCTTATACAAAAGAATGAGAAACAAACTGATCTCCCACCAATTTATGAAAAACCTCTACAACATTGATCTTATAACAACCCCCTCACCAACTTGTACATCTCTATCTTATCACCCCTCTTTTTCCTATCCACTAGACTAGGTCAAATGTATCTTCTCAACCGTTCCTCATATTCAACATTCTAGAGATCAGAAATTACATTAATCAATTGCCTCTGGACTCTTTCCAATATCTCTTCATCCTTTTGAAAACCAGGTGACCAAATCTGTGCACAGTAGTCCATATGTGGCCTAATCAAGGCCTTATACAATGGAGCAAGTATATCCTTACTTTTACCAGTCAGTGTCCTCCACATCATTCCCAGAATTCATTACGTTGTCACAATTTTGGCAAGGTATTCTCTAAATTTTAGATCCTTATCCACCATCCTAAGATCTCTTATTTCCTCCATCTCTAACAATATATCCCCACCAAGTGTAAATTCCATGTCCCATCTTTGTTTCCCAAATTTTAAAACCTTACATTTTACAACATTGAACTGAAATCCCCAGTTACAAGGCAGTCCCTTTGTCATACATATAGCTCATCATACCTTTCCTTAAACACATTCAAGTTCTTTGCAGACACCACACTCTCGAGTAAAGCATTCCAATCATTCACAACTCTGCATGCAAGACTTGTACAAGAAGTCATTACAGACTTGTAAGAAAAGAACATCTGCTCTCTACTCCACATAGTTCGTCCAAACTTTGCATTATCTGAAAACAACTGAATATCCCCATCCAAATCTTCCCCAGTATCATTAACATACAGTTTAAACAGCAATGGTCTTAAAACAGACCCCTCAAGCACACCACTAGGGACTTTTCTCTTCTGGGATATTGCTCCCTCATAGACAATTTACTGATATCTCTTAGTAGTTTGACTATCAACTTATCATGTGGTAATCCATCAACAATCTTCACAAAATCGAAGTATACTACTGTGTATCCATCTCCTTTGTCCAATGAAGCTGTCACCTTATTGTAATAAGTAAATAGATTACTAAAATATGACATCACTTTAGCAAATCCATGCTCTCCATGAAAGCATAATTTGCACTCCCCCCCCCCCCCCCCCCAAAAAAAAATTAAAGTTAAAAAAATCATGGTACAAGATACGTGCAAGGATTTTCGGGAATTAAAGTTTTTCAGGAAAAAACTAAATTGACGTTTATAATTAAATCCTCAGTATTCATTAGAATTTATACTTGCTCTATTTATTTATAAAATGAATGCATTTAAATTTTAATTATCAACGTTACGCAACTGGCTGCTCACCTTCATTATGTGATATATTTGAATCTTTTGCAACAATGCTTCTGTAATTGAATTATTTCTAGTGAAATCATGTTGCAAGCACCTCAAAATCCAGTTGCACAACAGTTCTAATGATGGTCTCTTAATCTAACCCCCCCCCACAGTGCAATCCAAGACCGAGTATAAGTCAATGCTCTCACTCCCACAATTCCTCTACTGGTTGCCTCCATCTCTATGCATATGATTGGCATGGTACTAACAAAAGATGGCATGACTCAACAATAAAGGCAAGCCAATGACTGTTGAGTTGAAATGCTGATTCTCTTTAAGGGAATTTCAAAATATCTGAAACTGCCATAACATTCACTATCTATTTCTTAAAGTTTTAAACTTTCTTCATGTGAGAACTACATATGAAACGTTTAAATTTATTTTTTTGTAAAGTAAAATCAGGGGTGTGAGATATACACGAGAGCGAGTTATATTCAAGTAAATACGGTAATCCATATACTAATGCTTCATGAAAAGGACACTTTTTGACAAGTAAACAATGCATCACATTCGTATTAATAGCTCGGCTCTATGGTCACAAATACAGCCACCTTCGAGTCCCTTGAACAGACGTGCAGATGGTGCAGCATGTCGAATTCTTAGCGTCCCAGTGGTTTTAAAAGGCCCAGAAAGTGAGGAAGAGTGTGTGCACTGAGACAATAGCACCCAGAAGTCGTTAGTATTGGTTATTGTGTTAACAAATCCATGAACGACATGAATGTGACATAGCAACTCAAAATAGAATGAGATGTCGGAAAGCCTGAATATGCAGTACAGAATATTTTAAAACAAAAGTTGAATCAGCTTTTTGTGGTTTGCAAACATCTAGGAATAGATGTGTTACATGATAGAAATAGAGCATCTTTTAACTGTATGGATTGGGAACTTCATTTAAAAATGCACGCCACTTAGCAGCCATTCATGTTTTGTCTTGTCCAAGCTAACAATTACTCCTATCTCAGTATCTCCCATAATGCAAAACACATCTCCTTGCAGATATGTATAATGTTATGCATTAAGGGGAGGGCCAGACTGAAGAGAAAACTAGTCTGAGTAGTAGCCCTCCCCTTATGCATAACATTATACATATTTGCAAAGAGATGTGTTTTGCATTATGGGAGATATTGAGATAGGAGTGATGTTAGCTTGGTCCACCTTTGCAACAAGTTGCCCAGTGTTGTACTACCTTACCCCAGTCCTGAAGATACTTTCAGGTGCAAACTTTGTTTGCTCACACTTGGATAAAGGATTAAACTAAATTTATTATAGTCTAACCAAGTGAAAAATAAACTTTCAACATCTTTCTCTAAATCCAGAGTAATTTAATAAAAAGGTGGCACACCTTTTGGCAACTCCTATAGGTAAAGATGACCTTGCTATTGCTTCTGCCTGGTATCTCCATTGCCTATTTCCTGGCTCCCACTCAAGAGACCTCAATAAAGGTCGTAACTAGTCTGGGTAGTGGCCCTCCCCTTAATGCATAACATTATACATATCTGCAAGGAGATGTGTTTTGCATTATGGGAGATACTGAGATAGGAGTGATGTTAGCTTGGTCCACCTTTGCAAACCTTACCCCAGTCCTGAAGATACTTTCAAGTGCAAACTTTGTTTGCTCACACTTGGATAAAGGATTAAACTAAATTTATTATAGTCTAACCAAGTGAAAAATAAACTTTCAACATATAATTTCCTTGTACATTCAACCTATCTATCTGTGATTTCTTTTTTATCAATTAGTATATGGTCTCTTGAATCTCTAATGACACTTGGATGATTTACTTTATTTGTCCTGTTTGTGATTTTGTCAAACAGGACAAATAATGTCAAACAATTTGTCAGCTATTTATTTTGCACTTTATAACTACTCTGTGACTTTGTTAACAATAAATTTAAATTATAAGTATATTATTTTTATCCTTTACTGTAATGTTTCAATAATAAACATAAAAACTTAAGTTTAAAAAATTTTCATCGCCTATTTCCATTGGGCTGGAATTAATTACCATATTTCATATAGTGCGAATTTGATAATGCAAGCACTTCATGGGATTCATTATCTGCACTAATCGAGACCTATCTGTATATGCATACTCCAGATGATGACCTTGTTGTGAATGTCAAAATGTGG
This sequence comes from Typopeltis vanoorti, assembly GCF_054136105.1. Taxonomy (NCBI): domain Eukaryota; kingdom Metazoa; phylum Arthropoda; class Arachnida; order Uropygi; family Thelyphonidae; genus Typopeltis; species Typopeltis vanoorti. Next base: position 51,501,756 of record NC_143555.1, on the reverse strand, counting down.
ACTAATTATTTTAATTTATATTAAACTGAAGTTATTACTTTAACGATGTAATTGTCTCCATTAGTTTATTATAATTGAAGAAGAATTAAAAATAAGATGTCAAACAGTTAACCAGTTACACTTTTATTGATTTTTCTTATATTGAGAAGTTGCTTAGCCACCCAAATGGCTACAGAGAATTAAATATATCAACCACCTTATGCTCCATATCTATGTTATTTCAAAATTGCACTTCATATCCATGTTTTGGTTGATGGATACACATGCTATGGCCAGTAAGGAGATTAAGCTATAAGCTGCACTTTTTCATGTTGTCTTTCATAAAATAAAAGGCTAAAAATAACTGAAATTTCAAATGTGAAGGGCTTTATATGCTTCCATTACAACTTTATTTACTAAACATAATTCTAAGACACAAACTAATTAACTAGAATCACTGGCATATTTATATTTTCCTCTCATGTGTTTTGGAAGTGTAACGAGAGAAGAACATGGGACTTGACCAGGAATCTCACATATACAGTGCTTTTCACAACCATAACCAAAGTTTGCTGGATTAGCTCTTTTCATCTGTTGCTTTTCTTCTTCTGCTAGTCGTTTTCTGGAAGGGAAGGAAAAAAAAAAGTCTTGATCTGATAAATATTTCATTTTGTAGATAAATTGCATACTTAATAAAATTACAAAAATGGATGTAGTTTCGAGATACTTAATGCTAAACATAATACTTTAGGCAGTTCTCACGGAATCCTATATCTCAGACACAGGAAAAAATTTCCTGTGTCTAAGATAATATTAACCCTGAATCTACTCCACCACTTCCCTCATGCCTACAAAACTTGTTGATATGATGAGGTCTTATAAAGAGTGACTAACTTTTTTTTATTCATCAGTGTTTTTCTCAACATTCCAGTGAAGCTTTGTGTTGTTTTTGTTTTTACCACTTTTGTTGTATGTCCCTTCCTGAATGTCAAATACACTCCAACATCACATTCAAATTTATAGACTCATCAATTTTTTGCAACATAGTCCAACCAATGTCATATATCTTGTAATATCTTCAGACTTTAGAATTTATAACAATGACCAGCATTGATTTATCAACTGTCCATAGCATCAACATGCTCAAGCGTTCCTGCAAGGTCCTAGTCAGTTTCATTACTAATCCTCTCCCAAGCTTAGCATAATCAGAAAAAAGTATATCTTCTTCATTTCCCTGTTTCAAACCTCCCCACATATTATTAAGCTACAAATTAAAGTTATTCAATCACAGTCCTGTAGTGCCCTAGTGGTCACTTACATTCTCTTTATATGTTCCACCATGCTATTCTCTGTTGCCTATCAACCACTTACATATTCATGTCAGCAGCTTTCTAATTTATGTAAAAGCTTTTGTAAAGTCTAGGAATATCATAGTGTAATCATTATGATATTAAGGCTATCTCTCAGCAAATACGTGCTGCACTCCTGTTTCCTGATAGGTATCATTAGGTATCATATTTCAATCAACTCATTCCTGAATTTGGACCATACCTTCTCCAAGTCTTTAATTACCACGACTACTCTGAAAACAGTAAATAGTTTATAACTCTCAATCTTTGTTCTGAATCTTCCCTTATGAAATGAAAGGATCTCTTATCCTACTTTCCTTCCACACACAGCAACATACCAACTAACCAAATAATATGAAATGTTGTAATTATAAAGGACATTTATAAAGGGTAATATAAAGGACACTTCAGTTCATCTATTCTGATCACATATGACAATGTTTTATACTCATCCTTATCATCATTAATTTTCTGACATGTACCCCAAAGAAGTGTTCAGGTTACTATGACAGCACTACATGATTAAGTATACATTATTATTAATCTCTGATCAACAATTTCCCTCCAAATCAATCTATTACTTGTGAGCACTCCAATATTGTCATATCTAACATTCTAACTGAATCAATCCACCTAGACCTTGATCTTCTTCTGGGTCTCTTTCCTGCCATCTTGACATTAAATACCTGTTTTGCTAACCTTTTTGTTCCCATTCTATTTACGTGGCCATACCACCAGATTAGCAATGTTGATGCATTCTTGAATGCTAATAATGTCAAGTTCATTTTTAATATGATTCTACTGTTGGCTCACTCCCTAAATTTTTCTCAGAACCCTCATATCTGTGATCTCTAGTCTTTGATCAAATGCTTTATTTCTAACCCAACTCTCAGATCCATACTGGTTTGAACTTAAAACTGGTTTGAACACTGTCTTGTATGCTGCTAGTTTGGTGTTCTGGCTAGTTTCTCTTTTATTCCATATAAATTTATTCAGCTGGCTACCCACCATACCAGCTTTGCTTATTCTGTTGTCTAGTTCCAGATGATTTTCATGCCATTTTTTTTACAGCTATTATTCAATTTACTTAGAGAACTCTGAAGATTTGCACTAGATGTATTTAGAGTACAACATCATCTGCATAAAGCAAAGAGCTAAGTTTGACATCTCTAATTCTAATATCTTCTTCTTCTTCTCTTCCATCTAAGACGGGTTGAGTCTTCTCTTGAGCAGGATCTTCCAGTCTTCTCTATTCCTTGCTGTTCGAAAAAGTTCCTTATATGTTCTGCATCCTGAGATGTTCTTTATTAATTTCAGCGAGGTAATTCTTGGTCTTCCAGGTCTTCTTTTTTCAGTTGGAAAAGTATTGATTAGGACGTTAGGAAGTCTGTCTGCATCCATGCGTACAGTGTGTCCAAACCATCTCAGTTGTTGTTTTCTAATTTTTTCTATTATTGTCTTTTTATACAATAGTTCTTGTCTGACTGTGATGTTTGTTTTCTTTTCTATCCAACTTGTTCTATTTATTTTTCTTAAGCATTTCATTTCAAATGCCAGCAGTATTTTCTCCTCTCTTTTTTTAACTGTCCACGCTTCTGCTCCATAGATGACTGTTGGTATAATTATTGCTTCATATAATTTGATTTTGGCTTGTTTAGATATCTTGTTTGTTTTCCAGATTTTCTGTAATTTTCCCATGGTGGTCCATCCTATCGCTATTCTGTGTTTGACTGTTTTGAGTTCATCTATTGTTTCTGTTAGTTTTGATCCAAGGTATATGAAGTTGTCTACTTGTTCTAATTGTTCTCCGTTTAGGATGGCTGAGATGGTAGTTCTGTTCCTCCCTATTTTCATCACTTTTGTCTTTTGTATATTTATTGTCATATGTTTTACAGGTTTCATTTAGCTTGTTGATCAACTTTTGTAGTTCATTTGGGGTTCTTGCAAGAAGGACGAGATCATCTGCATATTTGATTTACAGGTTTCATTTAGCTTGTTGATCAACTTTTGTAGTTCATTTGGGGTTCTTGCAAGAAGGACGAGATCATCTGCATATTTGATATTATTTATGTTTAAACCGTTGACATTGATTCCAGGCTCATTGTCTATTGCTTTCTTTACAACTTCTTCTAGATATATGTTGAATAGGCATGGGGATAATGGGCATCCTTGCATTACTTCTTTTTGGATCTCTATGGGTTTTGTTGTGAGTGTGTCCTTTTTAATTATTGCATTTGTCTTAGAGTAATATTTTATCAGAAAGTGTATTATATATTTGTCTATTGCTTTTTCTAGTAGAATTTTAAGAAGGATTTCTCTGTTGATGTTATCGAAAGCTTGTTTAAAGTCCACAAAACAACAATATAGTTCTTTATGGTCTTCCCAGCTGAGTTCTGCTAGTTGGTGCAATGTGAAAATTTGGTCTATTGTTGAATAGTTTCCTCGGAAACCAGGCTTGTTCTATGCCTATCATTTCTTCGTAGGTGTTTTTTAATCTATTTTGTATAATTCTTATGAATATTTTATAGGTGTGAGGGAGTAAATTGATTGGTCTGTAATTTCTGCAGTCTCTTTTGTCTCCTTTCTTGTATATTGGGATGATCTTTCCAGTTCTACAGTCATCTGGGATCTCTCCTGTTTATAGTATTTTATTGAATAGGGTTGTTAAATATTCTATTGATATGCTGCCTCCATATGACCACAGTTCAGTAGGGATAGTATCAATGTCTGGTGTTTTCTAATATCAGCATGCAATATCATTATGATATTGCATGTCTAATTCTAATATCATCACGATGCAACTTTCTTTCATAATATGATCCATATAGATCAGGAGTGGGGAACCTTTTTTCTGCCAAGGGCCATTTGGGTATTTATAACATCATTCTCATTATTAAAACGCTTAAGGAATTGAACAACGTAGTTAAGGATATAAATTAAATTAAAACTTTAATAAATATTTTCCGATATTTCGGCAACGTCACATTGCCATCTTCTAAAGGAACTTACAAAAAAAAGTTACGTGCACGTAGGCACTACAACACAGAAACTGGGAATGAAGAGATGAAGCTATTGTTCTCCTAACAGTCCTGATGGTGCCCTCTAGCGGGCTAAGTAGGTGTTCTTGGCCTTTGGGCTGAAGGTCTGCTGATGTAGGCCTCCCAAATTTGGGGCAGTCGCACACAACCAAATTTGTTGAGGTTTGGAGAATTTCTTAGGGCTGAGGCTGACTCCATAAAGAGTCTTTCAAATTTGTATTTGCTACGGTGTATCACTGTAGCTTTCTTCCACCGTATTCTGTGGCGTGTATCCAGAGCATGGTCCGCAAGTCCAGAATGACTGTATTTGTGAAAACGGATATAGTCCTCGTGTTCCGAAATTCTGATATTCGCTGTCCTGCCTGTCTGGGCACCATCAGGACTGTTAGGAGAACAATAGCTTCATCTCTTCATTTCCAGTTTCTGTGTTGTAGTGCCTACGTGCACGTAACTTTTTTTTGTAAGTTCCTTTAGAAGATGGCAACGTGACGTTGCCGAAATATCGGAAAATATTTATTAAAGTTTAATTTAATTTATATCCTTAACTACGTTGTTCAATTCCTTAAGTGTTTTCATAATGCATAACCAACGTATAAGCCTGTCTACGAGAATCAACATCATTCTCAGGCCATACAAAATTATCAACTCAAAAATTGGCCTGCTATATCTGGTCAAACATTTGGCAGGGTCAATAATTAATTCACCTCTAATGTGATGATGGCTGGAACTGCTTCTCTTTGGTGAGGCGTGTGATATTAGCTGGTATTGATGATGTTGGTACTCACAACTGCTTTTCCAGGTTTGCATCGGTGTGTCTGGAGTGCAGTCAACTCTTTGCGATGGTAAGTTTTGAAAAGAACTGCTGGCAGCAGTAAGTTGTTCCAAACACAGATGCATATTTCAATGCATGTCTCCTCAAAGTGGGAAATTCACCATTGCTTACTTATGTAACATTTAAAGAACTTTTTTTCAATATCTTGTCAGTAATCCGATCTGAGATGGTTCTCCGAGACAAACTAACACTGATACAATTTTAATTTGTCTGGTGCTAACAGCTCCGCAGCAGCCACCATGCACTCTTTCGCAAACTCTTTCTCTACATGAGGCCTCAGCCTCTTTGCAATTAGCTCTCACTACATAACTCGTCTGAAAAATGTTGTCTCTGTCACAACGAGGCCCAGTGAAAGCAGCTTGTTGTGATTCCAAACTCTGCTGAAGAGCATTGATTTTATCCAGATGTATTTGGCCTCCCAATTCATTGAGTTTAGCATGTTTTGAGCTGTCATGATGCTCCAGAGTGGATTTTTTCATTACTGCTAACGCATTGCCACAAACTAGGCACACAGGTTTGCCTTTGACTTCAACAACAAAAAAAAATAATCATTTGTCCATTTCTCTTGGAAAGATCGAATCTGCATCACTCTGCATCAACTTTTCTTTTCTTTGCAGTAGTCACAATTTGTAGGCTGTCACACCACTTAAGTTTTAATAACTATCCAGTATGTGTATGTCACCAGCGATGTGATTATTTTTCTTTGATCGCTGTTCCAATCCTGCATCTTGGATTTGGAACATATCCAACGTTCGTACCATTGATTCTCGAGGTCTTCTTGTCGGTTGCCTCAGAAGCCGACGAGAAGCATACGTGCCTGTCCCGTCATGTACTTGTATGTGTCCTGTCTATCCCATAATGAACGTTCCTTGCTTGTCCCTCAAAATTTACATCATTATTATGATTCACTTAATATAAATTTATGCTGCTATGAAAAAAGTTCCTAGATTTAATGAATTTTGAGTCCAGACTGCGGTTGCCTTGGCAGGGCCACACCAAATGATTTCGAGAGTCTTATATAGCCAGTGGGCTGGACATTCTCCACCCCTGATATAGATGATGAATAAGAGTGGAGATAATGTGCATCTTGTGTTACCTATGATTTTACCTCAAACCATCTTCCCGTATTTCCTTCAATTCTAATTGCTGACTGACAACTTAAATATAGACTATGTATTGCTCTGTATAATGTTCCATTCACCCCGATATAATTGCGGTGTTTTGAAAAGCTTTTCTCTGGGCACCTTGTTGTATGCCTTTTCCAGATCTATAAAACTTAAGTATGGATCCTTCTCATATTCCCATGATTTCTCAACTATTTGTCTTAAAGTGAAAATCTCATCTTAACAACCTATATTTGGCTTGAACCAAGCTTGTTCTTTTCCAAGTTTCTCTTCCACAATCTTTCTCAACCTCTTTTCAAGTATGCTTGCATAAATCTTACCTGGAACACTTAATAGAGAAATTCCTCTGTAGTTCTCACATTCAGTTTTATTCCCTTTTTATAGGGTACTATGAGAGCTCTACTCCAATCATTGAGAATTTGACCTTCTGACCAGGCCCTCTGAATTACACAATGTAGCCATTGCAGAACTTTTATACCTCTCCACCTAAACATTTCCAGTCAAATATCACCTATTCCAGTTGCCTTTTCACATTTCAAGTTTTTGATAGTTTTTTCTACCTCAAGTATTGATATATTCTCCTCTTTGCATTCCTCTTGAAAATTTTCTAATAAGGTACTGTCATTGCTTGGTTTAACAGTCTTTCAAAGTAATTAGTCCAGACATCTAGGAGATCCTTTACCACCTTAATTATCTCTAATTCCTTTCACAGCACACTCTCTCTTCCAATATTTCTATTGGAGGAAAGAGTGTTGTAAAAGGAATTAGAGATGATAAAGGTGACATGAAAACTGGAGAAAAAGATATCCTTGATCTATGGAGTAATTATGTCAAAAAAATTGCTAATTGCAACATGCAGTGATAGCACAGTGGTAAAACACACTCAAAAGGCATGCAATCAGAAATACATATCCATACTTGAAGTAGAAAAAGCCATCAAAAGCCTTAAATGTGGAAAGACATTGGGAATAGATGATATTTGACCAGAAATGATGAAGTATGGAGGTATAAAAGTCTTGCAGTGGCTGCACTGCATAGTTCAGAAGGCCTGGACAGAGGGACGAATTCCAGATGATTGGAGTAGAGCTCTCATGGTACCCAGTGGTGAGCTATAAGGGGCTTGCCGGAGCTGGCCTGTGACCTTTGTTAAATTTTTCTCAAATTTGCGAGCCCCTTATTCTTCTTTACATTTTTATTTTTTCAAAAAAAGAAAAAAAAAACATAATTTTTTGAAATGTATTAAGTGAAAAACTCATACGGTAACCTAACAAAGTGATTTTATTAAATAAAATATTATAGGTACTGTTACTACCATTTTACAAATAAGAATTCACTTTTGGTAATTGCATACAAATAAACAGGTCTATAAAATCATGCCCCTTGATTGGTACTGTTGATTATCACTTGAAGTATAAAAACAAAAGAGAAATATAATGTACTTCAATATTATTGTGTTTAGATAATATTTATTTATTCTTTATAGATTGTCAAAAACTTCTATCGCAAACAAAAGAAATTTATTTTGTTCATAAAAAATGCAGAATATTGCATATGTGCGATTATAAAAGATTTTATTCTTATTATAATTTGATGATTAAAAAATGTTTTTATGTAAGATAAATTAACACAGATGATTGTGTGCAAATATTTCATGTTTAGATCATGAAATATTTGTTTAAAAATTATAGCCTTTACAGGTTGATTGTCCCCTCATACTTTTTGATTGGCATTTGTACACAAGCTGTATTAATAAACGTTTTTGTGTGAAATACGGCTTTTTTTTGCTCAACGATGCGAGCTCTTTGTTAAAATTCCCATAGCTCACCACTGATGATACCCATATATAAAAATAAAACTGAATATGAGAATTATAGAGGTATTTCTCTACTGAATGTTCAAGCTAGATTCAGGTCAAATAGAGGCTGTCAGGATTAGATTTTCACATTACAACAAATAGTTGAAAAATCATGGGAATATAACAAAGATCTACAAAGTTTTGTAGACCTGGAAAAGGCATTTGACAAGCTGCTAAGAGAAAAGCTATTCAAAATGCTACAGTCATATCGTGTCAATGGAGCATTATATCAAGCAATACTTCTTTATTTGAGTTGTAAGTCAGCAATTAGAAGTGAAGGAAGTATAGGAAGATGGTTTAATGTTAAATCTGGTGTCAGACAAGGACATTATTCCTTCTGTTATTCATTATCTATATGGATCACATTAGAAGGAAAGTGGTATTCAATCTGATATCAAAATTGGTGATGTTAATCCCAGTTCTTTACTTTATGTAGATGATATTATGCTTTTAAACAAATCCAGCACAAGTTCACAAGATTTCCTGACTAAACTGAATATGCTGTAATAAATTTAGTATGAAAATCAGCAATAACAAGACAAAGACAAAGAAAATATGCAGAAACACTGAAAATATAAACTGCATTGTGAATGGAGAAGCTATAGAACAAGTAAAACATTTCAGCTATTTTGGCACAATTTTTAGTAAATTTTGAAGATGGTAAATATGGAAACAGACAACAGAATCAACAAAGTTGGTTCAGGAAGTCGAATGAATAAATTTATATGGAATAAGAGAGAAATTAGTCAAAACACTAAATTAGCTGTACACAAGACAGTGTTCAAACCTATTTCTGTGTATGGATCTGAGAGCTGGGTTAGAAATAAAACATTTTACCAAAGACTAAAGACCACAGATATGAGAGTCCTGAAAAAGATTAGGGGCATGAACAGATGGCATCAATGATAAAAACGAGGATATTAGGGAAAAAAACTAGACATTGATAGCATCCAGTAATGTGTTAGCATAGCTAATCTCAGATGGTATAGCTACTTAAATAGAATGGAAAATTAAATATTAGCAAAACAAGTGTACCCTGCCAGGTTGGCAGGAAAAGACCCAAAGTAAGACTAAGATGTAGGTGGATTGATACAGTAAAAAGTGCCTTAGAAGAAAGAAGATCTGATAATGGTGGAGTCTTGACGGTTAACAGATTGATTTGGAGGAAAATTGTTGATAGGAATTTAGTAATGATGTAGATTTTTCATGTAGTACTATCATAATATCCTGTAAACCCCCCCCCTCCTTGAGGGTATATGTCAGGAATTTGATGATAACAATGATCAAGGATATCCTTATCTTCTGTTTTCATGTCTCCTTATCATCTTTGTTTTCTTTTACAGCACTCTTTTCTCCATTTTTAAGCTTCTTCAGTAGCCTCCAGAACATTTTGCACCTTCCTGTATTCTTACTGATGACTTCCCATGAGTTTTGTTCAAGTGACTTTCACACATAGCTTAGCTCTCTCTTACATTTTTCTCAGTATTCTTTTAGTGCAACTGCCAACTTATTTGCTAGGAACTTTAGGTATGCTTTATAATAAATTTATATAAAACACTTCATTATTGAATAATAAATGAAAGCAAACACAAATTAGTTAGGTTACACTTTTTTAAAGTATTGTGAAATGATGCAAAACTAAGACAATTTGCAGGGAGACCAGAAAGTGTTAATACAGGAGAAAAGAGTTGTGTATGTTATCATATAAAAACAATGAAATAAGATACGCTTTCAAAGACAAATGGCTCAAGGAAGAAAAAAGTTGCATTTTGTTATGTATATAAAAAAAACATCCTGTGACTGCCTACACTATGCATGCAGAGTTAGTTTTTGTTGAATGAAACAAAAATTAACTAACTAATAAATGAAAGAATAATGTATTTGATATGTATATGTGGCCTGAAGATCTGAAAGATTTTGGGATGGAAGAAATTAAGATTTTGAATAATATCTTTCTTCATTATCAAAATATTTCGGCAAATATTTTGATAATGAAGAAAACTTTTGACATTTGGTGAAAGAGTCATCTAAGTTGAAATCTATGGGGAAGTTTAAACATACATGACCTTTTTAAAAGAACAATGTATAATAGGGACAGGTTTTCATATCTCTCAAAACTTCTTGAAATCGTAGCCATTTACACCTGTAAGTATGCCATCATGTGAAAGAGGTTCTAGTCAAATGAACCTAAAAAAAGAAAGTTGAGGTCATGAATGAATCCTTCTACTCTGAATGATTTATTGATGAAATGTGTTGGAAATGGAAGTAAGCCTAACTGATAGTGCAAGACTGGTGAGAACAGAAGAAAGCCTGACTGACAGAGCAATAGCAGGAGTGATTGCTGGAATGCAAGAATTGAAGAATGACATGATTAAGATAGGAAATGAGATGAGGCATATGCAAAATGAAATTGGATGTATAATGGATACAAACAGAAAAGTGCAAGAGAATAAAATGAAAGGCAGTGGAGAAAAAGAAGAAGCCAATGAGTCAATAGTAGTAGTACTACATGAAGATTTTATTATAAAGGGTGTGATGGATGAGAGGATGCACAAGGTCTGTTTTCCAAGAGGAAGGATGAACAGGGCGATTGAGGAACTAAATATGACAAGCAAGCATGTGAGAAAGTTAGTGGTTGTTGTCGAAATGAATGATTTGGTTGGGCATAGGGAGAATGCGAGGATGGATATCAGAAGAACACGGAGGAGCGTGAAAGACAACAGTGTGGTAGGAAGAGTAGTTTGTGTTGCCCAGGTATGACAATGATGAGTTGCTGCAGAGAGAAAAGATCTTATATGGAATATTAGTGGAAATGTGTGTAGTTTGTGAATATGCAGGATGAGTTTGAGCAACAAATGAAACTGTATGAGTGATGGACTGTATCTAATTAGTTTTGTTCAGTCACCTGAACAGACTGCCACTGGATGGAAGTGTAATCAGTGATGTGAACAAGGTATCAATGGAAGTCAGAGATGATGATGTAAATGAGTAAAAGACTGGGCTAGGTGAGACAGTGTAAATGGAGATGAGAATGTGAGAACATGAATGCAAGTTGAACAGGGAAATGGGGGTGGATCAGGTAGATAAGCAGAGTGGATTCTGAAAGCAGTAACAAATGTATCTATGGGATAGTCAGCAGAGGAATGCAATGGACTTGACCACATGGGGAGTAATTGAGTCTGAGGTGGAGGGGTATATGGTACAAAAGGTAATCATAAGCAGATAGGAGCAAGTGCAGAGTCATAGATGAGGCATAGCATGTATAGGACTGGTTATAGAATAAGACAAGAATTGTTATTTACGAATGCTAGGAGTATCAGAAATAAGTGAGATAAAATTGTTGCACCGACAGTTTATTTCCTAAAAGTAGTTGGAATAAGTGAAACATGGTAAGATGACAATGATATCTTGACGGGAATACGAATGGAAACATGTTTTTACTGAGGATTGGAAGGGTAATAAAGGAGGGAAAGTGCTGTTGATGATAGCATGGGAATTATGTCCACACAAGGTTGAGATACATATTATTTAATTTCATGGTATTGATGACAACACAGAATAATAAGGAAATAATATTTATTAACTTATTTGCTGATATCTCGTTTGTATTATATCCAGCATCTTCACAACACAAAAACAGTTTGCCACAGTACACGAAACAACAACAGTGGGACTAGTTTAAAAAAAACTGTAATGGACAACACAAGGAACTAAATCCTAATTAGACACCATCTATGTTGGAAAAAGAGACAAAAAAAATATTAATTAGATCTTAAAATGACTGTTTCCCAGATTTTTGGTAAATTTATACTGTCATACTTGAGGTTTGGAGTATGTTTTGAAGCGTCCGTTAATTCCAAAAGACAATCTCTCTGACTTATAGTGACTTCTGTGTAGCACTTTCATTTTCTTCTAGTTTATCCCGAAGTGGTATCCAAGGCATGGTCTGCTAGACCTGACTTGCCATAACAATAGTGCCAGATGTATTTTTTATGTTCACCAAGACAGATTCAACAGTTCTGTCCACAGTAAGCCCAGTCACAAGCACAGGGCACTTTCATAAACTCCTGGATGGGATAAAGAAGAGTTTGTACTTAAGTGAACAGATGAGAGTTGCCAATTCGACATGAGATTTAAATACGGTGTGTAGCTGATATTCATTGAGCACTCTAGATATCTTTTCAGATGTGCCTTGAATGTATGGGATGGTAACAGTCCTGTGGTCTTGTGTGGTAGGTAATGGAAGGGATTTGTGGAGAACATTTAGTATTTTTTCTATCCTATGAAGATTATGGCCATTGGCTAAGAAGGTGTGACGTCAATGAGTGAGTTCAGCAGTAAGACCATTGTTATTGGAACAAACAGTTCTAGCTCTGTGAGTTAGTGTTTTTAGGATACCATACTGTTGAGGTGGATGATAGTGTGACTGTTTGTGCAAAGACTTCTCTCTATATGCGTGGGTTTTCTATAAACAGAAAAGAGAACAGAAGACAAACCACGTGATGTTCTAAACTCGAAACTGTGGGATGTCCTTGACAGCATCTTTGACACAATGGCTAATAAAGAAGTCATCAAAGATGAATTCTTTATTAGCCATAGCATCATAGTGCTATGAAACGACTGTGATCACAGCGAGATCGCATCGTTGTGAATTTATCTTCAATAGCCCTAACAGATGAAGCTGTAAATGTGTTAAGCAGAGGACATAATTTTGCCATTACTCCCAGGCAAGTTCCAAAAGCAAAAATAATGGCTTCCATTGAATGAGAAATATATGACCTGCCTCCAGTAACAGCCAATAACATTTGTTTGGATGTGGCCAAAATCCTAATCCATTCCAAGCTTCTCAAACACAATATCCCACAAACGGAAACAGTGCTTTAAAAGAACTATACAGTAATCACCGTATTGTTATAACTAAAGCAGACATAGGTAATGCAACTGTGGTGATGAATTTAGCTGAATATGAAAGCAAAATATACATACTTTTACAAGACCAGTGTACATATGAAATTATAGATTGTGATCCCACTAATTCTCAAAATAATAAAGTTTGCATATTATTGAAAAAAGTCACTTACTGGCCGAAAGAAACCTAAAATAGTATTTTAGAAAATTATATCTTAAAAAAAGTTCACACATAATGATTAGTTTTGATATCACTTTACTATTTACAAATGTACCATTATTTGAAACCCTTGATTTATGAGTCGGGGTGCTCAAGGGTCAAAGCTGTATAACTGAGAGGAGACCTCCACATAGCCTTTAAAGGAATGCGGAGAACCCACCAGGGCTTCTGACCTAATGTCCAATCCTCACCTTCTCGTGGTGCACCCTGTTGGGTATCTACTTGAATACTGAACGAACGAGGATGGGCTAGCAATTTGGGATTTAGCCGACCAAATTGTATTCTTATTGGTTAAACCAAAATAAAAAATGATGGTACAACATGACAAAATTTCATGCCGGCTGGGCCATCTCACGGTTAAACAAGGCCCCCGTTGTTTTCGCCAGGGAACCAGGGCAAACAGCGAAAAGTCAGCTACTGGAACGAATCTGAAAACAAACCCCAGCTCAACATCACCAGAGTTAAAGATCGGTACTATTAACATAAGAAGCATGAATGGCAAAGAAATGGAGCTAGCTGAGGAATTAGATAAGTACCAGATCGACATAATACGGGTGACTGAAACAAAAAAGACAAAAACTGGTGAGATCTTTCTGAGCAATAAATGCAAAATGTTATATTCAGGCAATGACAATCAAGGAAAAGGAGGAGTAGCCATAGTATTCAACACAAAATATGAGGCTAATCTTCTTGAATGGCAGTCAGTCTCAAGTAGAGTAATGTAGGCAAATATGAGAATGGGGAACTGCGCAATGAGACTTATTTGTGCCTATGGTCCCACAGAAGGTTCTACTACGGTAGAAGTAGGGAGGAATTTTTTGATGCTTTAGAAAAAGCAACTGACACAATGAAAAAGGAAAAGTTGGTCTTTGTTGGGGATCTAAATAGCATAGCAGAGTAGGAAATGATTGTCAGACATACAAAAATATTTTGGGAAAATTTGGAGAAAAGAGCAAAGCTAATAATAATGGCAAATATCTGTTGGATTTCTGCTCAGGACATGGACTGGTTATTACTAACACCATGTTCCAACATAAAAATGTGCACAAATTCACATGGAGAAAAGAGGCAAGGAATAAGAAAAGTCTCATTGACTATGTTATTGTTGATAGTGATGTTTTCTCCTTGGTGCAGGACACCAGAGTGTACAGAGGATTTGAAATTGCAAGTGATCACTATTTAGTCTTGAGCAGGATAAAAGTGAATTTCATATTGAAAAGAATAACATGTAAGAAAGTTTTAAAGCGAATAAAAGTTGAGCAGCTCTCAGATGTGAACTGTAGACTAAAATACACAAAGATTATTGAAGAAAAGATGAAAGAGTTTGATAACAGGAATCAAACCTTGGAGATTCAGTGGCAAACTCTGAAGGAAACATTGATTGATTCTGCCAGAGAGGCATGTGGTGAGGTTGTGTGCAAGGATAAAAAAATCAGAACTCCCTGGTGGACACAGGAAGTTAAAGTGGCAGTGAAGGAAAAGAAGAAAGCACATCAAAAGTTCCTGGCAAATAAGTCAGCTTGTGCTCTTAGAGAATACATAGACAAATGCAAGAATGCTAAACACTGTGTAAAACTAGCTAAACAAAAGTCATGGGAAGACTTTGGCAAGAATATAGAAAATAAATATCAAGAAGGTGACAAAATATTCTGGAGGTTGTTGAAGAAGCTTAAGAATGGAGGAAAGAGTGCTGTAAAAGGAGTTAGAGATGATAAAGGTGACATGAAAATGGGAGAAAAGGATATCCTTGAAGTATGGAGTAATTACTTTGAAAAATTGCTAAATGAAACAAGCAGTGATGACAGCACAGTGGTAAAAAACACTGCCCAGGCATGCAGTCAGGAATACATATCCATGCTTGAAGTAGAAAAAGCCATGAAAGGCTTGAAATGTGGAAAGGCAGCAGGAGTAGATGATATTCGACCAGAAATGCTGAAATATGGTGGTATAAGAGTCTTACAGTGGCTGCACTGCATAGTTCAGAAAGCCTGGACAGAGGGACAAATTCCCGATGATTGGAGTAGAGCTCTCATAGTACCCATATATAAAAAAAGGGAAATAAAACTGAATGTGAGAATTACAGAGGTATTTCCCTACTGAGTGTTCCTGGCAAGATCTATGCAAGTATACTTGAGAAATGGTTGAGAAGAATTGTGGAAGAAAAGCTTGGTGAAGAACAAGCTGGATTCAGGCCAAATAGAGGCTGTCAGGATCAGGTCTTCACTTTACGACAAATAGTCGAGAAAGCATGGGAATATAACAGAGATCTGTATTTAAGTTTTGTTGATTTGGAAAAGGCATATGACAAGGTGCCAAGAGAGAAGCTATTTAATACGCTACAATTATATGGTGTCAATGGGGCATTATATCAAGCAATACTTAGTCTTTATTTGAGTTGTAAGTTAGCAGTTAGAACTGAAGGAAGTACAGGAAGATGGTTTAATGTTAAATCTGGTGTGAGACAGGGATGTACATTATCCCCTCTGTTATTCATTATCTATATGGATCACATTATGAAGGAAAGTGGTATTAAACATGATATCAAAATTGGAGATGTTAATGTCAGCTCTTTGCTTTATGCAGATGATGTTATACTTCTAAATAAATCCGCTACAAGTCTGTAAGATTCCTTGACTAAATTGAATAACTGTTGTAATAGATATTGTATGAAGTCAGCAATAACAAGACAAAGGGAATGATAATAGGCAGAAGCATTGAAAATATCAACTGTATTGTGAATGAAGAACCTAAAGAACAAGTAAAATATTTAGGTACTTAGGCACGATTTTTACTGAAGATGGTAAATTAAATATAGAAATAGACAACAGAATCAGAAAAGCTGGTATGGTAGGAAGTCAATTGAATAAATTCATACGGAATAAGAGAGAAATTAGTCGGAACACT
Source organism: Typopeltis vanoorti (assembly GCF_054136105.1). NCBI lineage: Eukaryota > Metazoa > Arthropoda > Arachnida > Uropygi > Thelyphonidae > Typopeltis > Typopeltis vanoorti. The sequence goes on along the minus strand of NC_143555.1, from coordinate 51,485,547 downwards.
AAATTAGCTGTATACAAGACAGTGTTCAAACCAGTTTTAACGTATGGATCTGAGAGCTAGGTCAGAAGTAAAACACTTGACCAAAGACTAGAGACGGCAGATATGAGAGTCCTGAGAAAGATTATAGGCATGAACAGATGGCATCAATGGCAATATCATATTAATAATGAGGATATTTGGAAAGAACTTGACATTGTCAGCATCCAGGAATGCGTTAGCAGAGCTAATCTCAGGTGGTATGGTCACTTAAACAGAATGGGCGAAGAAAGATTAGCAAAACAAGTGTTCTCTGCCAGGTTGGCAGCAAAACGACCCAGAGGAAGACCAAGATATAGGTGGATTGATATGGTATGAAGTGCCTTAGATGATAGAAATATAAGATCTGATAATGTTGGAGTCTTGACAAGTAACAGACTGATTTGGAGGAAAATTAGAGATAGGAAGTTAGTAATGATGTAATTTTTTTCATGTAGTACTATCATATCCTGTACACCCCTTGAGGGTACATGGCAGGAATTTGATGATGATGATTTATGAGTCACATTTTTCCTATGATATATTTGAACTATTTAAGTTTACTACAGTACATGCAGATTATTTTACATGGAAAGTGAAGATATACAAACAACTAGATGGGACAGCAATGGGCTCCCTCCTTTCTCTCCCTTTAGCCAATTTTTACGTAGAACACTTGGAAAAACCTACTTATGAATACAGCCACCCTTAAACCAGTGGTTTACCTATTTTATGTTGACAATGTGTTTGCTATTTGGACACATTGGTGCATATAAATAGCCACCATCCTAAAATCCACTATACATGGAACAGGAAGCTAATACCTGTCTTACCTTCCTGAAAACACTAATCACACAGCTTCCAGATGGTTCCTTTTCCTGTTTATAGACCCCCCCCCACACACAGAGATATTTGCACAAAGAGTCACACCATTATACAGCTGAACAGTATGTATCCTAAAAATACTAACTCACAGAGCTATTTGTTCCAATGACAATGCTCTTACTGCCAAACTCACTCACTTATGTCACAACTTCTTAGCCACTGGTTATAATCTCCATAGGATAGAAAAAAATACTAAATGCTTCCCAGAAAGCCCCTCTATTGCCTACTGCACAAGACTGCAGCAAAACTGTTACCTTCCCATATACTCAAGGCACATCTGAAAAGATATATAGAGTGCTCAATAAATATCAGCTACACACTGTATTTAAACCTTATGCCAAATTGGCAACTCTAATCCATTCACCTAAGGACAAATTCTCTTCTTTATCCCATCCAAGAGTTTATGAAGTGCCCTGTTCTTGTGACCAGGTTTACTACGGACAGAGAAGAAGAACCGCTAACATACACCTTGGTGAACAAAAAATATACATCTGGCACTATTGTTATGGCAAGTTGAGTCTAGCAGACCATGCCTTGGATGTTGAGTAATTTTAATGGTAATATATCAGAACACAGAAAGATAAATTAATAATTATTTATTGACTTATTGCTGATATTTCGCTGGTGTTATAACCAAGCCGAGGGTGCTATGTCGATGGAAGCCAGCCATATTCATGAGAGGTATTCTGTGGAGATCCGTACGAGAATCAACAGCTCATACAGAATGGTGCCAAATGCTGAATGACCCACCTGAGCGAGCGGAGAAGGCTCATAGTTCCAGCCATTTCCTGATTTGTGTCCGGTAGCAGAGAACGGAACAACTCAGTCACGAGACCTGACCCAGAACCAGCCAAGACGAAGGATGACCCGAGCAACACGTGGCAGCTAATAGACCTTCTGAGGGAATTGGTAAAGTAAAGATCCTTTTGTTTTATATCTTGAGATTGTTTGAAGGTAGAATTTGTCTTGATAAAGCAAGACTGAGGACATTTTAGAGAACTTTGACAGAATAGAGTAATTAATACAGCCAATTCCATTAGACAAAGAATTGTATAGGATAAATCTCTAACATGATTATGATTGAAGTAGTGAAAAACCTTTAATTGAGTAAATTTAACTAAGAGAGAAATGAGTTGTAAAATATCTATTTCAAGTAAACGTGAATGAAGGAACTCGCCTTGAGTGTGACATTGTTTAATTATCCATTTGTATTACATAATTTTGCATGTCAGTTTTATGTAAGATGGTTAGATTAGTATTGAACAGTTTGTATAGCTTAGTATAAGACATTCACTTAGCTAGAAATTCAGACGTTTTGATAACTTAATACAAGATTTAATGTACCTGTTTTTTTAGCATTAATAAACATGTTTTGTTACTTGAACCTGAGTCTTGCCTGAATTCGAGGTGTCAAACTACCACTTGTAAAAATAGAACCAAATAGGAGGAAGGAGTTTAGATAATTATATAACTGACATTAGATTTTAAGACACGACTGCAAGGTACCGAGATCTATATATTCGCGTGTGAATTCTAGATTAACGTATATGTCTAAAACCTAGGAATATTTCCCTGGGCCTGAATTATATTCTTGTTATAGGAAGCTGGCTGGCGCAGTTAAAATATAAATTTGCCAGTTTCTGAAGAGGAAATATCCCTAGGATATTTCCTCCTAGGGTTATATATTAAGGAGAAAGATAAAAAATTAAGGTAGAAGGATAAAGAGAGAACTGGATCAAAATTGGATCATACTAAATATGTACTCTAATAAAGAAACGAAAATACAGAGACATGAGAGCCATTTTAGTCTTTCTTCCAATTCTAGATGACACTTGATCTGGCATGAAAGTATCACTGTTTATTTACCATTGCATGAATGTTCTTGAAAGGGATAGATATGTGGTGCTGGAGCCATGATATGATGTGGGGAGGCATTATGCTTAATGGATACATCGAGTTACAAGTATCTGGAAAAAAGGACTATGACTGGTGAACGATATTGCAACGATAAAAAAGATCAGTATGGCCACCTATACTTATTCCAGCCCGTATCATATCACGAACAAACTGTGGATTATTTCTTGTTTCACTTTCATGCCATATCAAGATACGTCGGTTATCTGGTTGCAGCCTGAATCTGGACTCGTCACTAAAAAGTACATGAGCCCAATCCTTATTTATCCAATTGCGGAGTTCCTGTGCCCAAATTATTTGGGCTCTTTTGTGATTTGCAGTTAGTGGAATGCAAACCATTGGTCCTTGAGCATATAAACTTATGGCATGAAGACGATTTCGAAAGATTTCCTGTCTCCAGAAAGCTATTCCAAAGTCGCAAAATTATGCTTTGAGTTACACGACACACTTGAGCGACAACTTGCTGCATTTTTCCCGCTTCTAATTGACCAATGGCTCTCCAAGCCACGGATTCCGGAATATCATGTTGTTCTGCCATTTTTAACAAAATAATGGGTGGTAGGTGACACAAGATTACAACTGAAGTGATAATTATGTACTGTGGAAGTGAGCACAACAGGCCATGCTTTTATACCCCCCCCCCCCACATGCTAAACAGGGCTAAGACACGTTTTGACAAGTCTTAACATGATTTTTGTATGCAGTTGCGTGTTCCACGCTTGGATATTAAAAATATTTTTAAATAAATGTGTTACATTTGTAAATTATTTTTATAACTTTATAATTTACAAGAAAACCAAAATATCCCTTAATTAATAAATTACTCTAATCAGATCATTTAACCAAAAAGACATGAACTTTCATGAAAATTACAATAAATTTCTCAACAAATAAAATGTTGTACTTCCGACAAGCATATTATATCATTGTATCACGCACAGTGATAACTTTATATAATTTTTAGAATTGTCGGTTAGTTTCCTAGTTTTTGTTACTTTCTATTGCTTACCATTGCTTTTTATTGTATCCTTTGAAAATGCTGACAGATGTCAGTCAGTGAGACGTCGGATATTAAACTATTATCTACTTGACTAACATACAGAATTAAGTCTTTAATTTATTAATACTAGTGGTCAAGAAAAAAGGTCATAATATCCCTTAATTGTTTTAATCAGTATACATGCTTAGGAAATTTGTAAATTTTGCCAAAAACGTATTGCAATTTAATTTGTATGAAATTTATAACACATTTTTTGTTTAATATAGTTTATTAGTATGCTGGCAATAAATTTATATCCACATATAGCTGTAGTCACCAAAATTTTTACCTATACAGGTAAAATGTAGTTTGTCCGTAGCTTTTGGACACCAGTGTACAAGGGGGGGAAAAAAGTGGCAGTGGTTTTGAAGCAGTATGATTTGTGGTGAAGGTTGATGGAATGAAATATTTAGTTGGTTGTTGCTACAGGCTGGGGAATGTGGAGGATGGAGACAATGAAATATATAGGCAACCTGGTTTAGTAAGCAAGCAAAGGGTGATTTTAGTTATGGCAATACCAATTGGAATGAAGAGATAACCTCAAGGAATAAGGAGAATGAATTTCTCGAGCTCTTAAGGGACAACGGTCTTAGGCAATATGTAAAGGACGGCACAACAGGTTACAAGTCTTAGATCTCGTTATACATTCATAATCACATCAGAGGATGTGATTATGAATGTGTCTAATATTTCCCTGATTGGTAAGAGTAACCATGACATGATCACCTGAGTTGTAGCCAGTCATATGAGAGCATCTGTGCAGAAGGATATACAGTGGTGTCTTACTAATCCAAACTAATAAAAACCATGCTCGTTAGGATTAGCGAAAAGTTCGGATTAGCAAATTTCCCCCCACGAGACAATAATAACTAGCATTTAAGACAAAAATAATCAGATTCTAATGGTACATCAATTGAATTCTGTAAATAAATGAAGTAACTGATAGAAAAAAAAAGCTACTGTACTGTAATGTAAAACTTAAAAAATAATAGCGTACACAGGTTTATTTTTGTAAAAAATTTAGTTTGTATGTACCTGTATTGTTGAGGATTCTGATTTAATAAAACTGCATAGTTCAGTACATAACTTAATTTTCGTAAAAAAATAGCACTTTCTTGTACACATCACACAAAAAATGCTGGAATGCTTTTTATCGGAGCTGCATTAGCAATAAAATTTTGTGGAATGGCGTTTCATTCTGCTTAGCCCATTCTATACACATATTAAAACTGTTAACTGCTTCTTCAAGTTTTATTTTTTTTTTCTTTGAGTTCTTTATCGTCATCTAATTCATTCTGTAGTGTCATATTTATAATTTCAGTATCTGATTTGATTTCAAATTCACTATCGGTTCTATGTGTAATCCATTCCGTAACATCTGTTTGTGATGTTTCAACATCTGGATTTATATTTTTAAACAAATTATGCACGTTTTGAATTTCCTCTTTTTGTGTATCACCATAGTTATACTGTACTGTAATAATAATAAAATAATTATTATTTAATTATTAATAAATTAAAATAATTATTATTTAATTATTAATAAATTAAAATAATTATTATTAATAATTATAACTAAATAATTATATGAATAATATTAAACGTAATAAATAAAACTTTTTTTTTCTTTCAAATTGCAGTTCAGATTACTGGAGGGTTCGAATTAAAGAGGTTCGGATTAGTGAGCTATCACTGTATCTGGAAATACAAGGCTGGTGATTATGAAAAGCTTAGGAGATAACCGGGAGCTATAGTGTATAAAGAGGAGTTGAGTGGAAAGGAGATAGATGCTGCATGGGTATTGACCAAGAGCTACTTAACAGCAATATCTGAGTGTATTCCAAAGGTGAAAAGGTTAAATAAGGTAAAAGTACAATGGATGAATGGGGAGATTACGTGGAAAATCTGGAAGAAGAAAGCACTGTGAAGGTAACACAAGAATGTTGGTAATAATCAGTTGCATAATGAAGAGTACCAAGAACATGCCTGGAAGGTGACTAGGTTGGTATAGGCAGCAAAAGTACAGTATGAGAAGAAATTAGCCAATCAAGTTTAGAAAAAAATCATAGTCTGTTCTTTCAACAAGTCTTTCTGCATGATCTCTACACCACCTTCATCACTTGTTCTACTTTAGCATCATCAACAAACAACTGAATATTTATTGTCAAGTCATTTCTTATATCACTGAGAGCAGCACCACAGTTTGGGGTTGACATATTTCATACTGAAATGTTTCTCTGCATAGTTTTCTGTAAGCACTGTGCATTAATTCTTTAACTATATCCTTAGGAAATTTGTAACTTCTGACAAAAATGTATTGCAATTTAATTTGTATAAAATTTATACCACATTTTTTGGGTACTATAATTTACTAGTATGCTGGCAATAAATTTAGGTCCACATTTGGCTGTAGTCATGAAAATATTTTCATATACAGGTAAAAATATAGTTCATTCTTAGCTTTTGGACACCAGTGTATTACCATCACTGCATCATTAAGATTACATTATTATCATTCTTCCATCAATAACACAGTCCAACACAATTTTTGTTAACTTTTATATGAGACTTGTTTTTTACTAATTTGGGTGCACTGATTTCAAATATCAAACCCATTTTTCTCTGTCACGTCAGGTTTTTCCTCTATGGCATTTTCTTTTTGCTAATTTGTAAGTTTTTGATAGTTTTAAGGAGACAGTACTATTTAGAGGATCAAAAAAAATCGATTTTTTAATATTATTTTCTGAAAGTATGTACTTTTAAAAATCTGTTCCTAACTTTTTATCAAGAAATTCGAAAAATTGCCGAAGATATAGTCTATTATTCAAAGCGGTGAGCAGATCAGAATCGGAGCGCTCACCGCTCTTGCTTGTTAGTAAACGAATAAATGCGTAAAAGCCTGCAATGGCACGAACTGGCGCTTTGAATGCGAGAGAGGCCAATAATTAGATACATAATTACTTAACAATATTCATTAAAAATTACAAGAATATTTATAAAAAAATAACAATTTTACTTACACGAGTTTCAGGGAATAAATTTTTGTTTGTAGCAATTTCTGCTGTGTGTGTTCTGTTTTGGCAATCCCTTTGAATACTCCAACAGTAGTCGGCCATCATGTGAGAATCCCATCTTCCTTGGTACCGATCTTCCATAGTTTTTAAGTCTTGATGAAATCTTTTGCCTTGTTCATCGCTTACAGCACCTAAATTCTTGGGAAATCTATCAAGATGACTGTATAGGAAATGAAGCTTTATGCTCATGTTGAAACCTAGGTGCTGGAAATTTTCAAGCATTGTTTCCACAAGATCTTTGTAATTGCACGCTTTTTTGTTTCCAAGAAAATTATTCGCAACCATCGTAAATGAAGTCCAGGCCTCTTTCTTAATTTCGTTCATAGAGTTGATGAAATTTGGGTCTCTCATTAAAGTTCTAATTTGCGGTCCATCAAATACACCGGCTTTAATTTTTTCATAACTAAGTCATGGAAATTTTTCACATATGTATTGGAAACAGTCACCTTGTAAATCTAAAGCTTTAACATACTGCTTCATAAGACCTAGTTTGATGTGTAGAGGTGGAAAAATGATTTTTTCTCTGTCGATTAAAGGTTGATTTATAACATTCTGTTCTCCAACATTTAAGGATATTCTAAGAGGCCAATGTTTCTGACTCCAGTGTTGGTTTTTAGCTTGACTATCCCAGAAGCATAGAAAACACAGAAACTTTGTATATCCTCTTTGAAAGCCAAGTAAAAAGTTCGCCATTTTAAGATCCACACAGATGATCCAGTTATGGTCTGTATATTTCAATAACTTCAGAACCTTTTTAATGTCCTCATATGTTTCCTTTAAGTGGACTGAATAGCCAATAGGAATTTAGCCATATACATTCCCATTGTGTAGTAAGACACACTTGAGACTTCTGCTTGAACTGTCGATAAATAAACGCCACTCATTTGGATGATATTGTACAACACTCATTTCAGTTAGTAAACCTGACACATTGTTACAGTAAACAAACCCACATTCGTGTTTAAAATATTGTACAAGATTACTTTCCCTGCTACGATAAAAAGTTATCTTCGTATCTTGCTCCAGTAAGTTTTTTTCATTTAATCTTGAAGCTAACAATTCCGATGATTCCTTTGATAGGCCCAAATCTCTTACTAAGTCATTCAATTCCACTTGAGTAAAATGTTGCAGTCCAGAACTAGAAATTAAATTTTCATTGTCTAAATCAACATCCGGGTCTTGCTCCTCAAGAACATCTGTCATTTCCTGATCATGCTCATTCTCAAGTAAAGGAAGTCCTTTATAAATTGGCATGGCTATTTCATTGGAATGAGCAACTGGCCGAATTGCTGAGTCAAGATTTGGATACACAATTTTTTTCTTATTCTTCTTATTATAACCAGAAGTCTGAACTAAACAAAAATAGCAATCATCTATGTGATTTTTCAGTTCACGCCAAATCATTGGAATGCCAAAAGATAATTTTTGGCATTTTCCCTTGCTCCACTGTCGTAAATTTTCTACACGACTTACACATTTTATTTGGAGCCCATGACTTGTCCTGATCTGCAATTTTTACGTCAAAGTATGCAAAGTACACTTTCTTAACGAAATTAGTGATATTTGTCCTTTGACTGGGAACAGTAAAGCTGCCACAAATGTAGCAGAAGGAATCTACACTATTGACACAATTCCGAGTAGTAGACATGATGTATTTTCTTCACTGCCGACTAACATGCAATTAACAAGACAAAAAAAAAACAGAGACTTTATTGAAACGTTATAAGCGCTCATCATACTTTCACAATCGATTAACGATTGACTGATTTTGATCGTTCTTTGTCCGCTACGACGCATATAGCATTCATTTGTTTTAGGCAGTTGTCATCGCCTACTTTTCATCACCTAAATGTATTAAGTTGGTTATCGGCCTCTCTCCATTCAAAGCGGCAGTACATGCTGTTGCAGGTTCTTAAGCATTTATTCGTTTACTAACAAGCGAGAGCGGTGAACGCTCCGAGTCTGATCTGCGCACCGCTTTGAATAATGGGCTATATCTTTGGGAATTTTTCGAATTTCTTGATAAAAAGTTAGGAACAGATTTTTAAAAGTACATAATTTCAGAAAATAATATTAAAAAATCGATTTTTTTGATCCTCTAAATAGTACTGCCTCCTTAAAACTATCAAAAACTTACAAATTAGCAAAAAGAAAATGCCATAGAGGAAAAACCTGATGTGACAGAGAAAAATGGGTTTGATATTTGAAATCAGCGCACCCAAATTAGTAAAAAACAAGTGTCAGATCATAATCAGCAGAAAAAAAATTTTTTTTTGTTGGCCAGTGTAATCTTTCACCAAATTAGTCTTACTTGTCAGCACTTCAATATTGTTGTTTCTAACATTTCATTCTTCTAAGGCACTTCTGACTGAATCAATTCATGTAGATCCTGATCTACCTCTGGGTAATTTTCCTGCTATCTTGACATTAAACACATGTTTTGCTTACCTTTATTCTACCATTCTGTTTAAAGTGACCATACCACCTTAGACTGGTCCTGCTCACACATTTTTGAATATCAAGTTTCTTCTTAATTTCTTCATTTTTAATGTTATTCTGACATTAACATCACCTATTCAGGCTCCTAATTTTTGGCAGAAACCTCGTGTCTGTGATCTCTAATCTTTGGTCAAGTGCTTTATTTATGACCTAAATCAGATCCATAACTTGATACTGGTTTGAAAGTTGTCTTGAATACTGCTAGTTTAGTGTTCAACTGGCTCCCCACAATACCAGCTTTATTTATTCTGTCTATTTTCAAATTTAATTTGTCATCATCACTAAAAGCTATGCCTAAATAGCTGAAAAAATATTCTACTTGTTCTAAATGTGCTCCAATGAGAATGAAGCTGAAGTTTTGTATATTCTTGCCTATTTTAATAGTTGGTCTTTTTATTTGATGATTTTCATGCCAAATTTGTTACAGTTGTCATTCAATTTAGTTAGAGAATCCTAAAGACTTGTACTGGATGTGTTTAGGAGTACAGTATCATCTGCATAAAGGAAACTGCTAAGTTTGACATCTCTAATTCTAATATCAGCCATGATGCCACTTTCTTTCATAATATGATCCATATAGATGATAAATAACAGTGGGGACAATATGCATACTTGTCATACACCTAATTTTACAACAAATCTTCATATATTTCTTTCAATTCTAACTGCTGACTTACAACTTAAATATAGACTATGTACTGCTCTATACAATGTTTCATTTATGCCATACAATTCTAGTGTTTTGGAAAACTTTTCTCTGTGCACCTTGCTGTATACCTTTTCCAGATCTACAAAATTTAAGTACCGATCCATGTCATATTGACATGGTATCAACTATGTCAATATGACATAGGAACTGATCTTGACAACCTCTATTTGGCTTCAACTCAGTTTGTTCTTCCCTAAGTTTCTCTTCCACAATTTTTCTCAGCCTCTTTTCAGGTCTGCTGGCATAAATCTTACCTGGAACACTCAGTAGAGAAATTTCTCTGTAATTCTCACATTCTGCTTTATTCTCATAATAAAATTTAATGGAATTAATACAGCACAAAGAGAAATAATTAAATAGCAAGTTTAATCATTCCAATATTTCATTTCTATCACAAAGGAATACAATATTAAAATTATAATAACACACAAAAAAAAAAAAGAAACACAAAAAAGAAGTGAATCCTTAGGAAAGAAGAAATGTGAAGCTAGATTCAAATGCAGCTTGAAAGTAGCATAGAGATTATATTTCTTTAAAGTTCTGGCTATTTCAGCTGAGGTACTTCGAATATAGAGAATATATAATAATATATTGTTAATTTCTAGATCTTTCTAGTATTGTAGCCAGTGGACAGGAAGGGCTGGCAAATAAAGGCAAGTTAAGCTGCAAGGAAAACCTTAGTAGAACAGAGATTGTAAGCTCTATTGACAAGGGTTTTGATAACACCATATTGTTGATGGATGGGGGGGGGGGGGAGTTTGTGTATGTATGGCACCTGTGTTGGTGCCCCTGGGAAGATGTATGATTAGAGTATCTAGAAAAGGCTATTATTGATTTCTTTTTCTAAGTGAACTAGATTCTGGGGCTGTCTGATGAGGTGATGTGTCTGAGCTATGTGGCCAAATAGAAAACACATCATCAATGCATCTTAGCCAAATAGACGGTTTGAGAATAGCAGTATCAAGAGCATGTTTTTCATAATGCTTCATATAGAAATTGAACAGAAGTAGGTGAGAGCCCACAGGAGTACTTTGTATCTGTTTCAACCCAAGAGATGTAACCAGTATAGATGGCAAAATTAAAAGGGATCAGTAATATCAGGAGAGGAAACATTTTTCAATAAAGTAAAGTGCTGGAAAGGGAGATATTTGTAAATAAGGAAGTGACATCAAAGCTCACTATGATATCATTAGTGTTTAAAACTAAATTTTGGATCAAAGATTTGAAATGGGAGAATTTTTTATATAAGATGAAGTGTGGCTAATAAGTGGAATTAAATATTTAGCTAACTCTTTTGCTAATTTAAAGGGGGGGGGTCAGTAGCATCTACTCTGGGATGGAGAGGGCAATTAGGTTTATGAATTTCAGGCAATCTGTATATGGGGATGGGGAGAACTAAAAGGTTTGAGTTTTTTAACGATTTCAAGAGGTCAAGATGGAACATTTTTTCAAAGACTTTTTAACATTTTTTTCTCTGAGACTTTGTGGAATCATAATCTAGAAGTTTATAAGTAGTGCAGTCTCTGAGCAGCATTACCTTTTTCAGCTCTAATAATGATTATGTTGTTGTCTTTGCAGAATTTATGTAGTGCATAGAGCACTACATAAACTATTGGAGAGAGAGAGAGAGAGATTTCTTTTAGGCAGCAACACTTGTGATAAGATGTGATTGATGCCATTGGCAAAACTGAAAGGTAAGCTGCGCATACCACACTCTAATGACACATGATTGCTAAAGTTGAAACTTTCCAAGGCATTTATTTCCTCTTGGTGCTGTATTAATTTTATTATGAGTATAAACCAGCACCTAGGCCTAAACACGCATTCAGCTTTATTCCCTTTTATACATGGGAACTATGAGCCCTACTCCAATCATCTGGAATTCGACCTACTAATCAGGCCCTCTGAATTATGCAACACTTTTATGCCTCCATATTTGAACATTTCTGGTCGAATATCAACTATTCCAGCTGCTTTTCACATTTTGAATTTTTGATGGCTTTTTCTACTTCAAAGTATTGATGTGTACTCCTATTTGTATTCCTCCTGAAAATTTTCTGCTACTGTTCTCTCACTGCTTGTTTCACTTAACAGTCTTTCAAAGTAATTACTCCAGACATCTAGGATATTCTTATCTTCAGTTTTCACATCACCTTTATCATCACTGATTCCTTTTACAATAAAAAGAAATCAAAACATTTTCCAAAACAATCGAGAACATTTTGTTACCTTCCTGATATTTATCTTATATTTTTACTGAAGTCTTCACATGACTTTTGTTTAGCTAATTTTACACATAACTTAGAAGGTAATTTAAAGGAGGAGCTTATATTTTTATCTTATATTTTTACTGAAGTCTTCCCATGACTTTTGTTTAGCTAATTTTACACATAACTTAGAAGGTAATTTAAAGGAGGAGCTTATATTTTTACTGAAGTCTTCCCATGACTTTTGTTTAGCTAATTTTACACATAACTTAGAAGGTAATTTAAAGGAGGAGCTCTCTTACATTTTTCTCTATATTCTTTTATGGAATTTGCTGACTAATTTGCTAGGAATTTGGTATACTTTTTTCTTTTCCAGGACTGCTTCTTTAACTTGATTAATGCAAGAATTTTTTTTTCTCTCCTTCCTGACAACTTTACAATATGCCTCACTATCAGAATTAATCAATGTTTTCTTCAGTTTGCTGCTGAGATGCCAAGATTTGATTCTTGTTTTTAAACATTTGAATTTGTTCTTTAATAAGGTTTGTATAACCAAGTTTACAGCTTAACTGTAAAAGCTGCTCAATTTTTAATTAGTTTTAAAACTTTCCTAATTAGAGGATAAAAATAAAGAACATATTGAAAAAGAAGATTATGTTATTAATTTTTATCCTACTTAAAACTAAGTGAAGGTCATATCCAATCTTCTATACACTCTTGTATCCTGAACATGAGTATATTGCTATCAACAATGACACAGTCAAGGAGACTTGTTTTTTCTTGTGTCTTACCTCTACATGAATTTATGCACATTTTATATTGGAACATGGTCTTAATATTGAAGAGTCTGTATCCTGAGGAAATCGAGCAGATACTTACCATTATTATTATTACCATTATCACCTTGTCCTTTTCTACAAATTTTCCCCCAAATGTTTCTATATGCTTGGTGGGATTCATTTCCTACTCTGCTATTTAGATCCCCAGCAAGGCAGGAAAGTATCACTTTTTTCCCCATTTTTTTTTTCTCTTATGTTGTTACCTGCTTTAATGACTAAAAAGTTTCCTCCACTTCTTCCTTAGGAGAACCTTCTGTGGGACAATAGGCACAAATAAGCTTTTATTGTTCATTTCCCCATTTTGAAGTCTGCCCACATAACTGTACTCGAAATTGTCTTCCAATCAAGAAGTTTATCTTCATGTTTGGTGTTGAATGCTATTGATACACCTTCCTTTCCTTGATTATTATTGCCCAAATATAACATCCTATACTTGTTATTTAATAAAATCTCACCTGTTTTTGTCTTCTTTATTTCAGTGATGCCAACTATGTCCACACAGTACATTTCCAGTTCTCCTGCAAGTTTGATTTCCTTTCCATTAATACCTCCTTTATTTTTCTTTTGATCTTCTTCTTCTAGATGCTGAGTTTGTTTCAGTAGCTGACTTTTCACCATTCACCTTGATTTCCTGACAAAAACAGCAGGAAACTTCTTTAATCGGGTTACTCATCATGTTGAAGCATGATATGTATTTCTGGCTTAAGAGTGTACAATTTGGTTGGCTAAGTCCCAAATTGCCAGCCCATCCTCTTTTATTCAGTACCCAGTGGATGCCTAGAAATGGGACACAGTACATGAAAAGATGACGTAGAGATCTCCTTCCAGTTATTTGGCTTTGACATCAAATCATCTTCCTGTACCTCTTTCATTCTAACTGCTAACATACGCTTAAGCATAGGATATATTGTCCCCCCCCAATACACACATAAGGGGGGGGATGAAAAGTTCTGATAAATACCTAAAATAAAAATTATATTAAAGCAACTGATATAACCATAAGAAAGAACATATCTTAAAACCCTTTAACCCCAACGTTTCATCAAATTGTAATAAAATGTTCTTTTTCTTCAGCATATACAAGCCATATATGGTCAGGACATGACACCAAGCATGAAGCAGGAGTTGGCTTCCTTCTTAACAAAAGAGCTCGAGAGGCACTGTTAGGCTACAAACTAGTCAATGAACGAATCATAGTAGCAAGGTTTCAGGCAAAATCATTTAACATATCAATAGTCCAGATAAATGCACCATCTGACAACACAGATGAGGATATTGACTTATTTTACAAAGTCTGACAGAGACAATAGAAACGATACCAAAGCAAGATGTGCTAATTATTGAAGGAGATTGGAATGCCAAAGTTGGAATAGATAATGATGGTTGGGAAAGAGTCATGGGAAAATATGGTTTCGGAGAAAGAAATTAATGAGGTGAAAAATTGTTAGAAGTTGCTGTAGACCACGAGATGATGATCTGTAACACAAGATTCCAACAAAAGGAGTGTAGAAAATGGACGTGGCAATCAAATGATGGGAAAACCAAGAACGTGATTGCTTTGATTACAATTCAAAGAAGATGGATAACATCAGTACAGCAGTGTCGAACTTTTCAAGGAGCAGATATAGACTCGGATCATAGTTTAGTGATTGCAAACTTCAAGTTGAAATTAAAAAAGAAATATAAACCCCAACATCAGAATAGAAGAGATACAACAAGAATAAGTTAAGCAGAAATAGGAAGAAGGTACAGAACAGTGTTAGAAGAGAAACTTAAAAGTGCGGAGAAAGAAACAACTCAAATCTAAGAGTGAAAAGAGTAATGAAGGCGATAGAAGATGCAGTTGAAGAAACAATACTAGAAGAAGAGAAGATCAAGAAGAAATGGATTAGACAAAAAACATTGAAGTTAGTACAGGAAAAAAGAATGTTGAAGATAAGAAGGGATACATCAGAACAAATAGAGGAGCAATATACAAGAAAGTGTAATGAGCTGAAATAAGCAGTCAGAATGGATAAGATGAAATAGTTAGAAGCCCAATGCAACAATATAGAACAGTACTATGGAGAGCATAAAACAAGAGAGGTATATACAAAATGGTTCTGATCAGAACCATTAATAGAAAGTAATGGTTCTGATCAGAACCATTAATAGAAAGTAATGAAAAAGGAAAAGTCTTCTTCTTTTCAGCCATTTTCTGTTCACTGTTGGACGAAGGCCTCCTCCAGTTCTTTCCACCTTTCTCTGTTCTTAAGGCAAAGTATTGACGAATAAAGAAAAAATTGCACAGCAGTGGACAAGAAACCGTAGTGAGTTCTATGAAGAAAAACTAGATTTTGATAGCGTTGGGAAACTGACTGAAGAATTGACGGCTAAAACACAACAAGAGTACTGGTAACGATAACATCACTGGAGAAATGATTAAATATGGTGGTGAAAGTATGGTTACAGAAATGCACCAACTATGTAATATGGTATGGAAAGAAGGGGAAAATGCCAGAGGAGTGGTTGAAATCAATATTAGTGACATTATACAAGAAAGGAAATAAGCTAGAATGTAAAAATTATAGAAGAATTGCCTTGATAAGTCACCTTGGTAAAGTGAGGATGATCATATGACAGAAAGATTGAGAACACAATTGGAAGCATACCTTGCAGACGAGCAAGCAAGATTTTACGAAGGATAGAACTACAATTCAACAGATTTTGACAATGAGGTTAATAGCAGAGAAAGGTAGGAGAAAAAAAAAACATATATACTTGCTTTGTTGATTTTCAGAAAGCATTTGACAATACTGACCAGAAAGTGACATTAGCAGTTCTGGAATCCTATGGAATTGATAAAAAACTAATACTATATTAAAGGATGTTTATCAGAATGCAGTTGCAGCAGTTAGAATAGATGATGATTTGGGGAAATGGTTTAGAACATGCAGAGGTACTAGACAGGGGGGACCCAATATCACCAAGCATTTTCATCACACATTTAGAAAGAGCAACGGACAAACTGAAGGAAGATGCAAAAGGAATATCTGCACACGGAATGAGAATTAACAATCTGAGATTTGCAGATGATAATGTTATTATTAAAGAAGACAAAAGAGAACTACAAAAAACACAAACTGTCAAATGAAGAAGGGAAGAGATTTGGACTTATGAACTTGGAAAAAACAAAGACAATGGTATTTGGTGAGAAGAACATGAAACAAAAGATACAAGTGGATGGAACTGATATAGAAAATGTAGAATTTAGAATTCACATATTTGGGAAGAAAAATGACATGATTTGGACTGTAAAAAAGAGATAAAGATCAGGATTGCAAAGGGAAGAACAAATCTGAAGGCCATGGATAACATCTGGAAAAGTAAAGTGATCAGCCTGCAAACAAAACTAAAAGTACTGGAAACATGCATCTTTAGTGGTGTACTGTATGGATCTGAAACATGGGTAATAAGGCATCAAGAAAAAGAATTTTGGCATTTGAAAGAACTTGTTACAGGAAGATTCTAAGAATAGAGAATCTATTCTTAGAATCTTCCAAAAACAACCAAAAGAGAATCTAATGTAGAAGATTATAAAATGGAAGCTGCAATTATTTGGACACATCTGTAGAATGAGTAAGGATCAGAAGATAAAGACATTTATGTTTGGTATTTTGGATGGTTTAAACAGAAGAGGTAGACCATACAGAGAATGGATAGATGATATAAAGGACAGGTGTGGAATGGGTGTACAGAAACTGTGACGCTGTGCACTGGACAAAGAAAGGTGGAAGAAGATAGTGAAGGAGGCATCGGACACCAACGGGCAGTGAGCCCATGGTTTGTGATGATGATATATAAGGCATATCAGAGATTTTGAAGAAATTAGAAGACACAGAGGTGTGGGCCGTTATCAAGTTTTTCATGCTGCAAGAAAAGTCTGCAACTGAGATTCACCAAACTTTGGGTGAGACTTTAGGGGACTGTGCCCCAGCATATCCAACAGTTGACAAATGGATGGCCAAGTTTAAAACTGGGCATCCTGAGACAACAGATGCCCCCAGGTCAGGAAGACCCTCCACAGCGATCACCTGAAAACATCAATGCAGTGCATGCCATAATCCTTGATGATAGATGAATACCAGTCAAAAACACTGAAAATACTGGGGATATCCAGGGAATGAGTTGGGATCATTATCTACCAACATCTGTACATGCAGAAGCTCTCAGTGAAGTGAGTCCCCAAATGTTTGAATGCTGACCAGAAGAGAATACGTGTGCTGTCATCTCAAGGGATTTTGGGTCATTTTGAGAAATCAGGACCAAATTTTTTGGCTTATATTGTGACTGCTGATGAAACATGGCTTCATTACTATGACCCAGAGGCCAAACAATAGTCAATGGAGTGGAGACACAAAGGTTTTTCCATGGCCAAAGAAGTTCTGAACCCAAAGTCAGCAGAGAAGGGTGTTCCTTACCAAGTACCTCAAAAAAGGTGAAATTGTTACAGCAGCAGTTCATTCAACAGCTCTGAAGGAAATGAAGGAGGTTTGCAGGACAATGCACCTGCTCACACTGCTCATGAAACCCAACAGACAATACACAACTTGGACTTTCAATATCTGCCTCACCCACCCTATTTGCCAGACCTGGCCCCAACTGACTATTTCCTATTCCCAAATTTAAAGAAACAGTTGAAAGGAACAAAATTTACTGCAGACAATGAAGTCATATCTGCAACTGAGGACTGGTTTGTGCAACAAGGAAAAGGCTTTCTTCTCAGAGGACTGCAAATGATGCAGAAGCATTGTAACAAGTGTTTAACACATTGTGGGGAATGTGTAGAATAACGTGTAAGTTGTATGGTCCTACCTCATTTCCTTCATGGTGATTATTACAACTTCTCAGCACACCTTCGTGTATATATATATATATACATATGTATGTATGTACTGAGGTTGATTTACTCAGTTGTTAAACATATTTTTTAAAAGAACTGAATGACATAAACCGAGAGTAAAGGAAAAAGGTTTAATGGTATCACACGACTAGTTTTGGCTTTTTACAGCCTTCTTCAGGTGTTTTCATATAAAAAAAGAAAAAACATTAAACATTGAAGATAAAACTGTGAACAGTGCAGGAAAGTCACTATACATATTTAACGTGAAAACACAGTTAATGTATTCAAAGCTGTTCTTTCGTTGGCCACATTGTTGGGTGAGTGCGTGTATATAGCATTTCGTGAACGTCAGTATGTGACCACAGCAGAATGACAATCTGGGAGGTTGTAGCTTAAATTATTATTTAAATGTACAGGGTTGGGGATGATTTCTCTAGATTCAACAATTTTTCTCTCCAATTCGTCATGGCAATGGAAAATGTTGTTAGATCTATCCCAAAGGATTGTATGACTATGGTTTTGTTCATCAGAATCGACAGAAAAAAGGATATGGCTGGATAAAGCACTGGCACGTATTTTCTTGTAAGTGATGTCCCTCCTGTGCTCCTCCATATGCAATTCAATAGACTTATCCATCTGGCCAAAGTAAGGAATGTCGCAGTCACACCATATCTTGTATACACCAGGATATTTTAGATTGTGATGGCTAGGCTTTGGACGGCTAACTAGAGAGCAGAGTGAATAAAGTTCTAATGTTATATTTTTTGAGAACCTTGGCTAATTTTTGAGAGACTGAGCTTATGTATGGTATAGATATATTGCCTTTAACATTATTCATTTCTTCAGTACGGTGATTAGGAGAATTAAAAAGGTAATTTTTAGTAATTTTTTGAGAATAACCATTCAGTCTGAAAGTAGATCTAAGAAAATTGATTTCTTTATGAAGTTCATCTGGGTCGTCAAGAAGAGAGCGAGCTCTATGTCCTAAAGTAGAAATAATTCTAAGTTTCTGAGGAGGGAAATAATGGGACTGACTATGGAGATATCTATTGGTGTGTGTAGGTTTTCTGCACATTGAAATTTTAAGTTTTTCAGAAGAACGGGTCAGTTTCACGTCCAGGAAAGGCAGGGAACCATTAGTTTCAAACTCAGCCGTGAATTGGATATTCGGGTGTTGACTACTCAGATGTTCAAGGAAATCCAGGAGAGAATCATGTCCATGGCTCTAAATGAGGAAAATGTCATCCACATATCATTTCCAAATTCTAGGTGCTAAGGAATAGGAAGAGATAGCTTTAACTTCAAAATCTTCCAGATAAATTTTGGCAAGTACAGGAGATAAAGCATTACACATTGTTAGACCATGATTTTGCTTGTAGATGGTGTCCTGAAATCTAAAGTATCCAGACTTGATGCAATGAATGAGTAAGGCTAACATTTTTTTAGATAACTTATCTTTGAGTAGTGTCAGGACTTCGTCTGTAGGAACATTTGTAAACAAGGATACTATGTCAAAGCTAGACATGATGTCATTTTCTTGAACAGTAATATCTTTAATGTATGATACAAAATCCGCAGAGTTGTTAATAAAAGACGAAGACTTGCCAGAAAAACATTTAGTTGGTGAATCAATGCCCTCAACAATGGGACGAAGTGGGGTATTTTCCTTGTGGATCTTGGGAACTCCATATATGAGTGGCATGAGTGAATGGAGAGAGAGCGAAGAGAAAGGTGAATATTTCTGGATAGTTCAGAAGTTGTTTTTAATAAATTGTTGATATGATTTTGAAGTTCACGAGTGGGATCTCTCTCAAGAATTGAGTAAGTGTCACTCTGTACTAATTCAAGCATCTTATTTTTATAATCTTCAAAGTTAAGCACAACTGTGGTATTGCCTTTATCTGGGGGAAGGATAAGTATATTTCTGTTATTTTTTAAACTCTTAAGAGCCTGTCGTACCTACGAAGAGATGTTATCTGTGGGTGGTTTAGCATTGTTAATGATAAAGATGGATTCAATACAGAGAAGTTTTGCATCTTGTGAAGGGAGGAAGGAAGCAGCCTTTTCTATCTTGGTGAGGAATGATTCTCTTGGGATAGATTTTGGAGAAGGAATAAAATTTAAACCCTTGCTGAGGATACTTTTTTCTGCATCTGAAAGGATGTGAGATGATTTATTAATTACAACTTTGTCAGGGTTGATGTGGGGGTTTCAAGAATGCCTTTCCCATTTATATAAAACTTAAATGTAGATCCTTGTTATTTGAAAGTTTTTCTGCTTGGTAATACTATGAATCAATGATGCCAAAAAATTACATTCTTGGTTTATCCTTTATCCAAGTGAATAAAAATTTGCACATGAAGTAAACATCATGACTGGGCTACCTGTATATAAAAGTTAATGACTTCACATTAATTGCCTGAATATCTAATAATGCAATACACGTATCCTTACAGACATGTGGCTCCCACTGATGAGATCAATAAAGATCAAAATCAAATTTTTATTTGCTTACACTTGGAAAGGATTAAACCAAGAATATATCTTGGCATCTTTAATTCATAGTATAACCAAGTGGAAAAACTTTCGAACAACTTTCTCTAATCATGAGTATTTTAGTAATAATGTGTGACACCTTTGACTACTTGTATGTGGAAATATGACTTTTGCATTACTTCAACCTTGGCATCACTTCTGGGTCTGGCTCCCAATGATGAGACCTCCCCAATAAAAGTAAAAACTAGTCTGGGTAGTGGCCCTTCCCACAATGCATAGCATTATGCATGTCCGTAAGAATATGTGTGTTGCATTATGGGATACTAAGGCAATTAATGTGAAATCATTAGCTTCTATATACAGGTAGCCCAGTCGTGATGTTTTACTTCACACGCAAATTTTTATTTGCTTACACTTGGATAAAGGATTAATCCAAGAATATAATTTCTTTGGATCTTTAATTAATAGATCCTTGTTATATTCCGATGGTTCCTCAATTGTTTGTCTTAAAGTAAGAATCTGATCTTGACTGTTTTGTCTGAATCCACCTTTTTTCCCACAAATTTTCTTTCTTAGTCGCTCACTCAAACATGTTTCCATAAATCTTACCTGAACACTTTATGTTCCAGATTCCTCTGTGATTCTCATTTTAATTTTGTTCTCCATCCCCAATTTTTAAAAAATTTTTTTTTTACGCTAAATAAAATTAATAAAGTGACAATATGAAATGCCTACTCCAATATTTAATCACCTGGCATTTCTTCTAACAACCAGGCCTGAATTATGCAGTGTAGTCACTGCTAACACGTTCATTGCCAATCACGCGATATCACGTGGTGCGAGCTCTCACCAAATGGCTGATCAAGGGTTATCGCATGGACGTCACTATCAAGTAAAAAAAATTTGGCCACCACACGAAATTCCAATTTTCAGCTTGGCAATGAACGTATTAAACCTCTTTCACCATATTATAATAAAAGGTGGGGGAAACGTTCAAATTATTTAAGCTTTCCACTAAATGGGCAATTCTGAAAATTCTTCTTTATCTTCAACTGTTCCAACAGAAACTGTCAGGTCAGACAGATCAAATCTCTCTCTCCATTTCTTTCTATCTTCCCAACTTCTTCCTTCATGAACACCATTTCTGCTTCAGATTTCTTTTTTTTTCCCTAGATTGTCTCCTATTCTGGGGTATCTCCACCTTTTCCATGGTCTTTCTTTTGGTCTCTTCCACTCAAATTTCATTTCATATATATTCTTCTTAGTATTCTTTCTAAATTCATCCTCATTATATGTTGAAACCACTTCATGCAATAGTTCACAAGCATTACTTCAACTCTTTCTAGTCCTAAACCATTCTTAATGTTCACATTTCTTATTCTATCTTTCCTTGTTTTTTTTGCCAACATTGTCATTAAAACTTTCATTTTCATTGTTTCTATTCTACTTATGTCTCTTTTTGTTAGGCACTGTGTCTCTGCTGCATAAGTAAAAATGAGCAAAAAGTAACTTAATCAAAAGTTTGCACTTCAGTAGCACCTCCCTGTCCCAAAAGTCTCATAAAAAAGGTATGGCACAGTGAAATCCTCCTCATTATCTCCTGCTCTAAACTTCCATCACTAGAAAGTACACTTCCCAGATTTCCACTACAATATAAAACCATGCTTGCAATCCTTCCTGCTATTAATGTGTAACCTACAGTTCTGTATCATGCTGTTCCAGTTATTTAGTTTCTACTATAGTTCTGAATATGCCCAAATCACTACATCTGCAAACACAGCTGTTTCTCCTCTGGTCATTAACCATATCTATGGCACTAATTTACCACAACACTGAATAGCAATGGAGATAAGACACTTCCTTGTCACAGTTCATTTTTAAGAGTAAACTACTCTGAATTACCAAATCAATTTTCACATGGCCCTTAGACATAATATACTGTATATGTTCTTTATCATGGCTATTTCTTCTTTTTTCTATGCCTGTATTTTCCAAACTTTCCCAGACCTTTTTCCCACTGAACCCAACCAAATGCTTTATCCAAATCAAGAAATGCCTCCAAATTCCCAGTGTCTTTCCATCATTTCTCTTATAGCAAAAATCAAAACAGCTGATAGCTCTTTTCTAAAACCAAACTGCTCTTCTCTTAATTCTGAATATTTCTAACTCTAAATAATCTATATTACATGCTCTGCATAACAAAAGGATATAATTTCAAGAACTATTTATTTACTTACTGAGATTTCCCTAAACTTTTTATTAAATGACTGAGAATTTCATCTTTTGTCTTGCCAAAAACATCCATCAAAACATCATCACCGTTATCTATGAATAAATATATACAGAGGTGATTTTTTCCCCCCTGGCAGTTCAAAAAAAATATTTTAAAATATAGTTTTATCAAAGTGAAACCGTATTTTAAAATTTATCAGTACACATTTTTAAAGTTAATCACAGTTATTAAATTAGTTATTAATTACAGAAATTAAAGTTAATTTCTAGTTAATTACAACAATTATAACAAGATTAATTATTTCACATTGCATTAATTATAACACAGTTTGAAATAACTGAAAGATAATTTAATAATTTACACAATTTTATTATAAAGAAAATCACACACCAGTTTAAATCAGACATTTTCAACTAGGCTATGTGCCTTCAGAGGCAGTTACTAGTGGTTTGAGGAATATGGCAACAGAGATTTCTATTTTTTTTTTTTTTTTTTTTTTTTTTTTTTTTTTTTTTTACATGTACATGATTCCTTGCATGCAGTGGTTCTGAGGTAATCAACTCTTGCCAATTTGCCATAAAAATTAAATAAGCATGCTAAACTGTATTGCAAGTTATTTAGAATGTAAAATAATGAAAATTCATTATCAATAAACAATACAGTCAACTCTCACTATAGCAGATACCACTATAACAAATGACTGAAAAGTTCTGGCCAAAGCCACACAAGTACAATGTTAAACTAAAAGACATTTATTATAGCAAACTATCCAGAATAACAAACTAGTTCACAAATGATTTTCATAAAAATCATTTGTGAACAAAACACTTCGATCTAATACAAAATGTTGTTTCTACTGGTTACGTGGAATTTAGCATGAACTCATTCAGGAATAAATTCATGCTACATATTAAGATGCCAGTACTGTATTTAAAATATTACAGCATTATCTGGAATTAGATCATGTGAATTAAAATGTGAATAACATATTTCCAGCATAAAAAAAAAAGGATGATCTAGATAGAAATTAGCAGATAAAAGAATTGCTAAATATGGTAAATTTGATATGGCTGAAGAAAAACTGATACAATCAGTTTTTGTACAAGAAACCTGGTGAAATTTCTAACCAATGCTGAAGCAGAAGAAAAGGCTGTGATTCCTTTGTGATGACATATTTATCCAGGAAATGTGGTATGTGAGAAAAATATTGTAAGAATTAGCTCAAAATAAATGCATAATATATGATTTCATAGATCATATACTGTTTTTATGAGAACAAATAACTTGAAATAAGTTTTAACTCAACCTTTCAATCACTATACAGAATTTTGCTCATAACACAACTGGTAAAAAAACTAATTTATAAATAAACTAAACATGCAATTAGCCTCATATCTAGTGTAAAAAATGCACATACAAAAAACAAAAAAAAATTATATTAATAAGCCAAGCATTTATATTCTAATAATGTAAACTTTTCATGTAGTACTATCACAGTATTCTACACAACACCCCTGAGGGGGCATATCAAAAATTTGATGATGATGCATTAAATATCTCACTAAGATGCCCGTAATCCTTGTTGATTTGGATAAGAAAATACTGAAGTCCTTCAGTCTGAAAAAATACTACTGTACTAAATAGTAAATGCAATGTTGGTAGGTTTGCAAATATCTAAAGACTTAAGATTGAAAGTAATGGTAGAGAAACAAATTAAGCTATCTAAACGACTGGCCTAATGAAAGAAATTGCCTAAAATCTATGTCTTCAAAACACTAAATCCTGGATACTGTTAATCTCGTATCCAGTACAGCAAATTATTCAAAATCTTGCAGTGAAACTACAAAACATTGGGAAGCAGTTCAAACTATACAAGAACAATAATTTTGGGATACTAGGGTGCTAATAACTATTAGTTACAAGCCTGGAGTCAAAAACAGATTACCATCACAAAAAACACTGTACTGATATACTTTCGGTCACTTCCATTTTGTTCACTACCAAAACTAATATATATTATAATGATCACTACAGAAGAAGAGATAGAAGAATTACAAAATAGGAACAAAACAAGAGAAGCATTCCTGAAAGTGAAAGAACTTAATGGAAAAGCAAAATGTACACACACTAATAACATCAAGGACAAAGATGGAAACATAATCATTGATAAGGAAAAAAATAAATGGAAGATGGGTGGAGCACTTATCAGATCTCTATGATGATGATAATAATGGTAACATGACAGACGATTCACGACACCTTAAGTTAAACAACAGATATCACTCTACTGACAAGAAAGGAGATAGAACACATAATTAAGAATCTTCCTAATAATAAATCCCCTGGGTGCAATAATATCCCAGCTGAGCTGCTGAAAGCTTTGACTTCTATAAAATTCTTCAGGTAATTCTATAAAACAATAGAATTACCTGAAGTTTTTGCAACATGTATCTGCATACCAATTCCAAAGAAAAATAATGCACAAAATTGCAAAGATTACAGAACTGTGAGCCTAACATCCCATGCATCTAAAATTATTTTAACCACTGTTAACAAAGAAATTGAAAGAGCCTTAATCGGTGAATGAGTGAACAACGGAACGACTTCAGAAGAGGAATGGAAACCATTAACGATATCCTGGAACTAAAATACTAATAGAAAGATCACTTGAAGAAATAGGATCATTTACATATGCTTCATAGACTTTCGGAAGGCCTTTGATCGGGTAAAACCAGTGGCGTATTTAGGTATAGGCCGTATAGTACCGGGCCTAGAGTAGCAAATTTTGAGGGGCAGCAGAAATTTCTGGGCTCTCATTTTTGTAATTATATTGATATTACGAATTTACAATATAAACAGGTTATGCATGTAAATCAACATGTTCGTTAAATATGATGGGGGGCACTTTCTGCGGGCCTAGTGGCAGGAAATACCTAAATATGCCACTGGGTAAAACATAATAAAATGTTCAATATATTAGATAAGTTAGACATAGAAGATCATGTACTTAAGATTATAAAAATGATTTACATCAAACAGAAAATGCAGCTGTTTAACTCTTCTGTAGTGAAAATAAAAAGAAGAATTAGACAGGGCTGCATCCTTTCACCAAATCTATTTAATATCTATAGTGAGAGTGTGATGAAAAAGAATGAAAAACAAAATATAGGAATCAGTCAATGGTATAATATACAACAATCTTAGATATGCTGAATACTATTCTAATAGCAGGATATAGAAGCAAATTAATCAAATTACTGCAGCTACTAATTGAAAAAGATAAAGAGTTTGGATTAGATATACACCCTCTGTCCAAAAAGGAACCGAACTTTTTGAAACAGAAGAAACTAGTGGTGCCACCTGTTGTGTCTTTTTATTGTCGAAAGCGGCAACCTTCATTAGTGTTGTGTCAACTGTTTATGACATCTGTTTCATTAGAAGCCGAGTTATAGTGCCAAGAGTGACAGTGTTTTGACAAACAGTCGGAAAATGAGTTTCAAACAGAGAGCTGCGATTGACTTTTGTATTAAACTTGGTAAAAGTTTTATTGAAACGCATCAAATGCTTCAAAAAGCATATGGTGATGAATTCTTATCCCGTACTCAAGTTTATGAGTAGTTTAAGCGATTTCAAAGTGGTTGTGAGATGCTTGAGGATGACGAAAAGCCGGGCAGTCCAAAAACTGGACTGAGCGAAGTTAACATCCAAAAAGTGCATGATTTCATCAAAGAAAACCCGAAATCGTCCAGATTGATTGAAGATGAATTCGGGATTCCAAAATCAACTGTGCACAACATTTGGACCGAGAGTTTGGGCCTTCCTAAATTGAATTCGTGATTTGTTTCCCACAAGTTGACCGACGACCAAAAATGTATCAAACTGAACACTGCAAGGACCTCATTAAAACCGCTCGTAAGGACTCAAAAACTTCCTTGAAATGATCTTTACTGGTGACGAAATGTGGTGTTTTGAGTATGAGCCGAAAACAAAGTGCCAGAGTGCTGAGTGAAGACCACCAGAAGAGGGGCATCCAAAAAAAAAAAAGTCGCTTGGAGAAATCAAAAGTAAAGACAATGCTGATTTGTTTCTACGATTCCAAGGGCATTAATCCACAAAGAATTCGTTCTGCCTGGCCAAACGGTCAATGGTGAATTTTATCTCGAAGTTTTGAAACGATTGATAGCCAGAATTCGTCGTGAAGCATGAATATCGCGATACAGGCAGCTGGTCACTTTTGCATGATAATGCACCATCTCATCGTTCGAACAGTGTGACAGTTTTTGAACAAAAACTAAGTTTGTGTGTTGGATCACTCACAGTATTCACCTGATTTAGCACCCTGCGACTTCTTTCTCTTCCCCCGTCTTCATTTGCCGATGAAAGGAAAGCGATACGACACCATTAAAAATGTTAAAGCGGCAGTAACCACGACCCTCAACAATTTCCCAAAAACCGACATAAAAAACTCATTTAACGAAAGCTGAGAGAGAGTATATTGATTAAAATAAATGATTTGAATAATTATAATTGGTCTGTGCTTTATTTTCTATCAAAAGTTCGGTTTCTTTTTGGACAGAGAGTGTAAATGATAAACAGACCAAATTTATGAAAATCTCAAAAGAAAACAGAATCCGAGCCAGAAATATTCATAAACAATATGAAAATTGAACATACAACAGAATACAAATATTTAAGCACCTACTTTACTGCAGATGGAAAGCAAGATAAAGAAATAAAAATAAGAACAGCCATAGCTAAAGATGCCTTCTGGAAAAATAAAGATCTGCTTAGAAGTTCTAGGGGTATCGAGACAAAGAAGAGAATGATAAGAACATTAGTGTGGTCAGTTTTCACATATGGAAGTGAGACCTGGGTATTCAAGAAGAGAGTAACTCTTTCTTTTAAGGTTACACGTTTGAGCTCTGTGTCTGATCACATGGTGATCAGCATTCATATGTACAAATTTAGGGACACATAACACACATGTTGAAATGATTATTTTACTTATTATTAATAAAATAACACTTGACATTTCAACCCCTGTATTGAGGTTATCATCAGAAAGATACATGTGTATAGGAAACCAAGCTACATGCTGTTGCACTCAATAAAGGTAAATTAAATCTACGCTGGTAATTAATCTTTTTCTCAGCCTGACTTCTAGTGATTAAAAAAATTAATAATAATAATAAAAATATAAATAATTAATAAATGAAATAAATAAAAAACTACAATAAACTCTGCTAAGGTCCTCCTGTACTAAGATTTTTCTGGATTTGTACAGTTCAGATTGTTATATTATGATTTTCTTCTGGACTTATACATTTCAAGTTGCTATTGAATGTTAGGGAAAAAAAAAAAAAAAACACTTCATCCAAAGTCTTCTTGTAGTGGCATTTTTTCTTTGGCTTGTTCTGGTTGCTATAAAGGTTGTAAATGGGTCCTCCACCTTCTTGGAATGGTTAAGCCATCATTTTTGTTCAGATTTGGATTATATTTGAGCATTTCACATGCTTCTTTAAATTTTCTCTCGAATCGGGTTTTGGTGCGGTTTAGGGACTTGGTACCTTTCCAATAAATTCTGTGGTATGTTTGGAGTGCATGGTCAGAAAGGCCAGTTTTTCTCTCCTTAACAGTCTACCACAAACACACAGGCCAGTACATACACAAAAATTCGTATTATCACCCAACACAAAAACTAAGTGTCATAAACACCCTTAAACACAGAGCTCAAACTATTTGTTCAAATGAACAAAGCTCTAAAACTAGGAATACAAGATCATCAACCATACATTTATAAAAAATGGATAAAATAAAAAACTATTCACAAGATCCTCCACAGAGATACTAGTAAAAACAAAAAAGATTTCAATAATGCTATTGCCATACCTTATGTTAGAGGCATTTCCGAAAAAAAAAAACAGAACCCAACACAAATACAACATCAAAACCACCTTTAAATCCCTGACAAAATTAAGACACCTACTCAGTTCCTCCAAAGATCCTTCTCACCTAGCCCACCCTGGGGTATACAAAATACAATGCACATGTAACCTACCATACATAGGGGAAACATCAAGGACGAACACAAATGACACATTAAAACCTCCATTTTGGAAAAACCAGCCTTTCTGACTACGCACTCTAAACATGCCACAGAATTGATTGGAAAGGTACCAAGTCCCTACACCGCACCAAAACCTAGTTCGAGAGAAAATTTAAAATGTATAAGTCCAGAAGAAAATCGTAGCATAACAATCTGAACTGTACAAATCCAGAAGAATCTTAGTACAGGAGGACTATTGTAGTTTTTTATTTATTTTATTTATTAATTATTTTATATATATTTTTATTATTATTTTTTTTTTTATCATTAGAGGTCAGGCTAAGAAAAAGATTAATTAACAGAGTAGATTTAATTTACCTTTATAGAGTGCAACAGCATGTAGCTTGGTTTCCTATACACATGTATCTTTCTGATGATCACATCAATACAGGGGTCGAAACATCAATTGTTATTTTATTAATAATAAGTAAATAATCATTTCGACATGTGTGTTTTGTGTCATTAAATTTGTAAACAAGAAGAGAGTAAGAAAACAGATAATGGCCTTTGAAATGTGGTGCTATAGGAGAGCTCTGAAAATCTCATGGAGAGAACAGGTGTCTTAGAGAGAATGAGAACACAGAGATCTTTATTACAGGAAATGATCCAGAGAAAGAAGAGACTGGCAGGACATGTACTGAGAGGGAAAATTATTGAGGTAAAAAACGAAGGGCATAGCTTGAAGATGCAAGATCATGGACAGGTTCACATGGTTATTATTATTATTATTACTACCACCCCAAGACCTAATGAAGTCAAAGACTCATCTGGGAGGTCCTTTTATCACACACACATCTCATCATACCGTGTCTTAAACACACTCAAACTCCTTGCAGACACCACACTCTCAGGCAAGGCATTCCAATCATTCACAACTCTGCACGAAAAAAACCTACCTCTCACTCCCTTACTCACACCCTCTTTATACAGTTTCCAGGGATGACCTCTGGTTCTCCCCCTGATTTCCCACTAATCTCTGTAGAACTTCTCCACCACTGATTTTATAACAACCCCTTACCAACTTGTATGTCTCTATCATATCTCCCCTCTTCATTCTCTCCACCAGACTCTGCAAATTACACTTTCTCATTCTTTCCTCATGCTCAACATTCCAGAGGTCAGAAACTACCTTAGTCAGTCCCCTTTGGACCCTTTCCAACATATCTTCATCCTTCTGAAAACCCGGTGACCAAATCTGGGCACAATAGTCCATGTGTGGCCTAATCAAAGCCTTATACAATGGAACAAGAAATTCCCTACTTCTACACGACAGTGTCCTCAGTATCATTCCCAGAAGACTTTGTATTGTCTTCACAATTTTGGTGATGTGTCCCCTGAATTTTAGATCCTTATCCACTATCACCCCTAGATCTCTTATTTCCACTACCTGCAACAATATATTCTCACCAAGCATAAATTCTGCATCCCATCTTTGTTTTCCAAATTTTAAAACCTTACATTTTGCAACATTGAACTCACATCCCCATTTGCTTGCCCAAGCACTCAATTTATTCAAGTCTTCTTGCAAGGCCACAACATCTTCACTACTCTTTATGGTTCGTCCCAACTTTGCATCATCAGCAAACAACTGAATATCTCCATCCAAATCTTCACCAATATCATTAATATACAAGTTAAATAGTAATGGCCCTAAAACAGAACCCTGAGGCACTCCACTAGTGACTTTCCTTTTCTGGATATCGCACCCCCCATACACAACTTGTTGATACCTATCAGATAGCCAGTCTCCAATCCAATGCACTAATCTAATATCCAACCCCCATCTGCTCTAGTTATCATGAGGTACTCTATCAAAAGCCTTTGCGAAATCCAAGTATATTACTGTGTATCCTTCTCCTCTGTTTAACAAAGCAGTCACTTTATTGTAATAAGTAAGTAGATTACTAAAACATGATCTCCCTTTAGCAAATCCATGCTGTCCATCAAAGATTATACCATTGTTGTCAACCCAGCTCTGGATCCTAGTTCTCACAAGCTTCTCCAACAACTTAACCACAACACCTGACACACACAGATTGGCCTATAGTTTGATGCTTCAGTTCGATCACCTCCTTTATGAAGTGGCACAATCTTGCCCTCCTTCCACTCCTTAGGAACTTGACCGAGTGCAAGACTCATATTAAAAAAATATTAAAGGCAGGTGTCAATTCCCTGGCACATTCTTTCAGAATACGTGGTGATATATTATCAAGTCCCATAGCCTTATTAACATCTAATTTACTCAACTCCCCCCATACACCTCTTGCTCACCTACAGTCAGTCTCTCCTCCCCATCATCAACTGCTCCCAATCCCTCCATGAAGTCACATTCACAAGATTGAAAGATCTTTATGAACTGCTCATTAAATATCTCCACCACACATTCTGCATCAGCTGTCTTTATACCATTTTCTCCAATCAATGTCATCCTTCCATAATTATTCTTTCTTTTGCTGGCTACATATTGAAAGAACTCCTTAGGATTCTTTTTGGCTTCATTAGCCAACTGCTGTTCATACCTCTCTTTAGCTACTTTCACCAACCAAGTCACCCTCCTTGCTTGGTCTTTGTAGACCTCACGGAATTGGTTATTTCCACTTCTCTTATGCTGCCTCCACAATGCCCTTTTTCTCTGTATCACATGCTTAATCTCTTTATTCATCCATCTCACACTCACCTTATTTAACCTTCTCACCCTTGGAATACATTTAGACATTGCATCTACTAGACAATTTTTGAAAATTCCCCAAGCTGCATTGATCTCTTCCAGCTAACTCCTCATTCCACACTACACCCGCAAGCTGTCTCCTGAGCTCTTCATAATCACCCCCCCCTTGTAGTTCCACATATACCCTTTTCTCACAGAGGTCCTCTGCTGGCAAACACCCAGGTAATCAGCTCATGGTCACTCTCACCAATCGGTGGATGATTTGACTCCTCATTTATAATTACATCCTCCGATGAGATGACCAAATCCAAGAAAGTCGATCCTCATATGCCCTCTGTTACATACTGTCTGAGGTAGTTATCCCTCAAAAAAAACTCAAGAAACTCATTTTCTTTACTTCCAGTTGTTATCTCATCATTCCAGTCTATATTGCCATAATTAAAATCACCCATAATGATCATCCTTTTCTTATTTACTTGTACATGTCATTATCACCACCATCCACATTATCTGGTCTATAACAACATCCCACCAAGTATTTGATTCCATTCACCTCTATCTCACACCATACTGACTCAAAACGACTGGCACTGTTTCCCTCTTGCATCTCTACTTTACATGGACATAACCCTTTCTCTACCATCAATAGCACTCCCCCTCCCTTATTACCCCTTCTGTCCTCACGAAACACATCATAACCTTCCATCTCTATTCCTGTCAGGATGTCATCCTCTTCCAACCATGTGTCATTTATTCCGACAATCTTTCGTTGAACAGACACAATTAGTGCAACCATTTCATCTGCCTTTTTTCTTATACTTCTAGCATTTGTATACAAACACAACTGGATATACACACTTAATTTCACTGATACCACTCACTCGATGTGATCTCTCTCCATGCTCAACTGGGGCCATTTCCCTTTCTGCTTCTTCATTTTAAAACCCTTTTCAATTCCAACTGTTTCCTCTTGATCCCTGGTCATTCCATTCCTTTCCTGCCTAAACATACTCACCTCCTCTTGGAGCATCCACCTTTACCATGCTGTGTACCCCTGTGCACCATGAGCCTCCCCGTTTCCCTGCTCCTCTTGCACACCCATTCTCTCATTTTCTATACTCATACCACTCACTTCTCCATTCATAACCACCTCTTCAATCTCTCCTGTCTTACTCTACCGCTCTTCCACATCACTTCCCACTCGATCTGCCTATTCACTTCTCTACCTTCCAGCAGCAGTCTCTCCAAGTGACTCACACCATAACCACTCAAATGCAGTCCATCGCTCCCATACAGCTCAATTCTTCCCTCAAACTCATTCCACACATTGACAAAGTGTACTCTCATCTTCTCACACATTTCAGCCAGCATATCATTCATAATCCTTGCTCTCCACCTCATTTCACCAGTCATACCTAGGCAACATGCTAACTACCCTTCCTGTCACACTATTCTCTTTTATCCTTCTAAGCAGCCTCCTGATATCCATTCTGACACACTCTTTGTCTTCTCTCAAATCATTCGTACCTATTAATATACTATTAGCTCTTTTGCTCGCTCCTGCCTTATATCCAATGCCTCAATCACTCGACTCACTTTAGCACCTGGAAAACATACCTTGTGCATTCTATCCTCCAGCATACCTTTAATAATGAAGTCACCATACAACGCCACTCGCTCATCTTTTGTTAACTCTTGCATTCCATCATTATTTATTTTAATAGTTTTTACCAGAATTTTCTTAATTTCATTCCACATCCATTTCATTTCTTGCCTCATCTAATCCAATTCAACTTATGCAGAAACAAAAAGGAAAGCCACCAACAGAGAGAAGTGGAAGGAAATGGTGCTGCACCCTCTTACTGAGGAAGCTACATGAAGAAGAAGAAGAATGATCACTATGCAGTGACAGAACTATACTAGAAATTTTTTTCAAGTGGAATGCAAAGAATAAGTACATATCAATACTTGAGGTAGAAAATCCATCAAAAACTTTAAATGTGGAAAGATAGCTGGAGTAAATGATATTCAATCGGCAATGATTCAGTACGGAGGTATAAAAGTTTTCAAAGGGCCTGGTCAGAAGGTCTAATTCCAGATGATTAGAATATAGCTCTCATAGTTCCCATCTATAAATAAAGGAATAAAGCTGAATGTGAGAAATTTCTCTACTAAGTGTTCCAGGTAAGTCTTATGCAAGCCTGCTTGAAAAGAGGTTGGGAAAGATTGTGGAGGACAAACTTGTAAAAGAACAAACAGAGTTGTCGGGATCAGATTTTCACTTTACGACAAACAGTTAAGGAATCATGGAAATACAACAAGGGTCTGTACTTAAGTTTTAGATCTGGAAAAGGCATATGATAAGGAACCCAGAGAAAAGCTTTTCAAAACACAAATATGGAGTAAATGGAACATTATGCAGAGCAATATAGTCCATATTTAAGTTGTAAGTTAGCAGTTAGAATAGAAGGAAATATAGGAAAATAATTTGTGGAAATTCTGTGATAACACAAGGAAGCAAATTATCTCCACTCTTACTCATGATCTATATGGATCACATTATGAAAGAAATTGGCATTAAACCTGATATGAGAGCTGAAGATGTCAAACTCAGCTTTATGCAGATGAAACCTTGGTATTAACTTGGTCTACTTACTCACTGATGAGACCTCAAAAAAGGTCGAAACCAGTCTGGGTAGTGACCTTCTCTCATAATGTTTAACAATAATACAGCTCCTAGGAGTTAAGTTCACATTATGGGTAAATATCAAGAATAGTGATTGGAGCTTGCTCCACCCTTTCTATGAGTTGCCTCAGCTTGCACTACCTTCAAGGGTCAGTTGCTGTTCCATCCAGGTATTTGCTTACGCTTGGAATCACCAAACTTTATATAGTTTCTATATTCGGCATGAAACTCCTTGAGTTTCTTATACGGCTAAGAAACAATATGGAATATAATATACTATCCCTTAACTTAAATAAGTTCATGTCGCCGAATTGAAGCCTTTGGCTCTTCATTATAATTAGTAATTTAATAGGACACCTCTTGGCAATTCTCATAGAAGGGATGTAAGTTCTGTTCACTACAAACTTGGTATTAACTTGGTCTACCTACTCACTGATGAGACCTCAAAAAAGGTCGAAGTCAGTCTGGGTAGTGACCTTCTCTCATAATGTTGAACAATAATACAGCTCCTAGGAGTTAAGTTCACATTATGGGTAAATATCAAGAATAGTGATCGGAGCTTGCTCCACCCTTTGTATGAGTTGCCTCAGCTTGCACTACCTTCAAGGGTCAGTTGCTGCTCTATTCAAGTATTTGCTTACACTTGGAATCGCCGAACTTCATATAGTTTCTATATTTCGGCATGAAACTCTTTGAGTTTCTTATTCGGCTAAGAAACAATATGGGATATAATATAATATCCCTTAACTTAAATAAGTTCATGTCACCGAATGGAAGCCTTTGGCTCTTCATTATAATTAGTGATAACTAGATTTTGCAAAGGCATTTGAGTATTACATGGAACTCTGCTACATAAACTACAACAAATGGGGATGGATATGAAAGTGGTGATATGGATAAAAAAATGGCTGAAGAACAGATACCAAAACAGTAGTTTATAGAGGAACAGAATCCAGGAGAAGGCAGATGACTTAGTGGTGTGCCACAGTAGTAGTAGTACACAGCAAGTTGAAGTTTAGAGGGCATATTGCTAAAGTAGTCAGGGTAGCTCACAGGTTTACTTTGATATTGAAGAATACACTAACCAGCAAAGATAAAGGTGTTAACATTCTCTTTATAAAACGTTGATAAAACCAAATATGGATTATTATGTTTAGGTCTTAACACCTGGGTTTCTTGAGGATGAGTATGTGGTGGAAAGGATCTAGAGCAGGGGTCACCAAACTTCTTTGACCGTCGACCCCATCAAGAGTTTCTTGATGTTTTATCGATCCCCTCTATTTTACTATTACATAATTATAATAGGACAAGCAAAGAAGAGTTTTAGATTATTTATTTAATAGTTATATACATACAGTATTTATTGTATGTATAATATAGTATATATTATTATATTACTATCACTACTACTATTACTAGTGGTATTAATATCACTGGTATTACTACCAGCCCTTCTCAATTCTTCAACATAGAGAAGTTTAGTTCGTGAATGAATAACGATTGAATTATAATATGTATGTTGATGAATTTTAGAACATTAACGCTCACTTGTATGTTGATGGCAAAAATGAGACTGGGATCGAATACGCGTAAGTATAAGTAAATAAGCAACCGTGCACATGTTGCCATCTCGCTCCGGCCGGGTGGGAACCACAGACATCCGTTTATTGGTAAATACGTCATTTTGGCCTACTTGATTGGCCTCCGTAACTATTTTCATGACCTTGCTCCATCTTACAGGTCCTATTCATGTCACTGTTCCTACGATTCACTCTTAATTGTGTTGTCATTCAGGATGGAGGTAATCCAAGTTAACCGAATTAAATATTACCCGTACAATGATGTCTTATATTTTTCTATCGACTCCCAATCGACCCCTGAGCCCGAATCGACCCCCCTAACAATGTTATATCGACCACTTTGGTGACCACTGATCTAGAGGCAAGTGACCAAGATGGTGAGAGGGATGTAAAAATAAAAGAATGATCCCCATGATGACAAACTGAGGGTTTGTGAATTGCAAAAGTTGATTATTAGGCAAAAGGGGGGGGGGGGGAGCATGACAGAAATGTTTAAGTTGCTTAAAGGATTTTATAGGATTGATGCAGGGGAAATATTTTAGCACTTAAAGGTTGCATCAGTGTCTAGCTTACTAGAAAGGGAATTTTTGAGGCAAGAAGGTAGGCTAGCATTAATTGGAAGATGATGATGAAAATGGTGCTAGAGACCTGGTGCTGGAGAATCAGGATTTGATTCTGTCTCTGGAGGAGGGGAGCTTAGCACTGAAGTCGGTTCCTTGAAAAAGTATCTAGGGTTGTTTGCACAGCCTTTTTCTTTTTTTTCATCATAAATGGCCTTGTAGCAGCTGATGTTCTCACTAACTGAATGGTAAACTATAATAAATTTAATTTAATCCTTTATCCAAGTGTAAGCAAATAAAGTTTGCATGGTAAACCTTTGTAAACTGCTGAATGTTAGGATCCTTCTCCTCAAGTTTAGCAAATCCCACTACAATGAAACAAAAGGCTTCAGCTAATTCTTTTGCCATAAACTTTCTTGACTCTGGATCTTCTGATTCTTCGTATTCTTGTGTTTCTATCAGCTGCTTCTCTATCTCCATCAGCTCTTCATTGGTTAATTCTTGTGAATGGGACTCTAATGAGTCAATGACAACATTTTCATTGATTTCAAACTGCAGTGTATTGCCACTATCCACCACAGCTTTTATGGCTTTGGCGATATCCTCTGTGAAGCCACGAAAATCACAGAATTTAGAGCACTATTTGTTCCACACCCCTCTCCCAAGAATCAACAATGTTTTTGATGACATCATGCATGTTATAATTGTTTCAGAACTCCCTCAAGGTCATCACGTCATCTTCCGTAGCCCTGACTGCTTGCGGGAATGTACACTGTAAGTAATAAGCCTTAAATGCAGAAATGATTCCCTGGTCCATTGGCTGTAGTAACAATGTAGTGTTGGGTGGTAAAAATATTATCTTTACATTAGGGTGAAGGTCATCTAAAGACGTTGGATGTCTATGAGCATTGTCCAGCACAAGCAGAATTTTAAAGGGAATTTTCTATGAACAATAACGTTCCACAGCAGGAATAAAACAGTTCAAGAACCAATCTTCAGACATGGTAAATGTGACACGGGCCCTTAAATTTGACTTCCAAATAATGCGAAGAGCTGCTTTAACAATGCAGTGAAGTGCAGGTTTCTGCATGTGCGTGAAGGAACCTGGTTCCCAAATTATTAATTATCCTTATGGGAGTCTGTTCATAAGTACGGAATGCCGTAAGCTGGGTCATCCGTAACCCATGGACCGCCAGTATTGTTTTACTGCTTCTTGTTTAAAAAATAAAGAAATAAATATATTTTAATTCTTCCAATTCAGTGCACTTCAACATAAAAAGAACTAGTAGAGGTTTAAACATAATAAAATAATTAACGAACAGTCTCCACGTGGAACTTATACCATACCTCAAAGTTTGAAAAATTATAGTTATTCTTTGAACATATTAATTGCATGAAGAAATACATGCTGGTTTTGCAGCATAAGAGTATCTACATTCCAAATGTTTAAAAATTATTAATCACAAAAACTTACCCAACCAACATCTTATAAAAGGAGTAGGTGTTAAGTTCTCAACTGTCACTATTTGGACATCTGGATTTTTGTATTGAATTTGAGGAAGGTACCAAAATACAAAATCACTAAATTTTAGAAATTTAATCATTTTCAGAATTATAATAATTAAGATTAATTTCACAGAAAAAAATGCATATAAATTTAACATGCTCTATACAACAGCTGATCAAAATTTATCAAGACCAATTTATTTTCTGCTAAAGAATAAATGCTAATGTACAAAGGTACATATCTGGACATGTCTACTACCTTGCAGATAGCATCATATCTCATAGTTGCTGATTCATTCATTCATCCAAGAGCAGTGTTCAAAATCAGCATGATGTTCTTTCTGTTGCATTTCTTGATGTATGAGATACAGCTTGAATGCATTATATAAACAGTAAAGTAATAACCAAAGTTATAACCAATTAACCTATGAATGAATGTAAATGGGCACCAGGTGTACAGAGGATTTGAAATTGGAAGTCATTATCATTTAGTATTGAGCAGGATAAAATTGAATTTCATATTGAAAAGAAGAACATGTAAGAAAGTTTTAAAGCGGATAAAAGTTGAGCAGCTCTCAGATGTGAACTGTAGACTAAAATACACAAAGATTATTCAGGAAAAAATGAAAGAATTTGAGAACAGGAACCAAACCTTGAAGATTTGGTGGCAAGCCATGAAGAAAACATTGAATGATTCAGCCAGAGAGGCATGTGGTGAGGTTATCTGTAAGGCTAGAAAAATTAGAACTCCATGGTGGATACAGGAAGTTAAAGAAGAAAGCATATTAAAAGTTCCTGACAAATGAGTCAGCTTATGCTCTTAGAGAATAGAGAGACAAATGTTAGAAAGCTAAACACTGTGTAAAACTAGCTAAACAAAAGTCATGGGAAGACTGGCAAGAACATAGAAAATAAATATAAAAAAAAGGTGGCGAGATATTCTGGAGGTTGTTGAAGAAGCTCAGAAATGGAGGAAAGAGTGCTGTAAAAGGAATTAGAGATGATAAAGGTGACATCAAAACTGGAGAAAAAGATATCCTTGATGTATGGAGTAATTACTTCAAAAAATTATTAAATGAAACAATCAGTGATGGCACAGTGGTAAAAAATACTGATCAGGCATGCAATCAGAAATATATATATATATATATATCCATATTTGAAGTAGAAAAAGCAATCAAAAGCCTGAAATGTGGAAAGACAGTTGGAGTAGATGATAGTCAACCAGAAATGCTCAAGTATGGAGGTATAAAAGTCTTACAGTGGCTGCACCACATAGTTCAGAAGGCCTGGACAGAAGGATGAATTCCAGATGACTGGAGTAGAGCTTTCATAGTACCCATATATAAAAAGGGAAATAAAACTGAATGTAAGAATTACAGAGGTATTTCTCTACTGAGTGTTCCTGGTAAGATTTATGCAAGTATATACTTCAGAAACTTTTATAATGCCATGTAGATTGTAGTGCAGCTTGTTTCTTAGTATATACATATACTCCAGAAGATGCCTTAATGTGAAGGTCGAAACATCAAGTGTATATTTTGGTTTATATTAAACTAAAGTTTTACTCTAACACGGTAGTTGTATCCATAAGTTTCATAATGTATACTTGAGAAATGGTTGAGAAGGATTGTGGAAGATGAGCTTGGTGAAGAACAAGCTGGATTCAGGCCAAATAGAAGTAGGCAGGATCAGATTTTCACTTTAGGTCAAATAGTTGAGAAATCATGGGAATATAACAAAGATTTATATATGGAAAAGGATATGATAAGGTGCCAAGAGAGAAGCCATTCAAAATGCTACAGTATATGGTGTCAATTGGGGCATTATATCAAACAATACCGTCTTTATATGAGTTGTAAGTGCAGTTAGAAGTGAAGGAAGTCTAATGTGGTTTAATGTTAAATCTGCTGTCAGATAAGGATGCACATTATCCCTTCTGTTATTCATTATCTATATGGATCACATTATGAAGGAAAGTGGTATTAAACCTGTTATCAAAATTGGAGATGTTAATCTCAGCTCTTTGCTTTATGCGGATGATGTTATACTTCTAGAAAAATCTGCTACAAGTCTGCAAGATTCCTGACTAAACTGAATAACTGTCGTAATAGATATAGTATGAAGGTCAGTCAAAGACAATGAAAATAGTCAGAAGCATTGAATATATCAACTGCATTGTGAATGGAGAACCTATAGAACAAGTAAAATATTTCAGCTACTTAGGCATGATTTTAAGTGAAGATGGTAAATTAAATATGGAAATAGACAACAGAATCAACAAAACTGGTATGGTAGGAAGTCAACTGAATATGTTTATATGGAATAAGAGAAAAATTAGTGAAAACACTAAATTAGCTGTACACAAGACAATGTTCAAACCAATTTTAACTTATGGATCTGAGAGCTGGGTTAGAAGTAAAGCGCTTGACCAAGTATTTTACTTCCTAGTAAAACACTTGACTAAACTTTCTCAGGATTTGAGAGTCCTGAGAAAGATTAGGGCCATGAACAGATAGCATCAATGGCAATATCATATTAAAAACAAGGATATTAGGAAAGAACTTGACATTGTTAGCATCCAGGAATGTATTAGTATGGCTACAGGTAGTATGGTCACTTCAATAGAATGGGAGAGGAAAGATTAGCAAAAACAAGTGTTCTCTACCAGGTTGGAAGGAAAAAAGATCCAGAGGAAGACCAAGATATAGGTGGATTGATAAGGTGAAAAGTGCCTTAGAAGATAGAAATATGTCTTGATAGTTAACAAATTGATTTGGAGGAAAATTGTAGATAAGAAGTTAGTAATGATGTAAATTTTTCATGAAGTACTATCATATCCTGTATACCACTTGAGGGAACGCATCAGGAATTTGATGATGAATGTAAATAGCATTTGGTGATGACACTATGGGATATATCATAAATCTAGCTACACAGAGGAATCCAGTTATTTGGCAAAATATAGAAAACGTGAAACAGAAAAAGTTATGTTTCCTATTTCAAGTGCTGAACCATTATGGCAATTACCCTTTGCATAAACTTGGCAGCAAAGTAACACCATCATGGTAAATAGATGGTCGACATTATCAAGAGAGAAGGATTCTCAAAAGAGAATCAAAAAATTAAAAAAAAAAAAAAAAGGATAACAAAAAGGTTACCTAATAGGGTATCAACATTTCTGGTGTAACTTTGGACTGACTGAAAGTGGAACATCAAGGTAAGATATATCTGTATTTCCATACTAACAAACAAGATTATCTAACTCCACTACAAACTGGAATGGATAATCAGTACATTAGAGGGAAGAATGGCACATTGGAGGAGAAAGTGATTAACAAGCAAGGTTCCCCAGATGACAATAAAGGCTCTACACTCGGATTGCTGATCTTCAATCATCTCAATGTTAATAATACTGAGAATGATTATGGAAGGAGGTATTCAGCTGATTTTTTTTTATAGTAGCCCTATATATGAGGAGTTGCAGAATCAACAGCATATTAGTGCAGTGTTGGTTGGATGGGGGGGGGAGTGAGAAGAAGATGAAGACTCTACTCTGAGAAACACCATGTACAGAAAGCTTGCAGAGGAAGAAGTAGCCAAAGGAAAGTTAGATCA
The DNA here is from genome assembly GCF_054136105.1 of Typopeltis vanoorti. Classification (NCBI taxonomy): domain Eukaryota; kingdom Metazoa; phylum Arthropoda; class Arachnida; order Uropygi; family Thelyphonidae; genus Typopeltis; species Typopeltis vanoorti. Next base: position 51,444,031 of record NC_143555.1, on the reverse strand, counting down.
ACATATTTGAAATTCGACTGTGAATATATGAGGACCAGGTACTAGTTAATCAACATATATATTCCTGACACCAATGAAAGCACGTACAGAAAAGGCTTGGGGAGTCAAAGCCTGGTAGTCTTGGTTGCATATCTTTTGGTCCAAGGCACCAGACAAGTATGGAAAAGAGAGAGAGACCTTCTCATGACATACCCTGAACACCTTTGGATGACTAACTGGCTCATTATGCTATTTCTTCCATCTCGTATTAGCACCCCAGGATGGGCTAGTTACCTCGCTTGCAATAATCAAGAAAATAGCAGGTCTGACTGATTGGTTAGATCCAAGAAACCTGAAGATTGATTCTGACTTTCGAACTTGTTTAATGAGATGCCTACAAGAATTGTAATCAACTATTTTCTACCAGTACAAGTAAACAATGTTCCAGCAGATTAGCAATTTCAGACATTCATCATTTTATCTGCCCTGAATGTAATCATGCTTTTACTTCTGCTGTTAGACTTGGAGTGCATCATTCTTCTAAACATCCTGTTGAGGTGAATGCTACTATCTGTACTGAGCACATTAAAGCATGCTGGAGTTCAGAAGAGGAGTGTATTCTTGCTGCCCACGAAGTTCGTTTGGTGGCGACAGGTGTTAGGAACTTAAATGAGACTTTGGATGATGTGCTGCCTCATCATACTTTTCATGCTATTAAAAGTTATTGAAGACTAGCAGGTTACAAACAGCTTGTTAACGAGCTTGCAGAACTTTCTAGGAATGGCGGGATGGGTAATATCCTCTGTATCTTCCACCCACCTTCCGTTCCTACTCAAGTTGACTTTCAACAACCACATTTAGCAACAAAGGCTTTGATTTCTAAGTCAGCATCAACTTTAGACCAGAAACCTTTAGCAGAATATAATATCGCCAGCAAACTTCAGGATTATCTCCAAAATGTATTTTCTGAACAGCATCAGCCTCGACAACCAAAACATTCCCAGCCTCAAAGTCCACCTTCACGTAGGAGAAAGAGAGATGGCTCATACAGAAATGCAAGCCTTATATAAGAAGAATCGCAGGAGATGCATACAAAGACAATATTAGATGGAGCATCTTCACCTCTCTCCGAAGAACAGCACAAAGATTTTGTGGAATTTTGGAGTACTATCTTCTCCACTCTACCAACGCATTTACCTGATCAAGACCAGCCTTATGTGCTTGGGTCTGTCCCTAAATCAGCCATTTATTCTCCGGTATTACACGAAGAAATTGTATTGGCTTTAACCCCTAGTAATTCAGTTTCTGGCCTTAATGACTTTCCAGTGTCACATTTAAGGAAAGTGCCTATTCAGATCCTTCAAGATCTTCTGAACATTTTCCTATCAACTAAAGTTATTCCACCTTATTTATGGAACTCAAGAATTATATTTATCCCAAAGAAGGATACCACTAGTAGTGCTACGGATAGAGGCCTATTACAGTTTCTCCTGTTCTTCAACTTAATCATAAAGTGCTAGTCAAGAGACTGCAAAAGTATATTCAACATAATGCTCAGCAGAGAGCCTTTGTCCCTTCGGATGGCTGTGCTGAGAACATCTATATTTTTTCTGCCCTCCTTTCTGATTCCCACTGAGGTCTTAAGCCTTTGTTTATGGTTTACCTGGACCTTCAAAAAGCTTTTGATAGTGTTTCTCTTCCTGCTATTTTAAGAGCACTATCTATTGCAGGCTCTCCAGATTCTTTTCTTTCATATATTTTAGAGTTATACTCTAATAATTCTCTATCTATTAATATAGGACCTGTGCGACTTCTATTCCTGCAATTCAGGGTGTTCATCAAGGCGACCCTCTATCCCATCTTTTCTTCGACTGCATCATTGACGAGTTTCTTCATTCTCTACCTAACCATACTGGTTACTCTCTTGATGCTTCTTTTAATGCTATGGACTTTGCTGAAAACCTTATTCTTGTGGCCTCCACTAAGGTTGGCCTTCAGGAACTCCTTGACCAGGCAGTAGACTTCTTTCATGTTAGTAGTCTTACCATAAATGTGGAGAAGTCCTGCTCATTAGCATTTGTCCCTTCAGGGCGTGACAAGAAGCTAAAAGTCGAAAACCCTTGAGTTTTTCCTGCACGATAGGCCATTGCATTTTATCATGATTTGCAGAAGCACAATTTTTAGAGAACCAGGGTTTGGACAGAAGTCAGGAGTTTGCAGTGGAGTGGGGAATGAAGGCACTCATTCCAGTTAGGATTATTTCAGTTACTACCTCAGATAAATTGTTTGGATCAGGAGAGCAAAAATAGTTTGTCACCATGGAAAAAGACACATATGTTGAGTGTGGCTGAAAGGAGATCAATCTGTAGAAAAAGGAGACATGGATAAGATTATGATCAGGGTTGCCAAGGAAACCCGCAGAGATATAAAATGTATTTGAAAGGAGAGATGGCTAAGAAAAGGCCCAAAGTGTTAGAAAAATAATGAGGATTGACTGGAATTCTGGTTGTGTTGGATCAGGACAGCTGATAAATGATTTGGCTTCCCTTGCAGTTTGATCTGTGAAGTTAATTATTTATGTTGGATCATTATTGATGACAAATGAATTTGGATTCACTTTCAGCTTGCTCTATGAAATTAGACAAGGGGAAACAAGTGTGCGTTATAAAGAACGTTAGTCTCCAAGGAAGATGATCTCACAATATGGGTAATTAGACTGTGTGAAATCATCTTTTAATGATAAGTAGTCAAAATAAACAGCATGGTTATCTGAATTAAGAGAGGTTAAAGGGAGTAAACAAACCACAAAGTGAGGTAAGGAAATCTTGAACCAGAACAAATCAAAAAGTGGGGATTCCAGGAAGAAAATTTTAGCAAGAAATGCCTGATTTGATAAAACTGCATATTCCTCCTATTCCAACTACATCTTGCATGATGCATTCTGCAAAATGGGAGGAATATGAAGTTTTATCAAATAGATAAAATTGCATATTCCTCCTATTCCAACTACATCTTGCATGATGCATTCTGCAAAATGGGAGGAATATGCAGTTTTATCAAATCAGGCATTTCTTGCTAAAATTTTCTTCCTGGAATCCCCACTTTTTGATTTGTTCTGGTTCAAGATATCCAGGGTTTGATTAGGAACAGCAGATTGGTTTTTGATGCTTGTAAGTGGTGGTGGTGTATATCATTAATGTTTGTATTGATTCTCTGGATGTGGAAGCGTTGCAGGAAACATATATTTTGTGTGTGTGAGAGAGAGAGAGAGAAGAGGGAGGAGATGCAGTTGAGGTGAGGGTCTTGTACCCAAAGTCCAATTTAAGTATTGCACTGACAGTGTCCCTGTATGCTGCTATACTCAGCCTCACTCCAGGCAATAACCTGGCAGAGTAAGCAGTTGGAGGATTATTCGCTAGCAAATTGGGAAGTGAGACCCAATAAGTTACCATTGGTTCAGTCCCATGTACTATCTAGCAGCACGCTTGTGGAAACTGCTTTATTGTTATAATCATAGGTAATCATATATTCCTTTAACAATACCCTCAGTTAAGTGATGATCAGTAAACTGATTTCCCAATGCAACTAGACAGTTGGCAATCAGTGTGCTTATAATAAAATGTAATGCCAGTATTTAACCAGATAGAAACAACTGATAGAAAAAAAATGTTTATTTAGCCTCTTAACCTTGTTTCATAAAATAACTGAGTTTCACATTGTCAGGAGATAACAGCAAAAAACATTAAGCTAGAAGCAGCTAACAATGGAATGTGCACCACTGGTTTCTGTGTGCATTAGATGATTTATGAGAACTGGCTTGACTTGGTGTAATATCATGCCTTGTTTCTTGTTGCCCTGTTGTGACTGTTTTAACATTTCAGACTACTGTTTAAAAGTTCTGGAGAAGATTTTGTAATGCACGTGGATCATTTCAGTTCATTGCCACAACACTTCATGTTTGGTTTCCATTGTATATGCCACCAATTTTGATTTGTGTTTTCTTTTTTTTTTTTATTATGTCCATAAAATGTTCTGAGATGCATATGTCTCCTGACCTGACTGTTCCATGTAACATATATTACAAGTACTGGTGATCTCTTGTAAAGTTGCCTTCTTCCTCTTCACAAAAATTTCTAGCATTCTTAAGCCTCCAAAACTTCTCAATACTCTACTTAAAAAACTTGGCATTTACAAGATCACCTGTGCTTGTGGTATATGTTACATAGGAGAGACAGGAAGGTCAGGAGAGATACATATATCAGAACATTTTAAGAACGTAGAGGAAAAAAAACAAAAAAACTCAGGATTGGCAACACATATCATGGAAACTAAACATGAAGTGGTATGACAGCCGACTGAAATGATTACATTATTATATTACATGAAATGATCACAAGTAGATTGCAAATTCCACTGCAGAGCTTTTAAAGAGTCATCTGAAATATTAAAATATCCACAGGAACAAGGCATGATATTACATCAAGTCTGGACATCTCTCATAAAACATTTGACCCACAAGAAATTAGTAGTGTGCATAATGTCACAGACAATCAAGTTTCTACATGGCACAAGCATTCAATCCACTGTTAGTCTTTTTTAAAATATTTAACCATGTGATTGCCTGCTTGTAACTTAATTTTTTATTCATTATTTTATTCTGATGATGTGAAACCATTAGTTCACGAAGCTTGTTGAATGTCTAAATAAACATTTTTTACTATCTATTTGTTCTATGTGGTTAAATTCTGGCATTAAATTTTATTATGTCCTTGTACCACAGAAGCATTTGAAACAATGTACTTAGAATTTATACATGTGAAATATGACTACTGGATAAATATTTATCAAGCTTATCAATACATGTGAAAGATATGGGAGAGGGGAGAATCAACAAAATTTATCCTACCACCCATGCATTTTAAAATTCAGAAAGTATTCATTATAATTAATTTCCTGTATTCTATTTTTTATGTATACCATGTACCACAAGGGACAGAGTAGTTCACAAATGTTCCTGAAAGGGTTTAAGTAATATTTAGAAAAATATTTCTAGAAACAGAAAAAAGAAGGTAAGTAGGGGAGCACAGAGAGAAACTGTTACAGGAGAGAGAGTGAGGGATGAATGTGAGCAATCAAGGAATAGAGTGGTAAGAGGTGTAATGTATGGGAACTGAATGATCCGTGGTGTTCAAGATGGGATGCGTGAGGAGTGTTTGCCAGGAGGAACGATAGAAAGAGTGGCTATGGCAGTTAAAAGAGGTGAAAGGATGGATGAGATGATTGTGATGGTGGGAGCAAATGACTTGAGTGGTGGTGTAAATAGGGCAGCGAGAGATATGAGATTCTTGCTTGAGGTTGTAAGAAAGAAGACACAGAGAGGAAAGATAGTGTGTGTTGCCTAGGTATGATAGTGATGAGCTGAGCAGAAGAGCGGTGATATTGAATGGCATAATAGCGAGAATGTGTCAGAAGAGAGGATTGAAATATGTTGATGCCTGGAGTACGTTTGAGAGCAGAGAGGAGTTGTATGTGAGACACCACTTGCATTTGAATGAGGAAGGACGTAGGCATCTGGAGAGATTGATGTTCTGAACGAGTCAGTGTGTCCCAGTAGTGTGGATGGTAGCAGGGGTGGCCTCTTGTGGGAATGGGTACTTGGGAGAATGGGGACGACATCAGGTAACACTGAGCCCAGTGGAGTCTAGAGGGTATAATGCTGGGTATAGAAACAATGGCATTTTTATGCTTTATACTAATACCAGGAGTATTCAAAATAAGGAAGAGGAATTGGTGACACTGATTGCATCAGCCTGTCCAAAGATTACTGGAATCACCGAGACGTGGTTGACAGAAGAGGTTATAATAACAGGAATAGAAGTTGCTGGGAACAGCATTTTTCGGCAGGATAGGAAGGGAAAGCATGGTGGTGGTGGAGTACTGCTTATGATAAGTGATGACCTATGTCCTCTAAGAGGACATAGGTGGTCACAGGCTTCCAGGCTTTGGAAGCCTGTGACACTAATGATTTTGAAAGCATATGGTGTGAGGTGGCGGTGGGCAAGACAGGATATTTAGTGGGGTGTTGCTACAGATCAAGGAGCACAGAGAGTGGGGACCAGGAGATGTTGAGACAGTTTAGCATGGCAAGTGTAAGAAGAATGATTGTTATGGGAGATTTTAACTACAGCAGTATAAATTGGGGAGAGGAAGATGCATGTAGCAATAAGGAATGGAATTTCTAGAATTCTTGAGGGACAAATGTCTTAGGCAACATGTAACAGAGGGAACAAGAGGTTCAAGAGTTTTGGATTTGGTTATAGCATCAGAAGAGTTGATAATAACTGAGATGACATCTCTCCACCAGTTGGAGAGAGTGACCATATGGTTTTGACTTGGAAAATGAATAGACAGGCAGGAGTATCAAAGAGAAGGGAACATATGTGGAATTAGAATTATGAAGCAGGTGATTATAATAGTCTCAGACAACAACTTGGGGAAGTTTCATGGAGGGAGGGATTGAAAGGCCAGGATGTCATTAGTGCTTGGGAAATTGTGAAGGAATATTTGTTAGCAGCAATGGTAAGCTGTATTCCATGAGTGAAGAAGAAGACACAATTTGGAGTAAAGTGGATGATAAACAATATTAAACAGGAACTGCATGTGAAAAAGAGGCTATGGAAGAGATATAAGAAGACAGGTGAAGAGAAGATGCATGAAGAATATAAGGCACAGGCCAGGAGAGCGACTAGTATGGTAAGGAAGGCAAAACTGAAATATGAGAAAATATTGGCCCTCAGATCCAAGGAAAATCCTAGGGAATTTTTTAGCTATGTGGCCAGAAGGAGGAGAAATGACTGTGGAAAAATGACATTGTGGGATAAAAATGGGAATAGAGTGACCGATGCAGAGGACATAATAGAATTGTTCATTGACCACTTTATTGGAGTATTTCATCCTGGAGGAGTCAATCTGAATACTAGAGGGATGGGGCAGGTTCAAGGTTTAGAGGTGCAGGAGGAGAGTGTGTTCCACATATCGAGTACTCTGGATGTTAGTGAAGCTGTGGGACTGGATGGTATTTCATCATGAGTTTTGAGAGAATGTGCTAAGGAACTGACAGTGCCTTTGACCTGGCTTTTCAATGAGTGTCTGGCTGCAGGAAAGGTGCCCATGAAATGGAAGGAAGGTAGGATAGTGGCATTGCATAAGGGCGGTAGCAGACTAGAAGTGTCAAATTATAGGCCAGTTTGAGTGTAATCAGTAGTTAGTAAGATCTTGAAGAAAGTAGTGAGGGACCATATACAGCATTGGGCAGATCTATCCCATCTATCCCAATGGCTTTAACAGGCCTTTAAGGCCCACAACCTTCCAAGCATGCTTGGATTTCGTAACCGAAATTCGAGGATAGAATGGTCACTCCTATGCCTGAAGGTATTCTTGGCTGTATCCCTGTGTGTTCACGGGGCCGGTTTGCCTGCTTGCGGGATGAAAAACACCAGATAAACTGGCGGAAAAAACCCTACTGCCCGCGCCCAAGACCAGCTAACTTGGCTATGGCTGAGGAAGATCCTTCAGCTCCTCACGTCTCCGACGAGAATCGAACCTAGGACACTCCTTCCCCAGGCATATGGTTGCGAAGCGCAAAGCCACTAGGCTAACCGCGCGGATGCATTGGGCAGATGAGGGTAATGTTATCTGTGAGAGTCAACATCGATTTGTGAAGGGGTGCTCTTGTTTTAGCAATATGCTAGCCTTTTATGATAAAGTTACAAGAGCATTAGATGAGGGAAAGACATATACTGCCATTTTCCTAGACTTAGAAAAGGCATTTGACAGGGTGCCACACGATAAGCTGATATTCAAGTTGCAGCACATGGATCTGGATGTCAGATTGGTCAACTGGATTTAGGATTGGATGTCAGATTGGTCAACTGGATTCAGGATTGGTTGTCCGATAGGTATCAGAGAGTTGTATTTGGTGGAGCAATATCAAAGAAGCAAAAGGTTACAAGTGGGGGTTCCACGGGGGTCAGTACTGGGACCTATATTGTTTAACCTTTATATCAATGATATTGTCCGTGGATTGCAAGAGGGTATTCAGTTGTTTGCGGATGATGCGAAGCTGGGAAGGGTTATTAGTAATAGTGCAGACGTGGTAGCCCTGCAAGAGGATTTGAATAAGCTAGATAGATGGGAAAATGAATGGGGGGGGTGTCAGTTTAATGCAGAAAAATGTAAGGTCTTGAGGTTTGGGACACATCGATCAGATGCTGCATACTCTATGGGAGGAGTTATACTGGAGGAAGTAGGGGAGACAAGAGATCTGGGGTTGATGATTGATAGAAACCTGAAATTTAGGGGGCATATTGCAAAGGTAGTGAAGGTAACACAGAGGATTGCTGCAATAATGAGAAGGACACTGACCTGCAGAGATAAAATGGTTATCATTCCATTGTATAAGATGCTGATGAGACCACACTTAGACTATTGTTTTCAGATCTGGTCCCCAGGATTTGAAGGGGATAAATTAACTGTGGAAAGGGTACAAAGGCAGATAACAAAGATGATGTCAGGACTGTACAATGTTAATTATGAGGATCGGCTGAGGGAGTGTGGACTGCAGAGTTTGGTGGATAGAAGAAGGAGAGGTGATATGATTGAGACTTTTAAACTGTTTAGAGGTGGTTACAGGGTTGACACTGGGGAATTCTTTTGCTTGGTTGAACAGTGGGAAAGAGTCATGACAAGGGGGCCATCCCTGGAAGTTACGAAACTGTGAAAAAGAGGGCGAGGAGTGGTTTCTTTGCATGGAGGGTGGTTGAACCATGGAATGCATTGCCTGATAGTGGTGAGAGCGAGAACGGTCAATGCATTTAGGGGTGGTATGATAGACTTTGTGTTTCCTAGGAGGGACCCCCCCCTCGATGAGTCTTGATAGACTTGTGTTTCTATCAAGAATAAAATATCATTCATAAAGGATTATGAATGATATTTTAGCTTACAATGGCTAAATTTAAAGACAGATGAATCATTGGTTGAATATAAAAAGAAAAGAATAACAGCAAAGAAAGCAAGTAGAAAGAAAAAAAAATAGAGAAACATATGAAAATTTTATAGCAAAATTAGAATGGGACTGTACATCCCATTCTAATTTTGAACTAAAAAAAAAAAAGACCTAAAACATATAGAATCCTCAAACAAATGAATAACGATTTAAAAGAAAGAACAAAAATAGATATAATCGAACCAGAAACCTGGCTGGAGTATTTCCATAAGTTATGGCATGTAACTCCATGAGGCCTGAATACTAATATTATTATTATTCCGAATAATAATAATAATAATAATAATAATAATAATAATAATAATAATAATAATGAGTCCTGAATAATAATAATAAAAAAAAACAGATTATGTCATAAACAACATTATAGTAGGTGCAAAATTTGAGACAAGTTATTGGTGGGAAACAAGCAATGAAATTATGTGTATTAGAAAGAAAATGATACTGTTGAATAAAAAAAATTTTGATTCATATCTAGGTATACAGAATATTACTGGAATCAGACTGTACACTGATGAGTGAATTGCAGGATCATGAATATACATGATCCTGATGAAGAGTCATATACAATATTATTATTATTCGTGACACCTCCAAGGAGTCTGAAGACATCGCGAGAGGACACCCACTGTACAACTCCACGTCTCCACTACTATACCGAACTTCTACTACCAAGTATCTACACCAACGCCATCTACTGCCCATATATCAGAAATAATGTTATATGATTTTTTGATATACCAATTGTATAAAATTTAGAAAGCAAGCATCCAGTTTAGAATGACAAAGAAATTTTTTCACAATGAGGCAAGTAAAAGGAAGAGTGACTATGGAAATAGAGCCCTAGTAAATGTAGATGGTCAATGCAATGCAATAATTAATAACTCAGCTATTTCTAGTTCTAGAAATAGCTCAGTTATTAATCATTATTACTACCATGCAAGCTCTTCCAGGAAATCAAGAACTCGCTGAGGGAGGGGGTGCCTCTTCACACAATGCATAATACTTATCACAAATTTTCTTAGAAAACATTGACTGAAGAAGAACTCATAATATCTAGGTGGATGCTGAGTGGCATTTCACTGGCATCAATTGTATGCACTACCAATGTTCACTAATTTCTGAAAAGAAGTCTCCAGGTTCAGATAAGTTCTTCTGATTAATTAATTCTGGATGATTGTGTTAATGTGTAAGTATTACGGGAGAAGTTGTGTGCTTGCAGTGTTTGTAGTGTGTGAGCTTGTTTGTTTACAAAATCATTAAACTTAGAGCAGGGTATCGTAACCAGCATCGAACAAAAGATGGCGTGCTTTTGTCTTTATAAAAGTTAAATTAAATTTTAATTTTAGTCCTTTTGTGAAATGTAAGGTAGGTTATATATATTAGTTAGATTAAGTTGATAAATTATGGATTTTTAAGGCAGATGGAAGGAGAGTGTGTGGACAAAGTGTGATTTGAATGTGGATTTCATGGGTGCTAACGTATCAGTAACTGAAGGTGATAGTAGCGAGAAGAATGAGTACTTATCTGATAGCAAAGAGAGACACTGTACAATAGTAACGAATGACTGATAAGAAAGTTTTGAAAAAGTGAACAAACAATTCACTGAATAAAACAATCAATGGTAGCAAGAATGCCAAAAGCGATATGAATGTAGCAAAAGTTGGGGGTAGTGAATATAGTAAATAACATGGAAGGTGTAATAAGATACAGGAAAATGCAAAAGATGTTGGAATAGTAGAAAAATGAAAAAGGAATAATAAACAAGATAGCACAAAAGATACAAACACAAGTGAGGATATTAGAAAAGAATTAGTAAGGTTGAGAAGTGAATTAAGGCATGTACAGAGTGAAATAGGAAAATTACAGAAGAGATAGGAATTGAAGGTGTAAGAAAGAAAGTGGCAGATGAGTCAAAGATGAATGACTGCAATTGAATGGTGGAAAACGGTGGAGTGCCATATGGGCACTCTATATTGAAAGATGAGAAAATAGAGCAGGTGTCAAAAGTATGTCTGATTGAAGCTACAACAGGAAGAGTGACTGAGGCTGTGGAAAGGAGAGAAAATGTAGAGGAATTGACTGTGATGGTTGGAACAAAAGACTTGCAAGAAAGTATGAATGAGGTAGTGCATGATTTGTAACTTGCTAGAGACAGTGAAGTGAAAGAATGTGAGAGGTAGAATTTTGAGTTTATTACCAAGGTATGATAGTGGAGATCTGAGGAGAAGCACAATGATCACAAATAGCATGATAGTTAGAATGTGCAGGAAGAGAGAACTTAAATTTGTTGATGTGTGGAATAAATTTGAAGGCAGGAGAGACCATCATGCAGACCATCTATGTTACTGCAGATCTACATTTAAATGAGAGCAGAAGGGCTACAGGCTGAGAAGGAGTGTGTGTGTGTGTGTGGCTGGTCAGGGAAGTAAAAACCAGACGGTAGGACCATGAGTGTAAGAAATCAAAATTCTGATAGGGATGCAGGGATGGTGTCAGTGGAATCAACAGAGTCAAATTACTGGAATGATGGGATAAGGAATTGTGGGAAGGAAAGGAGGATCAGGATAAAGCTACTGTGCTTATACATCAATGCAAGGAGTATTCGGAATAAAGGTTCAGAGTTTGCAGCAAAACAAATCATTGGTGTCAGTAAGAGATGGTAAACAGAGGAATAATGTGCTTATGGAAATAGAATGTGATGGCTACATTTTTAGAAAAGAGGAGGTGGGTATTACTGATGATTTTAGAACAGTTATGTCCTCTCAAGATGGAAGTTGCAGAAAGAAATAATGATAGTAGCTTACAGGCTATCTGGTGTGAATGTGAGGTTAGCACAAATTTTAGATATTTACTAGGATGTTGCTACAGGCCAGGGAATGCAGAGGGAGGCAATTCTGAAACATTTGGACAGATAAGCCTGGTGAGCAACAGGAGGATTATAATAATGGGCGACTTTATGTGTGAGTAAACAAATCAAATTTCTTGAACTACTCGGGGACAATTATCTTATGTAGCATGTAGTTGAAGCAATACATGGGACTGGAGTGTAAGATTTTAGTAATATCATCTCATACAGTGATGGTAGAAGAAGTCACCACAATGCCACTAGTTGAGAAGAGTGATCATGTGGTTTTGATGTGGGGGGTGGCTGACCAGGTACAAGCTTTATGGAGCAACAGATATGTGTGGAATTACAAAGCAGGGACTACAAAATATTAAGGAAATGAATTGGTGATGTGCAGTGGCTTGACCAGTTAAAATGGAAAGAAATCAGTAGTGCCTGGGATTTGGTCCAGAATTACTTATGGTAATGTTAGATTGTATCCCTAAGGTTCAGAGGTTAAATAAAGTAGGCATAAAATGGATGAATCATGGAATTATGCAGGAACTTCTAAGAAATAAAGAATCTTTCTTATTCTGAGACTAAAAGTATATACCTGGTGAAAGGAATAGCCAGTTTAGCTGAGAACTCTTTTAGCATCTGTGCTGAAATCTCATCAGTCACTGTTGCCGAATTCTTACCGAGTTTGTGCAACAGCTTTAGTACCTCCTTCTCATGCACCTGACTTTCTTCATCCAGTGAAGAAGTAGCAGTGAGCTCAATGTTGTATATTCCAGATTGATAACTTTTAGCAAAATGGGCACTCATTAGTTGAATGATTTCTTCTGCATCTGTCATCCACATACTATCTGCATTCAGTTGAGTTATTTTTTCATATGCATTCTTTCTTTTATTTGCAGCACAATAGAATTCTTTTGGATTGTTTTGAGAATACAAAGCCAGTTTCCTTTTACACTCAGACTTTGCTTTTTGTACAATAGTTGTAACTGTTCTGGCCTGATCCTTACAATTCTGAAATTTACTGACATCATCCTTATGCACATGGTTCCTTCCACATCATCCTTTTCTTACGAATCTCTAGCTTAATAAGTGTTGGCCATGAGGAATATGAGAGCACAAGAGTTAGTGGTTGTAGTAGGGACAAATGATTTGGATGGGAATAAGTAAAATGCCAGATTGGATATAAGGAGATTATTAAGGAGAGTAAAAGATAACAGTGTGGTAGGAAAGGTAGTCAGTGTGTTGCCAAGATGCGATGAATTGAGGAGGCGAGCAAGGATTATGAATGATATTTTAGCGTACAATGGCTAAATTTAAAGACAGACAAATCATTCACTGAATATAAAAAGAAAAGAACAACAGCAAAGAAAGCACGTAGAAAGAAAAAAAAAAATAGAGAAACATATGAAAATTTTATAGCAAAATTAGAATGGGACTGTACATTAAAAAGACCTAAAACATATAGAGTCCTCAAACAAATGAATAATGATTTAAAAGAAAGAACAAAAATTGATATAATCGAACCAGAAACCTGGCAGGAGTATTTCCATAAGTTATGGCATGTAACTCCTTGATACAAGAATTCCCCTTGAAATACATCAGTAATATAGATGAGTTTACATACGAAGAACTACAAAACACCCTCAAACAAAGCAGAACAGGCAAGTCAACCAGGAGAAGATAATCCAAACACAGAATTAAATTTGCGGGTAAAGAATTTAATACCAGATTTCTAAAACTTATAAACCAAATATACACAGAGAGAAAATCCCCCAAAAGCTGGCGTAGAGCTATAGTGATTCCAATTTACAAAAATTAGATTGCAATAACTATCATGACATCAGCCTCCTTAAAATCTATGCAAAGATATTAACAAACAAATTAATATCCTATATCAGCTGGGAGAAGAACAGAACTGATTCCGTAAGGAAAGATCATATATAGACTCAGCTTTTATTTTAAAAATAATTATAGAAAAACACAAAGAATACAATATTGAAACACACATAGCTTTCATTGATTATATAAAAGCATTTGACAAAATTTTAAGAAATAAACTATGGGAAACTCTAAAGGAATATCACATTCTAAACCAATTATACAATGCTCTATACCATAATAATGAAATAGCAATAAAGAAAAACAATACCATATCTACTTGGAAACCAATAAATAGAGAAGTCCGTCAAGGCTGTCCTTTATTATTATTTAACATATATATATATATATATATATATATATATATATATATATATATATATGAACAATATTATCAAAAAATAGAGAGAAGTAAATACATGTGGCTTCCATATTAATCGATATACAAAAATAGACACACTCCTCTTTGCTGATGATCAGATCATCTTTGGAAAGACTGAACACAAACTGCGGAAAGCAATCTATAACTTAAATAATATTATACATAATATTATTTAAGTTATAGATTGTTGTTATAGATATTATTGGAGTAAACCAAAGTCATGGCTTTTCACAGAAATAATCCTGTCAGAAGTAAAATAGTAATAAATAATAAAATAATTGAACAAGTTAATAATTTAAAACTTAGACTGTAAAATCAGCTAACGCCTTGTTATTCCCATATACGGGAGTAGGCGAGGCCATTTAGCCCTATCTAACTTTTGGAGACTGAGTGGACAGTTCAATCTCCACTGGTACCAATCAGAGATAGATGGCCCAAGGCTATCACTAATTAAGCGGTACACAGTGAAGAGAGACGGCTCAAATGTGCCGCCATCTCGTGGTCCCGAACTCTAACACAATATATTTAATGTCTGAAATAATGTGGGTTCTACGGTCAATTTTCTTGAGTTTACGGGACGAATAACCCGGGTTTCCGAGAGGAAAAACCCGCTTGCCCATGCCAGAGATCGACTAACTCGGGAACCGGTCGAAAAAAGGCTTAGAAAAATTTCCTCTAGTCGCCGACTAGACTTGAAACCAAGTCTTCCTTCGTGCGGCCAAGCGCCGTGGTATGCAAACGCCACATCCACTGAGCTACACAGGCTCTCGTAAACTATCTTATATAAATGAAATAGATATTGATTTTAAGATGATAAACTTTATAAAAATCATTGGAGTAATTAATAGAACCTTCAAACCTCACTATGTACAGAAACACACTAGACTTGGAGTCTACAAAACAATAGCCAAACCAACACTATTATATGAAAGTGAGATATGGACCTTTGGAGAAAGAGAGAGATACAGAGAATTCAGGCAGCAGAAATGAAATTACTTAGAAAACAGAAAAAAAATCCCTATAAGATGTACTCCCAGGGGTACGTTACAGGGCTTCAGGGTGTAAGTGGCAATTTTCGGCCAAGCATCATTAATGCATGGAATCATTATTAAGAAAAAAAAAATTAATTTTAACGTATATATTTCTTAATAAATTATATATATATATATATATATACACACACTCATGAACAGTTGAATTAGAGATACCTGCCTGGTAGCAGGTAGCATCCCCTTTCGCCTTGATGACAGCGGTGATGCGTCGTGTCATGGTCTCCACAAGGTGCTGGAAGCAATGGGGAGCCAAACTGATCCATGACAGCTGCACAGCCTCCCACAATGCACGGAGATTGGTCAGAGCAGGGTCCAGGGTTCGTATATCTCTCTCGACAGCATCCCAGATGTGTTCAAGAAAATTGAGGTCAAGGACCTCAGAGACAGCCAAGCATCCTCATGTCCGTGGAGTGTTCATCCACCCACTTGGCCACAATTCGGCAGCAGTGGGCCGGTGCGTTGTCTTGCTGTAGGTACAGGTCTCCTGCATGGTGCTGTAGGCGCAGAAATGGGTGTACACGATCTGACAGCAAGTCCATGTGTTGTTTGCCGGTGAGGGATGATGGTAGATGTACCAGGGGGACCCATTTCTTCCCATGTAAACAGTCCCCTTATGAGGATACCACCACCGGCCTGAACTGTACCCTGCTGGCACGAGGGATCCATCACTTCATGTGCTTGGCGATGCACTCGTACCCTGCCATTGGCGTGTACCAACATGCACCTCGACTCATCAGTCTAGATGACCTTTTTTCCATGCATCGAGGGTCCAATGGCGGTGTTCCTGCACCCACACTAATCATCATGCCTTGAGATGTGCGACAAGCAGAGGTACCCTAGTCGGGCGGTGGCTTCTGTGCCCGTAGCAAGGAGATGGTTCTGGATGGTATGGCTGCTCATATGTCGTTGTTGTCCAGCATTGAATTGGCAAGTGATCTGTGGCACTGTGGCTGGTCTATTCGCTGTTACCATCTGAGATAGCCGACGGCATCCCTCTCATCGACACGTTGTATACTACGGCAGTTTTCCCTGGCGGCTGTGGTTTTACCCGATTCCAGGTATTCATGGTACACTCTTGACACAGTCGCCTGTGAAAAGCCCAGTGCCTGCACGACTTCGTAGATCGAGTGCCCCATACGTCTGGCTCCAACTATCTGGCAGTAATCGAATTCACTGAGATCTCGAGTCTTTCCCCATTCTGTGCTTGATTATTACTCAGACAGTCAGTACAAGGTCTGACGACATCCCTGTCATGTGCCACATGGCACTATTCCATTCGTGGGAGCAACCACAGCACCATTTCGCCAACACAGCAGGTATTTTAATTCAACTGCTCATGAGTGTGTGTGTGTATATATATATTAAATTATATTATGTATGAATTCTCCTACTCAAATTGTGAGTTATTATCGCCCTGATGTGAACATCGGGGTGATAGTAATTGACTCCTTGTGGTAAATAACACATCCTCCACAACAGCTACTATACTGCAGACACACGAAAAACAATCAGTTTTATTGTACAGAGACATTTGCAAGCTGTGTGATATATTCTCCACAAACAGTGCAATTAGAGACAACTGGGATAAAAACGGCACTAACTAATGAATCATGTTCTGTTCCACAGAAACTGCTGTATAGACCCAAGCAAAACCATATGTTGCACTGGCAACATATGGTTTTGCCTGACACTACCACGTCATGAATGTGTTAAAACTAAGAAATATATAGTGAATGTGTTTCAGATATTATGGAATTCGGCTGAAGAGAATTAGCATTTCAACTCAATTGTTGACATGGAAGCCAAATCAATTGTCGGCTTGCTTTTGTCTTTGGATCGCACGATCTTTTGTTAATACTGCATCAATCACATGCATATCTTTTTATAGCTGCTCTATCTCTACTGGCCTACAATTGCTGTTTCTTTCGCGCTCTGCTTTCACTTCTCATTAATCATTTGTGAAGGATTGTTCGTTATGTATCTCAAGTTTTGTAAATTACTGGTAATTTTTGCTTGAAATAATGGGAAAGAAGATGACACTATTTGGATAGATGACTTTGACGATGCACACAAGGAAACTGCTCTCAAGGCTGGAAGTAGTGATGGCGAATAGGAGCTTCTTGGCAAGTCATTTTCAGTTTTTTTTTCTGAAAGCTTTAGTTTCTGAAAATCCCCGCATATACCTTGCATCATGATTTTTTTGCTTTAATTTTGGGGAAAAATGCAAATGCAAATTATATTCTAGTATATACGGTAAATTTTTTTAGCTTTCAAATGCATAAGTATGGATCACTAGTTAAAGACTGGGTTTATAAAATGCACATAAGTGAGCAATATAGTAGATACAAGTAGCTGTAAGCAACAAATATTGTATCCCTCTCATTGATGATAAATTATATAAATAAAGTAAAAATTTATAGTATCTTTATAAATTTTGTTCTATTAAAAAAATCATATTTTTTGGTTTACATGCACATCTAATTCAAATAAAATAAATATTTACAATGAAATATACTTTTTATTTATTATTATTATTATTCTTTTGATAAGGAGGTAATAATGAAAATTTAAGAAGGGATACATAGATATCTGAAGTTTGAGAAACACTGGCTTAAAGGAACGAGGAATTTTTTTTTTTTTTTACTAAATAGCTTAAGGAAATTACAACACATACTAGGATATACATTAAAATAAATTTTAATACACTTCCAATATTTTGGCAACGTCACATTGCTATTTTCACAGGAACTTAAAAACAAGACACGTGCACACAAGCACAATAAACAGTAAATGGGGACGAAGCAGGAAGGTATTCTTTCTCCTAAAAGTCCTGATGGTGCCCCCTAGCAGACAATGTTGGTATTCTTGGGTGATTGGGCTGAAGGTCTTCTGATGTAGGTTTCCCAAATTTGGGGCAGTCTCGTGCAACCAAATTTCTTGACGTTTGGATTGTTTCTTAGGGCTGAGGCTGATTCCATGAAAAGCCTTTCGTATTTGAATTTACTACGGTGTATTATCGTGGCTTTCTTCCACCATATTCTATGGTGGGTATCCAGTGCATGGTCTGCAAGACCAGAGTGGCTGTATTGGTGAAACTGGATGTAGTCCTTGTGAAATTCTGATATTAGCTGTCTGCCTGTTTGGCCAAAGTAGGACAGCTTATAGCTGCAAGGGACCTGGTATACACCAGGTAGGTCTGGGGGGGGGGGGTCTTTAGTAGAGCGGATAAGGGATGCCAATTTTTTATATGGTCTGTAACAACAAGTCATGTTTTTTTAAGATTATTGTAATTTTTTTCGAGGTGCCTCGGATATAGGATATGGTTTATTGGTTTCAATATTTTTTTTTGGATTTTTTTTTGAGGGGTAGTCATTGGCTGAGAAAATGTTGAGAATGTGGTTTAGTTCTGTGGTTAGGGCAGTGTCATTTGAACAGATAAGTTTAGCCCTATTGTGTAGTGTCTTAATGACTCACATATTGTTGTGAGGGAGGAGGAGATTGTTGGGGAATGTATCTACCTGTATGGGTGGGTTTTCTATAGACTGAGAAAACCAAGGTTCCATCAGGCTGGTGGATGACTAGTGTGTCTAAGAAAGGAAGGCAGTTGTTTTTTTTTCTTCCAAGGTGAATTTGATTCTGCGCTGTTGGTTGTTTAAGTGTGTTAGGAAGGAGAGGAGTGCATCGGAGCCATGTGGCCAAATAGCGAACACATCATCAACACAGCGAAGCCATATGGTTGGTTGTTGTGGGGCAGAGTTTAAGGCTTTCTCTTCAAAAGTCTCCATATAAAAGTTAGGCAAGGGTGTGGAGAGGGGAGAACCCATGGCAGTCTCCTCTATTTGTTTGTAGAATTTTCCTTGCCAAACAAAATAGCCTGAGTTCATTGTGAACTGAAATAGGGGTGTGATATCGGGAGGAAATTTAGCTTGGATTAGCTCTAAGGATTCTGTGAGAATTTGTGAATAAGGAGGAGACATCAAAACTGACCACTACGTCAGTGTGTTTGAGCGTAAGGTTTTCTACTGGCTTTGAAGTGGGCTGAGTTTTTATGTGTGAAGTTGTGTTGCCAGTATAGTGTGTGAGAGCTTTGGCCAAATGTTCAGCTAGTTTGTATGTGGGGGAATCAATGTCATCCACTATGGGATGTAATGGCACATTTTCCTTATGTATTTTTGGGAGTTCATAAATACGGGGGGGGGGGGGGTATGGAGTTAAATGGTTTTAATTTGTTAGTGACTTCTAAAGGCCAAGAAGAGTGACCTTCTTAAGGAGCCTGTGGAGTTTTCTAATTTGTGAGTTGTGGGATTGTACTCGACTCGATAGGGAGGTAAGTAGCCCGATCTAACAATAGAGCATTCAGCTTACCTGTGTAATCCTTTTGGTTAAGCAATACTGTGGCGTTCCCTTTACTCTGCTTTGGTGATTATTATTTCCTTGTTTTTCTTTAATTCTAGTAGAGATTTAATTTCCTTCCTGGGAATGTTAGTTTTTGGTGGTTTTGCTTTGATCAGAACACAAGCCACATCCAGTCTAATATCGTTGGCGACGTGGTTTGGAAGGTGTCGTATCCCACGTTCAATTAGTATCATAATATCTTCAGTAGGTATTCTTCTGGGTGCAATGGCGAAGTTGTGGTCACATGAGAGAGCATCGAGGAGTGCTTCAGGTTTCACACTAACTGACAAAAGGTTGACTACTGTTTTGGTAGGAATTTGTGGTTTCGAGTTCTTTTTTAAATTTTCAAATTTTTTGATGTGTCGATCTCGTACTTTTTTCGTATAGAATAGACCAAATTTCGTGGCTTAAGGTGCTTGAAAGGTCATCTTCGAGTGCCTGGATAGCTAAGTTAGCATCATTCAGGAAACGGCGAGTCGTAGCGATCTGTTCCCTCAGCAAAGCTTGGCTGGCACGGTTATAAATACGAAGAGCCTTTTGCGAAGAGAAACGGTGCTTAAATTTGACACAGTTTGGGATTATCTGGTTATCCCGGCAGCGTTTTAGGAAGGCGAGATGATTCAGTTGTCTTGATAGCTTTAACTTCATTTTACTGTAATGGCAAGCCTTACGTGCGATGGAATCTCCGTGGATTATCGTAATTCTCGTGGAAAGGTTTAGACGTTGGTTATGCATTTTTACTAAATAGCTTAAGGAAATTACAACGTATACTAGGATATACATTAAAATAAATTTTAATAGACTTCCAATATTTCGGCAACGTCACATTGCTATTTTCACAGGAACTTAAAAACAAGACACGTGCATGCAAGCACAACAAACAGTAAATGAGGACGAAGCAGGAAGCTATTCTTTCTACTAAAAGTCCTGATGGTGTCCTCTAGCAGACAATGTTGGTATTCTTGGGCGAATGGGCTGAAGGTCTTCTGATGTAGGTTTCCCAAATTTGGGGGAGTCTCATGTAACCAAATTTGTTGAGGTTTGGATTGTTTCTTAGGATTGTTTCGTAACCAACGTCTAAGCCTTTCCATGAGAAAGGAATAGGGGACGACCAAGAAGATGGACTGAGTCCGGAATAAGCCACTTTGCCTAGAACCTGGATGATGTTAGTGCAGTTATGTGAAGACAATGGAGTGCATTTTGTGAATGTGTCAGAGGAATTTGAGGGACAGATGGAATTTTATAAAGATGGGCTGCATTTAAATGGTTTTGGTGTGAGTCGGCTGGAGAGATTGTGTGAGGTGATATGAAAGAACAAAATCGCAAGGTAGGGAGAGGTATTTGCTCACTTGCCAATGGAGAAGTGAATATCACGAATGAAGTAAATGAGAGAGTGGAAGCACAACAGGAAAATGGGGGGGAGTAGGGTGGACGAGAAGACACTTTATGAAACATGCAGATGCTGGATTCAGAGGTGAATATGTGAGTGGGAAAACGCAGATTGAGATGGCCTGGGATGCGTGGAGAGAGTTTGGGTGTGAGGAAAGTTGTAGAATTGGTGGTAATATAGAGGAAGAGACTAGGGAAGGTATTGAAGAGTCACATCGGAAAAGTGACATTCATAGGACTTGTAGAACCAGTAATGATTTCTTATGTTTATATACTAATGCTAGAAGTATTCCAAATAAGGAGAATGAAATTGTTGCTTTGCTTGAATTTATTTGTCCCAATTGCTCATTATTGGTATAAGCAAGACATGGTTAGATAACGATGACATCCTGACAATAGAGATGAACAGATATATTTTTTGTGAAAAACAGGAAAGAAAGGGAGAAGTATTGTTGATGGTAGCAGATGAGTTGTGCCCTAAGGTAAATTTGCAAGGTGCAGATATTTTTTAAGGCAGCATGGTGTGAGGTAAACAGAATGAAATATTTGGGTGTTGCTATAGACCTGGTAATATGGAGGGTAATGAGAAGGAAATGTATAGGCAAATTGACCTAGCAGGCAAGAAACAAGTGATCATTATGGGCAACTTTAATTATGGTAATATAGACTGGAATCAAGAGACTGCATCTGAGGGTAATGAAAATAACTTTTCTTTTGAAAGTTTTCAGAGTTTTTGAAAGACAGTTATCTTAGGCAGTAAGTAACGAAGGGTATACGAGGATCAAGAATAATGGATTTCATCATCTCATCGGATGGTGGTGTTATTATTATTATTATGTGACACCTCCAGGGAGTCCAAAAATTCATTGAGGGAGAGTGTGCCAACAGCATCGAATGATTGATCTCTTCCAACTACTAACCACACTCAAACTTGCTTAACTTTTTGAGTGGGCCATTAGTAGCAGAAGTTCTACCAATTGATCAACCTTAGCTGGCAAAAAATCCATCGAGGGAGGGCACCTACTCTACTACTCTCAGTCTACACCAACCATCTAATGTCCACCAGCATATTTTCACAGACAATCACAAACATCCATGCTAAGGAGAGTGGATAGGCTAACCACTCAACCAACCAGGCTGGCGTTCGAGTGACCAGTCATTCGAGGACGTCAGTTAGAAAGGGATATATGTGGAATTATAAGACTGGTAATTATGAAAACCTCATAAAACAGCTTGCGATAATAAATTGGAAAGAGGAACTGGATGGAAAGGATATCAATGCTGCTTGGGCCCTACTCAAGAACTATTTGGAGGAGGCAATATCAGAATGTATTCTAAAAGGTTAAGAGGGTAAATAGGGCAGGTGTGAAATGGATGAATCAAGAGCTAAGGTATGCAATCTGGAAGGTATTATGGAAGAAACACAAGATGAGTAGTTATAACAACCACTTGACAAAGGTAACAAAAGTGCAGTATGAGCAGCAGTTAGCTAAAGCAGTTAAAAAAAATCCTACTGTGTTTTTTCGATATGTGGCCAGTAGAAGAAAGAATAATTATGGTAGGATGGGATTGATTGGTGGAATGATAACTGCTGCAGGGAATATAGCTGCGATATTTAATGACAATTTATAAAGGTTATATTCATGATGTTACGTTCATTCTTATGAATGTAACATCATGCAGAACTTGAAAGCAGTGGAAAAGTAGGAGGAGGAGGAACTGTTAGTAAATGAATAGGAGGTATATGAGGAATTGAATAGACGATGTAAATAAGGCTGTGGGACGTCATGCTATTTCACCACGTGTTTTGAGGGAATGTTCCAGAGAGTTAACAACAGGTTTTACATATCTTTTCAACATGAGTCTTTCACTGGGTCAAGTTCCAAAAGAGTGGAATGAGGGTAAAATTGTTCTAATTCATAAGGGAGGTGATGGGAGTAGGGCTTTGAATTATAGACCAGTCTGTGTCTGTAGTTGTGGTTAAGGTATTAGAGAAGTTAGTTAGGACCGAGATTCAGAATTGGGTGGGCAACAGAAAAATACTCTTTGGAAGCCAGCATGGATTTACTAAAGGAAGATCGTGCTTTAGGAATTTGCTTACTTTTTATAAAAAAAGTGACAAATGCGTTGGATAAGGGTGTTGCATATACAATGCCATGTGTTCTCCACAGGACCTTTTGAATGGGCAAACCACCTGGCTGGTTTTACTGACCACCCAGATAATTAATGTGGTGAATTGACATGGCTAAATAATGAGCAAGAATGGAAAAATAATTTAATACATTTTTAATTAATAGTGATGAGAAATTGAACTGGAGAGTCTCTATATTCGTGAGACCAGCTCAATTTCTTGCATTGCAAGCCAATCTCGAGAGCTTTGAATATTCACTTTGATGCACACCAATCCATACGAGGAAGAAGACAAAAATCAGGATCTCAAATACAACAGTATCGGTTGCAAAGAAGATCTTTTACGAAAGAGACATAATTTTGAAAGAAGCAAATTTGAATTGAAGGCAAAAATTGATGTTAAAAATTTACATTTTTCTTAATAATAGTTTTTATCTGAAGATCGTGAGTCAAGTGTTTAATATTTTATTTTGTAAAAGAAAATAGGCCTGCACATCAAATATAGTTGTGATCTTGGGGAATTCTCGGGGACTATGACGTCAATCTTGAGTGATACCAATTCCCATTCCTAGTAATTAATACTTATAAATAGTAAAATTGCAACATAACTTGTGTCATGTGCCTTGGGTATTACTGTGGACAATTCAGTGATTTGTTCTGATTAATTTAATAACAATGATATTTTGTATTTATTAAATTACCCCATAATGACTAAAAAGTCAAGTCAGAAAACCACACTCTTAATTTATTTTAAGAAAGATGAAACTGATAAGCATAGTAGTGAAGACACCAAACCAACAACAGAATCATCGATTTCTGCAGAGTCTCTTTCAACTGTAAAATGTATGCCTAAACACCGCTTATCGGGTATTAACAGTTGTTTAAAAAATTCCATTGGTTAGTGGTGAAAGATAATGGAATGATGTTCCACACATATGAAATACGGAAAGATACGAACCACAAACAAGGAAGTGACTTGGGTAACTATGCCATGCACAAGACTTCGAAAAGAAAGCTTGGTTGACCATGAACAAAGCAAGTTACACACTGATTCTTGTTCAGATATAATTGAAAAATGTATATTAGAAGAAACTGGAATAGGGCAAATTGAAAAATCAATTTCAATTTTGAATAACTTGCAGAGAGATGCTTTTCTAGATCTATGTATTGGTTAGCAAAAAATGAGTTACCACATACTACATTATTTGAAAAATTGCTTGAGTATTGCAAGGCTATAGGCTGTTCCTACTTGGAACATCTTAATGTTGGTAAAAATGCACATTATACCTCAGAAAGAATAATACAAAGTTGATTGATATTTTAGCATCAGAAATTAGATCTGAAATATACATTCTGCAGATTATTTCAATGTTTTATGTGATGAAACTACGGACATTTCAGTTTTAAAACAGCTGATTGGGCACATTAAATATGTTTGTCAACTTAGAAAAGAGGTCAGGGTTAGTTTTGTATCAACTTACAATATCATTGATGGCAAAGCTGAGACTATAACTAACAAAGTAATTGAAACCCTTGACAGTCTAGGCTTAAAAACTTGTAATCTGGTGGGCCTAGGATCTGCTGGAGCAGCTGTCATGATTGGAAAGCAAAAGGGAGTTGCAAAACTGCTTTTTTCAAAGATAAAACAGATGGACTCATGGTCAACTGTCATTGTGTAAACCACTGACTTGCTCTTGCCCAAGCAGCTGCTGAAGTGCCTTATTTAGTCATGTTTAATGATATCGTAAGGCAATTGTTTTTCTTCTTCCAAAATTCCTCAGTCAGGATGGCTGGTTTAACCCAAATCCAAAATACACTGAACAGTCCTCAGATTAAACTTAAAATGGCTAGTGACACTAGATGGCTGTCTCATGATTCTGCAATACAGTCTCTAAGAGAATGCATGGTGAGTGTTATAGCTGCATTGGAAAGAAAGGCCACCAAATGAAATGATATCACAGCTGAAGGTTTAAGTAAATATATCAGCACATACAATTTCATAGCTTCACTAATGATGCTTTCAGATGTGTTACCGCATTTATTTAACTTGTCTAGATCATGGTAAAGGCAAGACTTAACTGAAATAGAGCCAGTCTTAGAAGCCAGAAAATTATCCATCATGGAATTGAATGACACTCCTGGCAGTCAATTTCAAAATCTTCATCAGCATCTTTCAGGTGAATGGTCAGACCTTCACACTGATTATTCAGATTCTAATGTTATTACATTTAAGACTACAATATATGATAAATACACAGGCACAGTTATTAAACACCTAGACGCAAGATTTCCAGATATGCCAATCATTTCCTGCTTTTCAAGACTTTTCAATGCAAAAAGTCACGATCAACATGAGGCTTCTGAGATTCTTTTTAATTATTATTCTAGAAATGGAATTCCTGCAGGTCTAAACTATGAAAGTACTAAACTAGAATGTGCAGTTGCATCAAAAATGATTAATTGGACAGTCATACAAAAATCTAGATCCAAGACAAATACTGCTAAAATTAGCAACATCTGAGCTCAAATATTATTTTCCAAATTTAGCAAAACTAGCTACTGTTGGACTGGCCATACCTGTGAGCACAGCTGAATGTGAAAGGGGTTTCTCTGCATTAAAAAGGTAAAAACCTGTATGAGGAATCGCATCAGTCAGAACACTCTAAATAATCTGATGCTAATTTCACTGGAAGGACCAGATCCGATAGATTTTAATTACGAAAAAACTGCTGTCAACTGGGCTTCTAAGAAGAAGAGAAGAATTAATGTATTGAATTTTAAGCTGTGAGCATTACAAAATTTTTCATTACTTAACAAGATAATAAGAAAAATTTTAGTCTTGTTTGTCATAATTACTATATAAAATATTATCCTTGTTTGAAGTAATTCTAATAAAATTACTATTTTAATTTGTTATGAAAAAGGGTCTTTCTTAACTTATTCAAAATTTTTATACACCCGGCTAATGCTTCATTCCATCCAGCTGGTAAAAATTTCTGGGGGAGAACAGTGCAGTGGTATATTTAGATTTTACAAAGCCGTTTGATAAATTGCCACATGACAAGCTGGTAATTAAATTGGAACAGATGGGGCTGAACAGTAGATTAGTTCACTGAATTGGAGACTGGCTGTCTGATAGGTATCAGTGAGTTGTCTATGGAGGAATGATATCTCAGAAGAGGAAACTTACTAGTGGTGTACCCCAAGGGTCTGTTTTGGGTCCATTGCTGTTTATTTTGTATGTAAATGATATTTGGAGAGGACACTGGCTGAATGGGTAAATGAGTGGGGATGTCAATTGAATGTTGGAAAGTGTAAGGTTTTGAAATTTGGGAAGCAGAGATGGGATTCTACATCCCATCTCTGTACACAATCTGTGGAAATATCTTGGAAATATATTGATTATTATCACAACAGATAATAATCAATATGCCAGACCAATTTGCCTATACATTTTCTTCAGACTGCTCTCCACATTATAAGGTCTATAATACCACCCAATGAAATATTTCATCCTATCCACCTCTCACCATCTTGCTTCATATCCACTGCCTTTACTCCTTGCATGTCCACCACGGATGGCATAACTTCTCGGCTACCATCAACAGCACTTCCCCTCCTCCCTTTTTATCCTGTCTATCTTCATGAAAAAGAAGATCATATCCTTCCATCTATATTCCTATCATGTTATCCCCATCCAGCCATGTCTCACTTATTCTGACAATTTTAGGGCAATTTTTTTTTTTTTTTTTAATATGTTGGGCCCATATACAAGAGGTTGGCTGTTCAACCTATAGTACTTTAGAACCATATGTGGGTAGCGGGATGGGAGAGGACAAACTTGTTAACGTTCGATTTAAAAGCCTGTATATTGTATTCCTTGGGAAATACATCAGGGAGAAGATTGTTCCACAGTACAGCAGTAGCAGGGATGGTAGAGGAAAAGAAACTTGTTCTCTGGGTTTCGAGGTGTACTGTGAAGAGGTGTTGGGAAGTAGCTGTACGTGTTCCAATGGGTTTAGTAGAGTGGAGGAATTCTTGATGTTGTTTCAGATGAGCATTTACCATGAAAATATTTGTAGAATATACAAATTGCAGAGACTAAGCATCTATGTGAAAGTGGGGGGAGTGGGTCAGTAAGCCATGGATCATTTATCAGTCTAATTGCTCTCCTCTGTATTAAGGCGAGCATTTTGAGGGAGCTTTTAGATGCCCCACTCCAAATGTGAGAACAGTATTTGATAGCTGGGCGGATTTGCGATTTGTATAGGGTTAACAGTTGTTTTGAAGTGAAGTAGCGTCTTGAGCGAAATAGAAAGCCTAGTTTTTTGGAAGCTGAGGATGCAATGGTTGTAATGTGTTTATGCCAGGAGAGGCCTGATGTCATGGTAATTTGGAGAAGAGAGATTTCATCTTGTCTGGGAATTTGAGTGTTATCAAAAATAATACTTGGGGAAAAAGGTTCTTTTTTTGTGTGAAATAAGACAGAACTGGGTTTTACTAGCGTTGAAGTTCACGAGGTTATCTGAGCTCCATCGGAGAATGTTTTGGAGGTCTGCATTAAGGGAAATTGTGGTTGATGATCTGTGGATTGAAGTGAGCTGTACAGGGTGAGGTTTATCAAATGAAAGGGAGGAGTGCAATATGCTGTCATCAGCAAAACTGTGTATTGGGTTTTAGGTCAAATGAAGTAGGTCATTGATGTATAGAAGGAAGAGGGTCAGTGAGAGAGAACTGAACCTTGTGGGACCCTGGCATTTGTTGGATAGTGGGAGGATAGGGAGCCATCTACCATCACACATAGTGAGCATCCAGACAGGAAGTTGGCAATCCATCTGCAGAAGTCCTGAGACAGTCCAAATGATGAGAGTTTGCCTAATAAGCCTTTGTGCCAGACCTGGTCAAACGCTTTAGAGATATCAAGTGCGACTACTTGAGATTCACCAAATTTTTCCATGGCATATGTCCAGAGATGGGTGATATATGACAGCAGGTCACCTGTTGATCGGCATCAACGGAATCCATACTGGTGGTCGTTTAAAAGCTGGGCGCCTTCAAGGTACAGTTAGGAGTTGAGAATTAATGGTTTTCTCCATCACTTTAGATAGGATTGAGGTAAGTGAGATAGGGCGGTAGTTAGATGGCAGCGATTTGTCACCCCTTTTTGGGAATGGGTTGAATATAGGCCAATTTCCAGGCTTTGGGATATTATGGAGTAGGAGAGTGTGTATAGACGGCATAGAATAGGAGTCAGTTCTGCTGCACAGACTTTCAGGACAATTGGAGGAATGTCATCAGGGCCAGGGGCTTTTTTTTTTGTGTGTCTAATTTTGACAACAGGTTATGATCTCTTTCTGGCAAAAGGATACAGGGGACATTGTGTGTTGGGAAGTTGGAATGACTGGGGGACATTTGCCATTGTCGGTTATGCGTGCATTGGAGGCAAAGTGTGAAGCCGGATTAGCTTTTTCTGTGGGTGATGTTGCAATTGAGCCATTTGAGTATGATAGCGGGAGAAGTAGTGTAGGGCAAAAAGTTGCAACCAAATGCTTTGGCGAGAGACCAAAAGGCATAGCTGATGCTAGGGCAGGCTGCAAGCTTTTTGCCCGTTCAAATTCTGTTTTGGAATCATCGATACTTTTTTTTGAATCTATTTCAGGGCTTCAGTATAGGTACTGAAGGAGGTTGGTGTTCTTAATTTGAGCCAGTTGTGGTATGCCCGATTTTTCGTTTGCACAGCCGTGGCACATTTTTTGGAGAACCAGGGTTTGAATAGGGGACGGCAGTTCAGAGTGGTGTGGGGAATGTATGTTATCATGCCAGTAAGGATTATTTTGGTGATGTGTTAGGATTGGAAGACTGCAAACAGTAGTCCAACCATGGGAATGAAGCAAAGTTAGTTTCAGAGGCTGTCCCATTTAGCACTGTTGTAAATCAGACTAACCTTGTGCAGGTGTGACTATATGAATGTTGTTGCATTGGGCAGGAGATGAGCACTAGGTTGTGGTAAGATTTACCCAGGGGGGGGGGGATGGCTCACTACATTCACTGTATATTTGGAAAAATCATTTGTAAGGAAGAGGTCTAGGGTATTTGGTATTCTGGTCGGCTTGTGAACAATTTGTGTAAGGTCGTTGGTGATGGCAAAGATTTCGGCGTCTCTGCCTGCAAGATCTGTACAACTGGAAGAGGAAAGCCAGTTGGTGTTATGAACATTAAAATCACCTAGGAGGATGATTTCACTATTAGGATAGTGGGACTGGAGGAAATCAACTTTTAAGGAGAGGAAGTTAAAGAGCTTGGAGTGGTTGGTGGCATTGGGAGAGCGACAGAGACAGCAGATGAATCTGACTGAGTAGGCGAGAGATATTTTTAGCCAAAGAAGGTCAAAGTTGGGCGATTCAAGGTTAGGTGCTCTCTGGCAGGGTATGTCAGAGCGGATATATGCACACACACACACACACACACACACACACACACACACACACACACACACACACCACCCTTGGATCGAAAGGAATTAAATAGTGAATAGTTTGGATGGTTGAGATGGATGGTACTGGGGGAAGGTGAAATTTGTGTTTCTGTTAAGAAGAGTAGGTGGGGTTTGGTTGACTGCAGATGATAGTGAACGCTATTAAGGTTGGAGTTGAGACCACTGATGTTGGTGTGGTGGATATGCAAGGGTCTGTGGGGAATGGCTTTGATCACTGGGGTCTTGCACGTTTCCTATTCAGTGCCTGCATACCGGTCTCCTTGGTTGCGTCACTTGGTTTTTGCACTAGTTTGGTTTGTTTGTAGTCTACGGTACAGCTGTTGTCTCCATTCTGGAGTTTTTCTTCTAGTTGTTTTCGGAGTTGGCGTCTTTGTTCCCTTTGTTCAAAGGGTGTCAGGTAGAGCACATACACACGATTTTGGGCTACTGTCCTTTAGCTTGCTATTTATCTCCGTTATTAATTTGGTAGTGTTTGTCGATGTATCACAGATCACTTTGACGAGACGTGGATAGTTCGTTCCGTCCTTTCTTCTGTTTACGGGACCAAATCAATGACATATGATGTTGTTGTTTCCGGGATCGAAGTTGCATTCACCTGCTAGTTTGCTAACTTCTTCTTTTAGAGATTTACTGTTTTCCTCCGGGAAGTTCAAAATAACGGCACTGAGTCTCCTGTTTTCGGCCTTGAGCGACGAGTGTACCGTTGATGCGATTAAATCACAGAGTTTGTTAGCAGGTACAGATGCACTTGTGATCGGCCGCTGATCATCGAATATCTCGAGCTTTGTTCTAACTTTCGGATATTGGAGAGAAAGTATCGATCATGTTACTGATGTGTTGTTCGAGATCTTTGACTCGTTTGCCTATGTTTAGCAGCTGTTTAACAGAGGGGAGGCATATCGAACAGAAAAAAGGCTGGTTCAGTTCGATAAGTAACTTGAGCACTGAATCCTCTACTTTTGCGCAGGAAGTAGGTAGCCAGTTGTGGCAGAAGTCGCACGATATATCTTTTTTTTCTTTCGGTAATTTCTGTTTCGCAACTGTGGCACTTCATATTGTCTTTCAGTTTGTTGGCTTTCAGCTGCACTACGCTGACAGGACTCGAAGTAATCTTTCGTTGCTGACCTTTGTTGGCACCATCTTTATTTTGCATGGTTGGCATATTGGGCACTTTCACGTGGCTGTTTTTTTGATTGAATAATAACTAATATGAAGTACTACGGGTACTTACAAGTTGTGTAGAAGTAGCTGGCTCCTTGGTACCCTCTGTATTCCGTTTACTGGTTGTTTTGCACAAAAGAGATACTTGCAAGTGTGATAAAACTCAGGAGCACAAGTTTAACAAAACTTATTCACAGGTGCCATTAATCCAACAATTTTATTTCCTTTATTTTGAATACTTCCAGTATTTGTAAATATACTTACTAGCTTAATGTTGAGAAATACCCTACTTTTCAGATATGATGCCTCCATACCACTCTTTGGTATCATCACATAGGGCAAAACAAGCCATGAATATGAAGTGAAAAAGAAAAAACATGTTGGAGATGATAATCATAAAACAAAAAAGAAAGATCTGGTCTGACCTACTATACCTTAACCATACAATAAACTGAGATATTTCCATTGTCATATTTAGAAAAAAACTTT
The DNA here is from genome assembly GCF_054136105.1 of Typopeltis vanoorti. Lineage (NCBI taxonomy): Eukaryota > Metazoa > Arthropoda > Arachnida > Uropygi > Thelyphonidae > Typopeltis > Typopeltis vanoorti. Next base: position 51,412,771 of record NC_143555.1, on the reverse strand, counting down.
TTATTCCAGACTTCTAAAAGAATCAACTACAGTTATCAATTTACAGGGATCTTTGATCAGGAAATCTCTCATTAAATACTTCAACATCTCAAATTTCAATTTTGCCAACAATCACCTCCAGTCTTTGCTTGATGACAGCTAATGCATGGCACACGACTTCACATTCATGTTTAGGATGAATCAATTTTTCTTTTGTGACGAGTTTTGAGCATGTGGATAACTTTGTTCCTATCTGTTTGTTTGTTTTTATATATATATATATATATATATATATATATAAGAAAGAACATAGTTTTGTGATAGGCAGGTCTTGCCTTGGTAATCTGCTAACTTTTTTTATAATAAAGTGACAATGGTGATGGATAAGAGAAATGGCTATTCAGCAATACTGCTGGACTTAACAAAGTCCTTTGAAAGAGTTCCATAGAGAACTTTGCTGCCTAAATTGCAGCAAATGGGAATGGATACGAATTGGTTGATTTGGATTAGAAAGTGGCTGGATAGATATCAAAGAATGGTTTATGGAGGAGTTGAGTCCAGGAGAAGGCAGGTGACCAATGGCAAACCACAGGGCTCAGTACTTGGTGCTTGCTTGATTTGTACATCAATGATATAAGAAACGATATGACAGGAAATATTCGGTTATTTGCTGATAATGCTAAACTGGGATGAGCAATAGTGAAGGTAATGTAGAGATCCTACAGGATGACTTAAATAAACTATCAGTATGGGTAAAAAAAAATGGCTGACAGTTTGATGTGGCAAACTGCGAGGTGATGCACTTCAGAAAGAAGAAGACAGAAGCTGCATACTATATTGATGGAACTGTGGACAAGGAGATGAAACTTAGAGGGAATACTACAAACTTAGCCAAAACTACACATCATATTACCTGGTTGGTGAAGAACACACTAACAAGCAAGAACTAAGAAATTATTGTTCCTATTTATTACAAGAAATCTGGACTATGTGCAGATCTAGTTACCTGGATTTTGTTTAGTTGGGGGAAGTGGCAGGAGTATCCAGAGGCAAGTGACAAAAATTGTGGCAAGTCTATTAAATGCTCTCTATGAGAAGAGATCAAGTGTCTGTGAGTTTCAAAAACTAATTGATGAAAAAAAGGGGCGAAATGATAGATGCACATTAAAGGGATTTTTATAGGATCACAATGAAGACTCTTTTCAGCACATGGAAGGAAGCCAGAAAACACGAGGGAGCACAATTAATTAAAACTGTGTAAGAGTGTAGTTAGCAAGAGTAATAGGACTACATTATTTTGCTTGGAGGGTGGCGAATGTTTGGAATGGGTTGCCAGAGGTGATTGTGAGCACTTCATCAGTGAATAAGTTTAAGAGGCATGATAGGTATTTCATGAAGAATGGATCGCCCACTTATCGTGGGCGATCCATTCTTCATGAAATACCCGTAGTACTTCATCTGATGCCATGAAGATACTTGTATATATTTTGTGAGTAATGGATCCTACCAATACGAGTCATCTGACACCATTCAAATGACTCGTAATGTGTATATATATATATATACATTATATACACAATATATATATATATATATATATATATACATTATATACACAATATATATATATATATATATATATATACATTATATACACAATATATATATATATATATATATACATTATATACACAATATATATATATATATATATATACATTATATACACTATATATATATATATATATATATATATATACATTATATACACTATATATATATATATATATATATATATATATATATACATTATATACACAATATACATATATATATATATATATATATATATACATTATATACACAATATATATATATATATATACATTATATACACAATATATATATATATATATACATTATATACACAATATATATATATATATATATACATTATATACACAATATATATATATATACATTATATACACAATATATATATATATACATTATATACACAATATATATACAGGGTGTTCGGGATAAATTTGACATATTTATAATTAATTATATTTTTCCGTAAGTTACATGTATTAACACACACTTCTCTTCATTTAAAAGTTTGGACCCTTCTTCATTCATATACAAGATGTCAGAAAGGATGGATAGCTGGAACCCACCTGAATCATGGAAGAGAATAACTTGTATCATGATGATTCGTGCCCGCCATCAAAATAAGGATATTACGACTGCTGCCCAATGCTCCCTGAATACAGTAAAAACAATCAGGCATGAACTAGAGACTTGCAATGGTGACTACGAGGATGTAGCAAGAAGAAAGATCCCTAGCAGACGATCTGATTGCGTTCGTACAGCAGAATTCCTCGCAAATCTGCAGGAACAGGTGTTGAAGAACCCTGGCATTGGAATTCGGGCTTTGTTCGTGGAGTTGCTAACTGTAGTCAAGCCCTGGATAACAAGGGTAGCCAATGGTAGGCCGTATGTATGGCAGCAGGATTCGGCCCCTTGCCACACCTCTGGGAAAAGTCAAAAATGGTTGTCTGAAAATTTCTACGACTTCACCAGTCCAAATGTTTGGCCTCCAAACTCCCCAGACCTTAACCCCATGGATTATTTTGTATGGGGCGCAGTTGAAAAAGACACCAATCGCACTTCCAGTAATGCAAAAGCCCAGTTAATGGATAAAATTAAAACAGTTTTTGCGGCCCTTCCCAGGGAGACTGTAGCATCAGCTTGTTCGAGGTTCCGAAGCAGAATTGAAGCTGTGATCGATGCTAATGGTGGTTATTTTGAGTAAATCTTGTTGATAGTATTGTAATTAACTCTGCCTGTAATGTTTTTTTTGTCAATTCATTAAATTTAATAGATACAAAGAAGATTTTCTTTTTCCTTACGAAACTGTCAAATTTATCCCGAACACCCTGTATATATACATTATATACACAATATATATATATATATATATACATTATATACACAATATATATATATATATATATATATATACATTATATACACAATATATATATATATATATATATACATTATATACACAATATATATATATATATATATATACATTATATACACAATATATATATATATATATATATGCATTATATACACAATATATATATATATATATATATATATATACATTATATACACAATATATATATATATATATATATATACATTATATACACAATATATATATATATATATATATACATTATATACACAATATATATATATATATATATATACATTATATACACAATATATATATATATATATATATACATTATATACACAATATATATATATATATATATATATACACACATTATATACACAATATATATATATATATATATATATATACATTATATACACAATATATATATATATATATATATATATACACATTATATACACAATATATATATATATATATATATATATATATATATATATATATATATATATACTCGTATATTCGTATATATAACTCATATATATATATATATATATATTGTGTGTGTGCTAATTTTAAATTCTAATGAAACCGTACGTTTTAATGTGAGCGAAACTGGCAAGTTCGAAGTTGCAAATTAACGACTAGCAAAAATTTAAATTTCTCTTAAATTTTAAGAAAAATCTAAAAATTTCTGTTAAAATTCATGGTTTGGAATAGAAGTAAATGACTGTGAACGTACCGCGTTCCTTGGTGGTATTTACCTTCGTCATTACAATGCACAGTCATAATTTTCACATGCGGTTTAAAAACAAGGCGTCCTTTCTCTAAGTATTTCAATGTTGTTCTTATCGGGGCGGGTCCCCTCATAAACGGCATGATGAAAATGTTATTAAAACCAATATATCAATATAAATTATAAATAAAACTTCAAACAATTGACAAACACCAAATCGCTTTTCGTCAACTGCATCCTTCCACTCTACCGGTAGTTTCCTTCGTTAACAAAAAAAAAAAAAAAAAAAAAAAAAAAAAAAAACTTTGGATTCGATAATACGTTTTTGATATGTTAATATTATAAGTTATATCTACTATTACTACTAATAATAATAAATTAATAAACATATATTTGAAAAGACGGATTTCTGTCAATGATGCGATGAGTGAGATCGAGGTTTAGTTACTTAACATGCATTGTGAAATAAAAAAGGAGTTTGACTCCTGATATCACTTTTAAAAGGGTGAAGAGGAAGACGTTTTACAATTATTACCAGATCATAATTTAATAATGATATGAAAAATAAGAATCAAATCACGCGTATCTAATCAGTCTATAGATGGTAACTAGCTTCAATCGCCAAGTAAATTCACAAAATACGCAGAAGACGTAGTTAGTGTGTCTATTTATGACTCAGTATCAAATACACATGATGAAATATGCAACCATGCAATATGACATCACATTAATTGTTGTTGTTAATGTAAAGTTGACAACGACATTATGTAAAACAGCATATACGTAAACAGCTATAAAACAAAGTTAATTAATCATATGGAGAAACCCAGGAGTCACATATTCCGAATAGCGAGTATCACACATACATTCATTATTCAAAACATTATGACCACCCAACCTGTTTCCGACCATACAGTTCCCAGAAAACAGGCCGGTGGCATCCCTTTTTAGTATAGGAATTTTCTTATGGACATCCTTGATTCTTCTTTTCATTCCCACCGAACGCATCTTGACAGCTAATTTTTACCAGCGGACAGTTTCCGACCATATATTTCCCTACACGGTGACAATGTAATCTGATAGGACTGAATTCTTCTATAAAGACCACACCCTGTTTTACCAGACAACGTCCCATGCACATCACGTTCCTCAGATTTGAATCTTACTAAACATTTACGAAATCATTGGAACGGAACATCAGCTGGTGGACGCCACTGTCTGGCTCGTTTGCTGGTCTCTTAAAAGTTACTTTTTCTAGTTAGTCCAGAATATTTCACAGCAGCTTTCATGATGGAGTAGAGTCAATCCCGCACGGTTATCTCAGCCAAAGAAGATAGAAGTTTGTCATAATGTTTTCACTCATGGGTGTGTTATGCATGCAATTCGTCCATACAGGGCCGGCTTGATCGACGGTGCAAGATTTGGCGGTACATTTGCACTGGGCGACAAGTTTTTCTGGGGAGGAAAAGTTGGCATAAACTATACGAAAAATAAGGGGAAGGGCCGGCAAAATACGCTACTGCACGGGGATGCAAAATTCTTAGGGGCGGCCATGTGTCCATATAGCTCTTCTTATACTCGTTCATTCCTCAGAAAAGCATTCAAGATTGTGTTTGCTAACCAGTTCACTTACCGCAAAGCAAAAGTCCTACTCCTCACGCCCCTATTAAATAGATTTCACCAAAACTTCCAGAAGTGAGTACTTGATCTCTCCTGACAGTCAAAAAGTTCTTCACCTATAAAACGTCTTCAGTAACTTCATGTTTATTTGGAATAATAACAGAAACCTATTTTTTGGCTGTCAGCAAATCTTTAAAAACCACAAAACTTTTGTGTGTTGCCATAGGAAACCATTGACCAAGCATTTTGATCACACCCCGGGATTTTCTCCAAAACTGCTATACACCCCAGAATTTTTTATTTTCAAAATTTCTGGTGTTTGAGCAATAATTATCACGATTTAGATGCCCACATATCCCTCTGAAAATGACGATTGTATCGACAGCGCCAGCAGAAATAATATTCTAAATTGAATTCTAGCTGCAGACTACAGGAAATTTGATTAAGACTTTCTTTGAATCATAAGAGAGAGAGAGAGAGAGAGAAAGTCGATCTCTGGCAGAGTTTTGTCTGAGAAACTTCAAATTTAATTATTATTATTGTTATTATTATATACCTCCAGGGAGTCCAAAGACTCACGAGGGAGGGCACCTGCTCTACACCTCTGTCTCTGCTACTGAATCCACTTACTGACCACAACTACACCAAAGCCATCTACCTCCGACCACCACAACTAGTATTTCCAAAGACAATCACAAACATCCATGCCCACGGTGGGATTCGAACCAGCGGCCTTTTGGCTGGAAAGCGGATACACTAACCACTTGGCCAGCCACGCTAGCATTCCTTAATTTATTCCTGCATCTCAGGAATAATAACCAAATAATTCACATTACTGCAGAAAATAATAATATCTTCTCTCTTAAAATATCCTGATTCACTGATAACTTTCGCTCATTATTAGTAAAAAAAGTGAAGGAAGGATGGAGACTGTTCTCAAAAATTCACGCTAAAATAAGTTATGTCTTGTACCTTTGGGAAATAAAAAAGACGTTCGAGGATATTTATTTTAGACTTATAGAAGAGGCATTTGTACCCATAGTGCTAGGCCACCCAGAGAAAGAAATCTCAGTTTAATTATAATCGCTCACCAGAAGATCTTTTCCATTTCTTGGACTTCCTGAGTTAGTCGTCTGTGGCATAGGCAAGCCGGAATTTTTCCATGAAATTCGTTTCTTCACCCTGTTAATTCAAGAAAATATGCAGAAAAGTCCACACTATTTCAGACAGTCATATATTATATTACAGTAACGAACCACGAGATGGTGGTAGTGGTCTGCCATCTCTTCATAGGATGCGTTTAAAATTAGTGATAATCTTTGCCCGGCTATCTATGATTAGCTAATAGTGGATTTTGACATCATCAGGCTTTCAAAGTTAGTCACAGCTAGAATGGTTCACCTACTTGCTATGGGAATAAAATGGTTTAGCGGTTCCCATATACTGCTAAATTCTTACCATGTTTCCAAAATATTTTACTAAATGTTGCAACAGAAATTTGTTCCTTTTTGTTGCAACAGAAAGGAACCACACGGACATATTCTGCTTAAAGAGAAGTCAACTGCGATGAGTTGAGTGTAATAATCTACCGTACATACTTTCCATAAGCATACCATAGCGATCAATTGAAATTTTGGAAAATTCTTCAAGTAGGCATGTAATGAGGCTCTGGACGGTTGTCGAGTGGATACCACTCACCTCACCCAACGCACTAGCTAATAGAGTTGAGATAAGGATTCTGTGGAAGTCATTCAAGTGTGGTGGCGTTCATATCCGCAAACAAGCATTACAGCAGCAGCAGCAGCAGCATGATAATTTGAATTGTCTTGCTATCAGTGACAATGGTTGGTTCCATAGACACCCCACAAAATAGTAAGCATTGCATTGTCCTGAATGTTTCAGATGCTTCACAGAGTTCAATATTTATGGCACCAGAAACACAGATCAGAGGCCAAACCATTAAAAACAGAATACACCGTCACTCCACCACCTCCGAATTTGATAGATGCGGTGCGCACGCTAGTAAGAGACGTTCATCAGGTATATGCCATAACCTTCCATCTGGTAGGTAGAGGATGTAGCTGCATTTTTAGCTACATATCACAAGTTGCTAAGTTTCCATGTCCTACTGTGCATGCTCTTTGCACCACTGAAGGCAATGCTGCATGCTTGTTGGAGTAATGTGAGCCCTATAATTTGCAGTCATACTATAGAAACCCATGTTGTGCGCCTTGTATTCAATGTTTTGTGCAGATTCTTGTTCCGGTCTGTGCCCAGAAATCAACATTCAACGTGCTGACCAATGAATGCTAGTTTTTGTATATTATCCTTTGTAGCATGCTGCGTTCACATTCGTCCCCACTGCGTGATCGTCCGCTTTGGGACGACCCATTACAGTACCATCTCAAAATGGTATTACTGACAGTTGACCTCAGATGGCCCAGTTTGTCAACAATTTGCAGAACAGATGGACCTGTAACACCTAAGACCTAAGACCACAACGCCCCCTTCAAACTCCGTCAGGTCCTTCACACAGCCTTCACCTTGACACAGTTACACTGCTAAGAAAAAAATCACATTTCTCCAATTTATAGCGGCTAAAAAAAACATCGATCGTCACATGGCACGATGCAGCTTGCCCATGGGACTGACCGTTGATTTCTTTCCAAACAGTGTATTTTGGATATCCTTATTTTGAAATTTTATTATATTACATCTTGCCTGAGTAAAGTTATTGGAATTTTTTTTTTCATGTGCTCTACTAATTTATTTTACAAAATGTTGAATTAAAACAAAGATGGAAATTGTTTGATAAATTTTTGTTGCGATCCTAATTCCCATATTTGAGAGAAAAACTCACATAATTTGGCATTTTTAGATAGGAGCTTATAAACTGCTGAGATTTATAAAAAAGTTAAGATGACGTTTCACACATTCATTGACCATTTGCAGAAGAAAAACAACTCGCAGTATTCTGAGAATCGTAACACTATCGTAGACAAATATCATGCTACGGGTAATAAATATATAAAAAATCTTTAGGCATTCATCAGAATAGTAGGAGCTTCACTCCTCACCACAACTGCAATTTCCCATGCTAACGATGTATACCTTTTCAGTGTATACCTTGAATTATTTCTTTTGCCGACAAGTATCGATTGTATTTAATACAAAGTGGCATTCAGATTGTTTTGTAACTCATTGCAACAACTGGACAAATAGAAGTAGAATGGAATACAGCTATAGCAATGCAATTATTCTAAAATAGGGAACAAAAGATCTTAAAAGTACAAATGTGTTAGTTTATTGAATGCATGCCACACAAAACATATAGAAAGATCATTCATGAAAAATTAAACATATATATATATATATATATATATATATATATATATATATATATATATACATTCTATAATATTGAATGACTTGAACCGAAGTTAAAATAAAAAACCCAATTTGCACGACTAGTTTCGTCTAAAACTAGACTTCTTCAGGTGTAAACCAAATAAATACCATCATGACTGGAAAGGAACAGGCATTTTAAAAAACAAAACTGAGAGACATATCAAACAAACTGTAGAGATTTCAGCTAGGGGTTTCAAAAAAAAAAACAAGCTCTGGTTGTATTATTGTGCACATGCGTGCGTATGAAATCTCGAGCATACCAATATTGAATAGTAGAGCTGTGAGAGTCCGGTAGGCTGTAGCTTAGAATGTTGTTAAAATGGATGGATTGAGTATTATTTCTTTAGAGTCTATAATTTTACTCTCCACCTCGTCACAATAACGGCAAATATTGTCAGTTCTATCTCAGAGTACCTGATGTTGAAGGCTTTCTTCATTCGAATTAGCTGAAAATAGAATATGGATAGACAAGGCACTGCCACGAGTTCTGTTGTAGTTGATGTCTCATTGATATTCTTCTAAACGTAGTTCGACGGATTTCTCCTTCTGTCCAAAGTACGGTTTACTGCAGTCGCAAAGAATCTTATAAACACCAGGATATTTGAGGTTATTGTGTTTAGATTTAGGATGACTTAAGATTGAACGTAGTTTAGGAAGTGGCGTGAAGAACGACTAGATGTTATATTTCCTCAGAAGTTTAGCTACTTTCGAGAAAATATAAAGCTAATATATGGCATAGAAATACTGCCTTTAGAAATAGTGGTATCTTCGTTACATCGTTGATGAGGGTTAAACAATAATTTCTCTATAGTCTTCTTTCAGTAGCCATTAAGTAAGAGTGTACCTTGAAGTCGACTGAGATCATTTTTAAGTTCCTGTTCATCCGAAAGAAGGGACCGGGTTTGATGACCCAAAGAAGAGATGATACCTCACTTCTGGGGAGGATAATGGTGTGAGTCAGCATGAAGGTATCTGTCTGTATGAGTCAGTTTTCTATAAAGAGAACTTGAATTGTTCTGTCGACCAGGTTAGTTTAATATCTAAGAAGGAGAGAGAGCCGTCAACCTCTAACTCAGATGTGAACTTAATATTAGGATGGATGTTATTCAGGTGTTCTTGAAAGTCTCGAAGGGTATTCAAACCATGTTCCCAGATTAAGAAAATGTCGTCTAAGTAGCGAAACCACACATTAGGATGTAAGGCAGAAGATGAAATGGCTCTCTCCTCAAAGTTTGCAAGAACTAAAGATAAAGGGTTGCCCATAACTAATCCTGAATTCTGCTTATATATAGAGTCTTCAAATTTTAATAGTCTGACGAGACGCAGTTCGCGTGTAGGATCTCTTTCGAAGATCGAGTAAGTGTCAGTTTTTAACGGCAGGCTATTAAAAAACTACCTAATAACAAAGACATCATTATTTTTTCGGCGGATAAAGGAAATGCTACGGTTGTGCTCAACTCTGAGGATTACTACAACAAGATGCTAGATTTGTTACATACTGATACTTACTCGATCCTCGAAAGAGATCCTAAATGCGAACTTCATAATCGCACAAACAGCCTTTTTGAGAACAACAACATAATTCCCCAGGAACATACCTTTATCTCTTTGTTCTCTCTCTCCATCCATTAATCCCTCGGTTATATGGATTACCTAAAATCCACATAGAAAACATTCCTCAACAACCGACCGTCGAAAGGATTGATTCTTCAACCTATAACCTTTCCAAATATCTTGCCAAACCTATAAAATGTTTCTCCATTAAGTCATCATCTTTTATTAAAATCTCCGTGGATTTCGTCTCTAGCCTTAAAGATATCACTATTAAGGAAGAGGAAATCATAGTCAGTTTTGACATAATCTCCTTATTTACAAATGTTCCTATCGAAGATGTTCTCTTGTTATTTAAAAAAATCTAAGAAGATAATGGCCCTATTAATTTACTGGGTTCATTCAGGATAACCCAAGTAATAGAGTACTATCTACAAACAAAATTCTGGTTTAGCTATGGAAAACCCATCGTCACCAGTACTTGCTAACATCTACCTCGAAGATTTTGAAGAGAAAGCTATCTTCTCCTTCCCTTTAAACCTAGAATTTAGAAAAGATACATCGATGACATTTTTTTAGTTGCTGGCCATGGCCATGAATCTCTTCAAAATTTCGTATACCATCTGAATAATCAACATGCAATCATCAAATTTACAGTAAGAATGTAATTTCAAGTCGACTGAGATCATTTTTAAGTTCCTGTTCATCCGAAAGAAGAGACCGGGCTTGATGACCCAGAGTAGAGATGATACCTAACTTCTGCGGAGGATAATGGTATGAGTCAGCAAGAAGGTATCTGTCTGTATGAGTTAGAAATTAATGGTTTTCTTCCTTTTTTGGACGTCAAACTGACCCGTTCAGTGGAGAAATTGAAGATTTCCATTTACAGAAACCTACCCACACGAACACATATCTCCATGCTCAGTCTCATCATTATCCCCCATAAATATTTGGAATCATTTCAACACTTGCACATCTGGCTCATTCCCATCTTTATGATGAAGAAGAACTAAACGAAGTACTTAATTTCCTCTGGACTACATTTCAACAGAATGGTTATACCAAAAAAACTATTAACAAATTCCTGTTTAAGAGTAATATGTCTCTACCTTTCATCAGTTCAGTCGTTGCGAAATTGGCCACGGATCTTCGAAAGTACAACATATGGATTTTATTCACACTTCTACAGAAACTGCGTTCCTTACCGAGCAGATCTAAACCTAGACAAAACAATCTCAAGTGTCACAGAAACTACCAGATTTGGTGGAATTGTGATAATCCATACATTGGCCAGACAGAGAAATCCATTGAGCTACTCATCAAAGAACATCAGAGAGACATAAGTTACGAAATAACGCGAGCAGGTGCTCTATCTAGCTATGTTCTGTTATCTGCCAATTCTACTGAAGAGAACCACACCCATCCGGTACTATGAGACCAATCTACTAATATTTTCCGTTGTTACGATGAATTAGATAGCAAGATAGTAGAATCTAAAGAAATCATTCTCAATCCTATACATCTCAATAATAACCTAAGTTATATCTGACTGTCAGTGCGCTGCTATCCAATATTTGCGTTCACGAGATTGTGAGCGCACACGTACGAGTAACAATGAAGCCAGAGAGAGAGAGAGAGAGAGAGAGAGAGAGAGAGAGAATGTTTTAACTATATATATATCAACGGATTAACGTTGAAATGCGTACTCTAATATTTTTTGTGCTGTTTAGGGTTCTTATTGATTATTTTTTTTATTTTTTTTTGCAACTGAAGAAATCTGTTAAAGACGAAACTAGTCATGCCATTAAAATTTGTTTATTTTTCTTATCTTGGTTTCCCATTCATTTAATCCTAAAAATATATCTCTTCTTCTTCTGCTGCTGCTGCTACTTTTCCCATTTAAGTAGGGTCACTGTTCTTAATGAGTCTCCACAACCTCCTGTCGTGGAATGTAGCCACATCCAAGTTCTTCATCCTCAAGTCCTCCTCCACTACCTCCCTCTATTACTTCTTTGGCAGCCTGCACTTCCATCTGCACCTCCCCTGTACATCCATCTGCATGACCTTTCTTCCCACATACTCTTCCTCGATCCTCATCACATGACCAAACCATTTCAACCTTGCCTCCTATATCTTTGCTCCTAAGTTCGTAAATTTAACCGTTCCCCTTACATAGTTATTTCTCAGAAGATCCTTTCTGGTCACACCGCACATCCACCTAAGCATAGTCATCCCCACTATATCCATCCTGCTGATGATACTTTTCCTCAGGGCCACAGTTTCCATAGGATACGTTATAGCTGTTCTCAATATTGTCCTGCATATTTTGCCTTTTAGATTGATCGGCACCCTCTAATCGCACAGCACTCCAGCCATCTCTCTCTCTCCAGTTCCTCCTTCCTACTTGTATCCTGCACCCCACTCCCTTTTCAGCCTCATCATCTTCTTTCATTGTTGAACCTAAGTTTCTAAAGTCACTGACTTTCCTGATCACATTTCCTTCCAGCTCTAGATCTGTCTCCTGGCTGCTGTCCACTTTGCAACACATATACTTTGTCTTACTTCTGCTCAGTCTCATACCTCTCTCTTTCAGTACTTTCTACCATCTTTCCAGTTTATCTGCCACTTCTCTTGATTCTGCACTCAGAACGATGTCATCTGCATACAACATAGTCCAAGGCACGCCTTCTTTAACCTTCTCCGTCATCACCTCCATCACAATATTAAATAGAAACGGAATTAAGAGGAGGACTTGAGGATTTATCTGTTTCTCCCAGGCAGGTCCGAACTCTTGTCTTCACATTTCTGGACATCTCCTGCACCAACCTGACATATTTCTCCGATAACTTCTTCTCCCTTAGACACCTCCAGACTTCTTGCCTTGGCACTCTATCATACGCTTTCTCCAGATCAATAAATACCAGATGTAGCTCCTATTGCTTCTCTCAAAACTTTTCCATCCTCCGTCGTAACGCAAAGATGGCATCTGTCGTCGATCGACCAGGCATGAATCCAAATTGCTCCTTTGCAATCTCCACCTCCTTCCTCAGTCGTCTATCGAGAATCCTCTCTAGGATTTTTATTGTGTGGGACATCAGCTTTATTCCTCTGTAACTCTTAGTCTTGTGCATCCCCTTCACTCCTGTAGATGGGGACAAGAGTACTTTCCCTCCACTCCTCGGGTATATTTTCCTGTTGACAAACTTTTATTAACAGGTTCCACAGCAGGTCAATTCCCTCTTCCCCCAGTGCCTTCCAGGCCCCCACTGGGATCCTGTCAGGGCCCACCGATTTTCCATTCTTCATCCTCTTTATGGCTTCCTTCGCTTCCATTTCACATTCAATTTCACATTTCACATTTCACTTCACAATCCTGCAATTATGGCTCTGGTTGGTGGTGGGGTGAGCCTCCCACTGAGTAGAGACAACGCTGAGAAGTTCTTGTCAGTGACGGGGTGAGTCTGTCTCTGAGTGGAACAATGCCAATTTGGACGGTCTTTCGGCCACTATGGAGTGGTCTAGGGATCGTCCTAATTTTTAGAGAGGTCTTTACTTAAATACACCTCAATAAAGGTCGAAACCAGTCTGGGTAGTGGCCCCTTGCCTTTAATACATAGCATCATACATCTCCTCAAGGAGATGGGGTGTGCATTAAGGGTAAATATTAAGAATAGTGATCAGAGCTTATTCTACTTTTACCATTAGTTGCCTTGACTTGCACTACTTTGAGGGTCAGCTAGAATTCCAATACGGACAGGTGCAAACTTGACCTGTTTGTCTGTTTGCTTACTTGGGAAATGGAGTAAAACCAGGTTTAAAATAGCTTGGTATCTTTAACATATTATATAATTATTTATATATATAACTACATATAAAACTATATATATAAACTATATATATAACTATAACTATATATAACTAGTGATTGAAAAAAGTGAAAACAAGGGTGTTAAGTTTATCGAAATATCAGTACCAGGAGATAGTCGGATTGACGACAAAGAAAATGAAAAAATTACAAAATACGCGATTTGCAAGTCGAAGTTGAACGAATCGGCAAAAGAAAACGAAAGTTTTTCCCACAAAAATAGGTGCTTTAGGCGCCATCCCTAAAATATTGAAAAAATCTAGATGCACTCAAGTTAGATGGATTAAAAATTGGCAGCTGCAAAAGGCCCCTTTGTTCGGCACAGCTTTCATTTTCAGAAAGTATATTTCCACAACTCATATTCCCTTGGGTAGTGCTCGAATTAGTGGAATACAACCAGCCTTTTCTTAAGACTGAGGAAGCAAATTAAGCTTTATATATATATATATATATATATATATATATAAATTTATATATATTTATATTGTATTTATATATGGTGTATTTATATATATATATATATATATATATATATATATATATAGAGAGAGAGAGAGAGAGAGAGAGAGAGAGAGATATACAGAGAGAGAGAGAGAGACATTATTTATAAAACAAATTCCTATTTAATATGTTATCTTCAATCAAAATTCTGCTAAACTAGCTGAAATGTTTTACCTGATGTAGAGATTCTCAATTCAATATATATAGCTAATATTGTTAAGCTTTCTTCCCATATTCATAGTCTTTGCTTCTTCATTGCTAATTTTCATTCCGAATGTCAATCAAAAATCAAAATCAGATAACTCCTTTTATTCCCCTATAGGGAATAAAAGGCGGCTTTAGATGATTTAGCTGAAACCCTACTAGCTTTTCAGAGACTGGGTGAACAGTTCAATTTTTACAGGTTGCCAATCAGAGATACCAGACCCATGACTATCACTATGACCATGACTATAAGAAGAAACTGGTGAAGAGACGGGCAAACAAGTGTTGCCAAAGCTTGCTATTCTGAAATAATGTGTGGTCAGCGGTCGTTCTTCTTGAGTTTACAGGACGAAAATTCGAATTTCCGAGAAGAGTCCCGCTTGTCTGTGCAAGAGATCGACTTACTCTGAACTAATCAAAGAAAGGCTTAGAAAAAAATTGCTTCATTCGACTACGAGACTTCAACTTAAGTAGGTCTTTGGATAGTCTAATACCTAAGAGGCAAGTGCTATTTCCTTCCATTGAGCTACAGGTCTCAATATGTATCCGTATCTATTAAGTTTATTTAAGGAATCCTAATAACTTGTAGGAGAGCCTGTGTAGCTCAGTAGAAGTGGCGTTTCCACTCAACGGCGCTTGACCGCACGAAGAAAGGATTTGGTGGTTCAAATCTAGTCGCCGACTAGAGGAAATTTTTCTAAGCCTTTTTTCGGCCGGTTCCCGAGTTAGTCGATTTCTGTCGGGGTAGCGGGTTTTTCTCCCGGAAACGCTGGTTTTTCGTCCCATAAACTCAAGAAAATCGACCGTCGAACCCACACTGTTTTCAGACATTCAAAATATTGTGTTCAGGTTAGAGACCACGAGATGGTGGCACTATCTTGCCGCCTTCTTCACTGCGTACCGATTAATCAGTGATAGCCCTAGGCGAGCTATCTCTCTGATTGCCTACCAGTGGAGATTGAACTGCCCACTGTCTCCAAAAGTTAGATAGGGTAAATTGCCCTATACGGGAACCAGATAGGCGTTAGCTGATAATAACTTGTATTGGATTATTTATTAAAATAACATTATCTGCATCACATCCATGAAAATTACACTAATAATTTTGAGAATAGATTAACGTCCTTTTCTTTCGTATTATGCATTATATAGATGAAGAATGACAGTGGAAAAGGTATATACCTATTATTGCATCTGAATTTAAATCAAGCCACCTTCTCACACCCTTTCAACTACTGAATAAAAATTTAAATATATGACACAAATTCTGGATGAAATGTTGCTATAGCATTTTGGATCATAAGCTTTTCTCAAATACGCAAAAATTTCACATAGACCACTTAGTAGGTAATCTTCACTTTCATTCACAAATCCAGTTTTATTTATTTTTTATTAATGAAAATTTATAAGAGCTCCATTACAATAACTGGCTATTTTGACTATGCCTTCAGTGTTATGCTCTACATCAGTGGTGTTCAACTTATTTTACTACGCGAGTTACTTTTCTATTCGGCGATTTACTCTCTTATATAGATCACGTTCCCCCACCCTGTTATCTCATTACGCACAAATAAAAACTAAAAATAAACAACTATAAAAAATACACAACTAAAAATTTTATTTGTATATTTAAAAATTAATTCATCACTTTTAACAAATATTTTAATACAATATATATATATATATATATATATATATATTGGAATAAAATATTTATTTCTGTATTTTGGAAAATGAAAGTTAGAAAAAACAACAGATGGATTACAAACTCACAAGTTATAGGAAATGCTGGTTGATTAAAAAAAAAGTTAATGTGAAATTTTGCATTGTTTAGACCTCGCAATATTTTCATAGTCAAGTTGATATGAAGAAGTGGCCAATCGCAGGCAATCATCCGAATGATCATTTGTAATTTGGTTTCTTAATTGATTTTTTATGACGTTCATATTTGAAAAAGCGGATTCTGACAAGTATGTCGATCCGAAACACGACAGAATTTTTCGCGCAATATCAATTAATATTGGGAATTTTTCATGTACATACTTCCAAATGACTTCGTTGTTTATTTATTTTAAATGTAAACTATTCTGAATGTTTGTTAACTCAAGTCCTACTTCAGCTTAGTTTATATCAAACAGTCCACTAATTTTATTTGAAATTTCTGTGATGCTCAAGTTCTCTTGAAATGGATTTTTGATATTAGATACAATCATTTCAGTTTTATTAAAATCTTTAAATCTTGAATTTATTTCTTCCTCAACTAATTCTATTTCACGAATAAATTCTTTTAAATCATAGGAAGCATTTCTTGATTTTGTTCAAAACATTTTAATAAATATGGGAGATGTCTAAATTCGCAGTCATTTATATTTTTCTTTAATAAAAGTAAGTATTGTCGGGAAGTTTTTAATGAACTTATCATGTCAATTAAATTTTTATCTCTACCTTGTAACCTTAAATTTAAATTGCTTAATTTCGTACAGAAATCTACTAAAAATGATAAGTGTAACAACTATCATTTATCACTCAATTGTGGATAAATATCTCCTTTTTCATCAAGAAAAATTTTATATCGTTAATTAATACAAGAAATATTTCTAAAAATTGACTTCTGCTGAGCCAGCGAACAGTATTGTACAACAGAAGTTCCCTATCATCATCTGCTGTAATTTAAACAACCACCGTTGCAGGGCTTTTCCTCGAACAGAATTTACAATTTTAAATGTAATATCCAAAACATCTTTTGTGTTTAATTTTTTACTATACAGTACTTGTTGGTGAATAATACAATGTACCATTGTATTATTCACCAATAAAAAAATCTGGATATTTGTCATCGTTTTTACATAATGAAATGAAGCCTGATCTATTACCTATCATTGCAGGAGCACCATCAGTGGTAATAGACACAAGATTAAAAAGCGGAAGTTTGTGTTGTTTCACAAATTCATCAAATACCGATAAAATGTCTTCTCCCCTAGCCCTTCCCAATACTGGTATAATTTTCAAAAGTTCTCCTTTACTTGAATAATCTTGAAATACCATGCGAATAAATACCATTAACTGAGCAATATCAGTGAAGTCGTTTGATTCATCAAATTGTAATGAAAATGCAACATACTGGTGAATGTCTCACATTAACCTGGCCTGGAAACTTTTCTCCTGCAATTGGAACTTTTCCTTTCGGCAATCTGCATCCTTGTCTGTGGCCTAGAAGTAGTCTTTCTTTAGCGACGTGTCGAACTGAGAAGCTCCTTTCTGGAAGCGGGGAAACTCCTCTCTCAGGCAATGTGGATCCGGGCCGTCTCTCTGACGGCGACTCTGGAACGGGCGGCCTCCTCTCTGACAGTAATTCTGGAACCGGAACCCCTTCTGCTTGCTTCAGTCCCTTTTTATTAGGCCTCCTCTGAGACCTGGCATGAAGTTTGGCAACCCCCCAAAAGAATCAGTATGAGTCTTTCATCTTAAGTTTCAAGTTCGCCATACCTTTGGTTCTCCTCCGCTTTCTTTTGACTGTAAGCTGCCGGTCATCGGAAAGTTGTTTGAACTCTTTCTGACTGACTTCGGAGATGTTTACACTTAGAGCCTGCAAGCCTTTCTCATACATACAAGTTTGTATGTATGAGAAAGGCTTCTGTGGCTTCGGCGACAAAACCATTGCCTTTTTTAACACTGTAATATATTCTTATTAAAACAGTATAGAGTTAGCTTCAAAAGAGTTATTTACAAAAAATCTAATACAAACTATACCGAGACAAACAAAATTTATTTTTTTTACAATATTCCCATGGACTTAACCTAAGCAAAAAATCGATGTAACGTGCTTTGGAATAATTAATATTTAAGCTACAATCGAGTTTTTACACTTTGCTTATACTCGTATTCACTCGGCTCGCTGTTTGACTTCCACTGATCCAAATTAATTCATTTACCCGAATTTATAAGAAAATTACTGATTTGACAATTTTATGGAAAAATAAATAAATAATAGCAATACACTTTAAGCGAATTAAAAATAATACAAAATAATGATAAATAAAATATTATGTTTTCAGTTTTAATTAAATTTTTAAGTAAGGAGAATACACAAGAGATCGACCAAAAATCGCTCCGCGATCATGCCGGTCGATCGCCATCGAATGGTTGAACACCCCTGCTCTACATCCACCGAATACGTAGTACCTCCATACCTGATTATGTTTTTTGAATATCATTTGTCTATATATTCTTCAATATGTCAAGATTTTAATGACTACTTGAAATTTAGAATTTTTTGTAATCCTCATTGAATTCTTATTAAATATTTTTATTACTCTTTTGTCACTTCTTGTTTGATCATGGAGATACCCAGAGCACAAAGTTGTGGTCTGATACCTGAAATATAACATGAGACATGCCTCTTAATAAGGGTATGGTGTATTTAATTGTGTAGTATATGCCAAAATGTGCTTGATATAGTGGGCTGCTTTGCCACACTTGACGCTCATGGAAAATACCTTTTGTTGTGAATTCGCTGTCTAAATACATCTGTGAGTTCATGGTTGTTGATTGTTTCTTGTAGAAGTTATACTAAAGTTTGACTGGTTTCTTGACATTCATGTCAGTCCATAGTTTGGTCTAGGATACAATTAAAATCTCCTGTGACTTTAATGATTGTTTTGGTTGCTGCCAAAGCGACTTCATAATCAATTCTATAACTTATACTGCCAGATCTTGAGGTAAGTATATATTCATTACATAGATTGAAATTTTAGTGGGCATGTGGATCAGGCATAGATTGCTTATACAGGAAAGATGTCAGTATCTTGCATATTTAATGAACGTTTGTTATAGTTACCAGTTGAGACTTCTGATTCTTGCACTTGTTTGGCTTCACAGTTAGGTAAATTATATGACCAGTGCTTCCACTCTTTGGAAGATTTTGTATGGTGAGGACGTTACTTTCCTGCAGAATTACTATTTCTTGGCAATGGTCGAGTACATGCTGTAGAACTAACCTGTTTCTCAGTGGTGCGGTATATCCTTTGGCATTTAATGATATAATAATTACTGGAGTACTGATGATATGCTGGTTTATTTGTTGTAACCGAAGGTAGTGACCTAGATTTATGGATAGTTACTCTGTCGTTGGAATTCTAGGCTTAGGGAGTAGATCCGTTTCCTAAGATTCACAATTTTCCTACTTTTATTTCAGCCAGCTCTTCTAAGTTGAGTTATGAGTCCACCGATAGTTGTGATGTAGTTTTATGCTGTGAGTTATCTTTTTGATGAACCTCGAGCTTTCTTGAGAAAATTGTGACAATGACAAAAATTGTGTGAGAGAGAGTGGAGTTATCTCTTTCCTACTCATCATCTGAAGATTCGGGAGATTCGAGTTCATCATTCCCTTCTACTTTCTGTTGGGAGGAATCGAGCATATTTGCATAATTTTGTTGTGCAGATGAACTGATTATGTTTTGCTGTTTGGTTGATTGTTTTCTCCAGAATTTCCTCTGCTTGTCGTATGCTGCACTTCGTCATTTTGCTGTGATGTTTTTTAATTGTTTTCCTCTCTATTTCTATCTCTCTGATGTTGCTTTGAACGGGATAACAGAAGGTTTCTCCCGTAGGAGGAATTTCGTATTGATTTTAATGATAATTACGTTTCAATTACAATCTATACTGTTTGGAACTGCGCGATAGGAGTTGTCGTACAGGATTATCCTCTACGTTTTGATTCGATTTGTCCGTATCTGCCTTCTGGTTTGTTTGTTTGTAGTGATTGTCAGTTGATTTTTCTTGTTTCAGAATGGAGAGATATGCTTTCCTTTTTTTATGTTTAGCCCATAAACAAGAGGTTGGTTGGTTGGTTGATCAACCTATAGTACGTTAGTGGCCTGTTTGGGTAGTGGGTTGGGAAAGGAGGTACTTGTCGATTTTCTTTATTGTATTCGTTGGAGAATACCACAGGGGAAGACTGTTCCACAGTACAGCAGTTACAGGGATAAATGAGGTGGTTCCAATGAGCATAGTACTAACTGATGGAATTATTGATGCTATTTCAGATAAACATCTTCCATGGAAATATTTGCAGAATACACATATTGCAGACACCAATCATCTGGTGTCTATATATTATTTCTTTCAGTGTGGGGTTGAGTTTGCTTTTTAATATTTTCTTACAGTCGGTGGTTATAATCGTGATGGTACGAAAGTTTCCTGATATTTTAACATCTTCTTTCTTTGAGATAAGCTTAATACTAGAAGTTGACATACTGGGTTTGTGTCCTCGCTTTGATATATATTTTATAGAGAATTAATATAAGCTGTTCCCAGGAGGACTGGTAATATTCAGTAGTAAGCTCGTATATTCCAGAATACTTGTTTTAAAATACTTATTTTTAGTAAAGACGTGCAGGCCGCTTTTAAATCGCGGAAAATGATGGGAAGTTATTGTACTGTATCGCAGGTGAAAGTGTTTTCACGTCAGACAGGATCGTATGAGGGTCATCTATGTATGTCGCGATGGCTTTGTATAATTTTTATATAACTATAAGGCATATAAAATGAATTTTATCATGATCTTCTATAATGCTTCCACTGCCTGCTTTATAGTAGAAATGGTAGTGAACTCTTGTTGGGTTTTTCCAGGTACTTTGTGAGTGCATGTGTGATGTTTATATGCCGGGTTTTCATATTATTATAGCTCATCTTTTACAATGCCCTAGATGTAATGGCTTTTGTTTCAGATTATTTAAGAGGATGTCTATTCCGATTCCTCTGATGGCTATACTTTGGACTAAATACTTTCATTTCAGCTTTAGGAAATGACCACCAATCATAGATTGGGAAGTAAGCATGTCTCTGATGAGATATGCTTACTTCCCAATAAATCAGTATATACGAGTGTATACAGGATGATCAACTTAAAGTAATCGTGTTGAGAATGTTCTTGTAAAGCATAATCTAGTAATCCAAATGCTGTGAAACTTTGGGAATACATTGTGCGTCATGCAGAAGCGATTTCGAAGAAAAAAAAATGTATCTTTAAAATTCATCACCAAGGGGCGTTCTAAACACCATATCCATGGAATATGCATATCATTAAAAGTGTTGGTGTCAGGAGGGTTATGGAGGATGGTTTTAGAACTACTCCCTTCTTTCTGGTTGTTAATACTGTCCATAATGATGGCACTGACCTTTTCCCAACGTAACTGGAATTCTGTTGCTGCACTCCGCGAAAAATGTATCGCCTGAACAAATGTCGACGAGCTCCAGTATCTCATCGTGCTATGCGTCTAATCATTAGTGGGTCTAAAGAAATTAAGAAACGGGATCGTTGGAAGTTTAACCTGGTAGAATTGGCAAACCAATTAGTTCACGACAGATGAATGAAGTTACTATTGCCCGTTGTGGAGCATGCCATGAACAACAGTGTTTGGATTTGCATTGCACATGCTGTATAAAGACACATGCATATGCCTTACAAAACTGTCTGAAAAATTCTACGGAAGATCTTGTATTTCTACCGTTCAAGATAACCCTGACACAGGAGTTGCGCAAGTAGGACTTTTCTAAGTCGACTGACATTAGCTTTAACGTTCCTGTCTAGAATGGAATTGGATGCTGCGTGGCCTTGAATAATTTTGCTGGGAGATGAGACTCATTTTTATTTGACGAAACTTCTGAAATCGCACAAGTGCCGGTTATAGGCAATGCAAAACCTCGCATTCACCACATTTTCCTTTGCATTCACCCAACATTATTCTCTTGTGCTGGTTTGCAGTTTCGTTTATCACAGGACCATTCTTCTTTGAGGACATTCGCCAGTCAGGTACTGTGACTTGCTTAAACAATTTGTTGTGCCACAAAAACCGTTGAAAAATTCACAGCCATGCTCTGTACTTTCCACGCATCGAATATTTAGCAAAACAAAGTCCTGATTAATTCACTTCTGTCATATCGTTCTTAAATATCGTTTTTTTTTTCAGCAATCGTTTCATACCGTTTGTCATAATACATTTGTCCTTTGTACCTGCAAGACGTATACGATTTCTTTTAATTTCTCTTCAGTTGCTTCATTGCGATTGTATAACTTTGATTTTTCGTGCTGGGGAACTGGAAGTAATAACATTGCCATCAATGGCATATTTTATGAGTGGATTTGCCATACCAAAGCAGCCTTTATTTTTACATTCCAGATTACTGATCTCATTATCATTACTTCATATTTTCTCAACGCAGAAATTGCTTGAATATTGCTAATTGGAATGTAATAGGATTGAATAAATGTGGGAAATTGGCTAATGTGATGAGAGAGATGGAGAGATTGAATATTAGTGTACTAGGAATAAGAAATTTTTGGAAAGGATCATCAAATTTTGAGTCGAAACTTCCAAATGGCAAGATATGCAAAATATATACGTCAGGTTGGGAAATATCAAGGAGAGGTGTAGCGTTCATTGTAGAGAAGAAAATTAATAAAAATTATCCATATAATCAAAAAATCAAATAGAGTAATGGCAATCTAGTGAAGTCTAAAACCTACAGATATGCTGATCTTCCAAATATATGCTCCTACAGAACAGAATGGTATATAAAGGAAGTTGGAGGCAGGAAAGATCGAGTAATTTGTTTTATGAGTGACTGGAATGCAAAAGTAGAATCTGTGAGAACATCTACAAATATGGGTCCACATTCGGACTTCGAATTAAAATATAATAAAATGGTCAATCTATTAGATAAGTTAGACATAGTAGATGATGCACTTAAGATTATAAAAATGATTTATACCAAACAAAAAATGCAGCTGTTTAACTCTGAGACATCTGTAGTAAAAATAAAAAGGGGATTTAGACAGGGTTGCATTATTTCACCATATCTATTTTAATTCTACAGTGAGACAGTGATGAAAGGATTAAAAACAAAAAAAAGGAAATAATATCAATGGTATAAAATACAACAATCTTAGATATGTTGATGATACCATTATAATAGCAGAAAACAGAAACAAATTAATCAATTTACTGCGGCTACTAATTGAAGAAGGTAAAGTATTTGGATTAGATATAAATGCCAAAAAAGACCAAATTTATGAAAATCTCAAAAGTAAATAGATCAGAGTCAGAAATATTCATAAACAATATGAAAAATTGAACATACAACAGAATACAAATATTCAGGCAACTATTTAACTGCCGACGGAAACAAGATAAAGAAATAAAAATAAGAACAGCAATTTCTAAGGATGCATTCTGGATAAATAAAGGTCTGCTCAGGTTCTGTAGATAATTCTGTGTGTGTGTTTTCTTCGAGACAAAGAAAAGAATGATAAGAACATTAGTGTGGCCAAATTTCACATATTGAAGCGAGACCTGGATATTCAAGAAGAGAGTAAGGAAACAGATAATGGCTTTTGAAATGTGTTGCTATAGGAGAGCTCTGAAAATCCCATGGACAGAACATGTGACAAATACAGATGTCCTACAGAGAATGAGAACACGGAGATCTTTATTACAGAAAATGTTCCAGAGAAAGATGAAATTGGAGGGACATGTAATGAGAGATTCAGCAGGGCAGAGGATACTAACAGATTTAGAAGGGAAATTTATGGGAAAAGGATCAAGAGGCAAAAAATGAAGGACATAATTTGAAGCTACAAGATAATGGACAGGATCACAGTCTATGAACAAACAAAAAGGAAAGCAACCAACAGAGAGAGAACTGGAAGGATTTGGTGCTGCACCCTCTCACTGAGGAAGCTACATGAAGAAGAAGAATATTTTACCTGCTTCAGTGAAGTGTTTCTCCATTTTTGCATTTGGCTAGCTGCTGTTCTTCATATGCTTCTCTAAACAAATTTTTAATGGATATTTTGAAATAGTGAACACTTCAGAGTAACCTGAGAATGCAGGTCGAGTTTCGAACTTCTGCCAGTTCAGGGTTTTTGGGTGGTGGTGGTTAGTGGGAATGAAGCCCCTCATTCCATCATGGATTAAATCTTAACCAAAAGGCGCATCTAGATCTAGTTGGAGGAAGACTCATCTAATAAGAGGAAGAATGAATAACTAAATAGCGGAAGAAGAAGAATTACTACCATGGAAGGATAACTGTGATGAGTGCAGATGGTAGAGCGGTAACAGAGACAAACAAAATTGTTATTACTATTATTACCCCAGGTTTGTTATTACTTTTATTGTAATTATAAATTGTAATTATAAATTATAAATTATAAATATTTTAATTATAAATTGTTATTACTATTATTACTACAAAATTATTATTACTCCAGGGAATCCAAAGACTCATCGAGGGAGGGGGGGCTACTTCAACAGCTCTCTGTCTCCACCACTCAATCCACCAACGAACCGCACCAGCGCTATCTACCGTCCACCGCCAGCACTAGTATTTTTACAGACAATCAAAAACACCTATGCCCAGAGCGGGATTCGAACTCGCGGCCTTATGGATGGAGAACGGATATGCTAACTGCTCGGCCCACCAGGCCGGCATTATTATGGCAGAGGTGACAGGAACTGACGAAAGGACAGAGTTTGATGAATCAGAAGTACTTCGGAATTGCAGAATCTGAATTCCAATACAGCTGTGAGTTGGATGAAATACCTGCTTGTGTTTTTAGAGAAATTTCAAAGCAATTGGTAATACCTTTGACTAGACTATTTAATATGTCTCATATCTGGTAAGTTCCAAGAGAGCTGAAGAAGTGTAAAATAATCTCCTTATATAAAGGAGGTTCTAAGGCTGATAGAAATTATACACTAATTATTATCTCAGAAGGAGTAAAAGTTCTAGAAAAGTTGGTCAAAGAAAGAATCAGAAACGGGCAGATAAGAATATGATACTTCATGTGGGTCAAGATGGCTTTGTGAAGGCTCGTTCATTCGTTAGTAATCTACTAACTTTTTATAATATGCATAACTGAGCTGGAGATATAGAGAATGGCTACATGATAGAACTGTTGGAATTTGCCGAGGAATTTGACAGGAAATCCAGTGGATCTGTTTTACACAAGCTGCACGAAATGAGAATGGATATGAAACTGGTGATATGGATAAGAGTGTGGATGATGGACAGATACCAAAAATAATGTAGAGGATCGCAGACTCCAGGAGAAGGTAGCTAACTAGAGGTGTGTTGGGCAATGGCTGTTCAATTTTTTCATAAATGAAATAGGAAATGATTTGAAGATATATATATATATATATATATATATATATATATATGACGATGATATATATATATATATATATATATATATATATATATCATCGTCAGCAAACACTTGTTTGCTGACGATGAAAAGTTCTGGAGAGCATTAAATAATCAAGATGATTTATCGAGTTCCACGAAGATTTTAACAGTCTGACAGTAAGGGCAAACATAACTGATGTAAATATAATGTGAAATTGTGGAAGGTTATTCATTTTTAGATATAAAAATTACAAGTTATGTATCACATTGAGAGAACTGTCCTCCAGGAAATTCATGAAGCCAGAGATTTCTTGGTAATAGCAGAAAGAAAGCAGAGGTGTAGTGGGCATATTGCTCAAGAAGCCAGGGCAGCACTTTCAATTACTTGGTTATTGAAGAACAAGCAGAATTTAGGGTGTGATCATTTCTCATTATAAATTATTGATACGACCACATCTATGTTACTGTGCTCAGATCTTCTCACTGGGATTTCTTGCTGATGAGGAAATACTGGATAGGGTCGTGTGGGGGCGATTGCCCAAGATGGCGAGTAATCTCTGTAATTTTTTATGAGAAAAGATTGAGGGTTTGTGGATTGCAAAAGATGGTTGGTAGGCAAAATAGGGAGAATATGAGAGAAACATTTAAGTTACTTAAAGTAATTTTTAGGATTGATGCAGGGAAATGTTTCACCACTTACCTTGAGGGAGAAAACAAGTGCTCATTCCTGCAAGTTGGCTATGAGTGTGGTTAGCAAGTTCCTGAGGATTAAATTTTTCACTTGGAGAGTATTGAATGACAGAATGAGTTCCATGAGTCATTTGTGACTGCTTTATCTGTTAGGGGTTGCAAGGAGAGGTACGTTATATATTTTGGTAATACTTTGTGTATCCGACGATTACTTTTTGAACTTCATGGAGGTGCCTGTGCAGCTCAGTGAATGTGGCGTTTGTACACCACGGCGCTTGGCCGCACGAAGGAAGACATGGTTTCGAATCTAGTCGGCGACTAGAGGAAATATTTCTAAGCCTTTTTTTTGACCGGTTTCCGAGTTAGTCGATATCTGGCACGTGCTAGCGGGTTTTTGTTTCTCCCAGAAACTCGGGTTTTACGTCCCGTAAACTCAAGAAAATCGACCGTAGAACTCACATTATTTCAGACATTAAATACGAGTGTTAGTGTTAGGGACCACGAGATAGCGGCACTTGTTGAGCAGTCACTCTTCACTGCGTGCCGCTTAAATAGTGATAGCCTTGGGCCAGCTATCTCTGATTGGGTACCAGTGGAGATTGAACTTCCCACTCATTCTCCGAAAGTTAGATAGGGCTAACAACGAACTCGCCTACTCCCTATATACGGGAATAAAAAGGCAGACACAAATTTAACGAAGATAAACTTTCATTTTTAAGTCGCTCGATGATAAGCATATGAAAATATAAAGGATTACTACAATTTGTAGACCGTGTTTTTATCGAAACTGCGTTGTATAATACCACATTGAACAGGGATTGCTACAATTTGTAGAATGCGTTATATCGAAACCGCGTTTTATAAATACCGCGTTATACGAGGGTTACCTGTATTAATTTTCATTGTTGAATGCGTGTTAAGGACTAACTGATATTCGTTTTTATAGATGAAAATAATTAGGCGATTGTTACAGTAAATTTTTTCTTTTCTCTTTCAGCTTGGTCTGTAGAATTTTAAAAAAAATGACATCAACATAATCATTATCATTATCATAGCGCTAATTGCGTCCATAGATTATACTGTTCTCTTACAGTCTCATTATTCATCTAATATAATCTTTTAAGATTTACTTGGCATTCTATTTCTACTTGGTTTATATTTTATTAATTGTTTGGGATATCTGCTGTTCGCCATTCGGTTTTGGCCATTCAAAAAACATTTGATAAGGATAAATACCAAAAGCTCTACCTATCTCATGGGATGAATCATGTCGGCCTGATTTGGCCGAGTGGTTAGTATCTGCTCTCCAGCCAAAAGGCAGCGGATTCGAATCCCACTGTTGAGATGGATGTTTGTGATTGTCTGTGACAATACTAGTGGTGGGACCTAGATGGCGTTGGGGAAAATGATTCGGTTCGCTGTAGTTAGTGGATTGACTGGTGGAGACGTAGAGATGTAGTGTAGATATCCTCTCGATGAGTATCTGAACTCCTTGTAGGTGTCACGTAATTATTATAATAATAACATTGGATGCAGTTTGGACATTTAAGGTAGACTTGTGTATTTGCAATTTGGTTTGCTAGTCTGCTGGCCGAGTGGTTAGCGTATCCGCTTTCTAGCCAAAAGGCTGCAGGTTCGAATCCCGCTGTGAGCATGGATGTTTGTGTTTATTATTATTATTATTATTATTATCATCATCATTACCACCACAAGACTTTATGGAGTCAAAAGCTCATCTGGATGGTCCTTTTATCACATACACAGCTCATCATACCGTGTCTTAAACACACTCAAACTCCTTGCAGACGCCACACTCTCAGGCAAGGCATTCCAATCATTCACAACTCTGCACGAAAAAACCTGCCTCTCACTCCCCTACTCACACTCTTTCCTCATACTTGACATTCCAGAGGTCAGAAACTACCTTAGTCAGTTGCCTTTGGACCCTTTCCAACATTTCTTCATCCTTTTGAAAACCCGGTGACCAAATCTGGGCACAATAGTCCATGTGTGGCCTAATCAAAGCCTTATACAATGGAACAAGAATCTCCCTAGTTTTACACGTCATTGTCCTCCGCATCATTCCCAGAAGCCTTTGTGTTGTCATCACAATTTTAGCGATGTGTGCCCTAAATTTCAGATCCTTATCCACTATCGCCACCAGATCTCTTATTTCCTCTACTCCCAACAATATATTCTCACCAAGCATAAATTCTGCATCCCATCTTTGTTTTCCAAATTTTAAAACCTTACATTTGCAACATTGAATTCATATCCCTATTTCCGTGCCCAATCACTCAATCTATTCAAGACTTCCTGTAAGGCCACAACATCTTCACTACACTTTATGGTTTGTCCCAACTTTGCATCATCTGCAAACAACTGAATATCTCCATCCAAATCTTCACCAATATTATTAGTATACAAATTAAACAGTAATGAACCTAAAACAGAACCCTGAGGCACTCCACTAGCGACTTTCCTGGATATCGCTCCCCCATACACAACTTGTTGATACCTATCAGATAGCCAGTCTCCAATCCAATGCACCATCTAATCTCCAACCGTATCTGCTCTAGTTTGTCTGTCAACCTATCATGAGGTAGTCTATCAATAGCCTTTGCGCAATCCAAGTATAATACTGTATATTTTTCTTCTCTGTCCAAGGAAGCAGTCACTTTATTGTAATAATTAAGTAGGTTACTAAAACATGACCTTCCCTTAACAAATCCATGCTGTCCATCAAAGACAATACCATTGTTATCAACCCAACTCTGGATCCTAATTCTCACAAGCTTCTCCAACAACTTAACCACAACACCTGACACACACACAGATTGGCCTATAGTTTGATGCTTGAGTTCGATTACCTTCTTTATGAATTTGCACAATCCTGCCCTCCTTCCACTCCTTAGGAACTTGACCAAGTGCAAGACTCATATTAAAAAAGTATGTCAAGGCAGGTGTCAATTCCCTGGCACATTCCTTCAGAATACGCGGTGATATGTTATAAAGTCCCACAGCCTTATTAACATCTAGTTTACTCAACTCCACATACACCTCTTGCTCGCCTACAGTCAATCTCTCCTCCCCATCATCAACTGCTCTCAATCCCTCCATGAAGTCACATTCACAAGATTGAAAGATCTTCATGAACTGTTCATTAAATATCTCCACCAAACATTCTGCATCAGCTGTATTTATACCATTTCCTGCAATCAATGTCATCCTTCCATAATCATTCTTTCTTTTGCTGGCTACATATCGAAAGAATTCCTTAGAATATTTTTGGCTTCATTAGCCAACTGCTGTTCATACCTCTCTTTAGCTACACTCACCAACTAAGTCACCGTCCTTGCTTGGTCTTTATAGACCTCATGGAATTAGTTGTTTCACTCCTCTTATGCAGCCTCCACAATGCCATTTTTCTCTGTATTGCATGCTTAATCTCTTTATTCATCCATCTCACACCCACCTTAATTAACTTTCTCACCCTTGGAATACATTTAGGCATTGCATCTACTAAACAGTTTTTGAAAATCCCCAAAGCTGCATTGATCTCTTTTTCAGCTAACTCCTTATTCCATGCTACACCTGTAAGCTGTTTCCAGAGCTCTTCATAATCACCCTCCCCCATTGTAGTTCCACATATACCCTTTTCTCACAGACGTCCTCACACTGCTGGCAATCCCCCAGATAATCACGTCATGGTCACTCTCACCAATCGGTGGATGAGATGACTCCTCATTTATAATTATATCCTCTGATGAGATGCCCAAATCCTTGTATGCCCTCTGTTACATACTGTCTGAGATAGTTATCCCTCAAAAACTCAAGATACTCATTTTCTTTACTTGCAGTTGCTATCTCATCATTCCAGTCTATATTGCCATAAATAAAATCACCCATAATGATCACCCTTTTCTTATTTACTTGGCTAATTTGATTGTACATTTCATTATCACCACCATCCACATTACCTGGTCTATAACAACATCGCACCAAGTATTTGATTCCATTCACCACTATCTCACACCATACTGACTCAAAACGACTGGCACTATTTCCCTCTTGCATCTGTACTTTATATGGACATAACTCTTTCTCCATCATCAATAGCACTCCCCTCCCTTATTACCCCTTCTGTCCTCACGAAACACATCATACCCTTCCATCTCTATTCCTGTCAGGATGTCATCCTCTTCCAACCATGTCTCACTTATTCCGACAATTTTTCTGTGAACAGACGCAATTAGTGCAACCATTTCATCTGCCCTGTTTCTTATACTTCTAGCATTTGTATACAAACACAACAGCTAATTTCTGGATCTACAGCTAGTTACACTAATACCGCTCAATCGATATAATCTCTACATGCTCAAATGGGGCCATTTCCCTTTCTGCTTCTTCATTTTAAGTCCCTTTTCAATTCCAACTGTTTCCTCTTGATTATCCCATTCCTTTCCTGCCTACTCATGCTCACCTCCTCTTGGAGCATCCACATTTCTCATGATGTGTACCACTTTCCACCCTGAACCTCTCCGTTTCCCTGCTCCTCTTGCACACCCATTCTGTGATTTTCTATACTCATACCACTCACTTCCCCATTCATAACCACCTCTTCAATCTCTCCTGTCTTACTCTCCCACTCTTCCATATCACTTCTCACTCGACATGATTCATTCTCTCTCTATTCACTTCTCTACCTTCCAGCAGCAGTCTCTCCAAGCGACTCACACCATAGCCACTCAAATGCAGTCCATCACTCTCATACAGCTCACTTCGCCCCTCAATCTCATTCCACACATTTACAAACTGTACCCCCCTCTCCTCACACATTTCAGCCAGCATATCATTCATAATCCTTGCTCTCCACCTCATCTCAGCATAGTCATACCTAGGCAACACGCTGACTACCTTTCCTGTTACACTACTCTCTTTTATCCTTCTAAGCAGCCTCCTGATATCAATTCTGACACACTCTTTGTCCCCTCTTTGAAATCATTCGTACCTATCAATACTGTTAACTCTTTTGCTCGCTCCTGCCTCATATCCAATGCCTTTCTTTGGAAATACTAGTGGTGGTAGTCTGCGGTAGATGGCGGTGGTGTAGTTGTGCTCAGTTGGTGGTTTGAGCGGCGGAGGCAGAGTTGTGGAGCAGGTATCCTCCCGCGATGAGTCTTTGGACTCCCTGGAGGTGTCTAATAATAATAATAATAATAATAATAATAATAATAATAATAATAATAATAATTTTCCGTCGGGAAAAAAAGATCATAATGTCATATTATATTTGTCCTCATTTTTGCCCTCCAACACCACCATATATACTTCAGAATTAACGCTTAGCTCATCACTGTTCTTCACGTTTTAATGAGTTTCATTACCAAGCCCATCAGCTTTTTTTAGTGTTTGGTTGAGGTGTCAAATAATAATAATAATAATAATAATAATAATAATAATAATAATATTATTATTATTATTATTATTATTATTATTATTATTATTGTTATTATTATTATTATTATTATTATTATTATTATTATTATTATTATTATTAATGAAGTACAGTACAAATAACTGGACAAGTCTGTTTATTACTATCTTATTTACCGCTAGGTGAATGAAGTTCGCAAGTGTTTTATGACATTAATAGAACTTGTAGTTTAATATATATCGTTGTTAATCATGTGAATGTAATGTAATATAATTATTCCACTGCGATGTGGTCTATTATTGTTTTTATGATATCGTTTTGAGTGTAGTAAAGTAGTAAACTATATCTCAAGTTAGGTGAACTTTCACCCATATCTTTCTTTTGCTACATTTCTTTATGCTGAAGCGAGCTACAGAAATATTGGTGTATCATGTTCGTACAGTATAATTCATTTCAGTTTTATGGAGTTTAGTTGCAAAGTAATTTTCAGCGCTCATATTAGGCATTAGCGATTTATAATATGAAGAAACAGCGCAAAGATTTTCAGCGCTCATATTAGGCATTAGCGATTTATAATATGAAGAAACAGCGCAAAGAAATGTCCCTATACATTGTTCATGGCACATGAACTTTCGATTGTCCTTATACATGTTCATGATAAGGACAATCGAAGATTTGTCCTTATCATGTTCATGATAAGGACAATTCGAGATGTGGCCTTTGATTAGGCCACATCTCGAATTCTGCGCTCAGATTTTGTCTTCTGGATTTCTGGGAGAGAATCCATCATTGGCAAATATTCAGAGCCGGATATCAAAAGTAGTGACGAGTTTGTGGAATGATGACAGGTTGAGGGAATGTAACTTGCAGAGTTTGGTAATTAAGCGGAAGGATGAGGATATGGATTAGAGATCATTCTTGGAAGTTGTATAAATGTGTGCATAACAGAGTGTAGTAGGACTCTTTTTGCATGGTGAGTGGAATGCTTTTCCAAATGAGGTGGTGAGTGCATAGACATTTAATCAATTTAAGTTGAGGTTTGATAGATATTGTCTCTGTTAGGTTGCATTTTATTGTTGCCTCTTTCATCGAGTCTTGATTCCAGGAGATGCCATTTTAGAAGTGTCTTACAAAGGTTATGAGCCCAAAAGGGTTTGAAGAGAGTGAAATCATTTTAACA
The DNA here is from genome assembly GCF_054136105.1 of Typopeltis vanoorti. Classification (NCBI taxonomy): domain Eukaryota; kingdom Metazoa; phylum Arthropoda; class Arachnida; order Uropygi; family Thelyphonidae; genus Typopeltis; species Typopeltis vanoorti. The sequence continues at coordinate 51,379,412 of NC_143555.1, read as the reverse complement.
GTCACATAGGAATGCTACAGCATTGTAACAATTGTTAAGGGCAATGGTGTCAGAATGGCTCCAGTGACAGGATATTTTCCTAGTTATTGAAATGGTCATGCTAAAAAGGCACATAGGTATGAAATTTGCCAAGGAGGCCAAAAACCTTGCTTTGCTACTGCATTGCACAAAGCAGATGATAGGACACTACTACGTCACCAAGCATTTGTTAATGGGAGGTTGTATTTAAGCAGTATATTTGTACAGCAGCAACAGATTAGAAAAGAAGGGGTTTGCACTTTCTCTAATATATAAAGTTTACCAATGCCTTTGAAGATTGTCACATCACAAGATAGTATTTAAATAAGATTATTATTATTATTTTTTTTTTTTGTGGTCCCCACCCATGAAAGGATTCTGTAAACCTATAGTACATTTGTACCATTAGTGAGCTAAAGTTTTTTTTTTTTTCCCTTCAATTTTATTAATTTTATATATCACTGATCTAGAGATCACACATGAAACCATTTCAGGCCTCCAGTAGCAAAGTAGTGGTCTCGCATCAGGTGATTAAATTCATCTCCCTCATAAAGGCAGTCATAAACATAAATGCTGAAGGAGGGATTCAAAACTGCAGCCTGTTGGTTTTGTGGAAAGTGGATATGCTAACCACTTTGGCCAACCATTAGTAAATTGTGTATGATGAGGCATTATCATAGAAGATAAACTCGTAACTTTGTTCTCAGACTGTTTTACAAAGGTTTTGAAGCTCATTATTGTATGCCATAATATGTTCATATAAGTGGTAGTCAAAGTGATAAGGTGGCTGAGCAATTTAAGATTGCTCAGCCACCTTCCAAAGACATTTTTCTGGAGAAGGCAGGTGGCAAGTGGTGTCCTGCAGGACTCTATGCTTGCACCACTGCTGTTTAATTTATACATAAATAATATGGGAAATAATTTGAAGGGAGATATTCAGTTGTTTGCTGATGATACAAAGTTGGATAGGATAATAATTAATCAAGTGATGTAGAGAGCTTGCAGGATGATTTAAATAGGCTGACAGTATGGGCAAAACATAATGGATGTCAATTTAATGTAGAAAAGTGTCAGTTATGCAGAAAAGTTATGCATTTTGGGATGCACAGAAAACAAGCTATACGTATATCACATTGAGGGAACTGTACTTCAGGAAATGGATGAAGCCAGGGATTTGGGGGGGGGGGTAGTAGCATATAGAGAGCTGAAGTTTAGAGGGCATATTTCCAGAACACATTAACAAGCAGAGATAAGGGAGTTATCATTCCTTTTTTAAAAGTCTTGATACAACCATATATGGATTATTATGCTCAGATCTGGTCATCTAGGTTTCCTTGCGGATGAGGAAGTGGTGGAGATAATCTAGAGGTGAGTGACCAATAATGTGTGGACTGTATAATGCACCCTATGAGGACAGATTGAGTGTTTGTGGATTGCAAAAGTTGGTTAATAGGTGAAAAGGGCAGGAGTATGATAAAAACATAAGTTGCTTAAAGGATTTTATAGGATTGATGCAGGGGAAACGTTTCAGCATTTGGCTAGTGGGGGGGGGGTAGAACAAGAGGTTATCGCTGTAAGACGATGAGATTTTTTTCTTGGAGAATGGTGAAAGAATGGAATGGGTTGCTTGATTCAGTTATGAGTGCTTTGTCTGTTAATGGAGAAGTATTGGTAATTTGGGTGTCCTATGATGAGTCTTAGGATTCTATGGAGGTTCCTGCAATAATCATAATAAATATTGCTTAAATGAGAATATGCAGTTTGGAGATAAAACAAGTTTAGTAAAGTTATTTTTATTATGACACCTTCAAGGACTTATTGAGGAAGGGCACACCACAGTACCCAACTCACCATCTCTACTATCTACAAATTACATAATGCCACCTACAACCCAATAATATTCTGTCTGTAAATTGTGTATCATCATCATCAAATTCTTGACACGTACCTTTGAGGTGTGTACAAGCTATGATAGTACTACATGAAAAATTTACATCATTACTAACTTATCTACAATTTTCCCCCAAATCAGTCTGGTACTTATCAAGACACATTATCAGATCTGATATTTCTGTCATTTAAGGCATTTTGTACCGTATCAATCCACCTATATCTTGGTCTTCCTCTGGGTCGTTTTCCTGCCAACCTGGCTGAAAACACTTGTTTTGCTAATCTTTCCTTGCCCATTCTGTTTAAGTGACCATACCATATGAGATTAGCTCTGCTAATGCATTCCTGGATGCTGAAATGTCAGGTTCTTTCCTAATATCCTCTTTTTTTTTAATATGATATTGCCATTGATGCTATCTGTTCACGCCTGTAATCTTTCTCAGGACTTTCATATCTGCAGTCTCTAGTCTTTGGTCATGTGCTTTACTTCTGACCCAGCTCTCAGATCCATAAGTTAAAACCGGTTTGGACACTGTTTTGTATACTAATTTATATAGCTAATTTAGTGTTCCGACTGATTTCTCTCTTATTCCATATGAATTTATTCAGTTGACTTCCTACTATACCAGCTTTGTTGATTCTGTTGTCTATTTCCATATTTAATTTATCATCTTCACTGAAAATCGTGCCTAAGTAGATGAAATGTTTTACTTGTTCCACAGGTTCTTTGTTCACAATGCACGTGACATTTTCAATGATTCTGTCTATTTTCATTGTTTTTGTCTTTTTATTGCTGACCTTCATACCATATCTATTACAACAGTTATTCAATTTAGTCAGAGAATCTTGCAGACCTGTAGCGGATTTATTTAGAAGTATAACATCGTGCGCATAAAGCAAAGCGCTGACATTAACATCTCCAATTTTGATATCATGTATAATATTACTTTGCTTCGTAATGTGATTCTTATAGATAATGAATAACAGAGGGGATAATGTGCATCCTTGTCTCACCAGATTTAACATTAAACCATCTTCCTGTACTTCCTTCAATTCTAACTGCTGACTTACAACTGAAGTAAAGACTAAGTATTGCTTGATATAATGCCCCATTGATACCATATAATTGTAGCGTATTGAATAGCTTCTCTCTTGGCACTTTGTCATATACCTTTTCCAGATTGACAAAACTTAAATACGGATCTTTGTTATATTTCCATGACTTCTCAACTATTCGTCGTAAAACGAAGATCTGATCCTGACAGCCTGTATTTGGCCAGAATCCAGCTTGTTCTTCCCCATGCTTTTCTTCCACAATTCTTCTCAACCATTTCTCAAGCATACTTGCATAAATCATACCAGGAACACTCATACTTGCATAAATCATACCAGGAACTTTATATATGGGTACTATGAGAGCTCTACTCCAATCATCGGGAATGATTGGAGTAGAGCTCTCATTTGAATGAGAAAAATGCGAGGACTCACAGAGAAGATGGGCAGCCTTCTGAGGGGATGGTGCAGAACATCAGTAGAGTGGAAGTGAAAGAGGCCATGAAGAGGATGAAGAATGGAAAATCGGTGGGCCCCAGACAGGATTCCAGTTAAGGCATGGAAGGCTCTAGGGGGAAGAGGGAATTGACCTGCTTTGGGACCTGTTCATGAAAGTTTGCCAACAGGAAAATATACCCGAGGAATGGAAGAAAAGTACTCTTGTACTTTTCCTCCATTCCTCATAGCTTATTCTAATCTCCGCTACCTCCATCCTGCTGGAGGTAGCGGAGGTTAGAATAAGGTGGATGTGCAGTGTGACCAGAAAGGATCTTCAAGGATAAAGGGGGATGCACAAGACTAAGAATTATAGAGGAATAAAGTTGATGTCCCACACAATGAAAATCCTAGAAAGAGTTCTTCATGGAAGACTGAGGAAGGAGGTGGAGATTGCAAAGGAGCAATTTGGATTCATGCCTGGTCGATCGACGACAGATGCCATCTTTGTGTTACGACGGAAGATGGAAAAGTTTCGAGAGAAGCAATGGGAGCTACATCTGGTATTTATTGATCTGGAGAAAGGGTATGATAGAGTGCCAAGGCAGAAGTCTGGAGGTGTCTGAGGGACAATAAGGTACTGGAGAAATATGTCAGGTTGGTACAGGAGATGTACAGAAATGTGAAGACAAGTGTTCGAACCTGCTTGGGAGTGACAGAAAGTTTTCCAGTGACAGTTGGCTTGCATCAAGGGTCTGCATTAAGTCCATTACTGTTTAATATTGTGATGGAGGTGGTGATGGAGGAAGTGAGAGAAGATGCGTTGTATGTAGATAACATCGTGCTGTGTGCAGAATCAAGAGAAGAAGTGGCAGCCAAACTGGAAAGTTGGAGGAAAGTACTGAAAGAGAGAGGTATGAGACTGAGCAGAAGTAAGAAAGAGTATATGTGTTGCAAGGTGAATAGCAGCCAGGAGACAGATCTGGAGCTGGAAGGAAATGTCATCAGGAAGGTTAGTGACTTTAGATACTTAAGTTCAACAATGAAAGAGGATGGTGAGGCTAAGAAGGAAGCGGGATGCAGGGTACCAGCAGGATGGAGGAACTGGAGAGAGAGTTGGCTGGAGTGCTATGTGATAAGAGGGTGCTGATCAATCTCAAAGGCAAAATTTACAGAACAGTAATGAGACCAACTATGATGTATGCTTTGGAAAATGTGGCCCTGAGGAAAAATACCATCAGCAGGATGGAGGTAGCAGAGGTTAGAATAAGGTGGATGTGCGGTGTGACCAGAAAGGATCATCTGAGAAATGACTATGTAAGGATAACTGTGAAAGTTACGAAATTAGGAGCAAAGATACAAGAGGCAAGGTTGAGATGGTTTGGTCATGTGATGAGGAGGGAGGAAGAGTATGTGGGAAGAAAGGTCATGCAGATGGATGTGCAGGGTGGGAGGAGGAAGCATGGATGGCTAAAGAATAGATGGAGGGAGATGGTGGAAGAAGACTTGAGGATGAAGAACTTGGATGTGGCTACAGCCCAAGACAGGAAGTTGTGGAGGAGACTCACCACCAACAGTGACCCTACTTAAGCGGGAAAAGCTGCAGAAAAAGAAGAAGATTCTCTAAGAGCACAAGCTAACTTATATGCCAGGAACTTCCAGGAAAATCAGAATTCCACCATGGAGGTCTGATTTTTCTATCCTTGCAGACAACCTCACCACATGCCTCTCTGGCTGAATTAATCAGGGTTTTCTTCACTGAATCTCCAAGTTTGGTTACTGTTCTCAAACTCTCATTTTTTCTTCAATAATCTTTGTGTATTTTAGTCTACTGCTCAACTTTTATTTGCTTTAAAACTTTCTTACATGTTATTCTTTTCAATATGAAATTCAATTTTATCCTGCTCAAGACTAAATAGTGATCGCTTCCAATTTCAAATCCTCTGTACACTCTGGTGTCCTGTACTAGGGAGAAAACATCACTATCAACAATAACATAGTCAATGGTATGCCGCAGGGTTCTGTTCTTGGACCACTGCTGTTTAATCTGTTCATTAATGATATAGGGAAGGATCTAAGTGGAACAGTTCATTTGTTCGCTGATGATGCAAAGTTGGGTAGGGCGATAGTGAACACAGAAGATGTCAAAGTCTTGCAGGATGACTTAGATAGATTGGAGTTCCGGACTAAGGAGAATGGATGTCAATTTAATGTGACAAAATGTAAGGTTATGCATTTTGGGGTGAAAAGATTAGCAGCAGTATACCACATTGGTGGAACTGTACTCCAAGAGATTGATGAGGCCAGGGACTTGGGAGTGTTGGTGGATAGGGAGATGAAGTTTAGGGGGCACATTGCAAAAGTAGCTAAATGAGCTCATCAACTCACTTGGTCGTTGAAAAATACCTTGACGAGCAGAGACAAGCAAGTTATTATACCTCTGTACCGAGCCCTGATAAGACCTCATCTCGACTACTGTGCCCAGATTTGGTCACCTCGGTTCCTTCTTGATGGGGAGGAGATGGAGAGGATCCAGAGGCGAGTGACTAAAATGATAGCAGGCCTATGGAATGAACCATATGAGAACAGGTTGAAGATTTGTGGGTTGCAGAAACTGGTTGATAGGCAGAAAAGGGGAGATATGATTGAGACATTCAAATTGCTAAAAGGATTCTATAGGATTAATTCAGAGGATATTTTTGAGATCAGGACTGGTGGTGGGAGAACTAGGGGACACCTATGGAAGCTGGGCAAGAGTGTGGTTAGCAGGGGTGTTAGAGCTGGGTTCTTTACTTTTAGAGTGGTAAATGAGTGGAATAAGCTGCCAGAGTCTGTTGTGGGTGCTATGACAGTGAGCGAGTTCAAGGCAAGGTATGATAGATACTGTGAGAATTTCGAATAGTTGTGTTGACATGATGTTTAGGGCCTCCCTCGATGAGTCTAAGGACTCCCTGGAGTAGCCCGAAATAATAATAATAATAGTCAATGAGGCTTTTCTTATTCCTTGCCTCTTCTTTCCATGTGAATTTGTGCACATTTTTATGTTGGAACATGGTGTTAGTAATAACCAATCCATGTCCTGAGCAGAATGCAACAGGTATTTGCCATTATTATTAGCTTTGCTCTTTTCTCCAAATTTTCCCAAAATATTTTTGTATGTCTGACAATCATTTCCTACTCTGCTATTTAGATCCTCAGAAAGGACCAACTTTTCCTTTTTCATTGTGTCAGTTGCTTTCTCTAAAGTCTCAAAAAATTCCACAACTTCTACCTTAGTAGAACCTTCTGTGGGACCATAGGCAGAAATAAGTCTCATTGTCCAATTCCCCCGTTCTCATATTTGCCCACATCACTCTATTTGAGACTGCCTGCCGTTCAAGAAGATTTGCCTCCTATTCAGTGTTGATTACAATGACTACTACTCCTTTTCTGTGATTGTCATTGCCTGAATATAATATTTTTTATTTATTGCTCAGAAAGATCTCGCCAGCTTTTGTCTTTTTTGTTTCAGTCACCCCTATTATGTCGATCTGGCACTTATCTAATTCCTCAGATAGCTCCATTTCTTTGCCATTTTGGCTTCTTATGTTGATGGTACCAGTCTTTAACTCTGGTGGTGTTGAGTTGTGGTGTGTTTTCAGATTTGCTCCAGTAGCTGACTTTTTTGCTGTTCACCCTGGTTCCCTGGGGAAAACAATGGGGACCTTGTTTAACTGGGTGACACCCCAGCTGGCATGAAATTTTGTCATGTTGTACCATCATTTTGTATTTTGGTTTAAGCCAATAAGAATGCAATTAGGTTAGCTAAATCCTAAATTATGTATTATGAGTAGCAAAATTGATCACTCGGTGAGGATTTGAACAGACTATCTGTGAATAGGGATAAGTGGAACTAGTGTTTTTTTTTTTTTTTTAGGTCATATGCAATGGTATGGTATACCAACACCTTTATTAACACTGACACAGAATTGTTTTGTTTTTCAGCTTTCCTGCTTCCAGGACCTATTATTTTACAAAACAAGTTCTGAGGGGTGCAAACAGTTCAATTTTGAATTGTGATGCAAGAATGAGATGCTCTTTATTTACTCATGTTGGTATATCATTTGGAGTTGTTGACCTTGAAATGAGGGCACAAGTTGCAAGAATTATGAATATAACAAGTGATAAGGCAGTGATTAGGAAGATGTTGATATCTGTAACAATAGTTAAGTTCTTATGTACAAGAGCTTGATAAGCACTGTTATGTGTATATTTGGTTATTCTAGGTTTTCAGGAAGATGAAAAGATTTTGGAGAAGTTATTAAGCATGTCATTTCTGAAATGTTAATATATGAAGATAGACTGGGAGAATGCCACTACTACTGGAGCCAGGTAGATAAGAAGGAATGATATGATAGAGGCATAAGTTGGCTGAGGGTTTATATGAGGGTTTATACGAGGGTTGATATTTCATAAGGATGGGAGATGGCAGCAAAGTAAGGTGCCATCCCTAGAAGTTGTATTAAGAAGAGTGAGAGTTCTTGTCTGTAGGGTAATAAGCAAATGGGAAAGAGTTCTTTTATGTAGTGTGTGTGTGTGTGTGCGCGTGCTCAGCGTATAGAAATAGTTTGTCTTGAATTGGTGAACATTGTGTTTGAAGTGTGGAACTGTCATAAGGAGCCTTAATTCCATGAAGATCTCGTGGTGATGATAATAAACCTTTATAACACTGAAAAGTTGTAAAATTTATATTTCCAAGATATCTAACTCACATTTTTAATACATTTGCCAGTTCAATTTATTAGGAGTTTTTTTTTTACAGTACTTTAACAATAATCTGGTTATTGTAAAAAAAAAAATATATATATATATATATATATATATATATATATATATATATATATATTAAATATATATATATATATTAAATATATATATATATATATATATATTAAATATATATATATATATTAAATATATATATATATATATATATATAAATATATATATATATATATTAAATATATATATATACAGGGTGTTCGGGATAAATTTGACAGTTTCGTAAGGAAAAAGAAAATCTTCTTTGTATCTATTAAATTTAATGAATTGACAAAAAAACATTACAGGCAGAGTTAATTACAATACTATCAACAAGATTTACTCAAAATAACCACCATTAGCATCGATCACAGCTTCAATTCTGCTTCGGAACCTCGAACAAGCTGATGCTACAGTCTCCCTGGGAAGGGCCGCAAAAACTGTTTTAATTTTATTCATTAACTGGGCTTTTGTATTACTGGAAGTGCGATTGGTGTCTTTTTCAACTGCGCCCCATACAAAATAATCCATGGGGTTAAGGTCTGGGGAGTTTGGAGGCCAAACATTTGGACTGGTGAAGTCGTAGAAATTTTTAGACAACCATTTTTGACTTTTCCCAGAGGTGTGGCAAGGGGCGGAATCCTGCTGCCATACATACGGCCTACCATTGGCTACCCTTGTTATCCAGGGCTTGACTACAGTTAGCAACTCCACGAACAAAGCCCGAATTCCAATGCCAGGGTTCTTCAACACCTGTTCCTGCAGATTTGCGAGGAATTCTGCTGTACGAACGCAATCAGATCGTCTGCTAGGGATCTTTCTTCTTGCTACATCCTCGTAGTCACCATTGCAAGTCTCTAGTTCATGCCTGATTGTTTTTACTGTATTCAGGGAGCATTGGGCAGCAGTCGTAATATCCTTATTTTGATGGCGGGCACGAATCATCATGATACAAGTTATTCTCTTCCATGATTCAGGTGGGTTCCAGCTATCCATCCTTTCTGACATCTTGTATATGAATGAAGAAGGGTCCAACCTTTTAAATGAAGAGAAGTGTGTGTTAATACATGTAACTTACGTAAAAATATAATTAATTATAAATATGTCAAATTTATCCCGAACACCCTGTATATATATATAAATATATATATATATATATTAAATATATATATATATATATATATTAAATATATATATATATATATATATTAAATATATATATATATATATTAAATATATATATATATATTAAATATATATATATATATATATATATATACACATACATACATACATATATATATATATATATATATATATATATATATATATACACACACATACATACATATATATACAGGGTGTCCCAAAATTCACGCAAGAAGTAATTTTGATAGAAAACACAGGTTTTTAATTAAAAATTGTAATTTCTTATTGATTCATAAAGTGTACAGTATAGGGTTATGCATGGAATAGCATATCGGGTAAATGGCCCCCACGGCTCTGCTGGCACATATGCACTCTTTTGTCGAAATTTTCCATGACAGTTTTGCATAAATGTGGCTGAATTTCATTGATACAGCGCTCAATTTCCTCCTTCAAGGCATGGGTGGTCGTGGGCTTGTTGGCATAAACCTTAGACTTCAAAAAACCCCAAAGAAAAAAGTCCAACAGCGTTAAGTCACATGATCTGGGCGACCAATTCTGATCACCAAAACGGGAAATTACACAACCAGGAAATGACTCATGCAGTAATTGAATTGTTTCTCGGGCTGTATGGCATGTGGCACCGTCTTGTTGAAACCACATGTCGTCCACATCCATATCTTGCAATTTAGGCACAAAAAACTGGATTATCATGTCGCGATAGCGAGCACTATTAACTGTTATTGCCTTACCAGCCGCATTTTCGAAGAAGAATGGACCGATGATGCCCCCAGCCCAAAATCCACACCAAACAGTGACACGTTGTGGATGCATTTGTTTCTCAACAATCACTCGTGGATTTTCTGAACCCTAAATGCAACAATTTTGTCGATTAACGAGGCCATCAAGATGAAAATGAGCCTCATCGCTGAAGATGATTTTGTTCGAAAAATAAGCATCCACTTGTTGTTCCATAATCCATTCAACGAACTCTCTTTGCTGTGTGTGGTCAGTAGGCTTCGGTTCTTGAGTCAATTGAACTTTGTAAGCATAAAGATGCAAATCTTTCGTGAGAATACGCCGTAGAGAGCGTCCTCCCAAAATGCCCAATTCAAGACCACGGTGCTGAATTGATGTTCCTGGACTCTCAGCAACACTCTCATGAACTGCTTCGATGTTTTCTGTTGAACGACTTGTTGAAGGACGGCCAGAGTGTATAAGATCACTAATTGATCCAGTTTCCTTGAATTTTTTAATTAATCTTTTCATAGTTGAAGTTAAATCACTATTCCGACCATATTTTGTATGAAAATTGCGAACTGTAGCTGCCAAACCTTCATTATTTTTAAAATATTGCTCAACAATGAAAATGCGTTGCTCTTTCGTGTAGCGCTCCATTTTTAATAACCCTGAACTGTCAGCTGTCACGCTGTCTTTTTTTTCTCGTTGGCAACACTTTACCGCACAAATGGCGCTAAATTTAAATCTTGCATGAATTTTGGGACATCCTGTATATATATATTTTGTAATATTTCTTGCGAGCATGAAAACATTACTGTTGTCAGATTTACAAAATGTTACCATCCTTGTATGTTTTCAATTTGTGTCTTTTTTACCCTTGTATTGCACTGTCAGTTGTTTTAGTATTTATTAACACTTTGCAAGTTGGTAAACATTATTTCATCCTTATGAACTCTAACTAGTATTCAAATAGAAATCCTGCATCATTCTCATGGATGCACAGTCACTTCTCTCTCTCTCTCTCTCTCTTACCAGAACAAGGTAAATTTATGTGGATGTGAATCTTTTCAGTAGGTTCACTATTGTTGTCACTAGGATTCTGTATATATCTACTTATGATTCTAGGATTTGACGTATAATTGGAAAAAAAAAATTAAAACATCACCAGGAAACCACACTAGCATATTTAGATATCAGCTTAACCACTATTGAAAAGGAAAATATATTAGAGAATATACATGGGATGTACAGGAACTACATAGATGCTATATGTCTGCAGTAGATCTTATTATGAAGTCTATTGTACCATTCTGGAAGTTGTTCACTATTATTATTATTATTATTTGGAGCCTGTGTAGCTCAGTTGATGTGGCGTTTGCATACCACAGTGCTTGACCAAATGAAGGAAGACTTGGTTTCGAATCTAGTTGGCGACTAGAGGAAATTTTTCCAAGCCTTTTTTTGACCGGTTCCCTATTTAGTCGATCTCTGGCACGGGCAAGCTGGTTTTTTTTCTCCCTGAAACTCGAGTTTTTCATCCTGTAACCTCAAGAAAATTGACTGTATTTCAGATATTAAATATATTGTGTTAGGGACCACGAGATGGCGGTACTTGTTGAGCTTCCCCTTCACTGCGTGCCGCTTAATTAGTGATAGACTTGGCCAACTATCTCTGATTGGGTACCAGTGGAGATTGAACTGCCCACTCAGTCTCCAAAAATTAGATAGGGCTAAAATAGCTTCTCCCTATACGGGAATAAAAAGGCATCAGCTAATCTTTTTTTATCATTATTAAGAGAGTTCCAGTGAGCCATGGAATCATCGAGGGTGACCACATGCACCAGTGATCATACTTATTCTTGAATTCATTCACACTGCTTGCACTCATAACATCCAATGGCAATCCATTCCAGTCATGCACCACCCTATAAGAGAAAAATCTAGCCCTCATCCCCTTCTTAGCAGCATTCATTCTCAGCTTACAAGGATGTCCTCTTGTTCTTTACCCCACTCTTGAAATTGAAGAATTCCATCAATTGAAATCCTGTATTACTCTTTTAGAAGTTTTTAAGTTTCAATCATATCACCCCTCCCCTTTCTCTTGTTTGCTAGTGTCTGCAGTCTACAAATTCTTAATCAGTATTCCACAATCCTGATATAATTTTTAACTCTCCTTTGCACTCTCTCCAATATATCAGAATCACAACAGAAACCAGGAGACCAGACCTGTGCACAAGAGTCCAAGTGAGGTCTTATCAAGGCCTTGTAAAGAGGCAAAATGACATCCTTATTTTTGTATGCGAACGTTCGTTTCAGTATTCCAATTGTCTCTTGTTGTATTTGCAATCTTTGCTACATGGCCCCTGAACTTCATCTTCCTATCTACTAACATTCCAAAATCACTAGCCTCATCAGTTTCTTCTAGCATTATTCTGCCTGTATAATATGACATTAGCTATGTAATCATGCCAAAGTAAATGAATTTACATTTACCGATATTGAACTGACATCCATTTTTCCATGCACACAATTATAGCCTATTCAAATCATTCTGCAAGTACTGCATATCAGCAGCTTTCCTGATTAACCTACCTGTCTTTGCATCATCAGCAAAATAGTTGTATGTTACTTGTCAAATCCTTCCCAATATCATTAATGTACAGATTGAATAACTGCGGAACAAGCACTGATCCTTGTGGTACACCTCTGGTTACCTTAAATCTTGCACACTCACATCCACTGTATACACAGATATCAACAAGTGGTATATGTCGGTCAGCCATCCTCTTATCCACTAATATTCTATCACCCAAACTCATATTTTCCAATTTATGCAACAGTCTACCATGCTGTATTCTGTCAAAAGCCTTAGCAAAATCTAGTAGTATCATGGTGTGTCCATTCCCCATGTCTAGTTCAATGGTAATAACATGTTATAGAATGTGAGCAAGTTGCTAAAATATGACCTACCTTTAGTTAACCCATGTTGCTCATTGAAAAGTAGAGATTCATTGTCAACCCATTTCTGAATGTTAGCCGTAACCATTTGTTTCAAAATCTTCACCACCACACCACAGATACTAATTAGTCGATAGTCGGATACATCAGTCTTTGCACCACTCTTGTGCAATGGAATTACCATACAATCTTTCCATTCCTGCAGAATCTTCCCTGTTCTGAGACTCATATTAAACAGCCTGGTCAAAGGAATAGCCAGTTCAGTGAACACTCTTTTAGCACATGTGCTGATATTTCATCAATCCCTATTGCTGAATTCTTATTCCTTATTCCGTTTGTGCAACAGCTGCAATACTTGTCTTCATACACCTGAGTTTCTTCATCCACTAAAGAGGCAGCAGTGAACTCAATGTTGCCTACACCAGGTTGATAGTTTTTAACAAAATGGGCACCCATTAGTTGACAACCTCTTCTGCATCTGTAACCCTCACAACATCTGCATTTAGTAGAGTTATTCTTTCATGTTCATCCTTTCCTTTACTTGCAGCATATCAATAGAATTCTTTTGGGTTGTCTTTAGAATGCAGAGTCAATTTCTTTTTATACTCAGATTTTGCTTTCTGTACAACAGTTATGACTATTCTAGCCTTCTGCTTATCATTTTCATAACGGACATCATCTTTATGCACACAGTATTCCTTCCACATCATCCTTTTCTTACAGATCTCTTGCTTAATAAGATTATGCATCCATTTGACTCTTACCGTATTATTTCTTCAAACTCTCGGAGCACATTCTGATATTGCATCATTTAAGTAGTTTACATGCTTCCCATGCAATGTCGATATTCTTCTCATCCATCAACCGATCCTACTCCACTGAACTCTGTTTACTCCTCAGTTGGTCATAATTTCCTGCTTTGTAGTTCAGCATGTAACCTTTTCTGAAGAGAATATTCATAAACTTAGTAACTTCCCAAGTGAGTACTGCATGATCACTGTCACCAACCGGAGGCAGAATAGTTATGTATTTAAAACTGAAATGCCCTCTGACACTATAATTCAACTTAATGCTCTTTGACCTCAAGTTCCTTCTTTCACATGCTGCTTGAAGATGTTGTCCTGCAACAGCCCATTAAATGTATTTTCATTCTTCTCATGAGATTCTACTGCTATCCAATCAATAATTGGATAATTGAAGTCTCCCATTATGATTACTCTTTTTGCACTCATCTTTTGTATTTGGTGATATATTTCTTCATCACTAGCAACCGATCCATCAGGTCCTTAACAACACCCCACTATGTAATTGATGTTGTTAGATTCCACCTCACACCAGATGGCTTCAAACTCACTGCCACCTGAAATACTATTATTAGTAGTACTACAATCATAGATCTCAACTCTAACTGGATTCAATTCATCCAATATTATTAGCAGCATGCCTCTCCTCTCCTATCTATCCTTCCTAAAAATGCTGTACCCTTTACACTCGATACCAGTTACTATGTTTGTTTCTGATGCCAACAATCTGAGGTTCCAACATATTAACTTAGGCAACAAACTCTACCCCTTTGTTTCTGATACTCCTAGCATTCATGTATAGACAATAATCTATTTGTTCTTTTGTATACTCTTGTCTGTAGTCTGCATGACACAGTTGGACAACTTGCAGATCTCTATTCTTCTCCAGTGCCTTATACAAGTAGACATCTTTGCACACGTTTGATGGGATCCGAACTGGACGAACACAAAGTCAAAATTATTCTCTCCTCGTCAACATTTCCATGACTAAGTCCATTCCCATGATTAACACAGTTATATAACATTGTTGCTCTTACACTCACATTCTCACTATTCCTCCCTTTATAATTTAGTTTCCCTGACTCTCTGTTTTAGATCTTATGCCAGTTATTAGTTTTTCTAGACTCCTGATACCAAACACATTCAGGTGTAGGCCATCACGCTTATACAAATCCAGTCTTCCTTCAAACTCACTCCACTCCTCTCTCTTGCAATGCATTTCATGCCTTGCAAGAGATCCATTTCTGAAGATTACAACCACAAATTCAGATGTATCAACTTGTGGTAGTTTAAGTGATGATTTTGAGTAGAAAGCAGGTACACATTCAAATTTTTGAATCACGGGCAAAGCGGTCATGTATTAGACAATGGGGCAAAAGGCTGCATTAAGCAAATTTTGTTTTAAGGAAGCTCTTTTTGTGAAAGAAAGTTGCAAACTTGGATGTCTTGTAATGTCTCAAAGACATCATCTAGATGATTTGATGTTTAGAAGAATTATTGGCAAGCTTGAAGGCCTCAGAATTACTGATATTTCCAAAGTTTGGAGTCTTAGTGTTTTAGTTTTATCTCTGATTCTAGATGACACTTGATCTGGTGTGAATGTGTACTGAGAATTTTCTTGAAAGAGATAGATACGGTGCTGCTTGGGTCATGGTATGGTGAGGAATTAAGTTAATGGATGCACTGAGCTAAAAGCGCTGTAACAAATGGACTATGACTGGTGAATGATATTGCAATGAAGTTCTTGAGCATCATGTTTGGTTGTTCTGTGGTACTGTAGACTGAGAATTCATTTTATATGGATGACAATGCCATCATGCATTATCAGTGGAGATATTTCTGGAGGATGTGTATATTAATCAAATTGAGTCGCCAGCATGCTCCACAGATCTCTCTATAGAACATGTTTGGGATGCAATAGAGAGAGATGCATTGCTGTTCAAAATTCCCCTCCAGAAAACAAACAAGGCCTTATTCTTGCTCTGAAGCAGAAGTGGGCCAGTTTGCCTCGAGAACTTCTGAATCATTGGTGCTAAGCATGGTAAGATGTTGTAAGAGCTTCATCGCAGTTTGGGGGTGGACATGTTCTTACTGAAATCTCTTCCTACCAAGTTTTCTGTAAGCACTGTACATTAATTACTTAACTTCATCCTTAGGAAGTTTGTAACTTTTGCCAAAAATGTATTGCAATTTAATTTGTACAAAATTTATAGCACGTTTTTTTGTGTAATATAATTTATTAGTTTGCTGGCAATAAATTTATGTCCACATTTGGTTGTACTTTTAACAATGTTTTTCGTAACGGTATTATGAAATTTATTATTATCAAATTTATAAAATGTTACAATTATTGTATGTTAGTTTGTATCTTTATACCATTGCATTGGATTGTTATTCAGTTCATGTTAGTATTTATTAATACTTTGTAAGTTGGTAAGCATATTATTTCATCCATATTATGAACTGTAACCAGTACATCAACATATATATTTCTCAAATCATGCATTTCCAGCAATGAGCTAGTCTTATCTGCATTCTTATCTCTGCTGGTCACTTTTATTCAATCATCCCAAGGTTTTTGCTACTTCTGATTCCTCCAGGCTAGTAGAATACACAGCCTGTGCACATAACTTATGGGAACCTTCGCATCAAATTTTATTCATTTATAGGTGATACAAGTAATACACCAATGCAAAATTTTGTTCCATTTTTATGTTTTAAATTTAAAATTTAAGTTTGTTCCTGGCAAGATCTATGTAAGTATACTTGAGAAACGGTTGAGAAGAATTGTGGAAGAAAAACTTGGTCAAGAACAAGCTGGATTCAGGCCAAATAGAGGCTGTCAGGATCAGATCTTCACTTTACGACAAATAGTCGAGAAAGCATGGAAATATAACAAAGATCTGTATTTAAGTTTTGTCTATTTGGAAAAGGCATATGACAAGGTGCCAAGAGAGAAGCTATTCAATACGCTACAGTTATATGGTGTCAATGGGGCATTATATCAAGCAATACTTACACTTTATTTGAGTTGTAAGTCAGCAGTTAGAATTGAAGGAAGTACAGGAAGATGGTTTAATGTTAAATCTGGTGTGAGACAAGGATGTACATTATCCCCTCTGTTATTCATTATCTATATGGATCACATTATGAAGGAAAGTGGTATTAAACATGATATCAAAATTGGAGTTGTTAATGTCAGCTCTTTGCTTTATGCGGATGATGTTATACTCCTAAATAAATCCGCTACAGGTCTGCAAGATTCTCTTGACTAAATTGAATAACTGTTGTAATAGATATGGTATGAAGGTCAGCAATAAAAAGACAACGACAATGAAAATTGGTAGAATCATTGAAAATGTCAACTGTGTTGTGAATGGAGAGCCTGTGGAACAAGTAAAACATTTCAGCTACTTAGGCACAATTTTTAGTGAAGATGGTAAATTAAAGATAGAAATAGACAACAGAATCAACAAAGCTGGTATGGTGGGAAGTCAGTTGAATAAATTCGTATGGAATAAGAGAGAAATTAGTCGGAACGCTAAATTAGCTGTATACAAGACAGTGTTCAAACCAGTTTTAACTTATGGATCTGAGAGCTGGGTCAGAAGTAAAACACTTGACCAAAGACTAGAGACCGCAGATATGAGAGTCCTGAGAAAGATTATAGGCATGAACAGTTGGCATCAATGGCAATATCATATTAAAAATGAGGATATTAGGAAAGAACTTGACATTGTCAGCATCCAGGAATGCGTAAGCAGCGCTAATCTCAGGTGGTATAGTCACTTAAACAGAATGGGTGAAGAAAGATTAGTAAAACGAGTGTTCTCTGCTAGGTTGGCAGCAAAACGACCCAGAGGAAGACCAAGATATAGTTAGATTGATACAGTACAAAGTGCCTTAGATGATAGAAATATAAGATCTGATAATGTTGTGGTCTTGACAAGTAACAGACTGATTTGGAGGAAAATTGTAGATAGGAAGTTAGTAATGATGTAATTTTTTTTCATGTAGTACTATCATATCCTGTACACCCCTTGAGGGTGCATGGCAGGAATTTGACGATGATGATGAATTTAAGTTTCAATGAATGGGGGGGGGGACAGCATTAAGGTAAGTAAACAAATAACAAGAATGTATTCTTTGCTGACCTTGTATTCACTCTGCTTGTGCTCATAATTGATCATAAAGCATATTCCACTGAGGAACTCCCGTCATGTGAATCCTTGAACATTCTCTGATTTGCAAGTCTGTGAAGATAATATAAAAGCCACACTGCATACCACTTTATGGAATGTGGCTTTAACCTAATCATACAGTTTTTTCTCACTCATAATAGAATACAGATTGTTCTGTTGAAACAACTGATATGCTTGACATCATAAAACAAATATGAAGGTTTTAGATCTTGATCATCAGTGTGATGAGAAAGAATGTATCAGTCTATCAGTAAGTGGTTTCTAATCACATTACCAGTCAAGTGTAATAAAGAAGAAACAATAGAGAATGCAAAATAAGCTATCCAATTCTGGTTAAGTAAAGAAAGTATAAAGTACCAGTCTTGAAATGCCACTCTTGTTGCATATCGTCATCAAATTCCTGACATGTACCCTCAAGGGGATGTACAGGATATGATAGTACTACAGGACAAACTTACATCATTACTAATTTCCTATCTACAATTTTCCCCCAAATCAGTCTGTTACTTGTCAAGACACCAACATTGACAACGATAGAAATATCGTCTAAGGCACTTTCTGCCATATCAATCCACCTATATCTTGGTCTTCCTCTGGTTCGTTTTCCTGCCAACCTGGCAGAGAACACTTGTTTTGCTAATCTTTCCTTGCCCATTCTGTTTAAGTGACCATACCACCTGAGATTAGCTCTACTAACACATTCCTGGATGTTGACAATGTCTAGTTCTTTCTTAATATCCTTGTTTTTAATATGATAACCTATTGATGCCATCTGTTCAGGCCTCTAATCTTTCTCAGGAATCTCATATCTGCAGTCTCTAGTTTTTGGTCAATTGTTTTACTTCTGACCCAGCTCTCAGATCCATAAGATAAAACTGGTTTGAATGTCTTGTATACAGCTAATTTAGTGTTCTGACTAATTTCTCTCTTATTCCATATGAATTTATTCAATTGACTTCCTACCAAACCAGCTTTGTTGATTCTGTTGTCTATTTCCATATTTAATTTACCATCTTCACTAAAAATCGTGCCTAAGTATCTGAAATGTTGGAATTTTATTTTTCATAGTTGCAAACAGGTGTACCACCTTATTATTGAATTACTCTGGATTTCGAGAAAGATGTTGGAAGTTTATTTTTCACTTGGTTAGAGTATATAATAAATTTAGTTTAATCCTTAATCCAAGTGTAAGCAAACAAAGTTTGTGCCTGAAAATATCTTCAGGACTGAGGGAAGGTAGTGCGACACCAGGCAACTCCGAGCAAAGGTGGACCAAGCTCTCATCACTCCTTGTCTCAGTATCTCCCATAATGCAAAGCATATCTACTTGCAGACATGTATACTGCTATGCATTAAGGGAAGGGCCACTACCCAGACCAGTTTCCCTATGTTTAAGTGCAGGGGATACCATTCTAAAAACTCGTAAAATTCCCCGATCACCCAATAATGAGCGACCCGCAGGATCAGAAAGTCAGAAACACTCGTTTGTTCATCTGGAGGGGCAACAGCAACAGCTGTGCCTCAGTTAACTTCACAGGCTACAGCATTGCCATTCATTACCCCCACCCCACTCAGGTCCTGGGTGACAGCATTGCCATTCATTACCCCCACCCCACTCAGGTCCTGGGTGACAGCAACAGCCGAGCCTCAGTTAAATCTTCACGGTCTACAGCATTGCCATTCATCACCCAAGATACCAACCGGTTTCAACCTTTATTGAGGTCTCGTCAGTAGGTGGCTTACCCAAACGTGGAGATACTAAGGCTGAAGCAATAGGAGAGGCCATATTTACCTATAGGAGTTGCCAACAGGTGTACCACCTTATTATTCAATTACTCTGGATTTAGAGAAAGATGTTGTAAGTTTATTTTTCACTTGGTTAGACTATAATAAATTAAGTTTAATCCTTTATCCAAGTGTAAGCAAACAAAGTTTGCACCTGAAAATATCTTCAGGACTGAGGTAAGGTAGTGCAACACCAGGCAACTCCGAGCAAAGGTTGACCAAGCTCTCATCACTCCTTGTCTGGGTAGTGGCCCTTCCCTTAATGCATAGCAGTATACATGTCTGCATGGAGATGTGCTTTGCATTATGGGAGATACTGAGATAGCAGTAATGTTAGCTTGGTCCACCTTTGCTACGAGTTGCCCAGTGTTGTACTACCTTACCCTAGTCCTGAAGATATTTTTAGGCACAAACTTTGTTTGCTCACACTTGGATAAAGGATTAAACTAAATTTATTATAGTCTAACCAAGTGAAAAATAAACTTTCAACATTATGTTGGTAGTATTGATCTTTAACTCTGATGATATTGAGTTGGGGTATGCTTTCAGATTTGTTCCTTTAGCTGACTTTTCGCTGTTCGCCCTGGTTCCCTGGCGAAAACAACGGGGGCCTTGTTTAACCAGGCGACGTCCCCAGCCATCATGAAATTTTGTCATGTTGTACCATCATTTTGTATATTGGTTTAAGTCAATAAGAATACAATTTGTTTGGCGAAATCGCAAATTGCCAGCCCATCCTCGTTTGTTCAGTATCCAGGTGCACCCATCAGGGTGCACCACGAGAAGGTGAGGATTGGACATTAGGTCAGAAGCCCTGGTCGGTTCTCCCCATTCCTTTAAAGGCTAATTGATGGTCTCCTCTCAGTTATACAGCTTTGACCCTTCATGGTTTATTTTTATTATTATTATTATTTTTTTTTTTGTGGTAAGCAACAAGTTTCTCTTTCATTTCACATGAATGTGAGCTGTATGAGATCATATTGAAATCATCATTTGGGAAGGAATGAACAACTGAAATTAGGTGGGTAGTGTTGTAAAAGGATTTGTGTGTAGAAGAGAAATAAGATAAAATGTAATGACCAGATGTAAGAAGATTACGAACACAGTAAGGACTTAGTCCAAAGCATTTCCTTTGGAAATGCTTTGGACTAAGTGGGAAACACTTGTGGGAAAGTAATAATTATAGAAGGGTGATATTTGTGGATGTTGATGGTGATCAGGTGACCATGGCAAAAAAAAATTGATGTATTAATGAAAATAGCACTTTGTTAGTGTATGCTATGCAGCACCAAGAAGGGTAGCAAATATTAAGGCATTAAGAAGATAGAATCTTTTGTTATGGTATTTGCTTAGCAGCAGTTGATGTTCATTGACAAGAGTACCGCTCTTTAAGCTGAGCACATTATTATGATTATATGAAATATTTGGTTTCTAATGAAACATTTAAATTATACTAATTTTGACTTCTTTTACAGTTAACATCTAGCAATGGAAACAGATTTTGAAGAAGAGGTAGGAAATTTGTCTGAACTTAATATTAATTTGCTTTTAAAATCTATCAGAACATTGCTTTTTAAATTTTAATTTTAAAGTTTTAAATAGTACAACAGGAATTGAAGAATTATATTTTTGTTTTGATTAATAGAATTTGTGCTCGTTACTTATTAGCTTAAAATTATGATTGTGGTATTTTATTTCATGCAAAATTTCAAGTTTTATCTCTTCACTTGGATATATATAATTTTCTCTTGAGACAAACCATTTGCTGAGTTTGAAATGCTTCTAAGACGTTTCTCAAGTGCATTAGCTTTGGACCATTAATAGGCTGGTGATGTGCAGCATATAGCCTTTCCCAGTCACTTCAACCTCTCCCTTCCCATGATTTGGCCTCTTTCCACAGTCAGAGCTCTGATGAGACAAGTATTGCTGTCTTATATGCATATCTTTACTAGTTGGAGGAAATGCTAATGTAGACCTTATTAGAAGTGTGAAGCAGCCTCTCGTGCATGCAAAGTTACCTTTCTGAGCATGCTCAACATATTATTATTGATGAATTAGGGAACCAGCAGCTCTGTTTGAGGGTACATTAGTAAAGCAGGCTCTGCAGGTTGGAGATAATTCTGCTACTGGTTATTCTGTCAGGTTATGCTTGGAGGGAATTTGTGGAGTTTGCACAAATGTGGCAAAATTTGCAGGTTGCATGATTGTGGGAGCAAAAGAAAATGACAGACCAAAAGAACTTTTTTTTTTTTTTTTCATGTTGAAAATGGTTCATTTTGTTTGTCCTTTTTTGTTTTAACAGTTTTTACCATTCTGTTTAAAAAATGCCCTCTTGAAACATCACAAAATCAGAACAATTTACTAACCTCTAGACAGTCTTAGACAAATTAAAGACCATCAGAATTCTCTCTCTCTCTTTCCAAGTGTCTACAGTATCTCCTGTATTTTGGACAAACAGGATGGGCCAACATTACCAGAAGAAAATAACATAAAAATTATATTTGGTATGGACCAGTCCAACATATCTTAGATCAAGATCATTTCATCAGGTGAAAAAATAGCAAAGCTACTACATGGAGCTCAGTTTAAATTACAGATATTGTTCCTAGAAGCGACTCATATTATTAAGAGAAACCTCCTGGGGGTTCGGAACTCATCGGGGGGGGAGGCCATACTGTTCGCACCAGCTGTCATACTTGTTCTTGAATTCATTCGTGTTATTTGCATGCACAGCATTCAAAGGCACTTCATTCCAATCATGCATTACTGTATGAGAGAAAATTCTAGTCCTTATCCCCTTCTTGAGAGCATTCATTCTCAACTTCCATAGATGTCCTTTTGTCATTTCCCTGTCCTTCATAAAATGAAAAATTCCACCTACTGAAATTCTGTATAACTCTTTCAGAAGTTTGTAAGTCTCAATCATATCACCCCTCTTTCTCCTATTTACTAGTGTCTGCAGCCCACAACTTCTCAATCTATCTTCATAATCAGTATTCCACAATTCTGATATCACTCCCCCCCCCACTGTATCAGAATCACCACAGAAACCAGGAGATCCAGACTTACATGCAATAGTCCAAGTGAGGTATTATCAAGGGCTTGTAAAGAGGCAAAATGACATACTTATCTTTACATGTCAAGGTTCATTTCAGCATTGCCATTATTCTCTGAGTTGTATTTAAAATTTTTGCTATACAACCCTTGAATTCCAACTTCCTGCCTGATAAAACTCCAAAATCCCTATCTTCATCAGTTTTGTCTATCATAATCCCAACAATATAATACGACATTGAATATCTAATCAAACCAAGATGCATGACCTTACATTTATTAACATTGAAATGACAATCTAAAAAATATGCTACGAAACCCATTGAACTGTAACAGAAATAGTGTAGTTCTGCATAAATTTTGGTCCACTGTCCTATCCATCTGTCAGCAGTTACAAAAACATACTATAGAGAGCATTACTGTCACCTTCCTTGCAGGTGACTGTCCTTATTCTTTTTAATTCTAGTTTTGTTGAGTTGAGTGTGTATCTTAAAGTGTATAACTTAAAAATGCCTTTGATAATGCTAGCTTGAGCTGGCATTATCAAAGATGTAAATACATGAGGTTGTAAATGCTTAATTTTGTTATTTCATTCCTGTATCTATGTAGTTTATTCTAGAACTTTTCAGCGAGAATAATTACGGAAATTTCAGTATGGAAGACCAAAGGGACATAAATAATAGAAGAACAGTGAGTGTGATGGCACTAGAATGAGATGGGCATGGAGACTTGATGGAACAAAAGCAGTTATGATTGTTGATATAGAAGATTGTTAAACAGATGAGGCATATGCATAATGAAATGAGACATTTGGTAGATATGAATGGAAAAGTGCAAAAGCATAGTATGAAAGATAGTAGAGAAAAGAAATGATTTGAGTTGTGTTGTATGGAGATTGTTATTAGTGTGGCTGATGAGAGGGTGCACAAAAACATGAATGATAGAAGAAAAGTGAGTGATTGCAGCAATGAGATGACATGAATTGATTGAACAGAAGTATGATTGTTGATATGAAAGCTTGCTAGAATGCAAGACTTCAGGGCAGGACTTCACTTTTCTTCATGGAGAGAGAGGATGAACAGGATGATTTGCTGTTGGATATGAGAAGTAAATGTGTGCAAGAGTTAGTGGTAATTGTAGGAACAAATGATTTGTTTGGATAGAGGAGGAAGATGGATATCTGGAAATTAATGAGGAAAGTTGGTAAAAGAGGAAGGGGGGTAGTCAATATGTTGCTCAGGTTTGCAACAATCATGAATGTTATATTGGCAGAGCAGTGTAAAGAGAAAAGAGATTGCTGTTTGTTAATATGTGAATGCATTCAAGGGAAAGATGGAATTGAATAAAAATAATGGCTTACATTTAAATGACTGGTATGAGTCATATGTAGGCTCACACAACAGGGAGTGTAAAAGAGCAGGAATGGAATAGATGGGACTAAAGTGCTTGCAAATAGAGATCAGAACATGAAAGCAGGAATGCAAGATTGTCAGAGATACAGAAGAAGCAGTATTAGTAAATGTGTGTATGGGGGTTAGAATAGGAATGAGATGGTGTGGAATGCAAGGGTGAGTAGTTTAATCTGGAAACGAGTAGGCAAGAGCACATGTAGAAAAGATGGCATGGATAGGACTGGTTATAAACCCAAATATGAATTACAATGCTTATTTATCAATTCTAGTAGTATCATTAGGGAGAACAATTGTTGCATTGATCAAGTTTATTTGCCTGAAAATTGTTGGAATAAGTGAAAAATGATTGGATGAGGTCGAAAACATCATCCATTCACTGTTTATCAATGAATTCATTAAAGATGTTTTATTTCACCCAGGAGATAGTATCTTATGTAATTATGATGGAATTATTAAATTAATTCAGCCATTACCAAAATGATATATCAGTTATTGCTGATGTTCTTAAACAAAAAGTAGTTAAAGAAATCAAAAAATCCAGTAGTTAGTCTTCTAGATACTTCTACAAATATTTCAAAAGAAGACAAATGTGTCCGTTATTTGAGATACATAGATAAAAATTGAAAACTGAAGAGGTGTTTATTATTGTAATTTTCTTGCAAGCTGCAGGGTACATTGATATATTAGAGAGTGAAATAGGCAGTTATTCTTGCCTGGTCATGAAGATGCCTCACATGCAAATTTTGTCTTTTATGAAGAACTTATAGTTGGTTAGTAGGCATTTGAACAGATGGAGCCAGTAACATGCAAGTCAAAAAAATAATGGGTCAGCTGGAAAAAAATTAAAGGAATGTGCCAGATCATATATCAGCACATTGTATTGTGCATGATTTGGAACTGGCTGTTTTAATTCTGTTAAAGATGTTCCCTTTGTTGCTGAAATTGAAACAGTAGGAAAAAATTATATACTTTTTTACCAGAATGTTTGAAAGAATTGGGAAAGGAGCAGCCATTACAAACAGAAAACTTGTAGTTTAAGTATTGGCATTCAGTAAATTGGATGTGTAATAGAGCACGATACTGACTGTACTTGTTAACTGCTCTTTGGCATTTGGAGGAAATAACCAATGAAAAAGGAGACGTTGCAACATCAAAAGGCTTGTTAAAGAAAATGAAGACATACAATAGTATACAGATAGTTCATGCAGAGAACTATTCCAATGCTAAAAGAAAAATCTAATGGATGAAGGAATAATGTATTTGAAAGCTGTCAAATTTACCTGGCCAGAAGATTTTAAGTAAATATTCAGAAAATATTTTGATAAGTGAATCTAATAAAAGGGAAGTTGAAGTCATCAACAAATCCCTCTGTTTAAGAAGAGACTGTTTATTTTATTTCATCTCTATAAAGAGATTAAGGGATAAAGAGATTTGTGCAATGACTTCTAATTCTTTTAGAATACAGAAAATCACTGACTCAAGATCAAATTAAAAAAAAAAAATAAAACACACACACACACACACACACACACACACACACACACACACACACACACACACACACACACACACACACACACACACATATTTAATAAAACTAAAACATTATATACATTTAAATAAAATTACATAAATAACAATAACTGCAAAATTAACTGGATCCAATGCCTTCTAAAGTAAATCTACTCTTAGAGATTTCACATCTAAAATATTAAAATCATTCATTCTCGGACTCATTCTATTATTGGATTGTTTAATATATACTTAATCACGTCTAAACACCTTGTTTTCACAACAACAAAAATGTTTATCAGAGTCAGTTTCTTTGTTAGGCCCTTTCCGAAATTATAAAAATTTTCTTCTTTTCCATGGGATCCATTTTTTATCTCCCTTATGTAGCATACAATATAATTCCTCCTGTCTCATCATCATCACAAACCATGGGCTCACTGCCCGTTGATGTCTGATGCCTGTTTCGCTATCTTCTTTCACCTTTCTTTGTCCAATGCAGTGTCGCAGTTTTTGTACACCCATTCCACACCAGTCTTTTATATTGTCTATCCATTCTCTGTATGGTCTACCTCTTCTGTTTAAACCATCCAAAATACCAAACATAAATGTCTTTATCTTCCGGTCCTCACTCATTCTACAAATGTGTCCAAATAATTGCAGCTTCCGTTTTATAATTTTCTGCATTAGATTCTGTTTTGGTTGTATCTTCTGATAGAGCTCTTTATTGGTGATTTTCTGTACTCATCCTATTCTTAGAATCTTCCTGTAACAAGTTCTTTCAAATGCCAAAATTCTTTTTCTTGATTATTTATTACCCATGTTTCAGATCCGTACAGTACACCGCTGAAGATGCATGTTTCCAGTACTCTTAGTTTGTTTGCAGACTGATCACTTTACTTTTCCAGACGTTATCCATGGCCTTCAGATTTGTTCTTCCCTTTGCAATCTTGATCTTTATTTCCTTATTACAGTCCAAGTCATATGTCAGTTTACTTCCCAAATATGTGAATTGTTCTACATTTTCTATATCAGTTCCATCCACTTGTATCTTTGTTTCATGTTCTTCTCACCAAATACTATTGTCTTTGTTTTTTCCAAGTTCATAAGTCCAAATCTCTTCCCTTCCTCATTTAACAGTTTCGGTGTTTTTTGTAGTCCTCTTTTGTTTTCTTCAATAATAACAATGTCATCTGCAAATCTCAGATTGCTAATTCTCATTCCGTGTGCAGATATTCCTTTGGCATCTTCCTTCATTTTGTCCATTGCTCTTTCTAAATGTGCGATGAAAATGCTTGCTGATATTGGGTCTCCTTGTCTAGTACCTCTGCTTGTTTTAAACCATTTCCCCAAATCATCACCTATTCTAACTGCTGCAACTGCATTCTGATAAACATCTTTTAATATAGCTATTAGTTTTTTATCAATTCCATAGGATTCCAGAACTGCTAATGTCACTTTCTGGTCAATACTGTCAAATGCTTTCTGAAAATCAACAAAGCAAGTATATATGTTTTTGTTGTTTCTCCTAGCTTTCTCTGCTATTAACCTCATTGTCAAAATCTGTTGAATTGTAGTTCTATCCTTCCTAAATCCTGCTTGCTCATCTGCAATGTATGCTTCCAATTGTGTTCTCAATCTTTCTGTCAATATGATCATCATCACTTTACCAAGGTGACTTATCAAGGCAATTGTTCTATAATTTTTACATTCTAGCTTATTTCCTTTCTTGTATAATGTTACTCCTGTCTCACTGAAGTATAAATATTCTTACCTATTATAGTTCCATTTGTCACACAGCTTTCTAATTTTTTTACCAGAAAAAAATTCAAATTTCACCAGTTGCTTTTTCCATAGTAATCCAGTGGCCTTAAGACAGAAGATGAAACTTTCCATTCAGTGTTTTCAATATTCACTCAAATATTCAAATAGAACATAGATTTCAATATTTTCTTTTATTTACTAAATACTTGACAGTCTCAATTCCTCCAGTTTAAAGACTCACAGTTCTACAATTCCTTTTTGGAATCTTCTATTAATATTCTCCCGACTGTCACATAAAACTTAATAACTTCTTAAGAACATAATTTCTCTGATCTGCGTTTTAAACTTCCAATAGCTCTCCCTTGTTTTCCTCATTCTCCAATACCGAATGCACCCTCTGTCAGGTGTCAGTCATGCATCAGTCTCCTCTGTGAGCATGTGCACTCCATGTAAATGGCAAGCGAGAAGTTATGTATAATGGTGGACATGTTGTCTCCGTTAGCGTAACGAGAATGTCTTTACAAAACACAACAAATATCTCAACACTTACCAATTTTAAATTATAGTAAAAAAATTGAAAGTAACACAGCTATGAAAATCTAGTAAGTACGTCAATTTTCAAATGCTTTATATTTCATTTTGACAATAATAATAATATCAATAATGGCATATCGCAAGTGCTGATATACACATTATGAAACCAAAACTAGTAATATATTAACATAGAGAAATAATTGTAAAAAGATTCATAATTGAAATTATGAATATTTTTACACCTCCACCTTGTGAATGATTGATTGATTAATATGAATGACCCTTCACTGCTGGACTTATTTAAATCTTTATTTAATTTTAAATCTACATTGAAAGGAAAGGATATGTCTATATCCTTTCCTTACAATGTTTATGGCTAATTTCTCTCTTATATTATTCTTATAGTAAGTATTATTCTCTCTTATATTATTCTTATATTATTAATTTCTCTCTTATATTATTCTTATATTATTAATTTCTCTCTTATATTATTCTTATAGTAAGAATTAAATAATGTATATTTTGTCATTATAACATTTAGTTTTTTATTTTTTTATTTTAAATATCACTTCTAACAATATATAACGCAGACTGATACTTAGGCAAGTAAATTTTTTTTATGGCTAGCAGATTAAAGTTGTATTTCTGGAGTGCTGATTGAGGTATTTAATGTTCATCAAGCTATTTCATCCTCATAAGCAGGACTTGATAAATACACTTGCCTGTTGTGAGCAGATTTTGCTTACTGGCAAGTAGCTGCAGAATGAACAAAATAGAACCACAGTACATCACTATTAATCATTTAGTGCAACTGCTATTGACTTATTGGAACGTGTTTATTAAAATACTGGATGATCTTGGATGAGTATATTTTTCGCATGGTAAATAGGGTTTTGCATAGTTCATCGACCCATGCTGATAAGCATGAAGCTTGAGTATTTTAGGTTATGTCAGAGAAGAAACTTAGTGAGTGAGTAGGTGGTGTGTGACAAATTAGTAAACATAATGCTTATAAGACAGCAGCAGCAAAGAATATGGAAAAGTGGTCCTTGTTGAAGATTTAAACAGTAGAGTAGGAAATAAATCTCACCATGCATATGGAAATGTTTTGGGAAATTTTAAAGAAAAGGGCAAGACTAATAGTGATGGCATGCACTTGTTGGATTTCTGCTCAGATTATGGACTCATCATTATTAACACCATATTTTAACGTAAACATGTGCACAAGTATTCATTTGGAGAGAAGAAGCGAAATAAGAAAAGCCTGATTGACTGTATTGTTGTTTTTGATAGTGATATCTTCATGCTAATTCAGTATACAGAGGTTTGAAATTGGAAGTCATCATCACTAAGTTTTAAATAGGATAAATATGAATATCACATTAAAAAGAATGATGTACACAAAAGTTTTAAAAAGAACTGAAGTTGAGCAGCTTTTTCAGGTAAACTGTGGGCTAAGTTCTACAAACATTATTGAAGAAAAAATGAAATAGTTGAAAAACAAGAAGCAAAAGTGGATTGTCAGTGGTAAACTATGAAGTAAATATTGATTCAGCAAGGGTGACATGTAGTGAAGTTGTTTGCACAGGTAGAAAATTAAGTAATGGCATATGAACACAAGAAGTTAAAGAATCGGTACTGGAAAAGAAGAAAGCATACTGAAAGTTCCTAGCAAATAAGTTGGCAGATGCCCAAAAGGAGTAAACAGAAAAATATAAGAGAGAGAAAGAGATAAGTATGGTGGGGTGCCAATTGAATACTTTTTTTTTGTGGAATAAGAGAGAAATTAGCCAAAACACTAAACTAGCATTATACAAGATGGTGTTCAAACCAGTTTTAAGTTATGGATCTGAGAGTTGGGTTAAAAATAAAGCACGTGTTCAAAGATTAGAAACCGCAGATATGAGTGTTCTGAGAAAAATTATGGGAATGATCAGGTGGCATCATAGGCCATAATCATATTAAAAATGAAGATATTAGGAAGAACTTGACATTTTTAGCACTCGAGAATAGGTGCACAGGGTTAATCTAAGGTTGTATGGTTACTTCAACAGAATGTTAAAGGAAAGGTCAGTAAAAGAGATGTTTGATGCGAAGTAGGAAAAAGATCCGTTAGTAGAAGACAAAGATCCATGTAGATTGGTTTAGTTAGACTTGCCTTAGAGGACTGAAATGTTAGATATAACAATATTGTGGAACTGTGGAAATGTTAGATATAACAATATTGCAGGCCTCTGTGGAACCATTATTGTATAGTTTGTATGCTAATGATACTGGACATATTTCATTAGAAATTTGTAGTTGATGCAAAGTTGGAGAGAATAGATGTAGGTTTAACATAAAAATCTGAATACACTGTTGGTGGTGGACATGTGAGTGGACTTGGGTTTATGTGAATTGGCAAATAAGGATATGAAGCAAAGTATTCAGTTAGAGGAGAAATTTTGAAGGAGGCAGAGAGTAGTAGTAGTCGATGGCTGTAGACCTGAAGTTAGTCAGCATGTAGGACTACATGGTTTTATTTTACTTTGATCAGCCACATGTGGACTATTGTGCACAGAATCTAGTTGCCTGGTTTTCAAGGGGATATCTTGGAGAGAGTGAAAAAAATTATCTTAGTTTATTGTTAGATCTCTGGATATGAAGAAAGATTTTAAGGAATGCAATTTGCAAAACCTAGTGAATAAGAGGAAGGGGTTATGATTGAAGCATAAATTGGTGAGGGAGTTGTTACCAGATTAATGTGGTGGTGATTTTTTTTAATGGAGGGAAATAGGATAAACCAAGAGGCCATTCCTGGAAGTTGTATAAAGATGGAAGTGAGTAGCAGGTTCTTTGCATGAAGAGTGGTTTGTAAGTGAAAATGCATTGCTGAGAGTGTAACTTCAGAAATAGTAAATGAGTCTAAGGCAGTTTATCTTGGTGACAGTGTGGACCTTCTGCTTCAGTTCTTATTGCCACTCTTGACTGACTTAGAATTTCTGTATGCATCAATTCCATACAAATTCATTGTTTTATCATGCCCACCTTTGCTAGAATCTTGGCAATAATTTACATTCTTTGAAATTTTTTACATAGAAAGAAAAACAAGAGGAGCAATAGCTAAACATTTCTACAAAAGGACTACAGCTGTATAATTGACCATTCATTAAGGAGGAAATAAAGGGCACTTTCACTCTCATGACAGTGCAGTAAGGGTCTAATGATAAAACATCTTTCACCATCTTCTATGGATTTCCTTCTCTTTTACTGTACAACAGTAATACTTTGTGACCTTTTTTTTTTCCTTGACTACTTGTATTTGAAACTATAACTCATTTTTTAGGAATGTTAGTCAAGTGAGTAATATTTATTATCCGACTAGTTTCACCGATTTTTGCTGTCGGCATCTTCAGGGATACAATTGGTAAGCGATATGAAGGTAACAGACTAGGTTTTAACTGACAGTTCTGATTCATACAAAATTAGTACTGTGCGTGAGACAATATGCATGTCACAGGTACATGATTTATTGGTTGAGAGACATAATGTAATTGGCATGTAAGTTCATTTCTTTAGTGTTTAGTGATCTAATTAAAGTTTTCCAAATGTCAGGTAGGATTAGACCTTGATTCTTATTTAGGTTTCCTGTTGAATGGGCAACTATAGCAGCTTCCTTGAAGGTTCTGGAATGGTAGTTCTCTTCTACATAGGGCATATGACTCTGATCCCACTCAATAAGATGGTTGGTAGTGGCAAAGTGGGAAAAAAGGTCTGAAATATCTTGTCTCTTGTTTCTAACATAGCCTATGTGCTCCTTCTGTCTCGTTTTGAAGCTTCTAGAGGTCTGACTAATGTAACTAACACCACAGGAACAAGGTATATTGTATACTCCAGAGTACTTGTAGAACGGAAAGACTTGTAGAACTAGAAAAACTCATCACATCATATATCCCAGAAACTTAGCATTATCCATATGCTTAAGAAAAGAGCTATACAGTATACCACAAACCAAGATGACTTACAAGAAGAATTAACTACAATATCCAAAGAGCTATCCTTAAATGGTTATCCTAAAAGACTCATCAACAAGATTCTCTTTTCAGATATACCACAAAGACAACGTGATGACACCCAATACATCAGCACTGTAACTATTCCATTTGTTAGTACCATTTCCAAAAAATTAGCTATCCTTCTAAAACCACACAATATTAGAGTGACATTCAAGCCAGTCAACACTATTCGGAAATTTTTGAGATCACAGAAAGACCCTCATCCGTTCTACAAGTACTCTGGAGTATACAATATCTCTACACTACAGTTCCCTGTAATGACGGAGAGCGATGTTTGTAATAGAATAGAAATTGGAACTCATCAATTTTGTTATTCAGTCTTGAACTCTAAAATATAGGACAAAAAGCTGTCCCAAAGAGTTTTAACAGGATGCATTAGCCAAAAATGGGATGATCCTGTATTTTATGGGACGTCTGGGATTCCTACATTGTACTGATTTTGTCAATGCACTATCTCCAAAAATTCAAATCTGCATATGATTGAGTAATGAGAAGTTAAGTATCTATTTTAAATTAAGTTTAAGCCATGACTGATTTAAAATAAAAATTAAAGTTAACAGGAAAATAAGAACAGTGTCTGCTTTGACTTCAGCTTAGAATCTTATAGCCTCGTACTCAGTGCATGGTCTAACTGGTGCAGTCTAAAAACAAATAAATTTATTAGACTATATAGAGTATGAGGAAAAATAAGATATAGTAGAAT
This sequence comes from Typopeltis vanoorti, assembly GCF_054136105.1. Lineage (NCBI taxonomy): Eukaryota > Metazoa > Arthropoda > Arachnida > Uropygi > Thelyphonidae > Typopeltis > Typopeltis vanoorti. The sequence continues at coordinate 51,346,550 of NC_143555.1, read as the reverse complement.
GTTACACACAATCCTTATGCCTATGTCAGTGTCTTCTATGTCACTGCCATAATTCACTATGCTCCTCATAGTTTTAGCAAAAACATCCTGAAATTTCAGGTACCTATTCACTGTCTAAGATACCCCCAATACATACAATCTTATACAGTAGTCCTCCCCCCCCCCCCTATCTGCATGTTCTCTTACGGTGGTTTTAGTTAACCACGGTCAACTCCGGTCCGAAAATATTAAATGGAAAACTCCAGAAATAAACAATTCATAAGTATTCCCTCTGAGGGTATATGTCAGGAATTTGATGATGAATTTTTAAATTGCATGCCGTTCTGAGTAGTTCTCAGTTATCAGATCGACTGTTGCGGCAGTGCAGTGCTTGTGTGTTCAAGTAACCCTTATTTTACTTAATAATGGCCCCAAAGCTGAAGAGTAGTGATGCTGGCAATTTGGATATGCCAAAGAGAAGCTGTAAAGAGCTAACTTTAATTGAAAATGTGAAAATTCTCGACTTCATAAGGAAAGAAAAATAAAACATGTATTCTGATGTTGCTAAGATTTCATTCACATAACTTTTAATACATCTGAAATAGCATCAATAATTCTCCCACTTAGTACTGTGCTCCTTGGAACTTCCCCCTTCATCCCTGCAACTGCTGTACTGTGGAACAGTCTTCCCCTGTTGTATTCCCCAAGGAATACAATATGCAGGCATTTAAATCAAATGTTAACAAGTACCTCCTTTCCCAAACCAATACCCATACACGTGCTATAGGTTGATCAACCAACCTCTTGTGTATGGGCTCAACATTTAAAAAAAAAAAAAAAAAAAGCATGTCTACCTATTCTGAAACAGGCAAAACCAACTGACAATCATTACAAACAAACCTGGAAACAGATGTGGACAAATCGAACCAAGAAGTATATGATAATCCTAGACGAACTCCTACATCACAACCATTGCATCCTCAGCTTCTAAAAACTAGGATTTCTTTTTTGCTCATGATGTTTTTTCACCCATGAACAGCTGTTAACTTTATACAAATCACAAATCTGCCCAACTATTGAATACTGCTTGCTCTCACATATGGGTTGGGGGCCCCTAAAAGCTTCCTCAAAATGCCTGACTCACTAAAGAGGAAAACAGTTAGACTTATTAATGACCCATCTCTTAACAACTCACTCAACCCACTATCACACAGATGATTGGTGTCTGCAATACATGTATTCTACTAAGCTCATTGGAATACATCTGCTGCTTAACATCCCTTCACATATTGACTTGAAACCCATAGAACATTTCTTTTCCTCTTCCTTCATCCCTGCAACCGCTGTATTGTGGAACAGTCTTTCCCCCCTGTTGTATTTCCCAAGGAATACAATATACAGTCTTTTAAATCAAATGTAAATAAGTTCCTCCTTTTCCAACCCACTGCCTATATATGGTACTAATGTACTATAGGTTGATCATCCAACCTCTCGTGTCTGGGCTCAACATAATAATAAAGAAAAACCTTGCATCATCTGTAAGCATCTATCACTATTCAGGCTCTTCCCAATATCATTTACATCCAAATTAAACAACAGCCCCAAAAACAGTCCCATGGGACACACTGCTAGTGACCTTTCTCTTCTGGGATATTGCTCCCATATACACAACATGAAGATACCTATCAGACGACAAATCCCCAATCCAGTGCACTAAACTACTATTCAACACTATCTCTTCCAAATTAATTATCAGCTTGTCATATGGCAAGCTAACTACTACTGTGTGTATGTATACTGCTACTACTGTATCTACATCCCCCTCTTATCCATTGAATTTGTCACCTTATAATAATTAAGCAGATTGCTAAAACACAATCTTCCTTTAGCATTGCAGTCCATCAAAGAGAATTCTACTGCTGTCAACCCAGTTTTGAATCTTGTTCCTCACTAGATTTGCACACCTTGCCCACAACTCTAGACAAGCAGATTGGCCTATAATTTGAAGCCTTTGTCTTATTTATGAAGTGGAACAATTTTGCAACCTGGAACCTGGTTGCAAAATTCATTTGGAACCTGGCTAATCCAAGACTTATCTTAAAAAGGTAAGTTTAGCTGTTGTTACTCCCTGGAACATCCCCTTAACACTTGGTAATATACCAGCAAGTCCTATGGCCTCATTGACATCAGGTTTATTCATTTCCTCATATAACTCCTACTCAAGCACCATCACTGGCTCTGCCTTTCTTCCCACTGCTCTCAAGTTCTGCATGATGTTACATTCATGAAAATGAAATACCTTTATGATTGCTCATTTAATATCTCAATTATGTTTTCACTAACCAGTATCATCCTTCCATAATCAATTTTTCCTCAACTTACTATATATTAAAAGAACACTCTGGAATTTTTTATTGCCTCATTAGCTAACTGCTACTAATATTGCACTTTTATTACCCTTTCAAGTGAGTTGTCTTGCTTGCTCTTGTTGGAGATTTGTTCTTGTGCTGTATCCATAATGCTTTCTTCTTCCAAATTGCATGCCTCACATCTTCATTCATTCATCCATTTCACACCTATCTTATTTGAATTCCTGACCTTGGGAATGCATTCAGACATAAGATCTTGCAGATGGTTCCTGAGCAGCTGTTAAGAAGCATTGATTTTCTTTTCATCCAGTTCCTCATTCCATGATATAGCTGCAAGCCATCTCCCAAGTTTGTCATAATCACCAGCTGTGTAGATCCACATATATCCCTTCCTCACAAAACCATCATGACTGGCCAACATCCAAGTAATTATTTCATGTTCACATTCACCATCCGGTAGATTTGATACCTCATTTACAATAGCATCCTCTGAGGTAATCAAGTTGTGTACTCTCTGTTACATACTGCCTAAGCTAGTTACTCCTTAAAAAAAAAAAAGTCAAATTCATTCTCTTTGTCTCTATATTTTTCTCTCTCTTCATTTCAATCTCTATTATTATTAAGATTATTATAATTAAAATTAAACCGTAACAATCACCGTAACATTATAATAAAAATTAAACCGTAACAATCACCCTTATCCTATTAGCCAGAGCAATTTGCCTATACATTTCAGTTAGCCACTAGAGGGCTACATGGTGTGTAGTGTTTGTAGAGAGCTCCTGAACAAATAAGTATTATTTTAAGTAATAATTGGTAAATTTGCTTGAATCTTATGTAGTATTATTTACTTTTCATATCTTAGCGTGTCTGGCAATTTTTATGTGTTTTCTGAGTTGTTTCAATTAGTAATTTGATAGATACGATTATTTGTACACATGGCACCAATAAGGAGGAATACAATGGCATCCAGGTCACCATCTTTGTCTAAAAATCTTAATTTAAAGGATTTTATTCATTGTACCGTTTGTTAAATGTATGCTTTGAGGAGAGTGGTTGGAGTCTGGTTAGACAACGATAGTAGAGTGGATGTGTGCAGAAAGTGTAAGGAATGTGAGGATTTACAGAGTGTTTCAGGTCGTGAGAGTGATATCATTGTTGAAAGTGAGAATGTAGAAAATAGTGATATGCGAGGTATGAATAGTGATATTTGCGAGGTAGTACCAGATAGCTGTGAGAGTGGTGTTGAAAGTGAGAATGAGGGTAAACATACATAACGAATGAATTAACAGATAATAAAAATGATGAGACAGATGCAGTGAGTGAGATCGAATGGTTACGCGGAATGATACACAGGGCAAATCGGCAGCTGGAGCATTGGCAGAAATGTTTACCGAGCGTACCAAATAATAAACGGAAAAGTATGACATGAAAAATAAGAGTATGATAGTGAGTGTAAACAAAACGCAAGAGCGAGTGTTGTACAGAGATTCGTTAGTAACAGGTGTGATAGATGAGAGTTTAACAAAATCGTACCAACCTGGTGCGAACATTAAGGATGTAAGCAAGTCAATTAGAATGCAAAAGCAAAGAGTGGAAGAATTGATAGTGGTGGCAGGAACAAATGATTTGAAAGGAGACAAAAGCTATGAGTGAGGATGTGAAGATATTGCTTGAGGTAGCAAAAGAGAAGAGTGAGAGAGTAAGGATGGTGAGTCTGTTGCCGCAGTATGACAGTGAAGAGTATAGAAGGAGGGCCAAAATTGCTAATGACTTTATGCGTGGATTATGCAGGAGGAGTGGTGTGGAATTTGTGGATGTGTGGAGTGAGTTCGATGGGCGAAAGGATTTATATAAGATGGATGGTTTACATTTGAATGGATTTGGTGTACGGAGACTTGAAAAGGTGTTGTTGAATGAAGTGGATGTGCAGAATCAGGGGAAACTAGTTATTAAGGGAGGGGGAGTAGATATGCAGACTTTAGGGAGACAGTTGAGTGTATGAATGTGTGTAATATGCCCAAGCGAGTATGAAGGACAACAAATCACAATGGGATAGTTAGTATAAGGCATCAAAATAGGGATGGGACAAATGGGCTTCTGAAATTCATGTATACTAATGCCAGAAGTATTAGGAACAAGAAGGAAGAATTTTTGGCCTTGGTTGGCACTTCCAGATCACAGGTTATTGATATTAGTGAAACATGGCTGACAGAAGATGATATAGCTAGTGGGATTGAATGTGAGGGGGTATGGTGTGTTCAGGAGTGACAGGGAGAAATGGGGGAAGGAGTGTTATTGTTGATAGCTGATGAGCTACAGCCAAGGAGAATAGAAGTGGAACCGCAGGATAAAGAAAAGAGCACATTTGAGGCTATTTGGTGTTAGATTGAAGCTAGCAGAACAAAATATACAGTTGGGTGTTGCTATAGACCAGATGGTGGAGATAGTATGCATAAGCAAATAGAAGAAATGAGTGGAAGGAGGGTAATTATTATGGGAGATTTCAACTATGGTAACATTGATTGGAAGGAGGAGAGGACACATGGGAGGAAGGAATTGGATTTTATGCGGTTATTAAGGGATAACTATCTGCGACAGCATGTAATGGAAAATACTAGGGGGTCAGAGAGTGCTTGGCCTAGTAATTGCATTTGAGAATTTGGCTTTCACGAATATGACCACGTTGCCGAATATGACCCTATGATCACTCTCACCAATAACCAATTGGTGAGAGTGATCATAGGGTCTTGACTTGGGAGGTGGCTAAAGGTGATGAATTTACAATTAAGACAGGGTACATGTGGAATTATCGGTTTGATAAGTATGACAAGCTTAGGAGTTTCATTGGTTCAGTGTCATGTCATGTAAAACTGCAAGGGCTGGATGTTGCTAGTTCATGGGAGGCGGTTAAGAAGTGTTTGCATGTGGCAGAGTCTGAATAATAAATCCAGTAGGGGTTAAATGGAAGAATAACACTATTAAGCTTGAGCTGCAAAAAAAGAAACAACTATGGAGGGAATTTAAGGAGAAAGGTGACCAGCAGGTACATGAACGGTATACAGCGCAGGCCAGAAGGGTAACGAGTGTGGTAAGAAAAGCAAAAGCAGATTATGAAAGAACATTAGTCATGCAGGCTAAAGAGAATCCCAAACAGTTTTTTCGATATATGTGGCAAGTAAAAGAAAAAACGTATATGGCAGAATGATTTTAAAGAATGCCGATGGTAGGGAGGTAACCGAATCAGTTGATATAGTTGAATTACTGAGCGAGCACTTTGCAAGAGTATATCATCCAGGTGATGACATTGCAGGAATGAATGAACCAATAGATTATACAGGAATTGTGGTGAATGAAGTGGAGGTGAATAGTCTATTACAAAACCTCAATGTCAGTACATCTGTGGGATTGGATGGTATACCAGCTCATGTCGTATGTGAAGTGGCTAAAGAATTGTCATATGCTCTTGACCATTTTGTTTAATTTGAGTCTCGAGTCTGGGATAGTCCTGAGGGGGTGGAAATGGTTCCACGGCATAAAGGAGGTTCCAGGACTGCTGTTGTAAATTACCGACTGATCAGCATATCAGGAATCGTTTTCAAGGTTTTGGAGAAATTAGTCAAGAGAAAAATACAGGATTGGATAGATGAAAATGGGATACTGTATGGGGGACGGCATGGTTTTTTTGAAGGGTAGATCATGCCTCAGTAACTTGCTCACGTTTTATAACACAGTGAGGGTTGAACTGGATAAGGGTAATATGTTTACACTGATTCTACTGGACCTTGCTAAGGCCTTTGACAGGATACCACATGGAATTCTAATCAGTAAACTGCAGCATATGGGGATGGATATAGGGTTGGTGAGATGGATAGAAGGATAGTTGATGGAGAGATATCAGAGAGTGGTTTATTCAGGAGTAGAGGTCAAAAGATGGCCTGTGACTAGTAGTGGTGTGCTGCAGGGTTCTGTTCTTGGACCACTACTTTTCAATTTGTTCATTAATGATATAGGAAAGGATCTGAGAGGAAGTATTCATTTGTTTGCTGATGATGCAAAGTTGGGTAGAGCAATTGTGAGTGCACAGGATGTCAAAATTTTGCAAGATGATTTAGATAGTTTGGAGGACTGGGCTAAGGAGAATGGATGTCAATTTAATGTGGCAAAGTGTAAGGTTATGCATTTTGGGGTGAAAAGATTAGCAGCAGTATATCACATTGGTGGAACCATACTCCAGGAGATTGATGAGGCCAGGGATTTGGGAGTGTTGGTGGATAGGGAGTCGAAGTTTAGGGGACACACATTGCAAAAGTGGCTAAATCAGCTCAGCAAATCACTTGGTTGCTGAAAAATACTTTAACAAGCAGAGACAAACAGGTTATTGTTCCTCTGTATTGAGCCTTGATAGGACCCCATCTAGACTACTGTGTCCAGATATGGGCGCCAGGGTTTCTTCTTGATGGGAAGGAGGTAGAGAGGATCCAGAGACGAGTGACCAAGAGGATAGCAGGTCTATGGAATGAACCTTATGAGAACAGGTTGAAGATTTGTGGGTTGCAGAAATTGGTTGATTGGCGGAAAGGGGTGATATGATTGAGACATTCAAATTACTGAAGGGTTTCTATAAGATTAATTCAGAAGATATTTTTGAGAATAGGACTGGTGGTGGGAGGACTAGGGGCCATATATGGAAGCTGGGCAAAAGTGTAGTTAGCAAGGGTGTTAGAGCTAGGTTTTTTACTTGGAGAGTGGTGAATGAGTGGAATAAGCTGCCGGAGTCTGTTGTGGGTGCCATGACTGTGAATGAGTTCAAGGCGAGGTATGATAGATACTGTGTGAATGTCGAATAGTTGTTCTTGACATGATGTTAGGGTCTCTCTCTCGATGAGTCTGTCGACTCCTTGGAGTTGCCTGTAATAATAATAATAATTTCCTTCACACTGCTGTTCACATTATCAGTCTACATTACCACCCTACAAATATTTCATCCTCTCCACATCATACCATCCTGCTTCAAAACCACTGCTAGTATTTCATTCTTGTATTTATAGCATGGACATCACTTCTCTGCTGCCATCAACAGTACTCCCTCCTCTGGTTTTGTTCTACCTGTCATCACAAAAAAAAAATCATATCCCTGAATCTTTATTCCTCTCAGAATGTCATCCTCATCCAACAATGTCTGACAATTTTTGGGTGAATAAACTATCAATGCATCAACTTCATTTTCCTTATTTCAAATTCTTCTGGTATTTGTAAACATACTTACTAGCTCATTTCTGGTTCTATAACAAGTCCCACCGACCCCATTTCCTGGATGTGATTCTTCCATTTCCCCCCTTCTCCTGGTCAGTCTTCTTTATCATTGCTTATCTAATTATACCTCTCCCTGGAACCTAAGTGTTGTCTCCACATCTCTAGCCATCTCCATCCTTTCTTGTGCACTCAGTGTCTTCTTGTACATCCTGACCCCCCCCCCCCCCAACACCTTTCTCAGTCTTCTTGTCCACGAAAGCCAGCCTTCTGCACGTTCTCCTAACCTAGTTTCCTGACTCCATTACTGTTCTTGTTGGAGATTTGAACATCACCTCTTGCTTCCTCAGGTCTTCCATTCACTTCAGTCATTATTGTCTTGCAGCAATAGTTTCTCCAGCTGATTCACACCAAATCTGTTTAAATGTAGCCCATCTCTTATGCTGCTCTCTCAGATTCATTCCACACATTCATGAAGTTAACTCTTTTTTTCTTGCACAATTCTGCTAGCATACTGTTCATAATATTCACTTTCCATCTTACTCATGACTGTCATAGCTGGTCAACACACTACTTTTCTTACCACATTTATCTTTTACTCTGCTTAACAACTTCCTGATATCCATCCTTACATCCTCCTCAATATCAACCAACTCTTTTGCTTGCTTACTCCTTGTATCCAATGCTTCAATAACTCTGCTCAATTTACCCCTCAAAAGCAAACTTATGCACCATTTAATTAACCACTCCTCTAATAACTGAATCCTCATTTGTAGTTAGTCTCGATCATTTGTTGTTGTTGCCATCTTTTATTCCCATCTTCCTCACTCTTCCACACATACATATTTATTCTCCTTATTTCAGTCTGCAATTGCTTCATCTTCACCAACTCTGTTTTCATGTAGTGAATTACTTTCTTACTGCTATTCACTGTCTCTGCCTGATCACACTTTCTTTCTCCTTGCCTTTCACACTTGCTGCTACATTGGTTGGCCTAACTTTTGTGAATGCTAATTACCTTCAACTTCTTTTGTATTCTGTTGCATTTCTTTTGTTATCTTTACTCCTTGAACTCCATTTTCTAGAACACCCTAAATTTTATACCGTTCGGTGTTTACTTCTTTCACCTTCATTTTCCTACTTCTGACAAGTGTAGAATTGTCACCACTCTCACTTTCACACTACAACCCATTTTCTCTTGCAAAAAAGTAACATGTATACACTGTATCTGACAAAATTGCTCATGCCAAACAGCATCTCTTTGCCATTGTTCCTGTTCTCATTGGCACTGTCAACATACACATCATAAATCTATCAAAAACAGAATTCATTTGCAGTCATACACAAGGATACTACTACCACCAATAATTATCAATAATATTGTGAATTATATATTAAATCTATCTGTATGCCCATGTTCATGTAGCCATTGAACTACGTGTGCCACCTTTGGAGATTGGTATCTGCATTTTTCATTTCATTGCTATTGAGTACAAAGTGATTGTCTTGAATAGTGCTAGTCATTCATAGCATATGACACACAGTAATTATTGTTAGTGATTGAATTTACAGGTACTTACTTTCTGAGAGCAGTGATTGACTGGTATGCAAGGTTTTTAGTAATTTTTCAACAGTTTAAATCAGTTAGTCATCTGTATTATTTTCATGCAAACTAATCAGTCCCCAAAACTCAGGCTTTCCTTATAAGAATCAATAACTGATATTTATTTTTACCTAAGTCTTCAACTACCTACTTCTTTTTCTCCATCAGCAATTGCTGAAAACATTGGTACTGTTGCACTGGATCAACAAAAAAAAAAAAAAAAAAAAGTTTTAAAAACCTCCTTTAAAGGAAAGAGGATTAACAGAGCTTTTTTAATGAACGTTGAATAAATATAACTTTCTTTTTTTGGTAGAAATCTTTATATGTTTGAAAGGATGTCATTAGTGTTGTTTACAGCCCTTCACAGCTCACAACTTGTAAAGTGCCTCTGGCTTTGTGGTCTTAATATTTATTAGGATAAAAATTGATTTGTCTTATGCCTGTGGAATATATTTTAGCTATAAATTGTGTTTTCTGGCCAGTTTTCTTGATTCACAGGATGAAAAATTAGTTTCTTTTTTGAGGAAAAAAACTTACCACTTTTGTATGAGCTCTGCTTAACTCATCTGTCCTTGATGCCCCTATAACGGCTCTTCACATCCTAGATGAGAGGATTCAAACCTAGTTCTTTCCAGCCAAAGGGCATCTTCATTAACTGAGACATTTGATGAATAATGAATACCTGTACATGACAATTGTGTCATATTTTAAACCTTGAACTGTGGGTAATAATCCTTGTCAGCATCTCTAATGCAGCAGCAGCAGATGAAGAACTCAAAAAAATATAAACCTGGCAGCAGACAAAAAAAAAAAAAAAAAAAAAAAAATTGATATCCTCCAACTTTGTAGTGCTATGGGATGACAGCAATCACAACAAGATCATGGCATTATACATTTATCATCAGTAGCCCAAACTGATGAAGCTATCAGTACATTAAGTTAAGGACAACATTACTTTGCTGTTACACCTAGGCAAAGTAACGTCCATTAATTTCCAAGAATGAAAATAATGGTTTCCTTGAATGTGAAATATACAACTTGCCTCTAGTTATAGCCAGTAGCATTCATTTTGATGTAGCCAATATCTTAATCCAATCCAGACTTCCCAGAACAATATGCCAAAAAAAAAAAAAAAAAAAATTAGTGCTTTAAAAGAGCTATACAGCAATAACAATATTGTAATAACTAAAGGTAATGTGATTATGAACTTGAAAAAAAAAATGCACGTACTTTTACAAGATCATTCTACATACTAAATCATAGAATCCTGATCCTAATAACTCAGTAAAGAATGAAATTCATAAATTAATGAAGAAAGTCGTTTCCTGGCCAAATGAAACTCTTAAACTCAAGCCTTTTCATGTAAAAAACATCCAGAATATATGGAGCACTGAAAATTTTCAAACAACGCCCAATGCCCAATTGTGGATAGTACACTATAAACAGTTCTACATAAAAATTTGCTATACATTCGGCTGAGTTATTGGCCCCCTTTGCAGGTAATTCTTCCTCTGTTGTTAAAAATTCTGTTCACCTTAAAAAGTATATTAAAAGATAATACTTCAAAAAGTTCAGACATGATGAATTTCTATATTACTTCACTTTTTACAAATATATCATTAATTGAAACCCTGTTTTTGCTAAAGTCACCCCCTCCCAGATATATTTGAATTATTTAAATTTACATTGCAAGCTAGTTATTTTATATGGAAAGGGAAGATATAATAAGCTATTAAATGGGACAGCTATAGGTCCCCCCTTTTAGCTAATTTCTACATAGAATATTTTGCAAACCAAGCAACGAATACAGTCATTCTCAGATCAGTGGTTTGGCTGCATTATCTTCGTGATGTTTGCTATTTGGCCACAGTGGTCCAAGCATAGATACATTTTTAGTACATTTAAATAGCCAGAACCCTAAAATCCATTTCATAATGGAACAGGAAGCCAATGACTGTTTGGCCTTCTTAGATAACACTAGTCACACACCTTCCTGATAGTTTATCTTTTTCTGTTTATAGAAAACCCACACTCCAGCAATCACACCATCATCCTGCCCAACAATATGTTATCCTAAAGATGCTAACTCATGGAGCCAGAGCTATCTGTTCCAATGACAATGCTTTTCACCACTGAACTCTCTTGTCACATTTTATTAGCCAATGACTATAATCCTCAAAGAATAGACAAAATATTAAATGCTCCCTGGAAATTCCCTTCTATGTCTCTAAGGGCAAACTCTCCTTTTTCACATGCAAGAGTGTATGAAGTGTCCTGTACTTGCAACCTGGCTAATATGCAAGACAACAGCAAAACTGTTACCATCCCATACGTTCAGGGCACATCTGAAAAGATATCTACAGTGCTTAATAAATATCAGGTCCACACTACATTTAAACCATATATCAAATTGACAACTCTCCATTCACCTAAGGACAAACGCCTTTTTTCACATGCAGGAGTGTATAAAGTTTCCTGTACTTGTGACCTGGCTTACTATGGACAGACAGAACTGTTAACATCTGCCTTGGACATCATAAAGTACATTATGGCAAGTCTGAATTAGCAGATCATGCCCTGGATACTCTTTCACACAGGATAAAATTGAAGAAGTCATAAGTCAGAGAGATTGTTTTTGGAATCAGCAGCAGCTTTAAGACATTCTCCTAACCTCAACAAGTATTTATGTATCAGTTTACCAGAAATCTGGGAAACAGTCATTTTAAGATCAAATTAATGCTTTTTTTTTCTCTCTCTCTCTTTATCCAACAGTAGATGGTGCCAATTAGGACTTTAGTTCCTTGTGTTGTCTGTTACAATTTTTTTTTTTTTAAACTGATCCCACTATTAACCAAATTACTGCTGTTCGTGTACTTTGACAAATGGGTTTTGGGCTCTGAAGATGATTGATATAATATCAGTGAAATATCAGCAAATACTGTTAAAATAAATATGAATTATTTTCTTATTATTCTGTGTTGTGAAAGTATAAGTTATTCAGTATAAGTCAAATAAATTGACTTATAATGAATACCTGTATTGGAACTGCAGGTTTAATAGTATAGCTGCTTACTTTTACAGGAAATTCTAGTTTTGGTGGAGTTATCAGGAGTCATTGACTCTGATTTCCTCTTACAAGAAGACAAGACATTTGAAATTCTGGTATGTGAATACTTTCATCTTTATTACAATTAATATATAAAAATGTTTTAATTAAGTTGTAATATATTGATATAAATATTATAATTTTTATAAAGTGATAAAAGTAATATTCCCATTTTAGATAATTAGTAAATGCATCGTAATTTATATTGTTCTAAATATATGTTGGAAATTGAAATGAAAAAGATTATTTGTTTAGGTATTTGTTATATATATATATTAAGCATGCATATCAGGAATATGTGTTTTCCATTTGATGGAAGAGTACTACAATGCAGAGGCAAACTGATACCTCAACCTCTCTTTCTGTGGCAAAATAAAACATGTAAAGCCTACCTATAATAGGCACATCATCAACCTGTTCAACAAAATTAAAACAAGAAATAATATCATTTCAAGGCTTGCTGGAACAACCCGGGATTGTGGGGCAGAAATGCTAAGGTTGTCTCTGCTAGCCTTCACATTCTCTGCAGCAGAATGCTTGCCCTCGTCTGGGAAAGAAGTGCGCACACTAACGTCATAGATACCCAGCTAAACTCTACCATGTGCACAATTAGTGGGACACCAAGAAGCACCTCTCTCCCCAGGCTGCCTGTCATATCCAACATTACTCTGCCAAATATATGGAGAAGACAAGCCTTAATTAAAGAATTTAATAAAGTAATGAGCAATCCACTCCTGCTCCCTGCACCAGACTCTCAAAAATCTACCTAGTCTTTGCCTAAAATCAAGAAACCCTTTCTGGTCCATGTACTCTCTTCAGCTGCCTTGCCATTAACATCTGACATGTAGTCAGATGTTAATGGCATTCAGTGTTCTGGTCCAACAATGAGATTGTTGGACCAGAACACTGGTCCAACAATCTCACAACAAATGGCTTCCTGGTTGAAGATCCCTGTACTCTGCAGCCTTGGTTTTGCTCTTCCTAGGAAGATATGGTCATCTGTCAACAGGATCAGAACTAACCAGGGCAGATGTGGCTATCTACTACAGAAATGGAAACTGTCAGACCACCTTTATTGTGACTGTTACCCCATAATCCAGATGATCGCTCGTATTGTGAACGACTGTCTCCAAGGTGCCAATTTCATGGTAAACTCCAAGACATCCATGAGTTTCCAGACTTTGACATTGACCTATAGCTGCATTGTATTGCACTGCAGATGATTATGATGCTGCATGGTTAAATTTTGCTCATATTGGAAATATTATTTAAACATTTCAGAGTTGTGGAGATATCAAAATTCTTGACTTATCCAGAATTGTGAGCAAATACTGAAGAAACAAAGTTTGTAGCAGTCATACCATTGATGAGCTGATGATGCATAATATACAGCTTTTTCTAATTGTGGTGCTATTTTCCCCCAACACTTCTTTGTTTGCTTCAGGTGGCATTTCCTAGTTGAGGAAATACCATTTTAGACCAGTTAGGTGGAAGATGACATTCATCATCTGGTGAAGCATTACTGCTGTACTTGTTGGAGGGATCAAGTGACTATTGCCATGTTTGATTTCCTGAATAATTTTTCCAGTCTCTGACCTCTTGTCCCTCTTTATCTTCACACTTGCAGTGTAGGTGTCCCCCTTTCATGGACAAGCTTGACTCACTGTAATTAATTAGGGAACTAGTACTTTGATTTGAGGGTATAACAGTTAAATACATGGACCAGTCACTCAAGTATATGGGACCTAACTTGAAGGCAATGTACTAGCTGGCCAGAAAGGTAACTCATCTTCCTTACCACTAAGCAACTAATCCTGTTACCCATCACTCTGCCATGTCATGCCTAGAGAATCAGAATATAGTTGTATGTAGGGAGTGCTGCCTAGTTTACATATGGTCAGGAAACTTAGTATTCTCTATGCAGGAGTATGTTCAAAAGTCTTTCACTCCAACATTACCTTCATATGCTCTGGAAGGTTCTGTTTTCAATGATAAAATAATACTGCCACTGAGATCAGGAAGTCTTGCAAAAACTTCCTGATCTCCTAAACTATTCTTCTCCATGCAACATTCACTGTTGCATGGAGAAGAATGTCTGCTTTACAAACTTCAGGCACTCCATACAATCTGGAAGTCATCAGGTGTCTTAAGTTGTTTTTTAAAATCTGTGAATTCAAATGTATTAGAGATCATATCATATCATTCGTTTTTATGTGTGACTACCAAGTGGGATTGTGGTTCATTTCTGAATAAGTGGAAGAGTTTAATAACATAGAAGTATTGTGTTGTCATAATTCACACTATTTAAAATGACTGTTGAATTTCCTTTGTGTGCTTTAAGTATGATGATTTCATCATTGTCATGTAAACTTCTTAAAGTGTTCTTCTGGAATGCTGTAATGTTACTTTGGCAAATGACTTTTTAATAAAAAGAAAGCATTAAGTCCTCTTGTGGTTAATGCCTTCACCATGTGATGACAAACTGGCTTTTTCAACACTGGCCATTATATCAACTTTTGGTATGTGTCTTGGAGTAATAGCATAACCAAACTCTTTGCTTAATATTGAAGCCTCTGTTTCACTAAGACTATAGGTAGAAAAATTTAATACAGATTTATTAAAAGTGAGAGTTGGTATTTTTGTGAACTTTGTTGTATAAATGTTTTTTTGATAGTCTGTATTTACAGGCTTTTTCTACTTTTGAAACTCTTTTAGAATGCATATAATGTTCCATATATTCTGGGACATGAATTTGCCAGAATATTATCTTCCACTGAATGTTTTGTTCAATGGAAAACCGGTCTGATCAGATTTTTTGTATTTTGGCTTGCAGAAAAGCAGAAGTTGCATTTCTGTATATCCTCTATGCTTTTATTAAAAAAAAAAAATTAACATTAGAACAGCCTTCAATCCAGTTAACACCCTCTTAAAGTTTCCTATGTTTCTCTTAAAGACAATGTTCCATTCTGCAAACATCCTGGCTGGGGTATACAAAATTCTCTGTTCTTGTGGAAAAAGTGTATTGGTCAAACTGGAAGAAGTTTTGAAACCTGTTAAAAAAAGATGGGCACAAACTTGAAAACAAGAACAGAAAAGTGGACTAATAGCGTGCATCCTCGCAGAACATCACTGAGTAGGTTGGTTGGCAAGCTTATTCCATGCCTTACTTATAAGAGAATGCTTTTCATCTGATTGTTCAAGGAGTCTTCAGAGGTCATTCGCTCGCATGCTACACTAAATAGAAACCGAAGACTTATATTTAATGACATCTGGAGGTCATTAATTAATGTATGTAACATTCGCAACCTCTTATGCCAGCAACTACATACAACAATGTAGACTGTGCATGATGTGCCTAATAATATGCATGATTGTAACTTTCACTCAAGTATTTTTCAATTTAGAGAAATAATGGCTGTAGGTAGAGTTTTTTTTTTTTTTTTTTTTGGTTAAATATTGTCCTGAAGATGCTGTCAACTGTAATGACAGTGGAACATGTTGAAGAAACATTGTTTTAATGAATAAAAAAAGTCTATTCATCGAGCTTGGCTAATCATTCAACGTTGATATAAACTACTCATAGTGAATTAATTAAAAAATGACAAATTAAATATGATAATAGACAATAGAATAAGCAAAGATGATATTTGGGGAGCCAGATAAAGTGGAACACTGTTTTGTGTACACAAAACAGTGTTCAGACCAGTTTTAACTTGCAGATCTGAGAGTCCGGTTAGAAGTAAAGCAGTTGATCAAACTAGTGACCATAAATATTGAGTCCTGAGAAAAAGTAGGGGAATGAATACATGCAATCAACAGTAGAATCGTATTAAAAATGAAGGTAGGAAGAAACGTGATATTATTAGCATTCAAGAATGTGTGAGAAGAGCGAATCTAAGGTGGTGTTGTCACTTAAACAGAATGGAAGAAAAACAACTGTTTGATGCAAGATGATAGAAAAAAAAAATAGTGATGCTTTGAACATCCAGTTGTAAGATCTCATAGCACAGCATTAAACTTGATGATCCAATATAACAAATCACATTTATCAAACATTTTCTTACAAATTTTTAAAGCTAGTAATATGAGGGTTGTTTGGTAAATTTCTAATAGAATGCAACGCAATTCATTCATTCATACCAGTGTCGGCACGTATCATCTTTTTCATGACCCCTGGCAAAATTTTAGCCACGAGTAATGCATAGTTCTCGTTTGGTAAGCATTTAAAATGACCGTGTTTGCATTTTTCATAAAAATGGAGAAAAACGAGTTTCGTGCAGTGATAAAACACTTTTATTTGAAGAAGTGGACAGCCATGAAGATCACAGCTGAGTTAGATGCAGTTCATGGGGAACTCTGCACCAGCATTAAAGACTATTTATTTTTATTTTTGGATAAAGGAGTTTAAACTTGGTCGTAAGTCCATCAAAGATGAAGCATGCTCCGGAAGCCCGACTGAAGTCACTATGTTGGAAATGATTGACAAAATCCATGGTATCGTTATGGAAGACCGCTGAGTGGAAGTGTTTGAGATTGCTGAGATTGTAGGCATCTCAAATGAACGGGTGCATAATATCCTGCATGAAAAATTGCATATGAAAAAACTGTGTGCACATTGGGTGCCACATTTGTTGACTGTCAATCAAAAACACATTCGAAAAGACATTTCAACGCAGTGTTTGGCGATGTTTAATTGCAATTTGCAGGATTTTTTGCATCGATTCGTGACCGTAAACGAAACGTGGATTCACCACTACATACCTGAGTCCAGGCAGTCAAAACAGTGGACAATGCCCATCGAAAGAGAACAGAAAAAAGGCGAAGACCATTTTGTCAGCTCTGAAGCTGATGGCCACTGTTTTTTGGGATTCCCAAGGAATTATCATGATTGACTATTTGGAAAAGAATAAGACAATAACAGGAGTCTATTATGCATCATTGTTGGATGCATAGAAGAACTGAAGAAGAAATGGCCAAGATTAGCACACAAAAAAGTGCTCTTTCATCAAGACAATGCACCGTCCCACACATTGGCAATGGCAAAATTGCATGAATTGAGGTTCGAATTGGTTCCACATCCGCCTTATTCTCTGGACTTAGTCCCGTATGACTTTTTCTTGTTTCCAAACTTAAAAATTTGGCTCAGTGGGTAAAAATTTTCTTCAAACGAGGATGTCATTAAGGCTGTCAATGACTATTTTGCACAATTTGACAAATCTTACTTTTTAGATGGGATGAAAAAATTGGAAACTCGCTGGACCAAATGTGTAGACCTCGATGGAGACTGTGTTGAGAAATAAAGGTGATTTAAAAAAATATGTTTAACTTATTTTTTTATCAAACTTTTCAAACAGCCCTCGTAATGTAACTTAAAGTTCATGAAGATATATTTTTATATTTAATTTGATATATTCCTATGGTGTCTGCATATCTAACTGGGGATTTCATTCAAATAGCAACAACATATCTGTTATATTTGAACATAAATTCACCACTCAATCATCTACTTGGATTTAAAAAAAAAAAAAAAAAAAATGTTCCCATTTATTCTCCTTTGTCACATGCAATTTGCTGACATTTATAATGTCCTCTAAGCTATACAATGGCAGTTTTCTCAATTTCTCCTTATATAGCCATCTTCCAGTGTTATGAAATTATCTTAGTTCTGTTTTTCTGAACCACCTCCAAAATTTCCTTATCACAATGTAAAACATAAAATAGATTATGGAATAAACGAGACTAGTTTAGTGAAGAGTAAGTTTAGAAGAGGTCAGGCAAAGCAAACTTACAGCATATGCGATGCAACATTGAAACCAATTTTAACATGTGGGTCTGAGAGTTGGTTTAGGTGGAGGTGGGGAAAATTGCTGATATTAAAGTTCTGAGGAGAGAGAGAAAAAAAAAAAAAAAACAGGAATGGCATTGACTGCTGCTTTGAACTTGAAATTATACAGTAATATGCTAGTAGAACAAGTTGAAGGTAATATGGCTTTATTTAAACCAAAGGGCAGATGAAACAAAAGCAGGTACTAAACAAAAATAATAGGGGAAAAAAAAAAGACAGATGAATTAATTAATTCCTTAATTAATGAATTAAGGAATTTGAGATAGAGAATTCAGTGTACCTTAGATATAATAGACCTGGTTGGAACCAGTTTAAGTTATATATTGGCAACTAGTAATGAATAGTAATTTTATTAACTGTCATTGTATTTTAGGCAGTACACACGCACACACACACACACACACACACCAGAAAATGATGATTCTGCTTACTCATTGTACTCCTCAATGCAAGCACGTGTAAGTACATATACATACTATTTATGTATGTATGTATGTATGTACATTATGTTGCCAAAAGTGTCCAGACACCCCCATAGCTCTGTTGCCTTGCCTTGCCCATATGATGCAGATACACATTTACAATACTATATAAGCATAGGCACATGGACATTAGCAGTGTAGGCATTCTTTGCCAGCAGGATGAGTGGACAAAAAAGAGTTGAGTCCATTCAGATGTGGTATGATAGTTGGAGCCCACAAGTTTAGTTATTCAGTCGGCCTTAGCAATCATCGCAAACAATTTCCACATGAGCTTTGATACAGTGACAGAACTATTCACTAAGAAGTGTTTGACTTTGGGTTCATGGTCATGCTGAAGCTCCTTGCCAATGCCTGGTGTTGTCTGGAATGGTGCAAACAACACCACGATTGGACTGTGGATCAGTGGAAGACGGTCCCTGGAGCAATGAATCATGGTACACAATCTGGCAGTCTGATGGATGTGCCTAGACCTAGTGGATGCCTGATGAATGATACTTATAGGAATGTCTTGTATTGACTATGAATTTGAAGGTGGAGCATAATGGTCGGGGGCTGTTTTTTCTGGTTTGGATTGGGTCCATTGGATTCTGTGTCAGGATCTTTAAACGCTGATGCCTACCATTTGGAATACGCCCTTTCCTGTTTCAGCAGGATAACATACCTACTCACACAGCAAGGGGGCCCCTAGCTTGTGGTTTGAAGACATGGAGATGGGAGAACTGGCCAGCCCAAAACCCTGACCTCAACCTTATTGAATATTGTAGCTGTTCACCATACTGTAAGAGGAATTGCTATTAATGGCTGTAATAGCAACAGAAGGAGGCCTGACCTTATATTGCCATCAATGGGAAATACAAACAGTTGCTGTCCAGACACTTTTCTTTTCTTATAGAACCAGTAGTAAGTTCTATAAGAAAACAATTAGGTATTACCATGATGTCCTAGTATTCACTGTGGGGGTCTTTGTACCTGTAAGTTGGAAACTTCTAACATGTTAGAACCTTGGCTGGGCTAAGGATTTAATATTAATATTTTTTTTGTATTTTTTATTTCTTACATAATCCAAAAACTTCTAGTCGCTAAACATGGACCAGGCCTCCAGTGAGCAGGGCAGAGGTCTTGCAACTGGTGGTAAAATTCATCTCTCACCTAATGACAATCGCAAACATCCATGCCCATGGTGAGATTTGAACTTGTTGGCCGGAGAACAGGTAACTGCTCCACCAGCCAGTTGCATTATAGTATCAAGAACAATGTGTATTTCTATAATCATATGAATTGTACTTGAAACTGTTAACTAATCCATGTAATTTTTTTTTAATGTAATCTTTATTTTATAAAATTTCTTATTTGAAATATGTTGTAGGGACTGGATCAACCTAATCCAGTGATGCGAATAGGTAACCATATATTTGCTGGTGAACATGAAGAAGCTATTGGTTCATTTATTGTATTTGAAGATTGTTCTTCTGCTAATAAAGATGGTAAGTTTAATTAAATCTGTTTTGAGTGTTTCTAAAATTGTATGGTATGCTCCCATTGGGTGGTTTAAAGTTTTACTTGATTAACATCCAATTAAAATTTGTAAGTGAAAGCTAAATATCGAATTGTATAATTGAAAAGAGTAGAATTCCAAAAGGAGTATGTAATCACTTCATTCCAAATCAGACTACTATGTGTATTAAATGCTTTTAATATATACACAAGCAATTGCTGCTTCCCAGTTTTTGCTTTAGAATGAAACATACTGATACGTATATTTGTCATCACATTTTATATTAATCCCCACATATGTATTACAAGCTGTAAACCTTATAGCAAATTAAAGCCATGTGTGTGAAGGGAGTCAAGAACAATGTAATCTGTTGCTTCTTTTTGAAGAATTGGAGGTTGGTCTTTGGGGAATACTTCATGGAAAAATGTCTTCCACAGAACTGTGGTAGATGGTGACTAGAGAGAGAGGTGGATCATCATTTAGCCAAACAGCCTCCTTTAGATGGCATGAAAAATTTTTGTAGGTTTTTTGGTGCATCCCCAAATGCAAAAGCAGCAGTTCAGTGTTTTAGAAGATTTGGGATTTGTACAGATTTAGTAGCATAATCTGAAAAGATGAAAAGTAATGTCTTGAATGAAAAAAGGGTACAGCAATCCCTCGATTAGTGCACCTAATGCTTTCTTTAAAACAGTCGCATTAACCGAAAACGCACTAATCAAATATAATAACTATGGGAAAATGTATAATTCATTCCTCAAATTTCTTTTTTGAACCTTAATTTTTTATAGAAGAATTAGGGTATGTCTCAGGGTCTAGTTAAAGTAAAACCTTGAAGCTGAAGGACAATAAAACATATTCAGAATATAAATTTCGTTATTCTACTTCTTAATTAAGAATTGAGCTAACGTAGTTTGGCAGGCATTTTGTTTCTTTTTTTCATACAACCGACGGTAAGGGCCCTATTGCCTCTTCTACTCTTCTGCAAATTTCACTGCTTCTCTCTCTCTCTCTTCGTCAGGGTCAGCCTCTAAGCATTGCTGCATAAAAACTTCGATTGTACGAAAAATATTTTCAAATTGTTTCTGTGAAATCTCTTTTGACTGACTATCAGTGGTTAAATTTTTTTCATATTCTTCAGGATCTTCCTGCTGTGCATCTAAATTTAGCAGGTTGGAATCACTCAATTCTTCAGAATGAGATTTAATTAACTCTTGGATGTTATCATTTTGAAGGACGTACGAATTGGTCGCCAACATGCGAAATCACGTGCTTTATAGATAAAATTTCCCAACTGTTATACAAGCAAAATAGTTAACACTTTAAAAACTACAATGATCATAAATGAGAAGCTAATTTTCCGACGTGTAATAATAAACAATTCATCCCAGAAGAAGGATTGATTACCCTATTATCGGAATGGATTCTCCTTTTTGTAACATGCGCAGAAGTGTTGAAGGGTCTCAAATCTGTGGGCATACTATAGCAGATGACATAAATTTTGGCAGTAAAAATTTGGAACATAGTGTACATGGAAGTAGTGTAGTATGCAAAGTTAAAAATAACTTTGTAAAATGTTTTAAATCGGAACTAAATTATTTCATTATGGTGAGTGATTTTTTAAAATAATTAGCGATAAAAATGTATAGATAGAAAATTTTTTAAATCTGTAACATTTATTTTTAAGATCTGTATAGGTGCACTAATTGAATTTGGGTATCGGAAAAAAATGATGCACTAATCAGGGGCGCGCTAATCGAGGGATTACCGTACAAAGTTTTTTGGAAGCTGAGGATAATTATATTTGTGCAGGAAAGGTAGAGGTAAATATTAGTCTGAGAATCTTGTCATGAGTGTTAAGATGAGCATAATCAAATTTAAGGGAAGAAGAAGTAAGATCTTTTTTTCCTCTGCAAGGAAAAAAAAAAAGATTACATTTGTTACGTCGTTGTTTCTCTCTACTTTCTTAACTTATATACTTCTTTAACCTCTATTATCTTTTCTTGTGTGTAGCCTAACTAGATTCCACCTAGGGATATTTCCTTTTCAGATACTAGCAATAGCATTGCTAATATCATACCAGTATAAATACTAACTGGTGCAGTATAAATACTGCACCAGCCAGTATCCTATAACAGGAATTTATTCAAGTTCAGGGAAATATTCCTAGATTCATTGACATACACTCTAACACACACTTAAATAGATATCGGTACTTTGCAGTCATGACCAATGATCTATTCTTAAACATATATATACCAAAATTTCTCCCACTATGGTTCTAATTTTATAAGTGGTAATTTGATATCTCGAATTCAGGCATGACTCAGGCATATGCAATAAAACGTGTATTGGAACTAAATGACAATTACAACTAAATTGAATCAAAATACTAAAACTTCTAAATCTCTTGCTAAGATAATTAAACAATTCTAAATTAATCCAGTTCACCTAGACAGATCAAATTATTAATCACACAGAACAATAGAAAGCAATGACAATATTACACTAAATTAAGATTCTCTCATGCATGCTATTCATAGAGTACATATTATACAACTTGTTGCTTTCTCAGTTAAGGTTATCTATTAAACAAAATACACTTATTACTTCAGTCACATACAATTAGATTCATTCCTGACAATTCCTTGTCCAACAGAATTTGCTGTCTCAAATACAAAATCTTATCAAAGTTCTCTAAGGATTGTCCATATTACTTAATCAAACACAAATTTCTATCTTCTATCACTTCCGTAACAAATAACAAAGATCTCTACATTACCCAGTTCTTTCTGAAGGTCTATTAACTACCACATGTTACTCTGGTCATCCTTCGATCGGCTATCTCGGCACCTGGCTTTTGGCTACGTTGTCCTTTCTACTGTTGCCGGACTCGAACTAGTTTCTTCCGCGACTGAGGGCTATCTCCGCTCCTTTCCGATGGGACACCCAGCGACTGGCACAATTCTGCATAAGCTTATGATTCGCATACGGCTCCACGTAGAATCTTTTTCAGCATAATCAGGAAAACGACCACCGTCCGACATCATAGAACCCTGCCTCATCCTTTCTCCGACCACCGATCAAGAATCCTCGAGATGAAATCTGGAACAAAAGAGGCCTACAATATGGTGCGCATTGCCTTATATTCTCTGTTCTAGTGCCCTCTTTTTGCTGTATTCTTTTTCGCATGACCCTTAGTTTTAATGCCCTTAAGATGATCCTTACTCTCCCTATTGCTGTTAGGTGCTGTCTTCCAGGAATGCGCACTTACGTTATTTTCCACATAAGCTGTAGCCTCCGGCATTACGAATGATACGTGCATTTCGGAAGCGACCTTTGCACTGTTACTCATTACCTGTGTGACGACTTACATTATTTGAGATAGCTTAATAGGACACAAATTTAAGCTAATATTTCTTTTACATAGAATCATTAATCTGACAGAATTCTCTAGTTTAGTTTTCTGTTTTTGACTACAAATATTTCTAATACAATTCACATATTAATGCACATTCTCTTATACAACAAACCAAGTCTTTCTTACTTTCTGCTGGTGTGTGCAGGTATTATCTTAAATTAGTTAGCATTTTGATGTTAGATTCTGAATGAACAACTTCTTAGAGAATCCTCCATTCAGGATCTAACACATTGCTTTGAAGGTGATTAGATTATTATTATCCTGTTGAAGGATGTTATGATCAGTTTAGGACACTGATTGTAGATGATCTTTGAGCTTCCTGGGGTATGTTTATCAAGTTTGTTATTAGACAAATGGAGTAATGTTATCAGCAAATCTGTGGATAGGGTTTGAGGTCAGTGAGAAGGTGGATGAAATACCAGAGCCCTGAGGAACATCTGCATTAATGGAAAAATCTGAAGAATGAACATCCTCCACCAATTCCATGCATTGAACAAACAATCAGAAAACTGGCAGTCCATTATGAAGAAAGAAATGCAGACCATAATTTGGTAATCTGCTGAAAAACCCTTGATGATTAACCCTATCAGTCAGATGTTTTAGAAGTATATGAAATATAATTAACTAGTGCAGCATCACTAGTTTCTCCACAGTACCAATGAACTGTAGGAATCCAACTTTTTGTGGGTGGAATTTGCATAAATATGAATTCTACCTAAAAGGTTCGACTTTTAAGCTGTTAGCAATGACCTGATCAAATTATTCATCTGCTTACCAGGTGATCCTCACCTAATGTAGACTTTTTTTGCTAACTACTTCTCCATCTAAATGTTCGTGAATGGCAGTTCTTGTAATTCAAACTACAACTACATTCAAGTTACCTTTTCCATAGAACATCCTTCACATAACCACTCTTATCGTATATCCTTCAACCACCATAGTGATACCAATTGAGAATTTCTATGATTCCTGTTTTTCCTGCCACTGGTCTGATTACTATTTGCACTCTCCTGACCTAAATGATTGCACTGACTAAAGCATTAATCTCCAAATCCACTCAAAATCCTAATCATTATCTAAACCATTCTCTGGCAGTGATTTTATATCATTGCCACACATGAGAAGCTGCAAGACCTGTAGTAAATAAATGCCACGTGTATGGGCTGTGGTCAGGCATAGTAATCTGTTGCTATTCTTAAAGAGCTGGAGGTTATAGTCCTTGGGGATTGCTTCATTGTGAAGACTGTTCCATAGAACTGAGGTCGATAGAATAAATGACTAGGAGTAACAGTTTTCATGAGTCAGCAGTTGAACTGTAAAAGGATGTTGAATAGCTGTTGCTTTGTTCCTGTAGATTTCCAGATATGGATAGGGGAGACATAATGGATGCTAATTCTGCTGAACAGTCCTTAGGAAATATCTGTAGAAGAAATACAATGTGGAAACTGACCATCTGAGACAGTGGCTGAAGAGTGAAAGGGGTGGGAGGATCAGTCAACCAAAGCACTGTTTTTTGAACTGCATTAAAAATGCTTGAAGAGGTGTTGGGCGCACCACCCTAAATCTGAAAGTAGTATTCCAAGGCTGTGCATTTGAGATTTGGAAATTATGTTAGCAAAGACTTGGAATAATTTGAGAAGAGAGAGATCTGGTGTTGACTGTTCTATTGTGCATTATTAAAGGTAAATGAAAACTGTGGTCTTTTTTTGCAAGAATACAGGCAAAACAATGTATTGGGAGCAGGGAATTTAAATGAGAACTTAATTGCCTCATCCACACACTATCTCAAAATTGATAGAAATCAATTTTGATAGAAATCAGAAATTCAATAGTACAGTGCTTTTGTATCCTTCAGTGCTTTATATTGTTATGTAATCAGGTAACAGACAGTAACTTTGCCCTATTTTATCATGTAACAAAACTAAAATACTTAAGACAGTTCTTGCATAAAAAGTAGCTTCCATAGCCTTATGCAAGATCTCAAAATTGTTATATTCTCTTAAATCAGCCCATCCTAATGTCAGACTTTTGTGTTAGTGAGGTTTGGATGACAGTGGATGATGTAAGGATAGAATGCATGGGGTTTTGTATTTTCAGGGATAGACAGAAGAAAGTCATATTGCTAGTTGTAGAAGTGCAGCAAGCATAAAAATTCAGAGAAGGGTAAGGATGTGGGAGGTGTGCCTTTGAAGCTATCTAGTGTGAGAATATAAGCTGACAGACTAAAAGAGTTTGGGAAATCTAAGAATACCACTGTGTATCCCTCTCCTCTGTTCAAGGATGCCTTCACCTTATTGTAATAAGTAAGATTACTAAAACATGACCAACATGAAACAACTTCCATGCTGTCCATCAAGGATAATACCATTGTTGTCAACCCAATTCTGGATTCTAATTCTCACCAGCTTCTCCAACAACTTAACCACAACACCTGACACACAAATAGGCCTATAATTTGATGCCTGAGTTCTCTCACCTCCCTTAGGAAGCAGCACATTTCTTCCACTCCTTTGAAACGCTACCCAGTGCAAGACTCACATTAAAAAAATATGCCAAGACAGATGTCACCTCCCTGGTGCATTCCTTCAGAATACATGGTGATATATTATCAAGTCTGACAGCCTTATCAACATCTAATTTGCTCAATTCTCTCCATACATGTTTATTATCCATGATGTCACAGTCCCAAGAATGAAAGACATTTATGAACTGCTCATTAAGTATCTCCACTATATCTTCCACAGTAATTGTCCTTATACCATTTTCTCCAATCAATGTCATATTTCCATAATCTTTTTTTTCTGGCTATATATTGAAAGAACTCCCTAGGATTCTTTTTAGCTCCATTACTAACTGCTGCTCATACTTTACTTTTGCTACCCTTACCAACCAATTCATCCTCCTTGCCTAGTCTTTGTAATTCTCATGGAATTGGTTGTTAACGCTTCTCTTAAGCTATGAAATGTATAAGATGCCTCCATAATGCCTATTTTCTTGTATTGCATGCTTATTCTCTTCTCCATTTCACACCTACCTTATTTAACCTTCTGACCCTTGGAATACATTTAGACATTGCTTCTACTAGATAGTTCTTGAATATCCTCCAAGCTGCATTGATCTCTTTTCCAGCTAACTCCTCATTCCGTGCTACACTGCAAGCTGTTGTCTGAGCTCTTCATAATTACCAGCCTTGTAGTTCCGCATATACCCATTTCTCACAGAGGTCCTCACATTGCTGGCAACCACCCAGGTAATAACTTCATGGTCACTCTCACCAACTGGAGGGTGATTTGACACCTCTTTTATAATTACATCTTCTGATGAGATGATCAAATCGAAGACCCTCAATTCTCATGTGCCCTCTGTTACATACTCTCTGGGATAGTTGTCTCTCAGAAACTCAAACTCATTTTCTTTACTTCCAGTTACTATCTCATCATCCCAGTCTATAATGCCATAGTTAAAATTGCTCATAATAATCACCCTTTTCTTATTTGCTTGACTAATTTGATTATATATTTCATAGTCATTACCATCCACATTACCAGGTTTATAACAACCTCCAACTAAGTATTTCATTCTGTTCACCTGTATCTTGCACTATACTGCCTCAAAATCACTGGCACTATTTCCCTCTTTAATCTCTACTTTGTATGGACTTAATTCTTTCTCTTTCATCAATAGCACTCCCCCTCCCATTTTTACCATTTCTATCCTTATGCCAGTAATTTTTGGATGAAGACTGAATTAATGCAACCATTTCATTTGCCTTGTTTCTTACACTTCTAGTATTTGTATACAAACACAGCAGCTTATTCCTGGCTCTATAAAGTAGTTTCATTGACACATCTTATTTGATGTAACTTCTCCATGCTTACTCGAGCTATTTCTTTTTCTCCTTATTCATCTTCGAACCTTCTTCAGATCCAACTGTTTTCCCTTGATCTCATGTCATCCCCTTCCCTTTTTGTCTGCACATGCATTCACATCCTCTTGAAGCATCTATCTTTCTCACACTGTGTTCCTCTGTCCACTCTGAGCCTCCCCGTTTCATTGTCAGTCTTGCACACCTGTTCTCTCATTTTGTATACTCATGCCGCTCACTTCTTCATTCACAACCACCTGTTCAGTTTCTCCTGTCTTACTCTCCCATTCTTCCATGTCCCTTACCACTTGAATCAGATTCATTCTTTGCACTTACTTCTCTATCTTCCAGCAGCAGTCTCTCCAAGCGACTAAAACCACTCAAATGCAGTCCATCGCTCACTTTGTCCTTCAAATTCATTCCACACATTAACAAACTGCACTCCTTTCTTCTTACACATTTCTGCTAACATATCATACCTTTCCTATCACACTATACTCTTTTATCCATCTCAACAATCTCCTGGTATCCAATCTGACATCTCTTTGTTTACAGTCAAGTCATTTGCACTTATTACAACTACCAACTCCTTTGTCTCTGCTTACTTCTCATATCTAATGCCTCAATCACTCTACTCATTCTACCTCCAGTAAAACATACTTTATGCATCCTCTCGTCTAGCACACATTTAGTAATTGAATCACCATACAATACCACTTGCAAGCTTTTCGTTACCTCTTTTATACCAACATTATTTGTTTTCATCATTTTCACTCTTCCATACGTATCTTGAATTATCTTAACTTCATTCCGCATCCATTTCATCTCTTTCCTCAACTAATTGATCTTTTGAATCTTGTCACATTTTTCTTCAGTTAACACAGAAAAACATGAGCGATAAATAATGCTATTTAAAATCATATACAAGGTTTCTGGGCCAGAGGTATCTAAAGATAACAGCTTATAATGCAAGAATCATTCATTATATTTTCTTAAACTAAAGCTCAGTCGATAGGAAATCTCTCAAAGATTTGTTTTGTCACACTTTCAAGGTCACTAGTGCACATGCATAAAAAGGGCATAAGCTATTGCTTCAGGTGGCCAGTCAACTGCCTGGTTGCCTGGATCTCCAGATGTGACTCTATTGGACTTTTTTTGCATGGGACTTTATTAAAGACTGTGTATACCAGAGAAAAGTTCAAGATTTGGATGATTTGAAACAGCGTATCATTGCAGCAGTTGCTCTAATAATGTCTCAGATGCTGTAAAACACTTGGCAAGAGCTTGAGTATGTTTTGACATCTGTCGAGCTACAAAAGGTGCCCACATTGAACTTTACTAACCTTCATAAAAACTTGGTGAATTACTCTGTATAATAACAAAAAATTATTTTAATGAACCTTATAGATGCTAAGATATGTGTGTATTTTTGGATACTTCTAGCCTGGACACCCTGTATTTCAGCTTGAATATTACAGGCTACAATCATCAGTGGCAACAACAGTTAATTTCAAAGTAAGCAAACATTGGATTGAATAAAAAAAAGTAAGAGCTGAGTAATGTTATGCATAAAAAACACAATGATATAACTGAGAAAATATTGTAATATTGATAATTATTAGCTATTTAAGAAAAAAAAATTGTTGATGTGTGAAAATAAGACTTTCTCATATCTTAGATAGAGAGAGGCAGTTGTTCAGATTGATTTAAGTTTGGGTGGTGAAGTAAGCTTTCATTGCTTTCTTTAAATAAGCATTCAAATTTATACCATCATCAGTGAAGTTACCATGTTTCAGACCATAGGAAGTAGTGGTCTCTATCTTTCTGTGTGTACCAAGCCTATTTTACAGATTTACTGTTGCTAATGTAAGATTGGTGTTCATTTTAGACAAATTATGGACTCTACAACCGTGTTAGAAATAATAATTTTAATTTTACGACTTTTCAACCTTCATATTAAGGTCATCATCTGGAATACACACACACATACAGAGACAAGCTATATTACATTTCACGCAGTATGCTAAAGAGACGATGATTGATCAACGATTATTTAACTGGCCTGATCTCTAGTGAAAAATTAGAGTAAATTGAATTAAAATAAATAAAATAACTACATCAAAGCTATATTCTATTTAAGACAGCATCAGGGAAAATTTTTTTTCCTATAGATAGATTTTTGAATTACCAATATTACAAAAATGATGTCCTAATTTAACACGAGAATCGTTATATTAGATTTAAGATCCTGTAGTGAAAAATTAGATTAAATTGAATTAAAATGAATGAATGAAATAAAATAAAATAATTACGCCAAAGCTATATTTTATTTAAGACAGCATCAGGGAAAATTTTTTTCCTATAGATAGTTTTATTACAGCAAAAATGATGTCCTAATTTAACATGAGAATTATAATATTAGATTTAGGATCCTGTTCACTAGAGGTCAGGCCAGTAGAATAACCGTTGATGAAATCATTGTCTCTTTAGCATACTGTGAGAAATATAATATAGCTTGTCTCTGTATATATATGTGTATACTCCAGATGATGACCTTAATAAGAAGGTTGAAACGTCGGGAAATTAAAATTATTATTTCTAACAATGTTGTAGAGTCCATAATTTGTCTAAAATGAATGCCGATCACTGCATAACATTAAAGGATAAGATTGGTGTTTTTGTATTCTCTTTTCTATAGAGCATCCAGTTTGTCCAAATTAAAAATGATGACAGTTACAGAGAACTTGGTTGACACTAGAGAGCTATAGGAGATCGTTTATCTTTTGAAGATGAAAACCATGATAGTTTGTTGATAGGAAGAAAAGTAGCCAGTAAATTGTATTTCTTAAGAATTCTGGAAATTGGCTCAGAGATGCCAGAATTGTAAGGAATTGAAACTCGATGTGCTGTTTCCTTGTTATTTGAGCTGGGATTATAGGAATTAAAAAGCTATTGCATGGTCCTTTCTGAGTAGACATTGAGTTTCATGTATCATTTGATTTTTTAAGAGTTCTTACTGTAATAGGTGAGGTGTGGAACAAATAATATGGGCACATTGAAATAAAGTTTTTATAATTCCAATCTTCTGTGATGGATGCTGAGTTGATTGCCATTGAATGTAGTTTGGTGAAAGCAAACTTTTGATTAACAATATTCTACTCCTTTGTACATAAGGTGAATTAATTATTTCTATTTACTGAAAGCCTACTTGCACTGGGTGCTACATTTAACAACAATCAGAAGACTGGAATTATAAAAACTATTGTGACGTACTCATACTATTTGTTCCACACCTCAACTATGACAGCAGGAACTATTACAAATCAAATGATATATGAAACTCAATGACTTCTCAGAATGGACCACACAAAAATTTTTTTAATTCCTATAATCCTAACCCAGATAACAAGGAAACAGTACATCGAGGTCCATTAACTTATTTCTGTCATCACGGAACCCATTTTTTCCATAACTCTTAAGAAATACAATTTAGTTCTACTTTTCTTCCTCTCAACAAATTATCATCATGGTTTCCATTTTTAAAAGAAAAACAAGTAGTCTTCTCTAGCTCTCCCTGATATCTACCAAGTTTCTTGTGACTGTCATTGTTCTTAATTTGGACAAAATGGATTCTCTATAGAAAAGAGAATACAAGAACACCAATCTAATGTTAGCAACAGTAAACATGAAAACTATGGCTAGATACAGCATGGAATAGACACAGACCACAACATCCTATAGTCTAAAACATGCTTATTTCATCGACGGTCATATAAATTTGAATGCTTGTTTAAAGAAAGCACTGAGGCCTTACTTCATTATCCAAACTTAGAGAAGTTGTTCCAATTTATCTAAGATATGGGAGTCTTATTTTAATTACGCATGAATAATTTTTATTTTTTTAAATAGCTAAGGAATTAACAGTATTGCAGTATTTCCTGAGTCTATTGTCACCATTGATGATGTCCTATAATATTCAGGTTGAAATAAATATATGACCTTAAATAAATAGTATTATTTAACCTCTGATGTTAATTGAAGAAACCTTTCATGGCTCAAGTGTCTCTTAAACAGCAAATTCTTGAATGTAAATAATGTCTTGTTCCTTCCCTAATGTCTTCATTTTTATTATTCTGCCATTGATGCCATCTGTTCACTTCAATAATCTTTCTCAGAACTCATATCTGTGGTCTGCAGTCTTAGATCAAGTGTTTTATTTCTAACTCAGTTCTCAGATCCATAACTTAAAACTGGTTTGAACAGTCTTGTATACTGGTAGTTTAGTGTTATGACTAATTTCTCTCTTATTTCATATAAATTTATTCAACTGGCTCTCCATGATACCAACTTTATTTATTCTGTTGTCTATTTCCAGGTTTAATTTGCCATCTTTATGAAATGGCTAGACAAATCATGAGATCTTTCTGAGCAATAAATACAAAATGTTATATTCAGACAATGACAATCAAGGAAAAGAAGGAATAGCCATAGTATTCAACACTAAATATGAGGCTAATCTTCTTGAATGGCAGGTAGTCTCGAGTAGAGTGATATGGGCAAATATCTTCTGTGGGGCCTATGGTCCCACAGAAGGTTCTACTAAGGTAGAAGTGGAAGAATTTTGCAACAAAAAAGGAAAAGTTGGTCCTTGTTGGGGATCTAAATAGCTAAGTAGGAAATGATTGAAAGTTTATTTTTCACTTGGTTAGATTATTATAAATTTAGTTTAATCCTTTATCCAAGTGTGAGCAAACAAAGTTTGCACCTGAAAGTATCTTCAGGACTGGGGTAAGATGGTACAACACCAGGCAACTCGTTGCAAAGGTGGAGCAAGCTAACATCACTCCTATCTCAGTATCTCCCATAATGCAAAACACATCTCTTTGCGGATATGTCTAATGTTATGCATTAAGGAAAGGGCCACTACCCTTCATGCGCAAACTTTGTTTGCTCACACTTGGATAAAGGATTAAAATAAATTTATTATAGTCTAACCAAGTGAAAAATAAACTTCCAACATCTTTCTCTAAATCCAGAGTAATTTATTAAAAAGGTGGCACACACACCATTTGGCAACTCCTATAGGTAGAGATGACCTTGCTAATGCTTCTGCCTGGTATCTCCACTTGGGCCTGGCTCCCACTGAAGAGACCTCAATAAAGGTCGAAACTAGTCTGGGTAGTGGCCCTTCCCTTAATGCATAACATTAGACATATCCGCAAGTAGATGTATTTTGCATTATGGGAGATACTGAGATAGGAGTGATGTTAGCTTGCTCCACCTTTGAAGCAAGTTGCCCGATGTTGTACCACCTTACCCCAGTTCTGAAGATACTTTCAGGCGCAAACTTTGTTTGCTCACACTTGGATAAAGGATTAAACTAAATTTATTATAGGAAATGACTATCAGACATACAAAAATATTTTGGGAAAATTTGGAGAAAAGAGCAAAGCTAATAATAATGGCAAATATCTGTTGGATTTCTGCTCAGGACATGGGCTGGTTATTACTAACACAATGTTCCAATATAAAAATGTGCACAAATTCACATGGAGAGAAGAGGCAAGGAAAACAAAAAGTCACATGTCTATGTTATTGTTGATAGTGATGTTTTCTCCCTGATGCAGGACACCACAGTGTACAGAGGATTTGAAATTGGAAGTGATCACCATTTAGTCTTGAGCAGAATAAAATTGATTTCATATTGAAAAGAAGAACATATAAGAAAGTTTTAAGGCAAACAAAAGTTGAACAGCACTCAGATATGAACTGTAGACTAAAATACACAAACATGATTCAAGAAAAAATGAAAGAGTTTAAGAACAGGAACCAAACCTTGGAATGGCCAGCCCTGAAGAAAACACTGATTGATTCAGCCAGAGAGGCATGTGGTGAGGTTGTCTGCAAGGATGGAAAATCAGAACTCCATGGTGGATACAGGAAGGGGCAGTGAAGGAAAAGAATAAAGCTTATCGAAAGTTCCTGACAAATATGTCAGCTTGTGCTCTTAGTGAATACAGAGACAATTGTAAGAAAGCTAAACACTGTGTAAAACTAGCTAAACAAAAGTCATGGGAAGACTTTGGTAAGAACATAGAAAATAAATATCAAGAAGTGGCAAGATATTCTGGAGATTGTTGAAGAAGCTCGGAAATGGAGGAAATAGTGCTCTAAAAGGAATTAGAGATGATAAAGGTGACATGAAAACAGTTGAAAAATATATCCTTGACGTATGAAGTAATTACTTCGAAAAATTGCTAAGTGAAACAAGCAGTGATGACATCACAGTGGAAAAAAACGCTGACCAGGCATGCAGTCAGGAATACATATCCATACTTGAAGTAGAAAAAGCCATCAAAAGCCATCAAAATGTGGAAAGGCAGCAGGAGTAGATGATATTTGACCAGAAATGCTCAAGTATGGAGGTATAAAAGTCTTTTGGTGGCTACACTGCATAGTTCAGAAGGCCTGGACAGAGGGATGAATTCCAGATGATTGGAGTAGAGTTCTCATAGTACCTATATATAAAAAGGGAAATAAAACTTAATATGAGAATTACAGAGGTATTTCTCTATCAAGTGTTCCTGATAAGATTTACACAAGTATACTTCAGGAATGGTTGAGAAGGATTTTGGAAGAAAAGCTTGGTGAAGAACAAGCTGGATTCAGGCTAAACGGAATGATCAGATCTTCACTTCAGGACAAATAGTTGAGAAATCATGGGAATACAACTTTAAGTTTTGTAGATCTGGAAGAGGTATGACAAGGTGCCAAAAGAGAAGATATTCAAAACACTACAGTCATATGGTGTCAATGGGACATTATATCAAGCAATACTTAGTCATTATTTGAGTTGTAAGTCAGCAGTTTAGAATTGAAAGAAGTACAGGAAGCTGGTTTGATGTTAAATCTGGTGTCAGACAAGGATGTACATTATCCCCTCTGTTATTCATTATCTATATGGATCACATTATGAAGGAAAGTGGTATTAAGCCTGATATCAAAATTGGAGATGTTAATGTCAGCTCTTTGCTTTATGCAGACGATGTTATACTTCTGAATAAATCCGCTACAAGTCTGTAAGATTCCCTGATTAAATTGAATAACTGTTGTAATAGATATTGTATGAAGTCAGCAATAACAAGACAAAGAGAATGATAATAGGCAGAAGCATTGAAAATATCAACTGTATTGTGAATGAAGAACCTAAAGAACAAGTAAAATATTTCAGCTACTTGGGCACAATTTTTAGTGATGGTAAATTAAATATGGAAATAGACAACAGAATCAACAAAGCTGATATGGTAGGAAGTTAACTGAATAAATTTATAAGGAAGAAGAGAGAAATTAGTCATAACACTAAATTAGCTGTATAGAAAGCAGGTCAAACCAATAATGATTTATGGATCTTAGAGCTGGGTCTTGAAATAAAACACTTGACCAAAGACTAGAGACCACAAATATGAGAGTCCTGAGAAAGATTAGGAGCATGAACAGATGGCATCAATGGCAATATCATATTAAAAACAAGGATATTAGGAAAGAACTTGACATTGTCAGCATCCAGGAGTGTGTTTGCAGAGCTAATCTCAGGTGGTACGGTCACTTAAATAGAATGGGCGAGGAAAGATTGGCAAAGTAAGTGTTCTCTGACAGGTTGGCAGGAAAAAGACCCAGGGGAAGACCAAGATATAGGTGGAATGATACAGTAAAAAGTGCTTTAGAAGATAGAAATATAAGATCTGATTAATGTTGAAGTCTTGACAGGTAACAGACTAATTTGGAGGAAAATTGTAGAGAGGAAGTTAGTAATGATGTAAATTTTTCATGTAGTACTACTATCATATCCTGTAATCATCAAATACCTGCCATGTACCCCTTGAGGGTACATGGCAGGTATTTGATGATGATGAACTTGCCATCTTCACTGAAAACTCTTCCTAAATAGCTGAAATATTTTACTTGTTCTGTAGGCTTTACATTCAGAATGCAGCTGAAGTTTCTGATGTTCCTACCAATTTTTGTAATTGATCTTTTTACTGCTGATTTTCATGCCAAATTTGTTATAACTGTTATTCAGTTTACTCAGAGATTCCTGAAACATGCACTACACGTGTTTAGGAGTTTAACATCATCTGCATAAAGCAAACAGCTGAGTTTGATATCTCCAATTCTAATATGAAGTTTATTGCTACTTTCTTTCATAAAATGATGCATATAAAATCATCTTTCTGTATATTCTTCAATTCTAATTGCTGACTTGTAATTTAAATATAGGCTCTCTATTGCTTTGCGTAATGTTCCATATACCCCATATAATTGTAGTGCTTTGTAAAGCTTTTCCCTGGCCACTTTGTCGTATGTCTTTTGAGATCTACAAAACTTCAGTACAAATCCTTTTTATATTCCCGTGATTTCTCAACTGTTTGTATAGTGAAAATCTGATCTGAATAACGTCTATTTGTCTTGAAAGCTTATTCTTCAAGTTTCTCTTCTACGATTTTCCTTAATCTCTTTTCAAGTGTTTGCATAAATCTGACCTAGAACACTTAGTAGATAAATTCCTCTATAATTCTCTATGAGAACTATACTCTAATCATATGGAATTAGACCTTCTGAATTATGCAGAGTAGTCACTGCAAAGCTTTTATATCTCCACATTTGAGCATTTCTTTTCAAAGAATGCAGCTGTCTTTCCACATTTCGCTTGAAAATTTTCTACTATGGTTCTGTCACTGCTTATTTCATTTAGCAGTCTTACAAAGTAATTATTCCAGACATTTGTCACCTTTGATTCCTTTTACAGTACTCTTTCCTTTATTTCTAAGCTTTTCCAATAGCCTCCAGATTTCATTTTGCAGCCTTCCTGATATTTACTTTTTATATTCCTGCTGAAGTTTTCCCATGATTTTTGTTTAGCTACTTTCAAACATAACTTCCTGCTTTTAGGGCATCTGCCGACTTATTTGCTAGGAACTTTCAGTATATTTTTTTCTTTTCCAGAACTGCTTCCTGTGTCTTTATTTTCTATAGAACACCACCACAGTGTCTTTATTTTTCTATCCTCTCAGTCAACTTCATCACATGCCTCCTTAGCTAAATCAGTGTTTTCTTCAGAGTTTGTCACTGAGTCTCTGTTTGGTTTTTTTTTTTTTTTTGAACTGTTTCATTCTTTCTTCAATGTTTGTATAGTTGAGTCTACAGTTTAGCTATAAAAGCTGCTCAACTTTAATACTTTTTAAAACTTTTTTTACACATTGCTCTTTTCAATATGATATTCATTTTTATCCCTTAGATGTATGTGACTGTCACTTCCAGTTTCAGATCCTCTTGACACTTTTGTATCCTAAACCAGCATGATACCACTATCAAACATAGTGAATGAGTCTTCTCTTGTTTCTTGTCCTCTCTCCATGTGAACTTGTGCACATCTTTATGTTGGAACATGTTAGTAATGACTAGTCCATATCCTCAGCAGAAATCCAGCAGATACCATTATTATTAGCCTTTCCCTTGTTTCCAAAATTTCCTACATTTCTATATGTCTGGTGGTATTCACTTCCTACTCTGCTCTTTAGATCTTTATCAAGTACTACTTTTTCCATTTTCTTTATGTCAGCTGGCTGCTCTTGTTGACTCAAAACCTTACTATTTTCCCTACTTTTTCCTTGGATGAACCTTCTGTGAGACCAACAAGATATACTTGTAGGTCTCACAAATGTCTTGAGAAGTAGGTCTAATCAACGTATAAGCTTATCTACAAGAATTACGATTATCCACAGAGATTCTATTGCACGCAAGGCTTGTCAGTATGTCAAGTTAAAGCTGAAGATTTCAAGACAGCTAAATCGATTAGCCTTTCTAAAATGCTGCTCAGATAATAATGTGCTCCGAACTGTGTAAAACTAAAACACCAATTTTCGTCACTGAAGGCTCTCCACGTATACAGATGCACTAGCT
Organism: Typopeltis vanoorti; assembly: GCF_054136105.1. Taxonomy (NCBI): domain Eukaryota; kingdom Metazoa; phylum Arthropoda; class Arachnida; order Uropygi; family Thelyphonidae; genus Typopeltis; species Typopeltis vanoorti. Next base: position 51,309,175 of record NC_143555.1, on the reverse strand, counting down.
TCGCTCTTCTACGGGAACAGATTTCCGTCACCTGCTTTCTCTTGGCGAACACCAAGTAGGTCAGTGCTTCCCAAACTTCTGGATGTCAGGGCCCCCCTCTGGAAAAATTAAAATATTTCATGGTCCCCCCTCGATAAAAAAAATTGTAATATAGACATATATTATTATAATATTTATTGTATTTATAATACAATAAATATTATTGTATTATAAATACAATAATATTTATATTGCAATATCAAATGCAATATTTGCATTTGATATTGCAAAAATCAAATGCAAATATTACATTTTTAGCATCTTACATACACATTTAACATGGTACATTATCTCATATTTTTATATAGATAGATATATTGTTATTGTACATTTGCAGTACAAGCACATGAAACGTAAAACAATTAGTAATAAAGAAAGAATTAAAATCATAAAAGAAGTTTAATAACAATTTAATGTGATGGATGTGTTTCAATACTGCTATACCAATATCAGATGAAATATTTGAAACTGCAATTCTTAGATTTCTGCTTTGAAATGAAACTTACATGAATAAGCATATATTTACTAATATTCATTAAGCGCCGAAATACGCAGGAAGCAAAATTTGTGAACCCGCACCAATGTGTTATTTTTTCCATTAAAATATAAAAAATAACAAAAAAGAAATAATAAATAATAAAAATTAAATACGTTTCTTTTAAGATAAAAAAAACTACTTAATCTTAAAAGATTTTATATTTGTTTTCATTATTTCACGGCCCCCTCTCAACAAAACCTGCAGCTCCCAAGGGGGCTGAGGCCCACAGTTTGGGAAGCACCGAACTAGGCTATTCGTGCTCTAGAGGAAGAGCTTGCCACTACACTGAACATACACCTTTGGATGATCTTTCTGATGTCTAGAACGCTTCAGCAGAAAAATAATTTCAAAGAATATGATGTTGGCACGTTAATAAAGAACTTAGCTTCCAAACCTTAACTACCTCTCATCACATTAATGAACCCATCATCTCTTACTCTGAAGCAATCACTGTATTCACTTGTGGCCACAACCAAAAAAGATTCTCACAGAAGAAATAATGATACAGAGAGAACAAGATATCCGTAGCCTTCCCAACTATATTGCCAACAATATCAGACTTGATGCAGCTAGTGTTCTTACACATGCCAAACTATCAAAAAAGCAACCTATCAAAAGAAGATTCAAAGCTCTGCAAGAAATGAAAAACAACAGAAAAATAGTAATTACTAAAGCATATAAGGGAAATGCCATTGTGGCTCTAAACCAAACAGATTACACAGGTAAGCTTTCCTCTTTACTTTTAGATCAGTCTACCTACCTCCCTATAGATATGATCCCACCAGCTCCCACAGAACACTCCATAGCCTTAAGAAGATTCTCTTGGCCTGTGTAAGTGACTAACAGACTAAAACCTTTTAACTCTAGACCCCCCCCCCCCCTCAGATATATGGACTACCAAAAACCTATAAGCAAAATGTACCATTACATCCCATTGTAGATGGCATTGATTCCCCCACATACAAATTAGCCAAAGTGCTCACACAATATATACACCTTTGCACATAAAAAACTCATCCCACTTTAAAGCCAGTATGGAAAACCTCTCACTCCAACACACTGATATAATGTTTAGTTTTGATGTCTCCTCTTTATTCACCAATGTCCCACTCAGAGATATCTTAGACCTCATCCAAGCCAAATCTCCTCCCAATATCTCAGCCCTATTTCAGTTCACCATGAACTCAGGCTATTTCGTTTGGCAAGGAAAATTCTATAATCAGATAGAGGGAACAGCCATGGGGTCTCCACCCCTGGCCAACTTCTTTATGGAGACATTTGAAGAAAAAAAGCCTCTGCCCCACATAAACCCACTATTTGGCTACAGCATTTGAATGATGTTCGCTATTTGACCACATGGCCTGGATAAACTTCACAATTTCTCAACACACTTAAACAGTTAACATCCAGGATCCAGTTTACCTTGGAAAACAATGCCTCCTTTCCTAGACACTATTACACGCCACCCCCCTGATTTATCACTGGCCTTTTCTGTTTACAGGTAGATACATTGACCAGCAGTCACCCCCCCCCCCCCCCAACAATATGGGATTATAAAAACCCTATATAACAGGGCAAAATTAATCAGTTCAGATAACAATGCTGTAACCTGAACTTAACCATATCCTTAACACCTTCTTAGCCAATGGGTACAACCCCCCAAAAAATACAAAAAAAAATTTAAACCAATTAACGACACCCTTCCTTTGCCCTTCATAACAGAGATTACTTTAAATCTATCACCATTCCATATATCCAGGGTACATCTGAAAAACTAGCAAAAATCCTAAGAAAATATGACCTCACATCTAGTTACAAACCACATAAGAAATTGGCATCTCTTATCCACTCCACCAAAGACCAGCCACTTCCCCTAGACTTCCCTTGCAGTTGCACACTGTCCTTTTATGGTCAAACTGGTAGGATAGCCAATATCAGGATATCTGAACACAAGGACTACATCTGGTTCCACCAATACAGCCACCCAGGACTTGCTGACCATGTATTGGATACCCACCACAGAATATGCTGGAAGAAGGCTACTTTATTACACCACAGCAAGTACAAAAGATTATTCCTTGAATCAGCTTCAGCTCTGAAAAACTTCCCAACCCTTAACAAATTTGGGTGCATGAGACTGCCCCAAATTTGGGAAGCTTGCATTCTGAGATCAGTAGCCAAGACAGCCTAGTTTTGCCTGTTAGGAGGCACCTTTAGGACTTTCAACTTCAATTGTCTTTCTTCAACCTCATTTGCTTAGTGTTAGTGCCTGCGTGTACATATCATTATTTTGTGATCCCTGAAGATGGCAATATAGCATTGTTTGCCGAAATATAGATAGTTATTAATTAAATTTTTATAATTAATAATATAGTTTATGTTGTCATTTCGTAAAAAATTAGAAGTAGTTGATGAGACCATAAGCACAAATAAGCTTCATTGTTCATTTCCCCATTTTGAAGTTTGCGCTTAACTACTTGAAACTGCCTTCCAATGAAAGAGTTGATCTTCATGTTTTGTGTTAAATGTAATCGTTACTCCTTCCTTTCCTTAATCATTACTGCCCATATATATACATATATATAAATATATACATCTTCTTTTCCCTGATCATTACTGCCTATATATATATATATATATTTTTTTTTTTTTTTTTTTTCAAAATTCATTTTTACTCGGTTGGAATATTATAAAAAAAGGTTTAATGACTATTACCGAGAGAAAAGATGACAAGATATATTTAACAAGATACTACTAGTTTACTAGTTTCGTTACATGAACATCCTCAGGTATCATAATCAAAGAAGTATATAAAAAAATTACAGAGACTTAAAATTGTACTAACAGAACAAGTATAAAAAACAGTAGCATGTTTGAAAAAATGCAAGTATGAGTTCCAAACAAACGAATACTATGCGCTGTCGCGAGTGCGCCAGTACTGAACAGAAGCAACGTGTGCGTCAGAGAGATTGAAAATGAACTCCGTTTTCTTAAAAAAACGTTTATTAACAATGGTTTCTCTCCAAAGAAAATTGACAGATTTCTTTCCCCCAGGCACTCAACTACTTCTGAAGATCCCTCTTCCCCAAGAGCCTTCATCTCCTTGCCTTACATCAGCTCTCTTTCACCAAAACTGGCAAAGATTCTCAAGAAATTCAACTTCAAAACATGCTTCACTACGCTTCCAAAACTTCGTTCATTACTTTGCAAACATAAACAGAAACATCTTCCTACTCAGTTTCCAGGAGTATACAAGATTTTGTGTGATTGCGGAAAGCCATACTATGGACAGACTGCTAAATCCATCCTTCTACATTTGGATGAACACCGTAGAGATATCTCCTATAACAGGACTAGAGCTAGCACTCTCTCTAGCCACGTTCTCTTTTCAGCTAACTCAGACGAAGGCCGCCAGCACATTGTAAACTGGACTCAAACTGCTAACATCCATGTGTGCTACGATGAACTCGAAAGAAAGATTGTTGAATCTAGGGAAATTTCTCTAGATTCCTCTCATATCAACAACAGCCTGAGTTACAATCTCTCTGACGCACACGTTGCTTCTGTTCAGTACTGGCTCACTCACGACAGCGCATAGTATTCGTTTGTTTGGAACTCATACTTGCATTTTTTCAAACACGCTACTGTTTTTTATACTTGTTCTGTTAGTACAATTTTAAGTCTCTGTAATTTTTTTATATACTTCTTTGATTATGATACCTGAGGATGTTCATGTAACGAAACTAGTAAACTAGTAGTATCTTGTTAAATATATCTTGTCATCTTTTCTCTCGGTAATAGTCATTAAATCTTTTTATATATATATATATATATATATATATATATATATATATATATGTATGTATATATATATATGTATGTATATATATATATATGTATGTATGCGATTGCAATATCCCTTATTTTGGACAAACTAACAAATCTATTGAACAACGTATAGAAGAGCATAAGAGAGACATCTCTTACAAAAGATCTCATGCAACTGCATTATCCAGTCATGTTCTTTTTTTTTCAAATAATCCTAATGATGATCAACAAAGTCACCCCGTTTGCTGGGATAGATCAGAAAATATCTTTCGCTGTGATGATGAGTTTGAGAGGAAAATTGTAGAATCAAGGGAAATCCTGCTGAACCCTGTCCACTTAAACAACAATTTGAGTTATAACATCCCAGATAGCCATGCTGCAGTTATTCACTATTGGCGTTCATGTGAGCCTGCACGCACACTTACAATAAACAATGGCACGCCTGTTAGAACAACTTGAAAAAATACGTTTTTTATGTATCAATTATGTGTGGAAATTTTTACCTGTAATTTCCAGTTTGTTTAGATACTTCAATGTTTATTACTATTCTTTTCTTTTAAGAATACCTGAGGAAGGCTGTTATAAGCCGAAACTAGTCGTATTATTCTTATTAAAATCTTTATAAGTTATCTCTGTTTTTAGTCATTAAATCTATGTTTTTAAAATGTATCACAACAACCGAGTAAAAGCTGATTATCTCACACACACACACACACACACACACACACACACACACACACACATATATATATATATACAGTGATACCCTGAAGTTACGTGGTAGGTGGGACCAACGAAAAGCGCGTAACTTGGGGGATAATTTTGCATGTAATTTATATATACAAACATACAATTGGGACCAAAGGTTTACAAAAACACCTATATTTTTTAAGAAATATAATCATAATTGTAGTTTTTCGTACATCAAAAAAAAGAAAGTTATTTCGATGTTGATGGTTTCATAAAATCTAATAGATTCGTCTGACGGCATAATGTCTTTTTCTTGTAACGCAAAATTTCTTCATAGCAAGCCAGTGATTTGTTTTATTCCTTGCCTGGTGGCTACAATTCTTTCCTCGTTAGAATCTATGTCCTCCAAAATCTGTAAACCTTTCTTAATTAAGCTGAGACCTTCTGTTAATTTTGCAATTGTCATGTGCTTTACTGGTAAAACTGGATCTGAGGTTTCAGTCGTCTCTTCAGTAGCGAAGAGTCTCTGATATCAGAGATACCCCAAGAATCTCCGATAATCCTTACAGCATCTAAAACATTAAATCGTTTCCAAAACTCTTTAAAAGACAGTTGCTCATTTTGCCTCATAGCTTCATTCAGACTTGCAACGAATGCCGTGTGTAGTACGCTTTGAATGTTTTTCTTTTCTTGTTAACTGTAGAAGAATCGGACTTGCTTCTTTTGGGTGACATTATTTTTTTTTATGTGATAAAATTTTTATCAAGAACATGACATTAAACAATCACAAGGTTTGTAGACTATAAAAATCGTGTATGAAAGATACGACTAGTGGTGAGGCATGACAGGAATAAGTACATGTAAGAAACCGCGTAACTCCGGATTCACTTAAGTTGGAGTATGACTGTTTTGTTAAACCTGTACTTATTATTTAGTAAGATCTCACCTGTTTTTGTCTTCTGTTTCAGTGATACTGATTATGTCCATGTGGCTTTTCAAGTTCTTCTGCAAGTCTGATTTCCTTTTTGTCAATACTCCTTATATTTATGGCTGTTACCGTCAATTCTTCTGACATTGGGATTATTTTTCTTCTAGGTGTTGAGCTTGAGTCTGTTCTGGTTGCTGAATTTTCCTACTCACCATGTGGTTACCTGACAAAAAAAAACAATGGGGGGGCCTTGTTTAACCAGACTACAAACCTATCCAACATGAAATCTCATAATGTTGTACATCATATTTGTGGTTTAAGCCAACAGAGAGCACAATATGGTCAGCTAAGTCTCAAATTGTAAGTCCATCCTCATTCATTCAGTATCCAGATGGTACCTACTAACGGTATCATCTGGGTGCACCCGCGAAAGTGAGGATTGGACATCAGGTCAGAAGTCCCAGTCATTTCTCTGCATTTCTTAAAGGCAATGTGGAGGTCTCCTAGCTATTTGGCTTTGACCCTTAAGAGACTGGAGTTATGTGGTGAGTAAAAACAAAATTATGGCAAGTAATGACCTGATAGAAATAATAATTGTATTGTTGAGTGAATTGCAATTACTTTGCAAGGTGTATCAACCAGGTGAACATATTGCTGTGGCAGATGTGTGCATACAAATAAATGAACTTGAGGTGTTTAGGATTATTATAAAATCTCCATGTGCATACTGAAATATTGGCTTGTATCTTATGCAAGAAATTTAGCAGAAACTGCTAATCATAGACAAATTAGTATCTCGGAAGTGGTGGTGTTAAAGCTGCTGCTGGTTAAGGACTGATTCAGCCCTTACCAGCAATTTTTTAATAATACCTTATGTAATTTGCTCACTTTTTGTAATAAATGACAGCTCAGTTGGATAAAGGAAATGGCTACATCATGATACTGCTGGATTTTGCAAAGGCATTTTGACAGAACCTGATTAGTACTTGATTATGAAGCCTTTTTTAATTAATGAAAGTTTTATATACTTATGTACCATTGAAACTTAAATTGAAATGACTTGATCAATTTTAATAGTAAATCTCATTCACTTCCATCCTGTGCAGAATTATTATTCATTGGAATTATTTCAAGAAACAATCTTGTTGAAACCTAAATTTACCAATGTATATTTAGTGTACATCTTAATTTTCAGATTTTGTTACATTGCACCCAGCCACTGCAGAGTTATTGCACTGTACTTTTAATGTTTTGCTTGTTTGTATCCCTTAAAATTGTCTGATTGAAATGAAAAATCTAGATGATTTCACAAAATTTTTGTAATGATTGAAAATATAATTTCAATAAAATTTATCCACTCAGAGGCCAAGAATAATTTGCACATGACATGAATACTGCTGTATTTTGTAGAACACAGCTTAATGTCAGTACAAATCAATAGGATATAGGTAAATATTCTTGTATAACTAAGATTATAAATTAATAACTCTTAGTTGGATTAAGAAAGAGACAACAGAAAGAGAGTGTGTGTAAAGTAAGAATTGGGTCGCTGAATGTGGATACGATGAATCAGAAGAGTAGGGAGATAGTGGACATGATGAGAAGAAGGAAGCTGAAGATCTTGTGCGTGCAGGAGACAAGGTGGAAGGGCAATAAAGCAAAGGAGCTGGCAGAGGGATATAAACTGTTTTATAGCGGTGTGAATGAGAAGGGAAGAAATGGAGTTGGAATTATCATCGATAAGGAGCTGAAGGGTGGAGTCTGCGAGGTGTGCTGGAAGAATAATCGGATTATGAGCTTTAAGCTTGAGATGGGTACTATATAGTGTGGCTACTATAGTGTGTGGCTATGCCCCACAAGTAGGTTGTGATGAGGAGGAGAAAGAGACATTCTGGAGAGAACTTGACCAAGTAGTAATGGGAATCCCTGAAGGTGAGAGAGTGATCGTCGGAGCAGATCTGAATGGGCATGTAGGAAAGTGACAAAGCGGTGAGGAAAGGGTACATGGGGGGGGGGGGGTTGGAGTAGTGGTGAAAGAAATGAAGAAGGTAAAAGAATCATAGAATATGCTGTGGCCTTCGATCTGGCTATAGCTAACACGTGGTTCAAGAAGAGAGTTGGACATCTGATAACCTATAAGAGCGGGGATAGAATGAGTCAGATTGACTATATTATGTGCTGTAGGAAACATCTGAAGGAGGTGAAAAACTGTAAAGTGATTAATGGAGAAAGTGTAGCGGCACAGCACAGGTTGGTTGTGGTAGACTGTGATATAAAAGGGAAAAAAAGAATAGACAGAAGTGGCAGATACAGAGGAGAATAAAGTGGTGGAAATTGGAAGAGGAAGGCCCAAGGAATAAGTTTAAAGAAAAGGTATTGAAAGAAATGAAGTTACCAGAGGATGTGGAAGAATGGTGGGACGTTAATAGTTGGAATATTAGAAAAATTGGAGAAGAGGTGCTTGGTATAACATCAGGAAAGGGACCACCTGAGGATAAGGAGGCATGGTGGTGGTGGTGGAATGAGGAGGTGCAGTTGGAGATCAAGAAAAAGAAAGAGGCAAAGAAAAAATGGGACATGACTGGAACTAGAGCCGACAAGGAGGCATATAGATTAGCGAAGAAAAATGCAAAGAGAGCTGTGGCAAGGGCAAAAGCGAGGGCAGTTGATGAGGTTTATGAAGAACTGGAGAGAAACGGTGGTGAAGCTCAGTTGTTGAGAATAGTGAAAGCCAGAGATAAGGCCTCGAAAGACATAACATCAGTCAAGCAGATAAAGGATGCCTCAGGAGTAGTATTACAAGAGGAGGACAAAATCAGAGGAAGGTGGAAAGAATATTTCCGTAAACTACTAAATGAGGAGAATCCGAGAGACAGGTGTGAGGATGGAGAGGCAAATGAGAGACCAGTGCAAGACATAAGTAGAGAGGAAGTGGATTGGGTACTGAGAAAAATGAAGAATGGAAAGGCTGTGGGGGCAGACCAGATACTTAGGGAAGTGGGAAAAGTTTGGGCAGTGAGGGCGTGGATATGTTATGGGATCTGATGAGGAAAATAGCCCAACAGGAAAAGATACCAGAGGAATGGAGGAAAAGTATTCTCGTCCCAATCTACAAAGGAAGAGGAGATGTTCAAGACTGTGGCAACTATAGAGGGATCAAGCTGATGTCACACACATTGAAGATATGGGAAAGAGTAATTGAAGGGAGGATACGACAGGAAACGAAAATTGGTGAGGAGCAGTTTGGATTTATGCCAGGAAGAGGGACAACAGATGCGATATTTGCACTAAGGCGATTGATGGAGAAATATAGAGAGATGCAAGTGGAGCTGCACATGGTGTTTATAGACCTGGAAAAGGCATACGACAGAGTGGCCAGGCAGGAGGTATGGAGGTGTATGAGGAAGAGGGGGGGGGGTGTCAGAAAAGTATGCGAGGTTGGTGAAGGAGATGTACGAGGGAACAGAAACTCAGGTCAGGTCTAGTGTCGGCATGCCAAAAAGGTTTCCCATTGTCATAGGGCTGCACCAAGGGTCAGTTCTGAGCCCCTACCTCTTTGACCTGGTCATGGATGTACTAGTGGAGGATGTCAAGAAGGAGGCACCATGGAGCATGCTGTTTGCCGACAACATTGTTCTGTGTGAATCATCCCAAGAACCTTGAAAATACCCTGTAAGAGTGGAGAAAAGGCATTGGAGGAGAGAGGCATGAGAATTAACCGGGAGAAGACTGAATATATGTCAACGGGGAGTGATGAGGATATGGTCATATGACTTCAGGGTGAAAGGCTAATTTCAGGGAAGAAATTCAAGTACCTTGGGTCGGTTGTTGAGAGGAATGGTGACTTGGATGAGGAAATACAGCACCGAATAACATGCGGTTGGATGAATTGGAGGAAGATGAACGGGGTCCTGTGCGACAAGAGAGCGAGTTGTAAGAGGAAAGGAAAGCTGTATAAGATGGTGGTGAAGCCGGCGATGTTCCATGACGCAGAGACGTGGCCTATAACAAAGGCACAGGAGAGGAAGATGGAGGTAGCGGAGATGCGGATGTTGAGTTGGATGAGTGGTGTGACAAAGAAGGACAGGATAAGGAATGACTACATCAGAGGGACGGTTAAGGTGGGACCAATTGGCAAGAAGATACAAGAAAGTAGGCTGAGGTGGTTCGGACATGTAGAGAGGAAGGGTGAGGAGTATGTTGGTAAACGAGTGGAATATATGGAGTTAGAGGGAAGGAGGAAAAGAGTCAGGCCCAAGCTCAGGTGGAGGGATAAGGTGACAGAGGATCTTAGGGAGAAAGGATGGAGTCCGAAGGACGCCCTGGACCGAAGAACTTGGAAGAGGAAGGTTAAAGATCGGTGTGCCGACCCTGTTTAACACGGGATAAGGCATAGTGAAAGAAGAAGTAGTAGTAGTTGGATTAAATCATAGCTAGCTGTTGCACCTGCATGTTGCTTTAGTAATGTGTCTCTGTGTTGCATGATGAATTGATGTGACATGTATGCCTAGTTTTTATATATTATTATTATTATGGGCTACTCCAAGAAGTCCTTAAACTCATCGAGGGAGACCCTAACCATGTCAAGAACTATCCAACATTTGCACTGTATCTATCGTACTTTGCTTTGAACTCATTCACAGTCACAGTACCAACAACAGACTCTGGCAACCTATTTCACTCATTCACTACTCTCCAAGCAAAAACCTAGTTCTGACACTCTTACTCAGTTTCCATGGATGGCCCCTAGTTCTCCCACCATCAGATCTGTTCTGAAAAATTTCCTCTTTATTAATCTTATAAAAACCTCTCAGCAATTTGTATGTCTGTCATATCATTCCCTTTTCTGCCTATCAACCAGTTTCTGTAACCCACAAATCCTTAACCTGTTCTTGTAAGGTTCTTTCCATATACTTGCTACCATCTTGGTCACTCTGGATCCTCTTCTCCTGATCACAAGAAACCCTGGTGCCCAGATTTGCATGCAGTAGTCAAGATGGGGGTCTTATCAAGGCTCGAGCTTGTCTCTGCTTGTCAACATGTTCTTCTGTAGCAAAGTAATCTGATGAGTTGTTTTAGCCACTTTTGCTATGTGCCCCTTAAACTTGAACTCCCTATCCACTAACACTCTCAAGTCTCTGGCTTCGTCAATTTCTCAGTTTCCTGGAGTACAGTTATACCAATGTGGTACACAGTTGGTAATCTTTTCACTCCAAAATGCATAACCTTACGCTTAGCCACATTAAACCATTAATCCATTCTCCTTTGCCCATTTGGTCTCTATATCCAAATCATCCTGCAAAATTTTGATATAATCTGTATTAACTATTTCTCTACCCAACTTTGCAAAATAACTGAGCAATTACTCTCAGATCTTTTCCTATATTGTTAATGCACAAATTAAACAGTAGCGGTCCTAGAACAGAATCCTGCAGCACACCACTAGTCACGTGTCTTCTTTTGTACTCTACTCTACTCCTGAATTAACTACTCTCTCTGATATCTCTCCATCAACCACCCTCCTATCCATCTCACCAATTCTATATCTATCCTTAATGTCCTGCAATTTACTGATTAGAATTCCATGTGGTATCCTGTCAAAGGCCTTTACAAAGTTCAGCAGTATTACTGTAAACCAGTATCACTGTAAACCTTTATCCAACTCAGTTGTCACCATATTTTAAAATGTGAGCAAGTTACCGAGGCATGATCCTACCCTTCACAAAATCATGCTGCCTACCATATAGTATCCCATTCCTGTATTTTGCTCATGACCAATTTCTCCAAAACTTTGACAACATCTCCTGATATGCTGATCAGTTGGTAATTTGCTACATCAGTATTGGAGCCTCCTTTATGCAATGAAACTGTTTTCTTCTATTTCCTATTTTTACCCCCCCCCCCCCTTTGGGATAAATCCAGAGCTGAGACTTAGATTAAATAATATGGTTAAGGGCACTGACAATTCTCTCACTGTTTCATGTGAAATTTGAGCTGGTGTACCATCCAATCCCACAGCTGTATTCACATTAAGGTTCTGTAATATGCTATCCATCTCCATTTCATTTACCTCAGTTCCCATATTATAAGCCTTTGGCTGTAGTATTCTTGCAGTATCACCACCTGGATGATATACTCTTGCAAAGTGTTCACTTAGTAATTCTACTATTTCAACTGATTCAGTTACCTCCCTACCATCGGCATTTCTTAAAATCATTCTGCCATATACATTCTTTCTTTTACTTGCAGCATATCGAAAGAACTATTTGGGATTCTCTTTAGCCTGCATTGATAACTTCCTTTTATACTCTGCTTTTGTCTTTCTTACCACACTAGTTACCCATCTGGTCTGCACTTTCTACTGTTCATGTGCCTGTTGGTCACCTTTCTCTTTAAATTCTCTCCACAGTTGTTTCTTTTTTTGCGGTTCCAGCTTAATGATGATGTTGGAAGTTTTTTTCACTTGGTTATACTATAAATTAAAGATACCAAGAAATTATATACTTGGTTTAATCCTTTATCCAACATCATCATTGGATAAAGGAAAATACTTTAGCTGCAAACAAAGTTTGTGGCTAAAGTATTTTCAAGACTAGCAACTCATATAAGGAAGCTAAGACTTCAGATCACTTGCCTTAGTATCCCGTAATGCAAAGCACATCTCCTTGTGGACATGTATAATGCTATGCATTATGTGAAGGGTCACTATTCAGACCAGTTTTGACCTTTATTGAGGTCTCTTCAGTGGAAACCAGACCAAGAGGTAATACTAATGTTGAAGTAATGCAGAAGTCATATTTGCATATACTAAGGCAAGTGATGTGAAGTCTTTGCTTCTTTATATGAGTTATTCCAGTCCTGAAATTTGCTTAATGATGATATTCATCCATTTAACTCCCACTTGATTTATTCTTCTGACTCTTGGTATACAGTCTGCCATTACCTCCCTCAAACTTAATGTCAATGAAATTTTGTGAAATAGTGAAATGAATTAACTTTTTGTTGTTTTTCCAATAGTAGTAATGTCTGAAAACAGTAGGAGAATCTTTTTTTTTTTTTTTTTTGTTTATAACTCAACTTGGTTGACTATGTGTTCAAATCTCATTGTGACAGGGATATTTGCATAAGTCTTGGTAGTAGACAGTTTGTCACTGGTGTAAGACTGCTATTTATTGAAAGCTAGAACTGGTTTAGGAAAGTTCCATGCCATGTTGGGTCTTTAGAGCAGGGTTCTGGATGTAATCCTTAGCCTGTCCACATTACTTGAAAATGTATTGGCATCCTGAAGTGGCTTGAAAAAGTTCCATGTTTGGTCTCTAGAGCAAGGTTTTCACACTAAGAAAAATAATTAAAATATTACAAAAAAAAAAAAAAATGAAATTGATAAAAATGGAAAAAAAAATCCTTGCCACACCCACAGTACAAATGTACTGTAGGTTTACTAATAGCCTTTAATGAGTGGGAAACACTTTAAAAAAAAATTAACTTTTGTGGGTGTAATTCACATGAAAAAAAAAAACGACTCAAAATAGGTTATTTGCTTCTGAAATGAGTCTAGTAAACACCATCTTGATATTAGAAAGGAAAGATTCATGAAGCAGCATTTGCCATCTCATTTGGCCTGGAGGATATTGTGTCTGGTCTCTAGCCAACAGGTATTTGAATTCTGCCATGAGCAAAGATGTTTGATACTGTCTTTAGGTGGTACACAAATTAAATAAAATTATTTTTTAAAAAACATTTACAATGTTAGACTTGGCCCGAAGAAATTTACCAAAAAATTTAGACTTTATGTTAAACCACCTTGGATGTATGGGGTCCCTTACCTTGATGGACCTGTGATTTCAGTCTGGATTTCTCCATGACTTCAGGTTGTAAAGAGTCCAGCTATTCTTGTCTTGGGCCTTTCTTCTCCATTTTCCTCCAACTTTCTTAATCATTGGGTCTTCCCACCTTAAGGCTGGTCTTCCAGGTTTTCTTTTGGTATCTCTCGGATACCAGTTTGTAACTCTGACTGTCCATCTGTTGTCTCTCATTCTGGCGAGATATCCTGCCCATCTTCTTTTGCTGTTGTAGATTGCTTTTATTATGTCCGTGTGTCCAGACTTCTTCCTAATTTCTGTGTGTCTTACGTGGTCTATTTTGTTTATATTGCACATTCTTCTTTCTATTGCACGTTGAGTTGTTATTAAGCTTTGTTCTTCTTTTAAAGTTGTGTTCCATGTTTCACTGCCATAAGTTAATGCAGGTAAGCTGTGACTATTGAAAAGATGGGCTCTTATTTCTATATCCATGTTTTGGTTGATAATTGTTGATTTTATGGGGTCCCTAAAATTCACAAATGTAATACCTCTTTGTCCAGTAGTTGATAAGATATAGATAGTTCCATGTATAAATTGACCAAACATTTATCCAAATTGTTTCCTCTCCTCCACACACAATTATCCCTCGTTTATTAAAAAAATCGCCTAACTTTAATAATAAAAAATTCTAATCCTCTCGGGGGACCCTGTAACCCCTAGAGAGCGCGTCCCCTGGGTGGCGGATAGGGGAGCCCACCATGTGTGTGTGTGTGTGTGTGTGTGTGCATGTGCGTGCATATATATATGTATGGTGGGGTGGTCCGAATATACTGAATAAGGACTCGTGGACAATCATCTTAATTGTAAGGGAAGCGGCACTCCCATGGATCCCTAGCTGGATTTATCCTCTCCTTCTACTACTTTGAGGAAGATCCACTTACTTTAATCTTTCCTATAAGGCCTTATCAGCCAACTCTTCTCATTTTATGAAGACTACTCTAATAGCATAGGGGCACTCGAGGGCCATGGGGTCTTTTCATTTCTGGCCTTACAACTATGCCCTCTCTATAAATCTTACTATAATTCCTCTATAATGTACTCTTTCCCCCTTTCAATATACCCTATTCCTCCTATGGGTTTAAATTCGGAAGAAGGTTAGTTCAGAAGCCTTAAGGTAGCAGCCCTACCACTGAACTATTCCATCGTCAGGCTAGTCCCCTGACATGGAGAACATAATTCTACTAGTAAGCTGACAGAAAAAGATAATTGAATTGAATCTATAGGAAATGACCCTGGAATGGAAAAGGTAAAACAAAAATGGAAACGACAAAATATAATACGCATAGCAAACGCAAACTGGAATATAAGAGGAATAGCATATAAAGAAATAGAATTAGACCAATGAAAGAAATTTTAAAATAGCAGGAATCACTGAAACAAAAAAGAAATTAAAAGGAACTATGAGAACTGAAAATTTTAATGTGATATCTTAATGTGGCTCTGTGCTTGGGCCAATGTTGTTTAATTTGTATATAAATGATATAGGAAACGGCTTAAAGGGAAATATTCAGTTGTTTGCTGATGATGCAAAGTTGTGTAGTGCAATAAAAAATCAAGCTGATGTTGAAAGTTTGCAGGAGGATTTAAATAAGCTGGTAAAATGGGCAAAAGAAAATGGATGTCAGTTCAATGTGGAAAAGTGTAAAGTCTTGCATTTTGGGATTAAAAGATTACCAGCTGTGTACTACATAGATGGAAAGGTACTCCAAGAGATTGATGAGGCTAGGGACTTAGGGGTATTGGTAGATAAGGAGATGAAGTTCAGAGGACACATTGCTAAGGTGTCCAAGATTGCACATAGGATTACTTGGTTGTTGAGGAACACACTGACATCCAGAGATAAAGAGGTTATTATTCCCCTTTATAAAGCATTGATACTTCCACATTTGGATTACTGTGCTCAGGTCTGGTCACCTGGATTCCTTGGAGATGAGGAGGCTGTGGAGAGGGTTCAGAGAAGAGTGACCAAGTTGGTGAGTGATATAAAAAATGCTCCCTACATTGATAGATTGAGAGCTTGTGGATTGCAGAGATTGGTTGATAGGCGAAGAAGAGGGGATATGATAGAAACATTCAAATTACTAAAAGGTTTTTATAGGATTGATGCAGGGGAAATGTTTCAGCTGTGTGATAGTGATGGAAGAACAAGAGGTCATCTCTGGAAATTAAAGAAGAGTGTGGTTAACAAAGGTGTCAGAACAAGGTTTTTTGCCTGGAGGGTGGTGAATGAGTGGAATTCATTGCCTGACTTTGTTGTGAGCTCTTCATCTGTAAATGAATTCAAGAAGAGATATGACAGATATTGTTTTGCTAGCTTGGGTCTCCCGTGATGAGTCTACTGACTCCATGGAGATACCCGTAATAATAATAATAATAATAATATACAGTGGAGTCGACAGAGACCAAAGAGCACAAGCAGGAGTCATGATTTGGATTCATAACTCCCTTTCAAAACAGTTAAAACATTATAAATTATGGAATGAAAGAATAATAGAAGCTAGATTAAAAATAGATAGAGGCTATTTAACAATAATTGGTTTATATGCCTCAGAAGAAGGAAGAAAACAGGATAATATTGATTTTTATAATCAGTTACAAAACATATATAATAAAATAAATAAAAATGATTACATAATTTTAGCAGGAGACTTAAATACAAGAATTGGAAACACAAAAATTAATAATAATATAGGAATACATGGAGAACCCACTCTAAACAGAAATGGTAAAAAATTAATTGACTTTATAGTTTATAATAACCTAAAAATAAAGAATTCCTTCTATAAACATAAAGACATACATAAATATACTTGGGCAACAAGAGGATGGAAATTAATATTAGATTACTTCATATTAAATGAAAAGACATCAAAATTTTCACTAGATGTTAGAGTTCACAGAGGATATGAAATAAGCAGTGACCACTTCCTTGTTAAAATAAAATTAAGATTACCACCTAAATGGCTACAAGTAACAAGAACAGAAAGAAAAATTGAAACATTTGTTTATAAAACTAGACTATTGAATGACACAAATGTACAATGGCTATATGGACAAAGAATTAACCAATATCTAGATAAAATAAAAAAAAAGGTAGAAATAGAATGGCTTAATATAAAAATGATACTAAATGCAGCATCAAATGAAAGTTTAGGAAAGACCAAAAAATTCAATAAAAGAAAAAAACTGAACATCTGGGATGATACAATGAAAGAAATAATCAAAAAGAAAAAAGAAGCCTATCACAAATGGTTAATATACCCCAGAGAGAGTAAAAGATTAGAAGATGAAATAGAATATAAAAGAATAAGAGCCATAGCTAAAAGAGAAGTCAGAAAAAGACATAGAGAATCATGGAATAAATTTTTTTCTAATTTAAAACATGATTTATATAAAATAAGACCCAATGTATATAAGATTTTGAAACACTTAAATGCAGATACCAAAGAAAACACAAAATTAAACACTGAATTGAAATTAGAAGAATTTCTAAACTACTACACAGAACTGTGGACAGACAAATATTTTAAAAAAGACAACTGGCAAACAATTAACGAAAACGAAAAGGAAATTACTGAAGAAGAATTAGAAATCAGCCTGAAAGAAACAAGAAACGGAAAATTACCTGGAGAAGATAAGCTAGGTTCAGAACTACATAAATACGCAGGAACAAGATTCAAAGAAAGATGACTTATTGTTTTTAAATAAAATTTACTCAACTGGTATCTCCCCAATAGAATGGAAAAAAGCAATTGTGATTCCTATCTTTAAGAAAGGTAATAGAGATGATCTAAAAACTATAGAGGTATCAGTATACTGAATTCCTGTTACAAAATATATAGCAGAATCTTAAATAACAAACTAATGAAATATTCTGAAAACTTTATTCTAGAAGTACAGAATGGATTTAGAAAAGGACGATCATGTATAGACCCAGCCTTTTGCCTAAAATTAATAATAGAGAAAAGAAGAGAATATAATTTAGAAACACATATTGCATTTATCGACTTTGAAAAAGCATTTGACAAAGTTAAAAGAAACATATTATTTAACATATTAAAAGAAAGACAAATACCAAATAATATCCTGAAAGCTATCATAAGTATATATGAAAATAATCAAATACAAATAAGATTAAATCACGAGCTATCATATACGAGAGAGATAAACCAAGGGGTCTGACAGGGATGTCCCCTCAGCAACTCTTTTTAATATCTACTTAAATGAAATAATAATAAAATGGAATAAAAATTTACATCAAGGAATTAAACTTTCTCCTACAGTAAACTTAAACACTCTCCTCTTTGCTGACGACCAAATAATAATTACAAATTCTGAAGATAAACTACAGAAAGCTATTTTAGATCTAAATGAGATATCCAAAGATTATGGTATGATAATATCAACAGAAAAATCAAAAACTATGGCCTTTAAAGGACAAGATCCAGCAAGAACTAAAATAGTAATAGATAACAAGATCTTAGAACAGGTGAATTCATTTAACTATCTAGGATGTACGATCACATATGAAAATGAAAAAGATATAAATGTAAAAATTGCAAAATATTTAAAAATAACAGGTGTAATTAACTCTATATTTAAACCAAACCTAGTTCAAAAACAAACCAGACTAAAAGTATACAATACATTAGCCCTACCAAGGGCTAATGGAAGCAAAATCTGGACAATAAAACAAAAAGACAAAGATTAACAACAGCAGAAATGAAGATTATGAGAAAAACTGCAAAGTATACCCTATTTGATCACAAAAGAAATGAAGAAATTATGAAAGAATTAAACCAAGAACCAGTAATAGAAAAAATTAAAAAAATATAAACATAAATGGATGGAACACGTTCAAAGAATGAAAACAGAATGATTACCAAAATAAGCCTTAAAATACAAGCCATTAGGAAAAAAGAAAACCAGGATGTCCTCTTAAACGATTCAACGATGACTTCTAAGGCCGGAACAAGCCATGCTAGGCCTAAATCCTTGACATGCATGATGATGAAAAAATTCTAATCCTGACAAATTCTGACATTACTTCATTGTTTACCAGTGACCTTTGACAGAGACTTTTGACCTTATTAATCCACATTTCTCTGACAATTTTTGAAGTATTGAGATTCACCATTTCTTATGGTTATTTTTCATGGAAAAGAAAAATATATGAAATAGTTAAATGGAACTGTAATACATTTTGGAAAACAAAGCACTTGACACATAAACCTCTAGTTAGTCTATGCTGCATAGGTTTGTGTTTGCTATTTGACCTCCTGGCCTAGATACATTTACATACATTTTTAGTGTGTTTAAACAATCAACATCCAAAATACACTTCATTATGGAAGACAAATGTTACTTTCTTTTTTCTATCATAAAGTTGCATGTCATGATATAACAATCAAATAGTTCATTATCGTTTTCTGTTTATGGAAAACGCATGCATACAAGAAGGAATTTACATTATCAATGACATCATTTCTGAGCCTGAGAGCATGGCATTCTCAAAACTCACACCAAGCTATGACTCTTTTTTTCAAATGATATAGCCATAGGCTTTCATCCTGGTAGAAGCACAACTGACCAAATTTTCACTTTAAGGCAAGTCTGAGAAATCTTGGGAATATACCAAGAATGTCTACACATGTTTTGTGGACTTGGAGAAGGCATATGCCCGGGTTCCTCGGGATAAGCTTTGGCACGTAGTACAGGAGTATGGAGTGGATGGCCAACTATTAGCTGCCATCAAGTCCCTGTATGAATGCCCAGAGTTTTGTGTCAGAGAAAACAGCACAAAGTCTGAACCTTTCACAGTCACTGTTGGTCTCCACCAAGGATGTGTTCTGTCACCCCTCCTTTTCATAATATTTATGGACTGGATTGATAGGCACAGCTGAGGCAGTGAGTGTGTCAGAATTGGAAGATGTAGCATTGGACGTCTGCTTTTTGCAGATGACCTAGTTCTGCTTAGCCCTTTCACAGATGACCTCCAGCAGACCCAGGATAGGTTTGTAGCTGTTTGTGCAGACGCCGGCATGAAGATCAGTATGGCCAAAACTGAAACATTTGTGGTCTCAAGACAACCATCCTAGTGCACTCTACATGTAAGTGGAGTCCCAATGAGGCAGGTGGAGAAGTTTAAATACCTTGGATCCATATTCACAAATGATAGAAAATGGGACATAGAGTTAGATACTCGAATTGGCTTAGCAAGCTCAATATTGCAGGAGCTTGGCTGTTCGGTAGTATTGAAGCGGGAGTTAAGCCAGAAGACAAAGCTGGCTGTCTTCAATACAGTCTATGTCCCCATCTTCACCTATGGTCATGAAAGTTGGGTAATGACCAAAAGAATGCGGACACGAATCCAAGCAGCTGAAAAGAGATTTTCGAGGGGTTGCGGGGCTGACAAGACTCGACAGAGTCAGAAGCTCTGCAATTTGGGAAACCCTCAATACTCAACCGCTGCTTCTCCATGTTGAGAGATCACAGTTACGTTGGTACGGGCACCTGGTCAGAATGCCACAAGAGAGGCTCCCTCGGTAGGCCCTCTTTTCCAAGCCAGAGGGTGGGAGGCCAATGACTCACTGGATAGATTATATCCAAAACCTTGGGTGGACACATTTGGGAATCCACCAGAACACCTGAGCTTGGTGGCAGTGGATCGTGACCATTGGAAGTTCCTCTTGCAGCTGTTGCCCCCACAACCCAATTAGGAAGAGTGGGTCTTGAAGATGTATGTATAGCCTTTGAAACTTGAGCTTAGGTATCTTTACAACACTTTTTTTTTTTTTTAGTCAATGACTATAATCCTTATAAAATAGAAAAAGAAAACTCAAGTTCTTTACAAATATAATTTCCATGCTGCTTTCAAACCACTCATTCAGCTATCCGCCTTCATCTATTCTAAGGATAACTCATCCTCTTACACATCCTGGAGTGTATAAAGTTCCTTGTGCCTGCAATTTAGCATACTTTGGACAGACTGTCAAATATATCAACATCTGCCTTGAAGAATACAAAAATTACATTTGCAATTATCTGTATGGTAGATCATGACCAGCAGACTGTACTCTGGATGTTCCTTCACACAGGATTAAATAAATCTATAGCACAGGATTCTGTGTTACATAGAAGTTGCTGTTGCTCTGAGAGAGTATTTTTAGAATCGACGTTGGTACAAAGCCCTTTGCCAACTTCAACAAGTATTGCTACATTCTTATAGGGACATTTTTCAATTCTTTTTCAGTTAGAATTGAATTGTATCTACGATTATCTAGTTGAGTGCTGTGTGCTTGTCACATTTGTAATGTATGCTCTGATGATGCTGGCTAATAAGCAAAATATTAATAAATTGAATAAATTTATACTTTGCTGTTGTTTATACTGTGAATTTGTTCTCCCATGTAATATCACTACTGCCTTCTGTGATGAACTTGTTGAATGGAAGCTGAAGTATCTCAATTTAATATAGCACTTGCTTGTGTTAAAGCTAATCTTGACGTAAGACTGGCTTAATCATAAATTCAGTTTCAACTGAATAATACTATAAAAGTATTTTTAACTTGGGAAAACCAAGCAAAAGTTAAGCTTCAGTATAATGAGAAGTACAGTAGATCAAAAATTGCACATGAGAAAGGAGGGGTCTTTAATCACTTGGATTTTAACTTCTGACAGAGCCAGGTTTTTCAGGGATGTTTGAAGGTGCTGCCTTCTCTCTTCAGCCATATTAGGAATATTTCATACTAGAATTGAAATATTTTCTTCTTAAAGTGCCAATCTATCGGAGGTCAGCAATCACCTTGGCAAATTTTGAGCAATTCTCAGCTACTCTGAACAGTCCCTCAGAGCTCATGCCAGTCCACTATCTGCCAGCGAAGATTTTCATCGTCTTCTTTGTCCTCTTCCATTTATCTTCCCTTTTATATTCAATTGAAGTATCTTATATTTTTCATTATGAAAATTCTAAAAGTTCATGTGATTTTTCCATTTGTTCCAGTACTTGATTTGATATTTTTGCTGTCCATGGGATTTTTAACATTCATCTGTATAACCACATCTCAAATGCTTCAAGTTTTTGAATTGACGTTGTCTTCAAGGTCCAAGTTTTTGCACCGTACAGCAGTACAGACTATACATATCATTTAACAATGAGTACTCTGAGCTTCCATAGCTAAGTCAGTATAGACAAAGCCCTTTGTTCGGAAAAACCTGGGTTCAATTCCCATCAGTGAGATGTAAAGAACCTTTATCTGGTCTTTTTTGACTAAAGGTGAGTTAGCCGGTCTCATATGGAGGTAGGGAGATTTTTCACCCAGAAACTCTGGTTTTGCGTCTCCCATGAACTCGTGTGGATTACAGTGTCATCATGAATACATCCCAGCCATATGCCAGTCCCAAGCCATGATAAAATTGATTGGGGGGGGGGTAGTGAAAGCGATGGTGAACCACCCTGTAAAAATCTCACCAGGAATACTTTGTGGGCTACAGTGTCATCATGAATACATCCCAGCCATATGCCAGTCCCAAGCCATGATAAAATTGATTGGGGGGGGGTAGTGAAAGCAATGGTGAACCACCCTGTAAAAATCTCACCAGGAATACTTTGTGGGCAATACCTACAAAGTCACCTACCGTCAGAAACAGTTGAAAGAGAAAACCAGGCATCATCATACTCTAAGCTCAAAATTTAAACTATAGTTACACAGTATTGATTTCATAAGGAGAAAATTTTTTCTTTCCATTTCAATTCTAACTTTTATTTGTATTTCTGGATTGCATTCTGCATTTAATCAGCATCTGAGATATTTAAATTTCATCACTCTTTCTGTTTTGTTTCCTGTATAAAGAAAGTGCTGAATTAAGAATTGGTTTTTTGCTTATGATCATGAATTTAGTTTTGGTGATATTTATTCTGAGTCCCATTTTTTCACTCTCTTTGTTCAGTAGTTTTAGAAGATTTTGAAGATCCTGAATCTTGTCAGCCAGAGAGCTGTGTCATCAGCATATCAAATATTATTGATGATTTCACCATTTACATTAATCCCTTCCTCTCTTCCTTTTAAGATTTTTTGAAATATGGCTTCTGCGTATATCCTTGCCTTATTCCTTGTTTGATATTAATGGAGTTTGTAATGTCATCAACTTGAACAGATGCCTTTTGGTTCCAATATAAGTTTTCGATGATCCTGATGTCCTTACTATCTAATCCAGTTCTTTTTAATAATTCAATCATTTTAGTATGTTGGACTTTGTTAAATGCTTTCTCGAAGTTGATGAAGCAAATGAATACTTTCTTTTTTGGTCATTACATTTTTGGAATAAGATTTGAGAACAGTAAAGAGCTCTCTCATTCCCATACTGCTTCTAAAGCCAAATTGGGTATCACTGATGGTGGTTTCACATTTTTTGTATATTCTTTTTTGAATTATTTTCAGAAACATTTTGAGAACATGACTCATTAGATTGATCATCCTGTAGTCATTACAAGTTTTTGTATTTGGTTTTTTAGGTAGCATGATGAAGGTCAACTGTAACCAGTCTTGAGGGATTATGCCTGTATCATAGATCTTAATAAATAGCTGTACTAATATAGCCATATTGTCACCTTCTAATAAATTTACTAATTCTCTAGTTTTCTATCAGGTCCTAAGGCTTTACTATTTTAAACTGAGTTTAGCACATATTCTACCTCTGAACTTAGAATACATGGACTTTCCATCTGTTCATAAATATTTTCTGGGTTTTGTCTGTTATAAGTAAAGAGTTCTATACATCTCATCGTTTTTGGATATTATTTCTCTCCTTTTGTTTCGAAGAATACATAGTTGTTTTTCCTTAAATATACCTGAGGTCTCTTTCAGCTTTTTGTGTAGATTAAAACTGTCATGCTTTTCCTGTAGAAATGCTATTTTTTTTACGTTTTTCAATCATCCAGATTTGCTTCTTTGATCTTGTCTTTAATAATTTTCGGAACTCCTTTATATTTTGGACTATGATTTTTATACGATCTGTGTTGATCCATGAGAGAGAGAATTTCATCAGTTATCTATTTCTTTTTTACTGCTCTATCAAGACACAAAGTATTGGCACATTTCTCTGTGAAGATAGATTTTAATTTGTACCATGATTCATCAATCCTCTTGATGTCATCATTCTTGATAAATGCTATCTCTTGATTCAAATCATGACTCAGTTTTTTCTTATCTCTGGGTTTTCTTAACTTTCCTAGATCAAACCTTTTTTGTTGATGTTTCTTTTAGTTTTCAGTCTAAGTTTTAACTCTGTCACCAGTAGATTGTGATCAGAAGCAATATCTCTCGCTAGGATAGGTTTTTGTACTCTTTATGTAACTTTGAAATCGTTGATTAATTAGCAACTAATCAATTTGGTTTCTGACTATGTTTATATTATTATCCTGTGGTGATTGTTAAGTATATAGCCTTTGGGATGGTAGCTTAAATCATGTGTTTGTGATTATTAGTTGCTTTTCTTGGAAGAATTGAATAAGACTGTCTTTGCTCTCATTTCTTGTTCCTAGTCCATGTTTGGCAACTATATCTCCACTTCTACCATTCTCAACTAATCATCCATGACATTATTATTATTATTATGTGACACCTCCAGGGAGTCCAAAGACTTATTGAGGGAGAGTGTGCCAACAGCATCGAACAAAATACACAGAAAAACAAAGAAAATTGAATAATGCATTCTATTTTCTGTTGGAAGGGGGAAAAAAAAGTGAGAGTTTGCAAATTATTTTTTTAAAACAGACCAGGAATTAATGATAGACCTATTAGAACTATTTTGCAGAAAAAAAGAAAGGTGTTTTTGTTCAATCAGAGAAATGAGGAAAGCATATGAAACATTTTACAATAGATTCACAAATTAAAGAATCAGTATGGCAACACATTAACTCTGTACCACGCATGGAGAGCCACTACCTATGTGTGAATAATTCAGAGAATACATAGATGGAGGTAAAGGTCTGGCTGACTTACACAGAGATTATTAGCAAGCACAAGCAAAAATAAAAGTGCGAATTTCATGATGTATTCAAGTATTTTCAGTGAGGAATTTAATATTTCCTTTTTTTCCCCTAAAAAAGATTAATGCAGCCTGTGAAAAGCTTATAAAAATGCACCAGATGATTAAAACTTAAGGAAAAAGTACGATAATAATCAGGAGGAAAAGTTGAATCGTAAAGCTGCTAAAGAACTAGATAAAAAAAAACGTTGATAAGAATTTTGTTGTGGCATCATTCAGTCTTCAAGCTGCCTTGCCTTTCCCTAAGGGATTATTTTTTTTTTTTACTACATTTCTAAGATATTGGTACGACTTTACAATTTGCTAAATTAACATTGAAAATGTAGATTGTTCGTTTCTTCTGACATGAAGGTGAAGGCCACTGTGCCACAAACGAAATAGGCTCGTGTTTATTGAAATATTTGGGGCGAGGGGGGGGGGGACTACTTTGATTGATGATGACAAATTGGAATTTACGTTTTACTTGGATAATTGCTGTGGACAAAACAAAAATCGTTATATTATTGCAGTGTTATACACTGTAAGAAGGTTTAAGATAAAAGTAATACATCACATTCTTAATCTGTGGCCGTGCTCAGAATGAGAGTGATGCTGTACATTCACTCACCGAGAAAGAGATAAAGAAATCCCTCAAATGTTGCCCAATTTTTATTCCTCAGCAGTATGGCACATATGAACAGCCCAAAAAATTCTCCATACCGGGTAAATAAGTTGCTCGTACAGATTTCACGGACTTCAGCACTTGAGCCGAATGATGAATGCTAATTATGCTAAAGATGTTCGTGGCAACTCCATACAGTTGTCTGAGATGAAAGTGCTCAGGTTCAAAAAGTCAAAACCATTTTCATTTTTTTTTTTTTAAACTCTCATACAAAGACTCAGATTTGGAGATATTGAGGTCTAAAAGAGAAAAAACAACTCCAATCTTGTCCTGTAGCAAGCCTGTTGTGTGGTCCTTCTGAGAAGCCATTGAGTTTCATATGTCATTTAATGTTCCTGCTGCAATAGTTGAAGTGTAGAATAAATAGTATGAGTGTATTGTAATAAAGTTTTTATAATTCCAGTCTTCTTTGATGGATGTGAGCCAATTGCTGTTGAATGTAGCATTCAATGCAAGTTGGCTTTTGTAAAATGAAGTAATTAATTCACTTGATAGTGAGCAGATGAGGAGAATGTCTAAAAATGATAATTTGTCTTTTTCCATAGTTAGATTGCTTACTTTTTTTTAATCTAATATAAATTTATGGGGCCAGATAGCAAAAACATTAAGGATGAGAAGAATGTCTTCTGAATGTTCTAAATAAAAGTTATTGAGTAGGGGAGAGGGTGACTTCTCATTGTAGTCCCTTCAGATTTAATCTGAAACTTATTTTGACAAATAAAATGTTCCAGGGTGTATAACGAAGTCAAATAATTTCACTGCATCCTATAGAAATGCTTCTGAAAGTAGATGTAGTATATCCTCAAGAGAAACATTAGTGAAGAGAGATTCCATATCAAAGCATATTCCTTTACATCAGTGGGATGTAGGGAAACAGCTTTCGCTTTATCTAGAGATTTTTAAGATTTTTTATGAATGAGTGAGATTTGCCAATCTGAACTTTAAATAGGTGTGCTAAAAATTTGGATATTCAGTAAGTAGATAAATCTATGCAGTCAGCAGCTGGATGAAGAGGAATGTCTTTCTTATGTATCTTAGGTAGACCTTAGAACTTAGGGGTTCTAGCAGAATAAGTTTTTAAGGTTTTCTATGGTCTCTCCATTGAGTCTTACAATTTCATGTAGTAATGAGTTCAGTTTTCTGAGTAGTGTGTTAGTGGGATTGCAATCCATTCTTGGTACGTTTATCAATCTTATAATAAAAGAGTGATTTTTCTTTTATAATTGGCAGAATCCATAACAACTGTAGTTTTCCCCTTGTCAGACTTAATAATGAGATGATTGTTGCATCTTAAGGATTGATAAACGTAGGAAAACAAATAAACAGTTCACAACAGCTATAGGAAAACTTATAGTTGTTGTGAACTGCTAGTTATAAAAGAGAAATTACTATTTTATTACAGGATTGATTAACGTGCAAAGAATTGGATTGCAATCCCACTAACACACAACTCAGAAAACTGAACTAATGGAGAAAAACTTTAAACTTATTTTGCTAGAACCCCTAGGGTTCTATGGTCTACCTGATATCTAGAAGAAAGACATTCGACATTCCTCTTCATCCGCTTGTTGACTGCATAGATTCACCTACTTACTGAATAGCAAAATTTTTAGCACACGTATTGAAAGCTCAGATTGGTAACTCCTATTCATTCATAAAAAATTCTTCCCACTTCCTAGATAAAGTGAAAGACCTTTCCCTGCAGCCCTTTTGACATAAATGTTAACTTAGATATAGAATTGCTTTTCACTAATGTTCCTCTTGAGGATACACTACATCTACTTTCTTTCAGAAACATTTCCACAGGATATAGTGAAATTATTCACGTTTTATGCTCTAAGGATATTTTATTTGTCAAAATAAGATTTACAATCAGTCATGTTGAATGAACTGCAATTGGAAGTCCTGTCTCCTCCCTGCACTTGCTGACTTTTATTTAGAACATTTAGAAGACACCCTTTTCTTGCCCCTATTTTGGATTCATTTTATAAACCACGTTTTTTGCTTTTTGTCCCATAATGAAGAAACATTGCCTACTTTAATAAATTTAGTTTAATCCTTAATCCAAGTGTAAGGAGACAAAGTTTGTGCCTGAAGTATCTTCAGGACCAAGCTCTCATCACTACTTGTCTTAGTATCTCAAAGCACATCTCCTTACGGACGTGTATAATGCTATGCATTAAGGGAAGGGCCACTACCCAGACCGGTTTCGACCTTTATTGAGGTCTCGTCAGTGGGAGCCAGACCCAGAGGCGGTGATGCTAAGGTAGAAGCAATGGAGAAGTCATTTATCCTTACGAGTTGCCAAAAGGTGTCTCACCTTATTATTAAATTACTTTGGATTTAGAGAAAGGTGTTGGAAGTTTTTTTCCCACTAGGTTAGACTATAATAAATTTAGTTTAATCCTTTATCCAAATGTAAGCAAACAAAGTTTGTGCGTGAAGTATCTTCAGGACTGAGGCAACTTGTGCTAAAGGTGGACCAAGCTCTCATCACTACTTGTCTTAGTATCTCCTTGCAGACATGTATAATGCTATGGATTAAGAGAAGGGCCTCTACCCAGACCAGTTTCGACCTGACTTCTCCATTGCTTCCACCTTAGTATCACCATCTCTGAGTCTGGCTCCCACTGACAAGACCTCAATAAAGGTCGAAACCGGTCTTGGTAGTGGCCCCCTCCCTTAATGCATAGCAT
Organism: Typopeltis vanoorti; assembly: GCF_054136105.1. NCBI lineage: Eukaryota > Metazoa > Arthropoda > Arachnida > Uropygi > Thelyphonidae > Typopeltis > Typopeltis vanoorti. The sequence continues at coordinate 51,280,884 of NC_143555.1, read as the reverse complement.
TATACATGTCTGCAAGGAGATGTGCTTTGCATTATGGGGGATACTAAGACAAGTAGTGATAAGAGCTTGGTCCACCTTTTTCATGAGTTGCCTCAGTCCTGAAGATACTTCAGGTGCAAACTTTGTTTGCTTACACTTGGATAAAGGATTAAACTAAATTTATTATAGTCTAAGCAAGTGGAAAAAACTTCCAACATCATTGCCTACTTTGTTTATATTAGATCAACAAAAATCTACATCCACAAATTAAATTTATTATGGAAATGAAAAAAAAAAATTATTTTTAGATATTTTACTCCTCTGTGTATCATCAGATAAATTAATTAGTTTTGTTTACCAAAAGCCAACTTTCATTGGACTCTACATTTAACAGTGCATTCAGCTCATCATCCATCATAGAAGACTGTAATGTAAAAACTTTATTATGACATGCTCATACTATTTATTCTGTCCTCACCTATTAGAACAGGAACTCTTAAACATCAAAAGATAAATGAAACTAAGTGGCTTCCCAGAAAGGACCACAACAGCTTGATAATTCCTATAATCCTAGGTCAAATAACAAGGAAACAGTGTATCGAGTTCCAATTCCTTATTTCTTTCATTACAGAACCATTTTTTTCCAGAATTGTTAAGAAATACAATTTAGTGGCTATTTTTCTTCCTATCAACAAATTATTATCATGCGTTTCATCTTTGGAAGATGGAAAGCATGATAGCTCATTTAGCTCTCTCTCTGGTATCTATCAGGTTGCATGTGACTATTATCATTTTTATTAGACAAACTGGATGCTTTGTAGGAAAGAGAATAAAAGAATGCCAGTCATCTTAATATTAGCAACAGTAAATCTGAGAAATCTGACCTTGGCATAGCATGGAATAGATACAGACCACAATCCTATGGTCTGAAACATGCTTACTTCATTGATGTCAGTATAAATTTAAATGCTTGTTTAAAGAAAGCACCTGAGGTCTTACTTCACTGTCCAAACTTAAATCAGAAATGACTTCCTCTCTTTATCTAATATATGGTAAAGTCTTAGTCTAATAACACATTACTATTTTTTTTTAATAGCCAATGAATAATTAATATTGCAATATTCTCTCATTTATGGCATTGTTGTTTTATGTTTAACATTATATGGCTCTTACTTTTTTTCAAATCAATCCATTGTTCACTTTGTACCTTGGAATTAAGTATCATCACTACTGATGAAGGCCTGTAATATTCAGGCTGAAATACACTCAGTGGACTAAACATTAGAGTAGGGGGTGATGGGAAGTTGACACTAGCATCCCACTTGCAGAGTGAAACACGTCCAAACTGAATGCAGACAATAAATAGGCAGATATCAGGACTTCCCAACAGTGTATCGCAATTGACAAACATGGGTAAATGTGGTGATCTTAGCGACTTTAATTGTGGACCTATTATCAGTGCAAGACAAATTTGGTCATTTTATTGCCCAAGTGGCAAGAAACCTAGGTTTCTCGAGGACAACTGTATCAAAGGTCTAGTGCAAGTATACCATCAATGGATGTACCAGTGTGTGTGTGGGGTGGCCAACCATACACCATTGATGACTGGTGTCGATGTAGATTGTCCAGGCTCATACAGACCAATCGCAGGGCAACGGTGGCACAAATTCCACTTTCAATGTTGGAGGTACAAACAGCATCAGCGAGCGAGCAAACAGTATGGCATACCATGGTCGGCTGCTGCAGCTGCCACTCTAATTGTGTACCATATTAACAGCTCATCATTGGGCATTGTGCCTCACCTTTGTCTGGACCTCTGCAGAGTGGACCAGAGTCGTGTGGTCTGATGAATCCTATTATCAGTTGTACCGAGCTGACAGGAGGATGCAGAGTCAGTAGCATAAGGCTATGGGCGTGCCAGGTCTGCTCTGTTCCTGGTGGTGGCGGTGGCTCTGTGATGGTTAGGGGGAGCTCTCATGTGACACATTAGGTCCCTTAGTGTCTGGAAAGGTTCTTAAATTCTGGCTGGATCACCTACACACTTTCTTGGCCTTCATGCATTCTGCAGCTGATGGTCTGTTTCAGCAGGACAGTGCACCATCCCGCCGAGCTGCAGTCACCCAAGCATGGCTCGAGGAACACTCATCTGAGTTTGGAACCATCCAATGACTCCCAAGGTCCCCAGATTTAAATCTGATCAAATCTCTCTCTCTGGGATGCGAGAGAGCGATAAATTAGATCCATGTGTACAGCACCAATGTCTAAGTTGCATTTGTGGACAATGCTGCAACAGGCATGGTTGGATTTACGTCCAGCATCTGGTGGAGTCAATACCTAGTAGAGTACAGGCTGTTATTCGCACTAGAGGAGAACCGACACTCTATTAGGTAGGTATCTCTGATGTTTTGGCCATTTGCTAAAACAGCTTCTCTTAAGGAACAGTAGTTGATTTAGCCACTTTAGCAGTATGCCCTCTGAACTTCCTATCCACTAATCCCCCCCTCTAAATCCCTGGCTTCATCAGTTTCCTGGAGTTTAGTTTCTTCAGTATGGCACACAGCTTGTAATCTTTTTATTCCAGAATGTATAGAGCAAAATATGGGAATGGGATACTATCATCTTACATTTTGCCACATTAAATTGATATCCATTCTCCTTTGCTCATACTTCCAGTCTTTCTGCAAAATTTTAACATCTTTATTGACTGTTGCTCTTCCAAGTTTTACATTGGGCAAACTGAATAGTTCCTATCAAACTATTTCCTATATTGTTCATTTACATATTCGATAATAGTAGCCCAAGAACATAGCCTGAGGCATGCCACTAGTCACAGGCCTTCTACTGGACTCTACTCCTGAATAAACTACTGTCTGATATTTCTCTCTCTCTATCCACTTCAGTTTTATATTCATCCTCATGTGGATGAATATAAAATGAATATAAAAATGTTGTAATTTACTGATTAGAATTCAGTGTGGTATCTTGTCAAAAGCCTTTGCAAAGTCCAACAGTGTAACTGTAAACCCATTACCTTTATTCCACTCAGCTGCACCCTATTATAAAAGGTGAGCAAGTTATTAAGGCATAACCTACCCTTCACAGAACTGCTCTTAACCAACTTTACCATGACTCCTGAGATGCTGATTGGTTGTTAATTTGCTACCTTAGTCTTGGAGTCTCTTCTTTATGCAATGGAATATTTTCTCCTCTTTCCATCTCCTTGGGGCCAACCCAGAGTGAAAACTTAAAGAATGTGGTCAAAGACAATTCCAGTTCCCTAGCTCCTTCTCATCAAACTCCAGCTGGTATACCATCTAATCTCACAGCTGTATTCACACCAAGGTTCTGTAATATCCTATGCACCTCCAGTTCATTTACCTCTATTTCTGTATAAGCCCTTGCCTTTGTTCAGTATCTCCAGTTGGATGATATATTCTTGCCAAATGTTCACTTAGTCATTCAACTATTTCATCTTGTTCAGTTACCTCCCTCCCTTCCATCAGTGTTCATTAAAAGCATTCTGCCATAAATATTCTTCCTTTTACTTGCAACATACTGAAAGAATTCTTTGAGATTACATTTCTCCTGTACTGCTAATTTCCTCTCATACTCTGATTTTGCCTGAATTCCCTCCACAAATTATTCTGTTTTTGTAGTTCTTATTTAATGATGGTATTCATTCATTTAACTCCCCACATGATTTATCCTGTTGACTCAAGGTGTGCAATTACCCCCCCCCCCCCCCAAACACTCCTTTACCACTTCCCATTCACTATCAACATTCAGGCCTTGCAGTTTCTCATGCCATGGCACTGCTCCAAACAATCTAAGTTTGTCATACCTACCATCCCTGTCATTCCACATACATCCTACTCTTAACCTAAACCTCCACACACTTAGCAACCTTCCAAGTTAAGACCATATGATCAGTTTCGCCATTTGGTGAAATGTGGTCATTTTCAAATAAGGGAATACCGTGAGTTGGCATAATCTAAATAAATATAAAAACTGAGGAAAATTCATGTAAAAAAACTTACTTATTGTAAAATTTACACCTAAGTATCATAGGCATCTTTAGTACTGGATCATAGAAGGGCAAATAAACAATAACAGACAATTCTAAAAAGTGTCAACTTAGTAGCTAATGTAAAAATGGTCATAAATTATCTAACTTAAAAGACGCACACAAACAAATAAAGTTAGGAAAGTTTAGCAGATTTAAAAAGTCTACCCCCCCCCCCCCCCCCAATGAATAGAGATAGACCATTGGTAAGTTAGGACAATGAACTAGTATCTCACATTTCTTTTATAAAGATGTTCTCTGAGAAAATGACTTATGAAACACATTGCTCATCATGAGCCTTGAACAGTCTGGACTCACTGAGCATGCTATCTGCACTAAATTCTAAACATTTTCAGAACAAGACAAGATTTTCGTAAAGGTTGTTTCCTCATAGAAAGAAAAAATGTGTAGAACTACTCCATTGTTCTAACTTAAACAGATTCGACGGTGTATGTCTATCCCCTTTGTGAGAGATACCATCTAAATTGCTAATCTTTTCTTTGTATTTTTTTTTAAATTTAAAATTAATGTTTTTAGTTATCTTACTTTAGCTACTAAGGTGGTGCTTTTTAAATTCTCTGTTATTGTTTTTGCTGTTCTGTGATCCTCTACTGAAGATGCTTATGATATTTAGGCAAAAATTTTGTATTAATTAAGTTTTTTATGTGAGTTTTTTTCTTCCATATTTATATTTATTTTGATTATGGTCATCTTTCCCTGATGCAGTTATTAAATCTAATACTCTCAAACTCCTAGTACATCACATGCTGTTTTAGGTAATTATTCCTTGGTATCTGTATAAATTTCATGTCTTTCTTGTGTCCTTTCCTCCTTCAGTTATCCCTTAGCAACTGTAAAATTTCCACTTTCTTCTTGTTGTGTCCTCTTTCCTCTCTCCAATCTGTCTCCCATAGTTGAAGTCCCCCATAATAGCTGGCACTCATTCTACTAATCTGTCAAAGCATGGCATCTATTTTCTGTGGACTCACCCCACCCCTTCAGTGGTCTATTCTATAGCAGCAATCAAGAATATATTTTGTTCTATTGACCTTTATCTTGCACCAAGTAGTCTCGAATGAATCATCTCCTCCAGACCTAAAATCTTCAACTTCTAATTTTGTTGGTCAAACTTTTTGACGTTATCATCAGCAATACCCTACCTCCTGCCCTATTCCCTCTATCCTCCCTGAAAATACAATACCCATTGCATTCTACCCCTGTAACTATATCATTTTCTGTTAACCAGGTCTCACTGATAGCTGTAATTATTGGTCAATCCAAACTGACTAGGGCAGAATACTTCTGGCATTCGTGTACATGCATTTGAACAACCCTCTTGGATTTACAGTTATCCTTGTGTAATGTCATTACCAACCCATTCAGATTTGAAACCTGTGAAATCGCATTCAGTAGTGCATAATCATTTCTGTACACAGTTTCATTTGTGTGAAGGATGGTTAAACCCACACCTGACTGCCTCCCCCCCTCCCAATACTTCCAGTTCCCTGATTTTGCATTTCAGACATCTTACTGAACAACACTGTTTCCAAACATCTAACTCAAAAGCCATTCAAATACAATCCATCGGTCTTGTTCTTTCTTCCATCAGATTCACTTCATAAACTGCACGATATATAACAGATAAGAGATATGACACAAGTTTATTTACTATTTACAAATAAATTTAGCAGCAAACTTAGGATATTTTTGTTTACTATTTTTTTAAAAATTTTTTTAATATAACTGTAAATGAAAATTATAATAAATTTAGTTTAATCCTTTATCCAAGTGTAAGCAAACAAAGTTGCACCTGAAGTATCTTCAGGACTGAGGCAACTTGTAAAGGTGGACCAAGCTCTCATCACTCCTTGTCTCAGTATCTCCCATAATGCAAAGCACACTCCTTGTGGACATGCATAATGCTATGCATTAAGGGAAGGGCCACTACCCAGACTGGTTTCGACCTTTATTGAGGTCTTGTCAGTGGGAGCCAGACCCAGAAGCGGTGATACTAAGGCAGAATCAATGGAGAAGTCATACTGTATATGAGTTGCCAAAAGGTGTACTACCTTATATGTAATTGAAAATTTGTCATTTTTATATTTTATTAATAGTTGTTTGAGAATTTAATGATTTTATTAATGGATTTTCTGTTAATTATGCCATAATTACTACCTTCAGTAAATAAAGTAAAAGTGTGCGTAATGTACATAGTGGTACTTTATGATTGTACTTCGCATAAACCTGCCCAGTCTAATTATTCCAACTTATTTTGTGTTCAGGAATAGGAGAGTCATGTTTACGTATTAATCAATCCCAGTTTATTAAATGGGAAGTGGGGTGGGCAGAAAAAGTGAAGTTTATTATTATTATTACGTGACACCTCCAAGGAGTCCAAAGACTTATCAAGGGAGGGGCACATGCTCTACAATAGTATTTGACAGACAATCACAAACATCCATGCCCAAAGTGGGATTCGAACCTGCAGCCTTTTGGCTGGAGAGTGATCCGCTAACCACTCAGTCAACCAGGCCAACAAAGTTCTGAATAATGCAATGAAATGTCTTTCAACATATAATTTTCTTGTTAACATTTTTAATAAAGGATTTAATATATGTAGCAATATAAAAAGATTTAATATATGCAGCACTAGTTGTTTTACTCATTTCATTAAAGTCTTCAAAAGTTTGATTCTTTAACAAATTTGGTGGGCGAGACTGATATATCAGTCTCGCCCACTAGAGGTCTAAAGACCTAAAACATGACAATCGTGTGGACAAGTTATGAAGAAGGAACAAACAAAGAGGATGAGAGCTGGTTCCATAAGTTTGGAAATGCATGAATGTTAACTAGCAGCAACCCATATTTGCGCATGATTAGAGAAAGTGGAGCAGTGTCCATGGATTTACCTATAGGAAAGACAGTGCAGAAGTGGTGCTTAGGGGAAAGCGATTAGAGGGATTGAGTGAGAGAGAAGGGTCATTTATCAAGTGAATGCAGTTGAGCATTCTAATGATGATTTTTGGCATGTCATTCTAAATATAAAAACACTCTAAGTTTTAGCAGATGAGGGATTCGTAAAGTGTTTGGAGTTGAGCAGAAGAGAAATGTTTAGAACGAAAAAAAGCATTTCAAGCTTTTTGGAGGCTGAAGAGGCTATATACATATGTTTATACCAGAATAGGCTAGATGCAAAAGTTAACCTCCAAGAAGAGAAAACTCTGTTCTTTGGTTGGTTAGCGGGATGGAAAGTGAGAGGGAAGAGAGTGAAGTGTGCTCTTTCTTCTTGGAAATAAGATAGAAATGTAGGTTGTGTAATCTAATGTTTTTTTGAAATTATACTAATGAAAGAATGAAGAAAATGTAGGAATTTACTGTAATCTTTATTATTCTAACAAGTAACCAAATTAAGATGGAAGATAAACAATTCATGAAATTAAAAAAAAAAAAATGTTCCTTCTTGTAAAACATTTGTTACAGTTCTCTTTACGTAATGGCAGGGTGTTATGTCATTTAAGAAGAGCAAGTACAACAACAGTATACTAACTTTAAAAGATTTATTCTAAAGATAATAAAGCACAAAATACCCTTATTTCTTTCCTGACTGCAGAATATATTTCCAGAAAGCTGTGTTGCCTAAAATGTGTAAAAATAAAATATCTCAACTTACCAGACTTTTTAGTGTAAATAAACTGTTCTGGCTAGTAGAGTGTTTTTTTTTTTTTTAAATCTTAAAAACAAGTATATCTCACAGTACTTAACCGAAAAATGGAAAGAATGGGAAAAGAAATTTTTCTGATTAATGTTTCAAGTTTTTTTTTTTTGCATAAATCTTAACTTCCTGTATAAATAGACATATACTGTACAATCCCATTAAACTGTTATTTGTTATCATAGCATTACATATCTTAGGTAATAATGTGGTAAGAATATATTGTATAAAAATAACAAAAATGCAAATCTTTTTATTGTTGCACTGAATAAAAATATTTATAATCAATAAATTGAACTCATTTGAATGTGAAGTAGCAGTTCTTACAAGTTCACATTTCTTTCACTTCCTCTGTTGAAAAAAGTTAAATTCACATTTCTGTATCCTACTACGGCAAGGAATAATTCCCTTGTTAATATGTAAAGATTTATAGTAAATTACTTTATAAGAATATAATGAATGTATTTCAAATGTTACGTAGAATAATAATAAATTTAATCAAAACCAAAACTTTCAATTTACATAGAATCTTTGTTTTTCAGTCCTTACAGAATGGATTTCATGCAAAACTAGTTCTCCTTTTATAAAGTATGTGCATTTCTCTGACTATAGTCACCAAAAAAAAAAAAAAAAAAAAAACCTTGTGAAAATAAAAAGAAAATTAATTTTCTTTTTATTGAAACTGTTCTTTGATATTCATATTCAGAGCAGAGAGAGGAAGCCAGAACACCTTATTGCCATTTCTGTAAAAAAGAAAATATTGTATATTTTCTTTTTTAATTTTTAATTATATTTTAAACATGATTTAATGTTTTGTTTCTTTTTGAAACTTTTAGATCCTGAAAATACAAATAATCTGAAACTGTTTTGCAACACAAACAAAAAATTGCTGATGAAAAGAGCATTTTTGCAAGAAAAAGAGGAAACATTTGTACCAGGTAATATATTTGTTACTTTCTCTTCTCAACACACATGTGCACTAAAAAAACACACACCATTGTATAAATTTAATTTATTAGTCTAGGACAGTGGTTCTCAAACTTTTTGAAGTCGGGGCGCATTTAAAATCCTACAAATAATTTGCGCACTATATACAAATTTCTGAGAAACACAACAAGAATAAACCATATTCTTGTTCTCTTTGCAAGAAAAACCGCTGTTAATTAACATAATATATGATGATGTGTTGACAAAAAGAGCAGTATATCCATAATGAAAAAGTATAATAGAGTAACTATATTTATTTTTATATCTGGACACATATTTCTCTGGAATACCACAGGGTGCACCCGGAAATCTTCTTGGGCGCACCCTTTGAGAACCACTGTTCTAAGAAGTAAAATGACACTATATAAATTTAGTAGCAGATTCAGAAAGTAGAACTATATAGGTCTTTTTCCATGAAGATATTCTATATGAATAATCATAGTATATGTAAAAAAAAAGTGTGTGTGTGTGTGTGTGTGTGTGTGTGTTGGGGGATGGGAAATTACTGTAACATTTTTTGTTTGTATATTGCTACTGAATTCTGATGGTGTCATGTCACAATTAGGCAAAATACAACTTTGACATTTTATTGTATGCAATTACATACATTAACACAATAAAGATTTTTGTCAAATGATAGGACACTAGCTCTGGGTAACAACTTAATGAAGTGGAAAAAAATGAAACTGGATTCAGAATTATGTCTCACATGAACAAAATCAGAAATAAAAAATTATGTAAAATGACAATAATTGCATTCCATTGTATGAAAATGATGGTGATCATAGATTCATTTGCTAAGCAGGAAACAAAATTTGAACACACTTCTTTCATTTATTTATTTTTTGCTGAATTTGCTTTTAGAAAATAAAATTTTATATCACTTCTTACACATTTCTTTTTGTCTGAAGTACAAATCATTTGTGCTTTCAAAATTTAGTTAAATTTTTTAAACTTGGAATAGGGGTGGCAAAATGCACTGTCTGATCAAAAATATCTGGATGCATGCTCATCCCAATCTTCACTCTAATATGAAAGGCATTAATATGAAGGTGACCCACCCTTTGGCTATAACAGCCTTCGATCTAGAAAGGCTTTCCACTAGATTTTGGTATGTTGCTGCCATAACCACTTGCAGAAGAGCATTAGTGAGGTTTTTCACTGATGTCTCTGGATTCGGTTTGGCTTGCAGTCAGCATTCCAGTTCCCCACAAGTGTTCATTGGTGGTTGAGATCATGGATCTCTGTGGCCAGTCAAGTGCCACAATCATCTCATCAAACCATTCCTGCATAGACTGTGCCTTCTGGATGGGTATGTTGTCATGTTGATGCAAGAAAGGGATTTTTACTGAACTGTTTTCAGAAAGTTGGAAATACAGAATTGTCTAGAATGTCATTATATGCTGCAGGATTAAGATTTCCCATTTGCTTGAACCAGGGGCGCAGCCCAAACCATGATGCTGCCACCACCAAACTCCACAAGTTAGCACAATACGTTCAGGCAAGTAGCATTCTTGTAGATAAACTTATACGTTGATTACACATGACTTTACATTTTTCAGTAAATGACAATGTATACTAAAATATTAACTAAAAAAACTTTAATCAATACCTTGCAGTATTTCGGCAATGTTACATTGCCATCTTCTGGGAACATAAAACTATGATATGTGCATTCAGGCACTAACAACGAGCAAATGAAAAAACGATGAGCAAACCTCATTTGCTCGTCGTTAGTGCCTATATGCACATATCATACTTTTATGTTCCTAGAAGATGGCAATGTAACATTGCCGAAATATTGGAAGGTATTGATTAAAGTTTTTTAATTAATATTTTAGTATTCGTTGTCATTTCCTGAAAAATTTAAAGTCGCAAGTAGCATTCTCATTGCATCTGCCTAACCCAAACTCATATGTTAGACTGCCAGATGGTGAAGCATTATTCATCACCTAGAGAATGTGTTTCCACTGCTCCAGAGTCAATGGTGGTGAGCTTTACATTATTCCATCTGATGCTTGCTGATGTTGAGCTTGTTCAGCCATGGAAATTCATGTTCTTCAGTTGCCAAGAAACAGTTATTGTGTTGATGTTTGATGCAGAGGCATTTTGGAATTTTGTAGCACTTCAACCAAAGGTAGGTGATATTTTAACTGTGCATTTGCATTCTTGCTCTGTGATTTTATGTGACCTACCAGGTTGCACTTGTGCTGTTGTTGCTCCTAGTGCTTCCACTTCACAATAACATCACTTAATTAATCAGGGCAGCTGAAGAAGGGCAGAAATTTCCCAAACCGAGTTGTTGCAAAAGGTGCATCATATAATAGCATAATGTTGAAAGTCACTGAGCTCTTCAGTATAGCACATTCTACTGTTCATGGCTATATATATCATAATCATGGATCGTAGAGGTATAAAAGGAAGCATATGGTCTTGCAGCCTTCATAGACATATTCACTAGTATGAAGGAATGTCTCAGTATTTTTGATCAGATATATTTTTTTTTTAATTAGAATGTGTGCTTATGCACTAACATTAGGTATGACTGAGCCTGGAGTACCATGCACAGATTTTGTTTCCTGGATTCAAAGTGGGAAACCATCATGTAAAGCTTCAAAGAAGAGTTAAAGATGATATATTGGGATTATGGAATGTAGATTACAAGGATAGATTGAGAGTTGTGAACTGCAGACACTTGTAGACAGAAGAAAGAGGAGTGATACTCTGGGTCTATAAAATTTTGAAAGAGTAAGTACTCTGGTTAACTTTCCCTTACGAACGGTTTCTGCCTGGTCTCTGAAGAGAACCAACCAGTTCGAAACAGCTGTCAGGCCAGTGAAACCTTATCAAAATGGACTAATAAAAAGTGAATATATAGATGCTTGGGCGCTGCCTTTATCTTTTAAGTAGTCCACCCTAAGGCAACTCTTGAATGCCGAGAAATGTATTCCCGTAAGCTCTCTGGTCAACTTACCTTACAAAACTTTCAGAGTTTCTATGTTCGGCTTTGAAATAATGCTGGATTAATATCCACTTTGCTTATATAATTTTGAAAGAGCGTTTATGGGATTTCCTATCGGTCTAGGATGGGTTGAGTCCCCTCCTAATGAGGGGTTACTGGCATATTAATGCACCCAGATCATCACTCCTCTGCTGCATCCCCTAAGGGCGATATTCATGACTGTGTCCGTGTGTGTGTGTTCACAGGGCCGCTGGTTTGCCTGCTTGCAGGATGAAAAAACTCCAGATAAACTGGGAGAAAAACTATGGGATTTCAGTTGATAAAATTTTTCATTAAAAAGGAGTGATATGATAGGTCTATATACTTTTGAGAGGGTGTTATGGGATATCGGGTGATAAAATTTTTCATTATATGGAAGGTGGAGAGAGGACAAGGAGACATCCATGAAAGTTAAGTTTCTATGCATTCAGAAAGGTGTAGTTTTTTCTCTCATAGAGCCATGAGTGAGTGAAACAGTTTGTCTGTTGAAGTAACGAGTGCATCTGGTGTGAATGAGCTTAAGAAAAGGTATGACAGCTGGTGTGGGTGATGTATGGCCTCCCTTGATGAGCCTTGACTCTCTTGAGGTCTCATAATAATAATTATAGTTATTACAAGGGTTGTTTGAAAAGTTTGGTAAATTTCCAATAGACGATGACATAATTCGCTCATTCATACTAGTGTCGGCACGTATCATCTTTTTCATGACCCCTGGCAAAATTTTAGCCACGTTCAACATGTAGTTCTCGTTTGGTAAACATTTAAAATGACTCTGTTCGCATTTTTCTTAAAAATGGAGGAAAACGAATTTCGTGCAATGATAAAGCACTTATTTGAAGAAGTGGATGGCCGCATAGATCAAAGCCGAGTTAGATGCAGTTCATGGGGATTCTGCACCAGCATTAAAGACTATTTATTTTTGGATAAATGAGTTTAAACGTGGTCATATCACAAGTTCATTGAAGATGAAGCATGCTCTGGAAGCTTAACTTAGGTCACAATGAAGGAAATGATTTACAAAATCCATGGTATCATTATGGAAGACTGCAGAATGAAAGTGCATGAGATTGCTGAGATTGTAGGCATCTCAGCTGAATGGATGTATAATATCCTGCACAGAAAATTGCACATGAAAAAACTGTGTGCATGATGTGTGCTGCGATTGTTGACTGTCAATCAAAAACATATACGAAAAGACATTTCAACGCAGTGTTTGGTGATGTTAATCACATTTCACAGGATTTTTTGCATTGATTTGTGACTGCAGATGAAACTTGGATCCACCACTACACACTTGAGTCCAAGCAGCAGTCAAAACAGTGGACAACGCCTGTGAAAGAGCACAGAAAAAAAAAGTGAAGACCATTTTGTCAGCTGGGAAGGTGATGGTCACTGTTTTTTGGGATTCCCAAGGAATTATTATGATATACTATTTGGGAAAGGGTAAGACAATAAGGACTCTTTTGCATCATTGTTGGACCGTTTAAAAGAAGAAATAAAGAAAAAACGATGCATTGTCTTTCATCAAGACAATGCATCATCCCACATATCGACTGTCACAATGGCAAAATTGCATGAATTGAGGTTTGAATTGGTTCCACATCCACTGTATTCTCCAGATTTGGCTCCGTGTGACTTCTTGTTCCCAAACTTAGAATGACTCGGTGGGAAAAAATTTTTCTTCGAATGTGAGGATGTCATCAAGGCTGTCAATGACTGTTTTTCACGATTTGACAAATCATACTTTTTAGGTGGGATGAAAAAATTGGAAACTCGCTGGACCAAATGTGTAGACCTTGATGGAGACTGTTGAGAAATAAAGGTGATTTTTTTCCAAAAAAATGTCTTTAACTTATTTTTTTACTAAACTTTTCAAACAACCCTCATATTATTATTTTGGAATAACCATTATGGAAATATGATTTGGAATAAAACAGAATAATCATTCTAATCTGCTTTCCTACATATATTCTTCAAGTGATCAAGAAAGTTTTTAGATTGCAAGTGATTTTTGTTGTTCTGAGAGACCATACCCCCTTCACTTATTTGAGGACTTGAAGCAACTTATAAATATAAGTTCTGTGTTGGGCCTCTAGAGCAGGAGAAATTCATTATTTAACCATTAGTCTATCCCCAGTATTATTTTACATGTGTCCAATGTTTGCAGAATGTTTGATCCAATAAATGTGTTAAATTCAGTATAATTTTAGGAGTAACACTTTAATAAAATATTCTTTGAATAATATGAAAGAAATGTATATAAACAGAATCCAGCTTTACCATAGTGCACTCATAAGGACAAAAAGTAGGTAGTTATCTATAATGAATTTCATTTAGCATGACATTGATGCTATGGGGTTTTGGCTGGTACTAAGTGAAGTTGTTGCAACCGTGTTTGTTGTGAATAGTGAGTATATAAGAGCTAAGACTTTAATCTGGTTGGTGATAGATTAAAGGCAATGCTTAGTATGGCATCGGTGCCATTCTAAATGAAATTCATTCCAGTCTAGTGAAGTTTAGTTGTGAAGATACTGTATTTGCCAGCATATAAGATGCGCTTTTTTCTTTGAAATAGGTCTGAAAAACAGGGTGCGGCTTATATGCCGATAATACTCGGTTTTTTATCACTTTCATTTCTGGAAATTTTCTCTGTTCTGAGTTATGCGATTTCTTTTCTGCTTCCTTGTGGTGTGTGAGAGCATTCCTGTTATGTAGAGTTCAGTGGATGTGCATTCGCTGTCATCGATGATCACAGCTGTGTTCCTGTTCGTTTAAACTTTCCAATTGTTGTCATGGTTGTTGTGAATGGTGATTAATTTCTGCAGTTAAATTTTCTCTAAATTTCTTGGCATATGGCTGAAAAACGTCAGCATTGTTACAGTATTGCATACAAGCTACGTGTGATTGTGTATGCTAAAGAACATGGAAACTGCAGAGAGGCATTTCGGGCCACCTGCAACTGAGAAAATAATAAGAACTTGGCAGAATCGGGAAGAGGATCTAAAAAAAGAAACTCACAGTAAACAAAACCTACGAAGTGGTATTGCAAAATGGCCAGAACTCGAGGCAGAACTGAATACTTGGATTTTAGACCACAGAAAAGCGGGACTTTCAGTGTCTACAAAATTGATTATTCATCATGCAAAAGCAATAGCCACTAGCAGAGGGATTGCCAACTTTACTGAATCAACATCATGGTGTTAAAGATTCATGAAGGTATGCGGACTACAACAAAAATATCACAAAAGATGCCAGCTGAATATGAAGAAAAAAATTATTGAATTTTATCGATTTTCATTAACGATTAACGAAAAACGGCGCGAACTAATAAATCACATGTCCCCTCTCACAGAAACTATGCTGTATAAACTTAAGCAAAACCATATGTTGCACCGAAACACAGCATCTAACTAAAAAGTATTGTCCAATTTTTCAATTATGAAATAAGTGTTTGTTTTATTGCATTTGAAATTCCCGATGTCATTATGACAGATCACAAAGGCTAACTTAAAATAAAAGACTACCAAGAATTGAAACATGCCATATAATGAATGTGCGAGTTTGCCTGCCACCTGAAATGCAAACAAGAAGCCATAAAATTCAACTAAGGGTCGAAACGTTTGTGTGAGTTGAGCCAGTCAGTAATGAAAAGTTCCATCGGAACAATAAATGACACCCTGTTGTGAATGTGTTAAAACTAATAGTGAATGTTGTTATGACAGTTTCAGATGTTATGGAATTCGATTGAAGAGAAGTAGAATTTCAACTCAACACTTGTCGGTTGCTTTTGTCTTTGGGTTGCACGATCTTTTGTTAATACCGCACCAATCATATGCATGTCTTTATAGCTGCTGTCTTGTGTAACACAAAATTCAGCTTGTACATATTGTAACAATTAAAAAAAAACTTGAATAATTTATAAGCATATAAAAGGAGATCACCTGTAAATCGTTGACACGTCAGCAAAATTCTCAGACCTCTGGCACGAGTGCCATAGGTTCGCCATCTAGGTTTACTGTATAAAGTGTTTATTGTTTAAAAGTGTCTTCATTTTCTGCCAGGAAAGTGCATTTAAAATCATAAGTATGTTATTCTCAAGCTGAGCAGTTTATTTTCTAGTGAGTTGCATGCATGTGTAATGCTTTTTTTTATGTAAATATGTAATGTAATGCTTTTTTTTATGTTAAAGTTTATTTTTATTGTATGGCCACTAAAACTGCAGCGAAAGGGAAAAAAACCAACATTGAAGAGGAAATTCGTTTCTCTTGAAGAAAAAATTAAAATCTTGGATCGGTTGAAAATTGGAGAAAAATGAGGAGTTGTTGCATGGACTCTGAATTTAAATGAATCAACAATTCGAAAAATCATCAAACAAAATGAACATAAAATCCGAGAAAGTGTTATTGCTGTGTCAACGGTAAGTGCAAAGTGCGTTGCTCGTGTTCACGATGTTCTAATAGAAAAAATGGAGAAATCTCTAATGATTTGGATAGAAGATTGCACTCAAAAGAAAATTCCTTTGGATGGACACCTTATTAAGCAAAAAGCTCTCAAAGTTTATAAACATTTAAAAGAATTTGATCAAGATTCTTCAGAAGAAATCTCGCACCGTGGATTTTGTGCCATTAAGGGTTAGTTCGAAAACTTTAAAAAGAGGTTTTCTTTGTATAATCTTGAAATCCAGGGAGAATCAGCATCAGCAGACATTGAAGCTGCCTGGAAATACCCAGCAGAACTTTTAAAAATCATTAAAGAAGGTAGTTACAGTGCAGACCAGGTGTTCAATGCGGATGAATCTGGGTTATATTGGGAAAAAATGCCAAAACGCACCTATATTTCGAAAAATGAAAGATCAGCTCCTGGATTCAAAGTTTCCAAAGATAGAATTACTCTACCGTTTTGTAGTAATGCATCAGGTGATTACATGACAAAACCAATGTTTATTAACTGATCTGCAAATCCTTGTGCGATGAAAGAGCTCGACAAGTCCACCTTCCTGTTTATTGGCGGGCCAACAAAAAGGCATGAGTTACAGCCAGCATTTTTGAAAATTGGTTTTTCAAGTGTTTTGTACCTGATGTAGAAAGTTACACAAAAAAAAAGAATATGGACTTCAAAATTCTACTAATTTTAGATAATGCACCAGGCCACCCAACAAATTTAAGCCATCTGAATATTAAAATAAATTTTTTGCCGCCTAATACTGCTTCACTTATTCAACCATTCAACCAAGGAATAATATCAACATTTAAGTCATATTATATTCAGTGAACATTTCAATTAATTTTGGAAAAAATGGAATCTAATCCAAACATGACACTGCCTCAAGCGTGGAGAGTTTTCAGTATTGAATTGTAAAAATTATTTCTCTGTCCATTAAGGAATTACAACCCTCTATGCTGAATGCTTGCTTGAAAAATATATGGCCTGAAGCCGTTCTGGAACAAAATTTTGTACCTCCAGTGGATGCCAAGCTACGTCGTATAATAAATATCGCACACATGTTTGGTGGAGAGGGCTTTTGCGATATGGTTGAAAATGAAATTAGTAAATTAGGAGAAACAGATTTAAATGAGGTGGAACTGTTACAATTAATAGGTGGGTCCAACCAAATGGCAGAGTTCTGCTGACAATTCTGATTGTGATGAATCCGTTAAAGAATTAAGTTTAAAGAAATTAGCAGAAGGATTGGACTTGGCAAGAAAGTTAGGAAGTTATTTTATGGATAATGATCCCTCAATGGAGCGCTCGGGAAAATTCACAACACAATTGGATATTTGTTTAGCACCATATTATGAACTTAATGAAAAATTGTAGAATAGTGGTAAACAAAGTCTTATTACTGATTTCTTGATAACTAAACCAGCTGAAGTAGGCAATGAGAATTATACAAATGATGATGACCTCCGGCCACTAAAAGAACATCTACAAAATGTTATTTCTGAAGACAGTGATGACGATTAAAATATGCGCTTTATTTTATTGTGTCTAAAACATTTATGCATTATGTGCAATGAAATTTATGTACAATTTGTAATTTTTAGAATTTTATACTATGTATTTGTCGTAGTTTGTTTTCTTAACTTATATGAATTACCTGAATTAAATAAAAATATTGTTTTTGTTGGATATGTCTTTGTTGTTTATATAATTAAAAAGAAAAACGATTTCGGAACCTAACCTTTTTCTATGTGATCTGAGTCTTGTATAACACGATTTATATAATACAGCATTTCTATGGAACCTAACATCCGCGTTATACGAAGGTTACCTGTACTGTAAATTCATTATAATATTCAGTGATAAAGTTTTTTTCCTAAAAAATGTGTCCAAAAAAAAGGGGGGGGGGGGTACGTCTTATACGCCGGCAAATACAGCACCTTTACCGGGTTGTTATAAGTTCACATTTGGAAATATTCATACAATTTAGTAAATGCATTGCTGATGCTTCCTCGATGTTACAGATTTTGCAGATGGAGAAGACTTTTAGAAGATGCCATTGCTAAACTTGATTGGTCTTGTGTGGCCAGTCTTGAGGCGAGAGAACATGGTAGTGGCACAACGATTAAACTTGGAGTTGATACTAGCTCCTGGTTTTTTCTGTTGAATGCCAGTGGTGAGTCATGTCCTGGAGAATCATTCTTTTTATGTTTTCTTTTTGAGTGGTTTTAAAAAGATTGAAATCTGTGGTATCACTGGATGTTGCAGCCACTTCATCTTGCTACTTCATCTGCAGTTTCATTTCTCAATTCCACATGGGATCCCATCCCATGTGGAATTGAAACATTTCAGTTTCAATTCCACATGGGATGGGATCCATTGCAAAATTATTTCAGAATCCTTATGTAGTTTGTTTTTTGCTATGTCTTTAAGTACCGTATTTGCTGGCGTATAAGACGCACCCCCATTTTTTGTATACATTTTTTAGGAAAAAAACTTTATCGCTGAATATTATAATGAATTTGCAGTATTTCAAATATAAAGTAATAAGTAGATGTTTCAAATATAAAGTAAGCATGTGATTGCATGCATTGTTGTAGCAATGTGCCGATGTTTTTCAGCCATAATTTGCCAAGAAATTTAGAGAAAAAATAACAGCAGAAATTTATCACCATTCACAACAACCACGACAACAATTGGAAAGTGTGTAATTCTTGTAGAAAGGCGTATATATGTTGGCAACAGCATGACTATTAAATTATTTAAGGAATTTACAATGTATACTCGAATATTGATTAAAAGAAGATTTAATAAATACTTCCTATATTTTGGCAATGTCACATTGCCATCTTCATGGGAACATACAAATATGGCGCATGCACGCAGGCACTACAAAAAAGCAAATGAGGCAGAAGATGAGAAACTACTTTTGTTCCTAAAGTCCTAATGGTGCCCTTAGCAAGCTATATTGGGTTGTCTTGGCTGTTGGGCTGATGTTCACACGATGTAAGTCTACCAAATTTGGGGCAGTCTCATACACCCAAATTTGTTGGGGTTTTGAACATTTTTTAGAGCTGAGGCTGATTCTATGAATAATCTTTTGTACTTGAACTTGCTGCAGTGTATTACTTTGACTTTCTTCCAATGTATTCTGTGGCAGGTATCTAGAGCATGGTCTGTAAGACCAGAGTGGCTATACTGGTGAAACCAGATGTATACCTTGTGTTCTGGAATCCTGATATTCGCTGTCCTGCCTATTTGGCCAAAGTAGGACAGTATACAGCTGCAAGGGACTAGGCATACCCTAGGTAGGTCTAGGGGAAGTGGTTGATCTTTGGTTGAGCGGATAAGCGATGCTAATTTTTTGTATGGTCTGTAACAAGAAGTCAGGTCATAATTTTTAAGGATTTTGGTTATTTTTCCAAGGTGCCCCGAACGTAGGGAATGGTGATAGATTTAGTATAGTCTTTGTTGTGAGGTGGGGGGGGGGGAGAGTTGTGGTTTACTGGTTTTAATATTTTTTGGGGGTTGTAGCCGTTGGCTAAGAATGTATTAAGGATGTGGTTTAGTTCATTGGTTAGGGCATTGTCATCTGAACAGATTAATTTTTTCCTGTTATATAGTGTTTTAATAACCTCATATTGTTGTGAAGGGGGGGGGTTGCTGGTGAATGTATCAGCCTGTATAGGTGGGTTTTCTATAAACAGAAAAAACCAAGGATCCATCAGGTTGGCGAGTGATTAGAGTGTCTAGGAAAGGGAGGCTGTTGTTTTCCTCTTTTTCCAGGGAGAACATGATTCTGGGAGTGTTGGTTGTTTAAGTGTGTTAAGGAGTGGAGTGTATCTGAGCCATGTGGCCAAATACCGAACACATCGTCCACGTAACGAAGCCAAATAGTGGGTTTTTGTGGGGCAGAGTTTAAGACTTTCTCTTCAAAAGTCTCCATAAAAAAGTTGGCCAAGGGTGGGGAAAGCGATGAACCCATGGTTGTCCCCCCTATCTGTTTGTAGAATTTTCCTTACCAAACGAAATAGCCCGAGTTCATTGTGAACTGAAATAGGGCTGAGATATCAGGAGGAAATTTGGCTTGTATGAGCTCTAAGGTTTTCTTGAGTGGGACATTTGTCAATAGGGAGGAGATGTCAAAACTGACCATTATGTCAGTGTGTTGGAGTGAGAGGTTTTCTATACTGACTTTGAAGTGAGCTGAGTTTTTTATGTGTGATGGTGTGTTGGCAGTATAGTGTGTGAGCGCTTTGGCTAATTTATATGTGGGGAAATCAATACCATCCACTATGGGACGTAATGGCACATTTATTTTATGTATTTTTGGAAGTCCATATAATCGCGGTCGGGGGGAGGGGTCTAGTGTTATATGGTTTTAGTTTGTTGGTCACTTCCACAGGCCAAGAAGTGTCCTTCTTAAGGAATCTGTAGAGTGTTCTAATTTGAGAGCTGGTGGGATTATATTCATTGGGGAGGTAGGTAGACCAATCTAATAATAAAGCATCCAGCTTATCTGTGTGTGTATTCCTTTTGGTTGAGAACCACAGCGGTGTTTCCCTTATCCGCTTTGGTGATTACTATTTCTTTTTCTATATTTCTAGTAGAGCTTTATATTCATCTTTGGACATGTTGTTTTTGGTGGTCTTGCTTTGGTGAGAACACAGGCTACTACATCCAGTTTGACATTGTTTCCGATATGGTTTGGCAGGTTGCGGATACCACGTTCTATTTGGATCATTTCCTCGGCAGGTATTCTTTTAGGAGCTAGAGCAAAATTGTGGCCACGTGCAAGAGCGGTGACTGCTTCAGGCTTCAAAACTACGGAAGAGCGGTTGACTATAGTGTTGAGTGGTTGCTGTACTACGGAGGTAGAGTTCCTTTTCAAGTTATCAGATTTCTTGATGTGCCGACTATGTATCTTATCTAATTCTTTTGTTGCCGAAGTGCACGAGACATCATAGAAAATTGTCCAAAGGTCGTGGTTCAGCATGTTTGAAAGCTCTTCCTCTAGTGCCCGTAAAGCTTTATTTTCATCGGCTAGGAGAACACGTGTTGCGGCAATTTGTTCTCGTAGTAGGGAAAAGCTAGCGCGGTTATAAATACGTAGAGCCTTCTATGAAGAGAAACGGTGCTTAAATTGAATATAATTTGGGATTACCTCATTATCCCTCTATCTGTTCATAGAAGATAGAGGGAACAGCCATTGGTTCACCGCTTTCCCTGCCCTTGGCCAACTTCTATATGGAGACTTTTGAAGAGAAAGCCTTAAACTCTACCCCACAAAACCCACTATTTGGCTATGTTACATAGATGATGTGTTCGCTATTTGGCCACATGGCTCAGATACACTCCAATCCTTCTTAACACACTTAAACAACCAACACTATAGAATCATCTTCTCCCTGGAAAAAGAGGAAAATAACAGCCTCCCTTTCCTAGACACTCTAATCACTCGCCAACCTGATGGATCCTTGGTTTCCTCTGTTTATAAATAACCCATCCATACAGGTAGATACATTCACCACCAATTCCCTCTCCCCCTCACAACAATACAGGGTTATTAAAATACTATATAACAGGGCAAAATTAATCTGTTCAGATGACAATGCCCTAACTACTGAACTAAACCACATCCTTAATACATTCTTAGCCAATGGCTACAACCCCCAAAAATATTGAAACCAGTAACCCCCTCATAACAAAGAGTATACTAAATCTATCACCATTCCCTACAACCGGGGCACCTCAGAAAAAATAACCAAAATCCTTAAAAAATATGACCTGACTTCTTGTTACAGACCATATAAAAAATTGGCATCCCTTATCTGCTCAACCAAAGACCAATCACTTCCCCTAGACCTACCTGGGGTATAACAGGTCCCTTATAGCTGTTGGCCAAACAGGCAGGACAGCGAATGTCAGGATTTCAGAACACAAGGACTACATCCGGTTTCACCAGTATAGTCACTCTGGTCTTGCAGACCATGCTCTAGATGCCCGCCACAGAATACATTGGAAGAAAGTCAAAGTAATACACCGCAGCAAGTTCAAGTACAAAAGATTATTCATAGAATCAGCCTCAGCTCTAAAAAACGTTCCAAACTTCAACAAATTTGGGTGCATGAGACTGCCCCAAATTTGGGAGACTTACATCATGAGAACATCAGCCCAATGGCCAAGACAACCCAATATAGCTTGCTAGGGGCACCATTAGGACTTTAGGAACAAAAGTAGTTTCTCATCTTCTGCCTCATTTGCTTTTTGTAGTGCCTGTGTGCATGTGCCATATTTGTATGTTCCCATGAAGATGGCAATGTGACATTGCCGAAATATAGAAAGTATTTATTAAATTTTCTTTTAATTTATATTCCAGTATGCATTGTGAATTCCTTAAATAATTTAATAGTCATTTTCCTGTCTTGATTTGGAGGAAATGCCAGGCAACTGGCTATTTTATTTGGACAATCCAAGGGAATTTTATTTTCCATGATTTCATGCATTGTTGATTTTTTCTTTATTCTGTTTGTTGGTTGCCAATTTGTAAAAAGTTCACTTGTTCTATGATGTGTAAGGTTGGCTCATTTTTCTACAAATTTAGTAAGATTTTCTTGCCACCTAATTTTTGAAGGAACAAGGTCGGATTCGATTTCTGCTAGTTTTCCAGGAGTTGTATTCCTTAGTCTACAGATGAGTCTAGCTGCATTTTTCTGATTTTTTTATAAGCTTGTTTGAACTGGTTTGTTTTGTTTGCATCCAGATAGGCAAACCATATTCCATTATGGGTCGAATAATAGAGGTGTATGTGACTTTTAAGGTTTTAGCATCGGCTCTCTCACTCTTTACCTGAGATACTTTTCATGATATTTAGTCTTCTTTTTGTTCTGACTGCAACATTGTTGATATGTTTATTGAAACTTAGTGATGGATCCAGAATAACTCCAAGGTATTTGGGGTTTTCATTAAAGGTAATTAGTTGACTGTTTAGCTTAATCTTTGGTCTCCACTTTCTGAGGTAGTTATTAATGGTAAATACACAAATTTCTGATTTAGTAGGGTTAATTTTGATTTTATTGGTTTTCACAGTATGTAGATAAACTTTCAATGGCTTTGTTTAAGTGATCTTCTGCTGTTTCTAGGTTGTTGTGAGCTAAGAATAGGACCAAATCATCAGCAAACATAGCTATCTTTTGTTTCTTTCTTTATATTTTTATCCAAGTTGTTTAAGTAGTTGTAAAGGAGTGGGCTCAAAATGCTGCCTTGAGAGAGTCCCTCTCTTATTTTCACTTTCTTGGAAAAGAAAGTGAAAATAAGAGAGGGAATTTAGAACTTTCCCTTCTATTCCACTATGACAAAGTTTGGAAAAGAGTTTCTGCCTCCACACCTTGTCTAAAGGCATTGCTAAAATCTATAAAAGCTGCAGTGGTTAATTTGGTAGGTTTGGTCTGGAAGTTATCTTGAATTGTCTGGGTTAAGTAGAAAAGTTGATCAGTTGTTAAGTGATTTCTTCTAAAGGCAGCCTGAAAATGTAGTAGTATACTATTTTTGTTTAGATAGTAATTCAAACATTGGAGTATCAATTTTTCCATCAATTTGCCTGGAATTGAAGTCAGTGAAGTCTTGAGGTTTGTTAGGCTTTAAGATTTGGTATGATTGTGGCTGTCTTCCAGTCTTTTGGAACTTTTCCTTGTTTTTAGGCTATTGTTATATAGGCGAAGTAGCCAATCTAGGGCTAGGGAAGGAAGATGTTTGATCATAATTCCTTGTATGTTATCTGGTCCACATGATTTATTTATATCTA
Organism: Typopeltis vanoorti; assembly: GCF_054136105.1. NCBI lineage: Eukaryota > Metazoa > Arthropoda > Arachnida > Uropygi > Thelyphonidae > Typopeltis > Typopeltis vanoorti. The sequence continues at coordinate 51,256,898 of NC_143555.1, read as the reverse complement.
GTCTCTCCAAGGCATCTCTCAATTCAGAGATTGTAAATGGATCCCAGAATAATTTGTTTTTATATTTTTGGAATTTGCAGCGTTTTTCTCCTGTCGAGCCTGTTTTGATATTTGATGGTCTTTCCTAGTATTCATCTCTAGTTTGCTTATATTTTGAAAATGAAAGGCCAAAGTATTTGTGATCTCCCTGTCTCCTTTTGATATTTCCATCTGGATCTTTTAGCGTGTTAGTCTCACTTGCCTTTGCTAGGTCTCTTTGTAAATTAGCAGTCAGTTTCCAAAGTTTGGTATCTAAAGTGTTCGGATTTAAGCTGTGGCAAAATCTTGCCACCTAGTTCTTTGTAATATATTATATTTTTGTTTAATTTCAGCATTTATCTTGTTGTACTCGATCCTGGTTTCCGGAGAGCTTCCAATTTTTAAGATGTTAAATAATTCATTTCATTTAGTTATTTTACTGGGAATTTCCAGGTGAACCTTTGTGTAATTTGAAATCAGTTTTCTCCTGTAGCCCTTTGGGATAGTATTCGTCCAAGTTATATAGTCTAAGTCATCATGGTATATGTGTGATCTCTCAGCATTTTACTTACTTCATCCTTGTATTTCTCCCAATTTGCCTTCTGGAAGTTCCAATGATATTTTATTTTTAGGGTGGGTCTAGTCATTTTTGGGTTCAGATTGATTGATACTGGGGTATGATCACTTCCAACTGGTTCCAAAACAGACCAAATAGCTTTGTTGTGAAGATCTGGAGACACTGCAGTAATATTAGGGCATCTTTTGTACCATAAGAATGAGGCAGGTAAGTGGGTTCTCCACTGTTGAGAGTTATTTGTCCTGTTTCATCTAAGAAATTACTCAGGTTTTCTCCTCTTGGGTTTATTTCCTCAGTGATAATGGGAGAATGATGAACACTTAGGAGAATAGTAGAGGTGTTAAATAAGCAGCTTGAAATATTCCATCCATCCTTTTTGATTGTAACATAATGCAGAATATGAGAACAGTGGGAATGTGGGACAAACCACTGATGGTGAATGAGCAGAGGTATGTGAAGAATTGAGTGAACTTAATGTCAGCAAGGCCATGGGACTTGATGGTATATCACTGCATGTCTTGAGGAAATGTTCCAGTGAGTTAACAGCTTTAACTTGCCTTTTCAACATGAGTCTTAGATTGGCCCAAGTTCCAAAGGAGTGGAAATAGGTCAAAATATTTTCACTTTATAAAAGGGAGTGATAAGATTAGGGGTCTAATTATAGGCCAATCTGCTTGTCTAGAGTTTTGGTCATGGTTTTGGAGAAATTAGTGAGAACAGGGATTCAGACCTGGGTTGACAGCATGGCTTTGCTAAAGGAAGATTGTCTTTTAGTAATTTGCTTACGTATTATAACAAGGGGACGAATACACATGGAACAGGTGGGGGGGGGGGATGCATATACAGTAGTATATTTAGATTTTGCAAAGACTTTCAATAGATTGCCACATCATAAGCTAGTTAAATTGGAACAGATGGGGTTGGACATACTGCATTGGATTGGAGATTGGCTATCTGATAGGTATCAGCAGACTGTGTATGGGTAGTGATATCCCAGAAGAGAAAAGTCAGTGGTTGCTCCAAGGAACTGTTTTGGAGCTTAAATTGGGATATGAAGTTCTTTGCAAATGATACGAAGTTGTGGAGAATTATGAGAAGTAGAGCAGATGTAGCCTTGCAAAAAGACTTGAATAGGCTGTCTGTTTGCATCCCATCTTTGGGAATCGAAGACGGGATGCAGAATATAGGATTGGTGGAGATATCTTAGAGGAGGTAGAGAAAATGAAAGATATGGGGGATGATGGTGGATCGGAGCTTAAAATTTCATGGACATATTGTTAAAAATTGTGAGGACAACACAGTGAATTATGGGAATGATGTGGAGAACACTGATATGTATTAGTTTCAGAGATCAGTTTCTTGTCTTTGAAATGTGGGGTATGAAGATAGATTGAGAGGATGCCAATTGCAGAGCCTAGTGGATGGAAGGAAGAGGAGGAGGAGGTGCATGATCGAAACATAAGTTGGTAAAGGGTAATAACCAGATTAATGTGGATGAGATTTTTCATACGATGTCTGAAGATGGGAGAGAACAAGAGGCCATCCCCAGAAGCTATATAAGGGGGGAGTGAGGAGTAGATTTTTTGCATGAAGGGTAGTGGGTGATTGGAATGCATTACCTGAAAATGTGAGTGCAGAGACAGTGAATGCATTGAATTAAGTCAAGGTATGATAAGCTATGCTTCTGGGAGTGGGACCTCCTGCAATGAACCTCTTGATTCCATGGTCTGATGAAAATAACGAATCTTAGTTCCCCACCTCCACAGTATGATAGGTTTAATTATTCTTGGGTGGAGTTATCATTAAAAAAAAATGCAGATGGTAATCTAATTTTTATTCTTTCCATCCTGATAATTAATAAGTTTTAGAACCTCTTTAAAAATATTAATGAATTAATCTTATTAATCCTTAAAACTAGGATATTTTTGGCTTCGGAGCTGAAATCTGGAGATAAATACACTTAATTTCTCCACTATTTTTAAGTTAAAGAAATTAATGCCAGAGGAAAATTTATTCATAGTATAGTATTCTATACTCTTTTTCATATCTTGGAAGTTAAGAAATATACTACAGGCTGTACTGCTTCTGAAGGTAGTGGGATGTTAGTTCGCTGTTACTATGGCAACAGTCGTCGGAGACCACATGATAGATAATTGCATTTTCCAAAAATAAGTTCCCTATAACAATTTAATGGTATTAAACATATAATTCTAGCATCAGCAAATAAGGCAGTAGTAAAATAATTATATACAAAGTACCACACAATGTAATAATGTAAAAAATTTAAAGAAAAAATGTAACTACTTTATGCAGTGTAAGCCTATAGTACGAATGGTAAGAAAAGCTGGAAATGTAGCTTATTCTGCTACTTCCAAGATAACCTGAAAAAGAATGTAGTTATCCTAGGATTAAGTATTAATCAGCTATAGTGAGTTTGGAGATGCTCGTGCTTTTAATTTATTACATATATAGTAATAAACAAAAGTGTGTATAATATCCATGACATTGCTTACAAAACCAGGAGAAATTTAATGTATCTGATATTCTCTTTTAATATGTTAGACTCAAATATTGTCACAAGCAAGTAACTTCACTTCGCAGAAATCTAATACTATGATAAGGCTCTTAACTCTCTTTCCATAGTTAGTGATGTGATTAATTGCATATCTGTTTATATGCAACTAAAGTGCAATGTATGTTTAAACATAGTAAAGATAAATCTTGTAGTCTTCATGTAGTGAAAGATTTACACTATAACAGCATTGGCAAAATCATTGTAAATATCCACCTGATCTTTTCGACTCATTTAATCATATCTAGAGCTGGCAGTGAAGTTTTATGACCGGATGCCCTTCCTGATGTCGACCCTTGCCATTTATCTGGGCTTGGGACTGGCACATTGGGGCTAGCTTGCACCCTTCAGTGGCTGCAATAGACGAAATGACATAGCAAGTTAGGAAAGATTCACCCCTAGCCCTCGAATACTCTAATAGCATTGGGGGGTAAGGAGCAAGAAGAGAAGAAAGAAGCAAAGAAAGATGGGTAGAGGACCAGTCTACAGATAATATAACAGATGTATATTACATGAAGTAAGGCATGGTCCAGCATCAGGTACCTCGGGTTTGCCATGTCCGTACTCACTAAAGTGAGCCCATGAGACGTGCCTTGGACTATGTTATATGCAGATGACATCCTGCTGTGTGCAGAATAAAAAGAAATGGCAGCTAAACTGGAAAGTTGGAGGAAAGTACTGGAAGAGAGAGAGAGGTATGAGACTGAGCAGAAGTAAGACAGAGTATATGTGTTGCAAAGTGGATGGCAGCCAGGAGACAGATCTGGAAGGAAATGTCGTCAGGAATGTCAGTGACTGTAGATTTTTAGGTTCAACAATGAAAGAGGATGGTGAGGCTGAGAAGGAAGTGGGAGTCAGGATACAAGCATGATGGAGGAACTGGAGAGAAATGGCTGGAGTGCTATGCGATAAGAGGGTGCAATCAATCTAAAAGGCAAAATCTACAGGACAGTACTGAGACCAGCTATGACGTATGCTATGGGAACTGTGGCCCTGAGGAAAAATAACATTAGCAGGATGGAGGTAGCAGAGATGAGAATGCTTAGGTGGATGTGTGGTGTGACCAGAAAGGATCATCTGAGAAATGACTATGTAAGGGGAATGGCAAAAGTTACGAACTTAGGAGCAAAGATACAGGAGGCAAGGTTGAGATGGTTTGGTTATGCGAGGAGGAGAAGGGAGGAAGAAAGGTCATGCAGATGGATGTGCAGGGGAGGAGGAAGCATGGACAGCCAAAGAAGAGATGGAGGGAGATGGTGGAGGAGGACTTGAGGATGAAGAACGTGGATGTGGCTACAGCCCATGACAGGAAGTTGTGGAGGAGACTCACCCTACTTAAGTGGGAAAAGCTGCAGAAGAAGAAAAATTTCTTTATATGCAGTCTAACACAGCCTTAAATGTATTTAAATTTTTTTGTATTTGCTACTGCTTCATGAGAAACTGATAACTCAAAACATATTTCATGTTTTCTCTGTTACTTCTGTATTGCTTGCAATCCTGTATCAGTGATAAGCTGATAAACCTTATGTCTTATAGACTGATAAAGAGAACTGACATCTAAGTAGTTGACAGTGTGTATGTGTGCAAGAAGGAGAAAAGTGACACAAGCATAAATAACACACTTTTTTATTCATGGGCTGTACTGTTCAATTTGCTTCCCTTCCTGGTCGGAACTGATGTTGCACATATGCTGTGTTGTTCTGTCTATTAGTATTTGCAGGTTATCAGGATGATCAGATAAACCCTGTCTCTGAGAAATCCCCAGTGCCAGAAATCTCAGGGGATCAGATCAGGTGAATGAGACAACCATGTAGTGTGAAACACATGGCTGATCACTTTGGCTTTCATGAAATGTTCTTAACCTTTACAGATCGACCCCATCCTGCATGAATAAATGACTGAATCCATGCACAGGTGCTGCTATAGCTGTGTCACAACAAAATTGTTTATCATATCATGATACTTCTCAGAAGTAATTGAGCAGATCACAGGACCTGACTGTGACCTGCTCAAAGAAGAAGAATGGTCCAATGATAAAAAAAAAAAAAAAGCTGTAAACCTGCATTAGATAGTAACTTTTCAGTGAATGCAAAAGAATTTGTTGGATTGCATGCAAGTTTTGCATGGCAATTGCTATTCACAATACCCACAATTGGCAATTGTGGGTATTCACAGCTGCATTTAGGTGAAAGTGAGCCTCCAACTCCACTCGAGTAAGGAATGTTAAAGCGAATGTTAGTCGACTTTCTGAATCCTGTGGGACAACTCCTGTGTCAAGGTTATCTGAATGGGTAGAAATACAAATCTTCCTTAGAATTTTTCAGACAGTTGTGTAAGACACATCTGTGCGTCTTTGTGCAGCACTTGCACTTCAGGAATCAGTGCTGTTATTCATGGTTTGCTCCATGTTGGCAGTAGCAACTTCATTCACTTCTTGTGAACTGATTGGTTTGCAATATCTGTCAGATCTAACTCCCAATGATCCTGTTTCTTCAAAATGGCTAATTATTCATCACAGAGTGCATGGAGATAGTGGATCTCATCAACATTTGTTCAGGCAATGAAATTCGCAGAGTGCAGCAATAGCATTGCAATTGTTTAGGTAGTACAGCTCACGAGCAAAGTATGTTGAGGCAAGATTATTACCATCACTGTGGATGGTATTAATAACCAGAATGAAGGGAAAAATTCTTTGTCCATCTTTTTAAACCTCGAATTGCGTGACATACAAATTCCATTCATTTGGTGTTTAAACTGCTCTTTTGGTGAATTTTGGGACTACTCCCCCCCTTTCAGATATTGCTTTTACATGATGCACAATGTTATTCCTCAAAGTTTTGCTGCATTTGGATCACTGGATGGTGGTCCAGAAGGCCTTAAACAGGAATACCATTCAAGGTTAGTGATGGCACTAACCTTGCCTCATCCTGTATGTGAACATATAATGAAAGTAAAAGCCAGCAGTACAACTGTAGAATTGATAAAAATAAATGGTAAGGATGTATATTTTGCAGAGTTGCTTTTATTACCTGTGGATGTAATTTGATTTTAACTGAGTTCATTTCTTTTTACTAGATCAATACTTTTTTCATGATCTCTAAATAGGATAAGAGCATTTATGTTGAATTCTTTTTGTTTTAAAATTTTTTTAAAGTGACGACTGAATCATTACATGAGTAGCCCTTTCTAAATAGTGTACATAGATGTGAAATAAAGCTGGATGTTATACTAGGCGTTGTTAATGTGTGACTTATCTAGTGCTCAAATGAAGTTAAGGAGCCGTAGTCATCTAAAATAAGTTTATAAATTGTTTAATTGTTCAACAGGACTGTGTGAGATATTGCAAATCATAGTTACATTTTATGTAAATACATCTTAAAATAATTTTGGAACTGTAATAGATGACTTAAGAAGAATTTTTCAATGTTATTAAATTTTATCTGTTATGCAATGTGTAATATTTTTCTTTACTGCAAATAACACATTTCCACCTACAGAGAATTGATTGGTAAGCGAGTTTGAACCTATTGACTGCCCTAGGATTAATTTGTCATACTTCAAGGATTGAGTCCTTGAGTGATTTTAAGCAAAATAATAAATAAATAAATAATCTATTTCTAACCAATACGGAGGCAGGGTGTAACAGCTACAACAGCATGATTTTAAATCTTTAAACACATTGTTTTTATCTTAACAGTTATTTAAAAAAAATGAATATCAAGAAAGTTCTTATAATTACTCAAAAAATCCACCTCCTTGGGTGTACGTTTTCTCATGTTAATGCGTATTTTTCTTTCTGCTGTTAGTTGGTTTTTGAATGTAGTGTGTGCTACATCCCTGTCATTAACCATTTGTGCAATATACACTAGCATTTTTGTGTGACTACAGATGCAGATAGTCTGAAAAATTAAGACCAGATCCATCTGGCCACAGATAAGATAATAACCTTCTTGATTGTTCTAGTGGTTGCAATAGTGACAAGTTAGGTAATCTGGAACCATATTAGAAAATATGACATAGCTCCATCATGATGGAAATGCATATACCATTATGTCAGTAAAGGAACATCTTCCAAAAAGGCTTGACTACTCATTTTGAAAAAAGTGATTGTTGAATGTCCAGTTTGTTCCTAAAAAATAAAAACTGCACATAATACATTTACTGAAAACTAGTTCAGTAAATGTATTATGTTGGAAACTTGTTCATTGAGAACTTTCAGCATCTCATAAATTCTCAGTACAAGTATTATTTGTTCCATCTCAGATAAAAAAACAACTATAGAATAGCACGTATCCACAGTAAATAACTTTTTATATTATGTAAATATTTTGTTCATGTATCATAAGACATCGCGGTGCTTAAGGGTCAAAGCTATATAACTGAGAGGAGACCTCCACATATGCTTTAAAGGAATGCGGAGAACTGATCAGGACTTCTGAACTAATGTCCAATCCTCACCTTCTCACGGTGCATCCTGTTAGGTATCTACCCGGATACTGAACGAACAAGGATGGGCTGACAATTTGGAATTGAGCCGACAAAATTGTATTCTTATTTGCTTAAACCAAAATAAAAAATGATGGTACAACATGACAGAATTTCATGCCAGCTGGGCGTCGCTTGGTTAAATAAGACTCCCATTGTTTTCGCCAAGGAACCAGGGCAAACGTCGAAAAGTCAGCTACTGGAACAAATCATAAAACCTACCACAACTCAACATCACCAGAGTTCAAGATCGGTACTATCAACATAAGAAGCCTGAATAGCAAAGAAATGGAGCTAGCTGAGAATTGGGTAAGTACCAGATTGATATAATAGGTGACTGAAACAAAAAAGGCAAAAACTGGATCTTTCTGAGCAATAAATACAAAATGTTATATTCAGGCAATGACAATCAAGGAAAAGAAAGGGCAGCCATAGTATTCAACACTAAAAACAATTCAACACTGTATGCTTTAAGGCTTTTAAAAACAACCATGTTTGGTCTTCAGAGCAGAGTCTCTGGATTTCTAATCCTTGACCCATTCGGTATACATATGTGTACATATGGATATTTATTATCTTCAGATTACTTTATTACTGCTGGAATACTTCAAGGTACTATGCTGTCATCTACACGTCCTCCTATATCTTAATGATACTTACAAATTCTCGAAAACTTGCAGAAGTGTAAACCAATATGCTTCTGCCTGCAGGAAACATACCTGAAGTGCTGTGACAAACTGGCATTATAAAATGCAACTATCATTCTTAAGAATAGGATAGGAGATGGGCCTGCCTATAGAAGAGCTGTCATCCTAGTGGCAATCGCAGGTCCCACTTATACAAATGTGGAAGCAGTTACCACCTTGACTCTCAGTTAAATCTCTTTAGTATGCTACATCTATTCAACTCTTGCTGCAGACATCATCTCAAGATATCCTTGATGATATATTGCAGTTATCATCAACGGATAACTGCATGATATCATGCAGTTATCCGTTACTTTTAATAGAGAATTTAAACTTCCTGTCATGTTTGTTTGAACACTACCCTGTGGGGTAATGTTCAAATAAACATCAGAAGAAGAGTTGTTCAAAAGGGTGAAATATATGCGTGACAACAACAGTTTCTCCCTCTTGAACAGGAAGCAACATCTTCTATCATGTGCCTATCTGAACATTCACCATTGACTTAACTCTCTGCTCACCCTCCCTCTTTCCACTGTTTAACTCTGTGGAGGTTGCGGCTGATCTGACAATACAAACAAATTGTTTTAATATAAATATTCTTACACATATCCAGTTATAGCATGGAGGTCATGACTAGCTGTGCATACATATGTTACGAGTGATATTCTACACTGTTTATGCCATCAGTTTAGTTTAACACATGTTATATAAAGGTTTGTGATATTTGATAGTAAATTGTATCTGAGAGATACCATGAACTCCGATGTCAGTATGGTATTGGTTTAGTTTTTATTATTATTATTATTTACCGTTGAAAATGGCTGGAAAAATATATCGATTGGATAATCCATCAGACGTTGAAGAGATTCAGCGAATGTTACTCGAGTCCAATGATGAGAATGATAGAGTTGAAAGTGATATTTGATAGTAAATTGTATTTGAGAGATACCACGAACTCGGATGTTAGTGTAGTATTGGTTTAGTTGTTGTTTTTTCTTTGTTTCTTTGTTCAATAATTTCTGGATTGTAACTGAAAATAAATAAACTATCATGTATTATATTTGCAGTGTTTTTTTTTGTTTGTTTTATCGCATTTTTAGCACATACTAGTAATGAATGTATCTCTCGGATACACGCGACCTCCACAAGGTTAAGTGGGAAAAGGGAGGGTAAGCAAGCTTTTATTTTTTTTTTACATCATTTTCATATGAACTCTTTCACGTGTATTTTTCATAGACCTTTTTTTTTTGCACCTGCCTTTACATAAGTTTCTTACACTTGCTTTTGTGCACTTTTTAATGTCTTCCTTTTTTTTTTTTTTTTGTGTGCTCTTATCTATACTAGTTGACACTTTTGATTACTTATCGAGTTATTTTTACCTTGTATGCTGCTATGATCTTTACTGGTACAGTAAGACCATAGGTGTCCTTGTACCTAAAACCCAAAACAATCAATCTTTCTAACCTCAAATCCTATCCATCATTTTGCTGATGATATTGCACTCCATTCCTCTTATTCATCCTACAGATTAGTGCTCATATGATTCAAGCTTTGTCATCATAAACACCAATCTCCTTGCACCATTCAAAACTACCAAAGCAAATTGTCTTATTTTCCATAAGAAAAGTCCTACTTCACACTTCCTTGCTCTGCATTGCCTCTTCAGGACTTCAGAAATATGGTACCTTGTTCTAGATGACCTGAAGACTAAGAATGTTTGATGTTTTCTGGAAGAGGACAATCTGCTTAATAGATTCCTCCTCTCCCCTTTCTTGCAGAATCTCTTGAGGCACTCATAGCTGCTCCCTTTTTGCATTATGGTCTTTTTTTATAGTTATTTTCATGTACAGGGTGGCCAATAAGTCATGAAGGGACTTAATATGTAAATAACAATTTTGCTTATTAATTTTTTCATAATATTTTTTAGGTCAAGTATTATAAGGAACATTTGGGAAATTAATCATGGAAAAGTTCACAACCCAACAATGAACCAAAATCATGCAATTTTATTTTGAAAATCAGCATTTGATTGGCAAGCAGATTATTTCAAACATTGCAATTAATTGGTTATTGTGTTCCCCAGATCTGACAGTTCCTGACTTCTTCCTGTGTGATTACTTGAAGGAAAAGGTGTATGTGAAAAAGTCCTAGACAATCTAGCAGCTGAAGGAGAATACTCATACAGAAAAATTAAGGTACTGCAGCCAAAAACTAGCAGCTGTCATGCAACATGCCATAGAAAGGGTTAGTCTTTGTGAAGACGAAAATTGAAAGCAGTTACAGGATGTGGCTTTCCATAACTAATAATAATAATAATAATCTCCAGGTTCTGTGTATCATAACAACAAAATAAAAATAATTAATAAATGAGTTATTAAATGTTTAAACCCCTTTAAAAGAGATTTATGGGCCACCCTGTACCACTCCTCCAAACTGGCCTCCAACATTCCTCCAATTCCTGAATATGTAAAAACATGTAGCTGTGGATCTACATATATTTCAACTCAGATTATCAAACTAACTTCTTATTCTCTCTCTCTCTGCCACCTAATAAATTAAAGATTATTTAATAGTATAATTTTCGCTTGTGTGTCACAGGTATCTTCAGTACATTTTAAGCTCAAATTAAACAATAACTGACAATTACAAAAAGTGCCACCTAAGTAGCTAGTGTAAGATAACTAAAAAGGTCAATAAATTTCCTAAAAAAAAAAAAATTATATATACAATAAAAAGTTAGGAAAGATTAGCTGAATTATAAAGTACTATCTCCCATAAAGGGGATAGACATAAACCATCAGATCTGTTTAAGTTAGGCAAGTGAAGTAAAGTTTCACATGTTTCTTTATAAAACCGTTCCATGAGGAACCGACTTTTGTGAATTGTCAGTTATTGTTTAATTGTTTTAATGGAAAAACTCACTGAAGATGCCTGTGACACACAGGCATCTTTTTACGTGAGTTTTTCCATTATTAATTTTATATTTATATGTCTTTACGGTTTGTCATTATTAAAACTTATACGTTAATTCCTTGCCCACTGTGGGATATATGAATTTTAATATAAATATTCTGCAATGGGAAGGCAATAATTAAAAAATATTTATAAAGTAAAAATATATAAAACAATTTTAAGTATTTAAGAAATGGTCTTATGAATAATTTCATGTAGTATTAGTATATTTAAGTAATTTAGAAAATGAATAATTCCAGTATAACAGGTGAAAATTCTGGATCTTCATTACAAAATGAAGAATATTCAAAATACGTTAATCTGAGTTATGTTATACTATGCTTTAATGGTAATTCAAATGAAAATATTGAAGTATTTTTTGAATCTGCAGAAACAGTTAAAAAAACTGGTAGATGTTCTGAGGAATAGATGCTTTTAATTTTAAAGTCTGAACTACAAGGTAAAGCTAAGTATTTTACTCTGAATTCTACAAGGTTAAGATTAGCTTCAGACTATGCAACTTTTAAAAGTATATTGATTGCGGATTTTCCAAAGGACAGGAAATTATCCCAAATCTTTGAACGTTCACTGATGTATATAGATGCATAAAGAATCTGTTTCCCAATTTTATGATCAGTTAACTAAACTGTTATATGATTATAAAATTGTGTGTGATACTGAGTTTTTGAATAGAACTCTTTTTCTTCAATTCAGAAATGGGCTGGAGCTTAAATAAAAAGGTCAGTTTACAGACAAGGAATTGCTGATGTTAAAAGGGCTCTTGAAGTTGCTCAGAGGGAAGAATCACTGATTCAGAGTATATGTCCAAACTCAGCTAAATCTGATAATATAATTGATGAATCATGCTTTTCCATGTTATGTAAGAAAATTTCCTGTAAATCCAGGGTACTTTTGTTACGTCCTCACCCCTTTATATTTCCTTCTTACTTTCTCTTTTTATATCTACTTCATGTCTATATCGTTATTAATTCCTTAATTCAACACTTTCTGTTATAACCTTAATTATATCTCATTAACTCTTTAATGTATGCAGTCTTAACACTTACTTTGGGGCGTTAACAACTTTAAGGATATTGCACGTGGGTAGAAGACAAAGAGTTTCCCAATAGACAATGGCAATTCCTTTGTTTCAGTGCTGGTCCTGGTTCTCTCTTCGGATTCAGGGAAAATTTATATTATACTGCGCCACCCTGAATCCTAGATTTTTGAACAATGAAAAATCAAAGAACCAGAACTTAGCATAGCACACTATCCTTAATTTCTTAAACTATATAAAGTAGTTCAAATCTCATCTATCTCTAACTTAGTTTGCAGTCGTAGCCTCCCTTATAAATTACCTCCCGCCATGGTTCGATTATTTATGAGCGGTGCAATAAAAAATGAAATCAGGCAAGTCAACCATTGAATTTAAAGAAAACATTTAATTACACTCTAGTCAGATTACACATCATGAATAAACTTGGGCACATGTTAGCTTCAATATTAATTTCAATGAAAAAACATAATTATCTAACCTTTCTTACTCTCTCTTAGCATGTATAAATATCAGTACAGTTAAAACATTCTATCCAAGGTAAATTATGAACTCAAACTCCACAATACTAAAGGTTATTCATTCATAGACATTAAATTTAACCCTAGTTTCTTCATTCATGTCTCAGAGTTATACTGCCCTCTTTTAAACTATATCTCTAATGTCCTTGCATAAAATCACAACCTTCTAAACTTAATGTCCAACTAAAATTTACAGTCTTTCTTCCTTTATACATTCTCTAAACAGATTAAAGTTTTTACTTTACCAATTGCTGGGGAACCATTAGAACATCATACATATCTCGATATAACATCGCCTCCAGGTCTACCTTCCGTTCTGCTTGGTCTACATTACCCCACTGAATGATCCGGACTGGATAAATTAATACAGTTTCTTTCAGAACTTAACACTTTCTTATATTAGTTCTAATGTCATGAACTTGCAAATGCAAAAATATGATGAGCAAATTGAGAAATTAAAGCATGAATTAGAGATGTTAGATGTTTCAAGGACACAAAGTGAAATATTGAAGTCAATTTTAGAACTGTGGTTACCGTTAATGTCTTGTAAAAACAGAAATGCAAATTTGTTAGAGACACAACAAACACCACATGAAAAGCAAACCCCTAAGACTCATCTCGTGCCAATATTTTTATGGAATATTTTGATAAACGAGCTCTTGACACAGTCCCTCTCAAATCTCTATCTAATTAAGATATGCAGATGATGTGTTTTTTGTTTGGTCTCATTACTCAGACACACTTTTCTTTGTCACCTGAATAGTCCTCACCATAGAATCTAATTTACAATGGAAATGGAAGCTATTAATAGTCTGTCCTTTCTAGACACATTGGTCACTTACCTACCTAACAGAAAACTGTCCTTTTTTTATTATTATTATTAAACCCACTCACATATCTCTCAACAGTTATTGTATGGGCACCTCCATGGAGTCTGAAGACTCATTGCAGGTGATCCACACTGTCCACACAATCTATCATACCTCTCCTTGAACCCATCAACAAACAAAACAGCTGATCTGGCAATCTGTTCCACTCATTAACAACTCTCCAAGCAAAAAATCTAGTCCTCACACTCCCTACCAACCACATCTTTATTCAATTTCTAGGGATGACCTCTTGTTCTCACCCCTCTAACCATGTGCTGAAGCATTTCCCCTGCATCAAGATTGGAACACCTTTTAACTTAAATGTTTCTATCATATCCCCTCTTTTTCTCTTATCAACCAATTTCTGTATTCGACAGACCACTCACCATCTTAGTTGCTCGCTTCTGAATCTTCTTCACTGCTTCCTCATCCCCTAGAAACCCAGTAGACCAGATCGGAGCACAATAATCCAGATATAGGCATATCATTGTCTTATGAATTGGAATAACTTCATTTCCTCTACTCATTAGCGTGTTCAATAGCCAAGTAGCAACCTTAGCAATATGTCCTCGAAACTTTAACTCTCTGTCTACCATCACCCTTAAACCTCTAGCTTCTGTTTCCTGGAGTACAGTTTCAGTGTGATACATGATACTGAAATATATGGTTTGTAACCTATTTATCCCAAAATGCGTAACTTTACATTTCTCCCCATTATTTAAACTTTTACCCATTATTTTTTGCCCAAACTGACAGCCTTATTTACATTGCCTTGATTAATAATTACTCTACCTAAATTTGAATCAACAAACAACTGAATATTTTTCAGATTATTTCCTATAACATTTATGTACAAATTAACAGTAGTCCTAGCAATGAACTTTGTATCACCTATTAGTCACCTGTATTCATCTCAATTCTGTCTCTCCATATACCATTTTTTGATATCTATCCAGCAGCCATCCTTTTATCCAATTTACCAGTGTCATGTCCATCCCCATTTGTTCTAATTTGCATAAGAGCCATGTGGTATTCTGTCAGATGCCTTCTGCAGAATCATTGTGTAGCCATTTCCTTTATCCAACCCAGTGATTCTGTTATAAAAAAATTAATAAATTACTAAGGCATGAGTGACCCTGCATAAAGCCATGCTGCTCCTCATACAGTATGATATTCTCATCCACTCATTCTTGAATTCTCTTTTTTAAACCAATTTTTCTAGTACCTTGACCACATGCCTGAGATACTGATTGGCCTATAATTGCTACTGTAGTCTTAAAACCTCCCTTATGCAAGGTAATTATTTTACCCTCTTTCCACTTTCTTGGAACTCTGCCAGAGCTGAGAATTAAATTAAAGTGCCTAGTCATAGGCACTTTAATTTAACTTGCACATTCTTGTAGTACCTAAACTGATATCTCATCTAATCACACAGCTGTATTTAATTGAGATTCTCCAATATGTTAAGAACCTCCAATTCTTCCACCTATGTTTTCACATCAATCTCTGTCACTTATGTAACAGTAGTAACCTCACTTGGTTGATATATCCTTGCAAAATGGTCAGTCAATAACGCAACTATTTTATCTATTTCTTCTGTCACCTTGTCACCATCAGTACTCATTAAAGTTAGTCTTCCATAGTCATTCATCCTCTTACTTGCCATTTAATGAAAGAACTTTTTTTGGATTTCCTTTGGCCTGCTTGACTAGATTCTTCTCATTTTACTTTCCTCACCATGCTAATTGACTTTTTTTGCTGACCTTTGTATTGTTCACGAATTTCATCATCTTTCTCCTTATATACCTTCCACAGCATTTTCTTCTTCTACAGCTCATGTTTAATGATGTTACTCGTCTATCTAATTTTTTCCTGATTAATCCTCCTTACCTTAGGTATACAATTTAATATTGCTTCCTCTACATGCACCACTAACATCCTTCACTTAGTGTTTTATGACATGTCACATATTCAAGCTTTCTCCTAAGCTTTAATAAATTTAGTTTAATCCTTTATCCAAGTGTAATCAAACAAGGTTTGCACCTGAAAATATCTTCAGGACTGAGGTAAGGTGGTGCAATACCAGGCAACTCCAAGCAGAGGTGGACCAAGCTCTCATCATTCCTTCTCTCAGTATCTCCCATAATGCAAAGCACATCTTCTTGGTGTTGCACCACCTTACCTCAGTCCTGAAGATATTTTCAGGTGCAAACTTTGTTTGCTTACACTTGGATAAAGGATTAAACTAAATTTATTATAGTCTAACCAAGTGCAAAATAAACTTCCAACATCTTTCTCTAAATCCAGAGTAATTCAATAATGAGGTGGTACACCTGTTGGCAACTTGTATAGGTAAATATGACTTCTCCTATTGCTTCTGCCTTAGTATCTCCATGTTTGGGTCTGCCTCCCATTGACGAGACCTCAATAAAGGTCAAAACTGGTCTGGGTAGTGGCCCTTCCCTTAATGCATAGCAATATACATGTCCGCAAGGAGATGTGCTTTGCATTATAGTACATACTGAGAGAAGGAGTGATGAGAGCTTGGTCCACCTTTGCTCAGAGTTGCCTGGTGTTGCACCACCTTACCTCAGTCCTGAAAATATTTTCAGGTGCAAACTTTGTTTGCTTACACTTGGATAAAGGATTAAACTAAATTTATTATAGTCTAACCAAGTGCAAAATAAACTTCTAACATTTTTCTCTAAATCCAGAGTAATTCAATAATTACTGAATAACCCTCCAGATGAGCAAATGAGCGTTTCTGATTTTCTGATACTGCGGGTCACTCATTATTGGGTGATCGGGGAATTTTATGAGTTTTTAGAATGGTATCCCCACACTTAAACAAAGGGAAACTGGTCTCCCGCCCCTAATCCCCTCCATGACCATGACATGCTGCTTTAAGTAATTATCTCAGCAGGTGTATAAATTCTATTTTCTTTCTGCCATGTGATCTTTCTTCCCTCCAGTCTATATCTTCATAGTTGAGGTCCCCCATAATAATCACTCAACCTGTACTCATTGTTCTAATTTGGCAATGCATGTGTTCCAGATCATCTGTGGAACACTCTGGCCTATAGCAACAACTAATTGTATATTTTGTCTTAATCTCACACCAGATTGCTTCAAATGAAACAGCCACCCTCCTGCCTGTCTTCTATTATTTTTGGTTGCAATTCATCTGCTATCATCAGCAGTACTTCTCCCCCCCCCCCCATCCTATCTTCCCTGAAAATGCTAAACCTTTCATACTCAATCCTTGTAACTACATCATCTGCTGTTAGTCAAGTCTCACTAACGCCTGTAACTTTTGGCGAAGTTAGACTAATCGATGCCAAAAACTTCTCCCTCTTGTTCCTGATACTTCTGGCATTAGTATATAGAAATGGCAACATCCCTTTATTCCCCCAACCACCTTTACTTTTTGAATTGACTACCCTATTCAATATTTTTGCTTGAGAGACTAGACTGCTCACTTGGTCTTCTCACACTCACTTGTTTCATGGGTGCCTTCACACAAACTCACTTGCTTCCACCCTAATTGATTAAGTTTCCCTAAATTTGCATTTCCCCTGAATTCAGCATGCTCTGTGAACAAAGCTCTCTCCAGACACCTAATACCCGAACCATTCAGATGCACTCCATCCGCATTGTACAAATCCTTCTTTCCATCAAAAAAAAGACCACAACATAAATTCTGCATCATTCTATTTGCATAATCTACTAATATATTCATTGGATGTCACTGCTCTCCTCCTCAGTTTGCCTAATAATAATAATCATTCGACCTGCACTCATTGTACTAATTTGCTGATGCATGTCTTCCAGATGAACTGTGGAACCCCTGGCCTATAGTAACAACAACCAACTGTATATTTGTCTTACTGGCCTTGATCTCGCACCAGACTGCCTCGAAATGAACCATCACCCTCTACCTATCTCTTGTTCTTTTTGGCTGCAATTCATCCACTGTCATTATCCTAACTTCTCTATCTTTCCTGAAAATACTAAACCTTTCACATTCTATCCCTGTAACTATGTTACATGCTGTTAGCCAAGTCTCCCTAATGCCTGTAACTTTTGGTGAGGTTGCATTAACCAATGGCAAAACTCCTCCCTCTTGTTCCTGGTACTTCTGGCATTAGTATATAGAACCTAAAGCAGTCTCTTAGTACCCCAATCACTCTTACTTCTGGAATTGATTACTTCATTCAATATTTTTTGCTTGAGAGATTATATTCTGCACTTGGTAATTCTCATACTGACTTGCCTTATGGGTGCCTTCGGTCGACGTCTAAATGATCGGGTGTTAGGTATCTAAGAAGAGCTTCGCTCACCAAGCATGATGAAGCGAAATTCCGGAAAACTTAAGTAATTAGGGTGAAGAAGCTTTCTGGAATTTCGCTTCATCATGCTTAGTGAGTGAAGCTCTTCTTAGATACCTAACACCAGATCATTTAGATGCAGTTCATCAGCATTATACAAATCCTTCTTTCTGTCAAACACAAACCACAGATCTACAAATCTTACATCATTCCTTCTGCACAACCTATGTATTGAGTAATTTACTACCAATGTCATTCTCAGTTTGCCTCTGTCTTAGCATGGTAGGAGATTTACAATCTTAGGAGTGGTTAGATGAAGTTTTCCTTCATCTAACAACTCCTTTACATCCTTCCTCAAAGAATAATTCTTGCCTCTCAGATCATTTGTGCCAACCAAGACAATTAGTTCTTTCACCTTACATTTTTTCATCCAGATGGTGTGACTAATATGATTTTTGCACCAGGGAAACACTATTTTGTTACACTTTCATTAAATACTCCCCTGATCATTGAGTTTCTTTACAGGTGTCATTAAAACACTAACCCCTAGAGCCTATAATGTTTGTTCCCGTGAGACCTCTCAGCAGAACTCAATCATGTACACCACACTTTTACAGTTTCCACAATTTCAAAAATATAATCCTTACCTCAGCCATGACATTCTCTTCAGAAAGATTTTAGTAATACCATCACCATCCCTTATGTCTGAGGCATAAGGGATGGTGATGGTATCACCATCCCTCAGAAAAAGTAGTCAGAATCTTAAAAAAATGCATTCTTTGGACCACTTTCAAGCCTCATTTAAATCTAGCTACCTTTATCTGCTCCACTAAAGACAATCCTCTTCTCTCTCAGTTCCAGGTGTACATAGAGGTCCTTCTTGCAAGTTGGCCTACTATTGTCAGACATGAAAATCAGCTACCACTCACATGTAAGAACATAAGAAATACATCTGGAGTCATGACTGTAGTCAACCTGGCTTTGCAGACATGCTTTGGATAAAGTATACAGAATCCATTGGAAAAAGACCATCATGCTCCATCACAGTAATTTCAAAAGAGAAAGACTGTTTTTAAATCTGCTGCTGCTCTAAAAATCAACCTAATTTGAATGAATACGGTTGCATAAAACTTACCAAAATATGGGAAACACTAATATTTCGAGATCTCAGTTTACATCATAGGCTGCTGATAGCAGGCATTCCACCTAGTTAGGACTAGGTGGGATGCCCGCTATGATGCAATATTAGAAGGATTAAATCACCATTTTTAATCCTTTCCTAGTTCTGTTTCACTCGAATAAACTTTTAACACGAATTTTTCCCAGCACTTAAGCCTTAACACATGGATATTAGGTTCTGTAGGTTTGCTAAAACTAAGTCTTCAAGAAACCAAAGTTGCACATATAAAGATTCTCAGTCCTTAAATGTTGTGCAGAATATGCCTAGAAGGGAAGTGAAGAATAATTTAAATCTTTTAGTCTCATCCTTGTTGTAAAACTTTAACTATTCTGGATCTAGTAGATTCAAAACCTTTAATTTTGGTGGATACCAAAATTACATGGCTATCTTTTTTGATACTAGTGCACACACTTCATTGATTACTTGGCAATTTTTCATATACTTTTAAGAAAAAAGTTAGAGGCTGATAGTGAGTATCTGGATAATGACATAAAATTGAAGGAAATATTTAATCAGGAGTTACTTGCCACACAGATATTCTTTTCTGATTTTTCTGTGTTTTGCATGAGTTGCTTGTATCCCAAGCAATTTCTACAGTAATTTGTTTTATGTTGTTTTAGGGAAGAATTTTTAGCTCTTTGTGGTGGTTGTAATTATTCATCTGGAGTTATTTCATTGCATGGGATTGACTTTCTTAAGCCATTTTATAAATTCTCAAATGAACCTTCACAGAGTTTCTTTCCTTTGAGTAAAGAACACCACAAAGGTGTCTGTTGCATGATTGAAGCAGAGGTCTTAATCCTTTTCATACTTGGTCTGAGAAGACTTTAAGCTGAATAAATTCTGAAGATGATAAGCATATTGCATCTAAATGCTTAAAGTTTGGGAAAGAAATTCCTGATACTTTTACTGAAGGCATATTTGGATTGTCTTGTACAGATACGGTAGAATATTCTATGCTAATTAATTCAGAGAAACCTATTTTGATAAAGCAATACTGGACACCTCTCCAGCACTCTGAAAAGCTTAAAACCTTGCTTCAGCAATATTTAGAGAGTAGTACTATTCAGCATTCTCAGTCATTATGGAACCCTTCATTTATTTTGCTGGAGAAACCTAATCGAGACCTTAGATTTGTTCTTGACTTAAGTGCTCTAAGCAAAGTGACTGAGTATTAATTTTACACTTTGTAACACTGAGGAACTTTTGGCCACTTGATTGCTATAGTATTCTCAAAGTTAGACCTTAATAATGGCTTTTATCAGATATATTTGAGAAAGGAAGATAGCAAGTATTTGCATTTTCTACACCTTGTTCCAAGTATGGATTAAGCAGATTACCTTAAGGTGTAGTCATTTCAAGCACTAATGAATTTAATATTACTTGCATTTTTTAGGAACTAGCGTTTTAGTATTTCAAGATGGTTTACTGCTGTTTTCTTTGGATTTTAAATTACATATAAAACTACGAAGGCAGTAATCAAGAAGATTCATGAGGCAGAGTTGAAACTAAAGATCTCAAAATGTGAACTGTTTCTTGAGAAGGCGAATTACCTTGGTCATGATAAGGAAAAGGAAAGTCGATAAGGAAGGTATTAGACCTGCTAATGAAAATATTAAGGCAATTCTTTCTTGAAGTAATCTTACATATGTTAGGCAAATTAGAAGATTAGCAGAAATGGTGAACTAGTATAGGAGATTTATCCCAAATTGTTTAGCCTACCCCAATCCTTTTACTGATCGTTCAATGAAAAGAGTAAAGTTTTCTTGGGGAAAAAACAACAGAAGGCTTTTGATAAGCTTAAGTCTATTTTAACTAAAACTGACCTGTTTTGATTCACCCAAAGTTAGGATCTTAGTTTTATAGTTAAACTGATGCATCACAGAATTGTATAGCAGCTGCACTGGGGCCATTTAAAGAAGATAAGGTTGAAGCCAATAGCATTCCTCAGTAGGAAACTTAGTAGATTGGAGAGGAAATATTCCATGATAGAAAGGAGCATTAGCCCTAATTTATCCTCTTAGGAAGCTGAAGTATTTGTTATATATTCATCAAATAGAACTAAAATCAGACCATAAGCCCCATTCTTGAATAATATCAAGGATAAAAAAAATAAAGAATTATCAGATGACTTTGGAAGTTCAGGAATATGACTTGGAAGTGTCCTATTTACTTGGTAGACAAAATGTAGTTGCTGACTCTAGAGGAGCTGATACAGATAATGTGAACAAGTATGATATTACAAATGATGTAGATCCTACTCAGCTTTAAGCTGAGTATAAATTAAAGATACCAAAAAATTATATACAACTAATTCTCTTTTCACACGGTTATTTTTTACATGATTTTGAAATAACATGGTTTAGAAAACAAAAGGAATTCTATTTTTACATGGTATAATTTGATTTAACATACTTCAAAAGGCACTTATTTTTAAAATTTCTGTTAGAATTCAGTTCTGTTAAAAAGGGTATTTCTATTATAATTTTCATTTCCTAGTATGGTACATATGTACATAAACTTGAATTTTGGGGAGCCCCTTGTGTTTTAAATATCAGGGATTATTCTACACTACAGAATGTAGACAAATGCCAAGTGGAACTTATATAGAAATCACAAAAAAAGTGTTGGTGGCTTTAAAGCAGCTAAGGATCGTGTGACTCTATTTTGCAGCAATGCTTCAGGAGGTTGTATATTGAAACCATTACTCATTAATCGATCCTTAAGACCACAGGCAATGAACGGTGTTGATTTTAACGTTACCAGTGCACCTGTGCACTGGTAACGTTAAAATCAAAAAAAAAATGGTAACGTCCAGTGCACGAAACCATTACTCATTAATCGATCCTTAAGACCACAGGCAATGAACGGTGTTGATTTTAACGTTACCAGTGCACCTGAAGGCAAATAAAAAAAGGTTGGGTTACAAAAGAAATTTTTAATGAATGGTTCCATCAATGTTTTGTTTCAGAAGTTAAATGCTGTTTGATGGAAAAAAATCTGGACTTAAAGTTTTATTGATTATAGACAATGTGCCTGTCCTGTTTAAGAACCTCTGAATGTGGAATTTTGTTTTCTGCCACCTAATACAACCACTAGACCAGGGTGCTACCTTCAAAATTTACTACATAAAAAGAACATTCCAATACATTTTGGATAAACTAGATAAAGATAATTTGCTGACAGTTATTGATGTGAGGAAGAAATTTTCTAATTTGGATTGCATTAAATTTGCCAAGTTGGCATTATCAGAATTGAAACCATCAACTTTAAATGCATACTGGGAAGCTACTTGGCCAGAATGTGTGAAGAAGAAAAACCCTGTACCTTTGCATACAACTGAATATCCCAATATCATCAGATTAGCACATGCAGTTGGCAGAGAAGGATTTGATGATTTTTTGTCTGCACATAGTGAAGAATTGATGGTTGACAACTGTTAGTGATGACAAAATAATAGATGCTCTCCCTGAGAAGTGATGATGATGAAGAGATTCTACTCACTGCAGGATTAATTAAAGGACTTCAAGTGGCTAGTAAGATTGCAATCATTTTCTTAGACATGATCTAAATGCTGAACAGTTATACGTGAACTAAAGTCATGTACGGTGCGATATAAAGAATTATACAAAGATCTAGTCAAAACCGGATTTCAATTTTGATTAATTACAGAGTTTGAGGTAAAAAAAAAAAAATCAACCTTCAGAATTATTGGAAATTAGTGCTAATTTAGTTCCTTTTACTGAAGAAAATGTTTCTCCATTGCAGTATGAACAGGACGGCCAAAGTGTTTCAAGCGAAGGAAGTGATTTAATTCCAGTCTCACACAAAAGAATGTGGCTACCGTCAGAAAGTGACTGAATAAAATTTGACTAATAACCATATGTGCAGGTGTATTTGGACCTGTTCGAATTTCTGTTTTATTAGTGACACACTATTTTCCTTAAGAAAGATGCATATGTTTGTTTGAAAATAACTTATTGTTCATATCAGGTTTTCACATCTGGAACCATTCTTCTATTTTTTCGTATGCATTGTATTCTTTTTTGCATGGTTTTCATTTACACTATTTTTTCTGGAACCAATCTACCATGTAAATGGAGAATTGGGTGTACTTGGTTTAATCCTTTATACAAGTGTTAGCAAACAGGTTTGTGCCTGAACTATTTGCAGGACTGGGGCAACTCGTATAAAGAGGCTAAAACTTCACATGATTTGCCTTAGTATCCCATAATGCAAAACACATCTCTTTGTGGACATGTATAATGCTATGCATTATGGGAAGGGTCATTACACAGACCGGTTTCGACCTTTATTGAAGTCTCATCCTGCTACAGTCCTGCAAATAGTTCAGGTACAAACTTGTTTGCTTACACTTGGATAAAGGATTAATCCAAGTATATAATTTCTTCGTATCTTTATTTTATAGTACAGGTATCCCTCGATTAATGCGGTTAATTAATCCCTCAATGTTACCGCGTTAATCAAATCTAATAATCAGTGGTAAAAAGTACAATTCATCTCTGATCGATTACTGTACTAATAGTTCATTTTATATGGTACTCTTTTAGGAAAGATAAAAAATGAATGCAAAGTAAATGTTTAATAAATACTTGTACCTACATTAGTTACTGCAATTTTTTTTAATCAAAAGAAGTTATAAAGAGTAGTTTGAACAGTTTTAGTTTTTTCTTATCGGTATAAATTCTATGATAACAAGCAAAATGACTCTCCAAACCTCGGCAAACAAGCATTCTTCGATTAACATCTGGATCCATATCCATTACTTGCTGCTTAAGCGATTCTAAACTGCGAAATATTCCATCCAGTTCTTTGACTGTCATTTCCTTTGGAACCTCATCTTCACATTCCATTTGTTTGTTGTCTTCATATGTGCGTTGTTCAATTTCAAGAAGATCGTTGTCACTGAAACCTTTTGAATTTGAATCCAATAATTCTTTAACATCTTCTGCATTAACACCATCAAAACTGAGGTCTTCACCAATTGCAACGATTTCTTTGACCACGTTCACAGGATTTTGGAAACAACCTAAGTCATTAGCGCATTCTGGCAGAAGGTTTTTCCAAACAGCTTTCATGTAACTAGAAGACACTTGCTCTCATGAGTCACGAATGTTCTCAATTGCGTGTTTAATGTCAAATTTTTTCCAAAATTCGTGGAGCGTAATTGCATTTTCTCCTGTTGTTGTTTCTACTGCCTTTGAGAATGTCTTTTTAAGAAAATAGGCTTTGAAAGTTGCAATGACGCCCATGTCCATGGGTTGTAGTAATGATGTCGTATTTGGTGGGGAAAATAAAACTTTGACATTCTCACACAGATTATTAAGAGAATTTGGATGACCATGCGACTAGCAGCCTCATGGCGTGAGCATGATTTTGCGTGATAAATTTAAAGGCACGTTAATCAAACTCTTGCCGCATTTAATTTTGCCACTATAATCAAATCTGCGTTAAGCAAGGGATACCTGTATAACCAAGTGGAAAATTTTCCAACAACTTTAAGCTGAGTAGGATCTACATCATTTGGATGTAGGATGACATTGGACCCTACTAAAAAAAAATGGATGAAAAGTAAGAAACTCCAAAAGCAGAATATCCAGTCTACTTTTGAAAAGGATAAACTGTCATTAAAACAGCTTAAAAGAGAAAGAGTGTTAGAAGTAGGTGACTTGGTCTTACTTAAAGACATATGATGTGAGAAGAAAAGACGAACCGACAATAGCAGCTTCCAACCATATAGTTTCTAAAAAGAAAGATGCCCCTTTAACAAACAAGATTGTCTATGTTAAGTATCCAGAAAGGCTTATTAAAGTGCACTTTGACAGGCTAAAGAAATGATTATGATAAGAGCACTGTATTAAAAGAAAGTATTTTAAGCAAGGACTTCATGGATGAACAGGTGACAGGAAATTCTAAAATTTTACCTAAATGGAATGGTTGTGAAGGAGATGGTGAAATTTCCAATGAGCATTTCTTATAAATGCAGAGCGAAATTTAGTAATTATTCTCTAAAACCATCTTCCCATCATAAGGAAATGCATAAATTTTGTTATTAAGAAAATAATAAAATAATTTTTTTTTTTTTTTTTTTTTAGGGTGGGCCATTGTAGGATATCTATATTGAAATTCAGATATCCTAAAAATTAAATATGAAATAAATAAAGTTAGCAGTTAGTAATAGGGAATTTTATGAAAGTACTTAGTTTAAATATTTGTTTATTTTTGTATGTTGCGAGCAAGATGTTTTGAGGTGTTATTCTTTAGCTACTGAAGTAGTACTTTGAATTGAAATAAATTTTAGTTGTTAGATGTTATGTTGGTGCCATATTTATGCAAACAAATGTTTACAAAATGTTGTCAATGACAAGGGAAATGAAAGTTACCATTTTAATTCCTGTTGTGTGAGTAACTAAAGACTGTAGAATGAAGAACTCTTATAAAATCTTGCTGTTTCATAATGAAATTATAATTAAATAAACTTTTCTGCATTGTGAAGAAAGAAAGAACATTGTTTCAAGCCCAACGCTGGAAAATCAGTAATGGCAGCACACGATGGTGAAAGTTTCTCAGTTGCATTTTCAAGCATGCACAGAAGTGAAAATGTTATTAAATGTTACCAAAGATGTTCAGCTGTTTGGGGGAGCAGGAAAGGAGCAAGTGAAAACTTTTCTATGTATTCAGCATATGAAGACAGGACAGAAATTAGAAAGAAACAGAACACTAAGAGAATATACCTTGTTTGAAGAGATAAGTGTGAAGTTTATTGTGGTCATTATTCTATACAGGATTTATTTCAGTTAAAGGTGAAAGGGTTTTATTGATTTCCAATTCATCAGAATGGGCCGAGTAAATTTTATTTAGGATTGTCAGTCTGACAAGTGATTCCTAACAGTTCATTTTAGTTATTTCTTCAGACACTTTCATATAGAAGGCAGAGTGTTCTGAAGTGTCAGAACTCTTGATAAGATTTTAAAAAGAATGTTGAGACTTTCAATTAGAAAGTTAATTCATTCTAAAGTGGTATAGTTTTTAGAAGTTTACTGAGTGCAGTTTGCTGTTACTTTCATATAGAAAGTGAAGTTACAGAAGTGTCTTGGATGAAGACAAGATATTATATTATATGTGTAGGAAAAGTACGTTTTATATAATTTTTACTTTCTTCCTCACACACTCTTGAGTGTTAAAAGTCCTAACATTTGGTAATGTTCTTTTCACTTCTGTACATGCTCAGAAATGTAACTGAGAAACTTATGCTCAAGTCCACCTTCGTGCACTGCCATTACTGCTTTCCAGCGTTGGGCTTGAAATGATTTTCTTTCCTCACAGTACAGAAAAGTTTATTTAATTATAATGTTTTAATTGTTTCATTCCACAGTCTTTTATGCACTGAGATAAGCTCATTTAATTACTCACACAACAGGAATTACAATGGTAACTTTCACTTCCCTTGTCATTGACAACATTTTGTAAAAGTTAGTTTGCATACAAATGACTCCAACATTACTAAACTTTTGACAACGCATACAAAATCTCAACCTCACACAACAACTAAAATCTATTTCATTTCTGAGTAAGACTTCAGTAACTAAAGATAAGAATAACATCTCAAAATATCTTACTCACAACACACAAAAGTAAACAAATGTTTAGACTAAGTACTTTCATAAATGTCCTATTACTAACTGCTAACTTTAACTCCTCTTTAATGTGTAGGATATCCTACAATATGTTTTCTTCAGTGTTCTGTGGTTTTAAGATGTAAGAAGAGTTTTTATTTATGTTGCTGTCGTAGAGAGAAGTTTTTATGTTAGTCTTTCTCCATTGTGAATTCAAGAAGGAATAAGTTTCTGTAGGAAGCAAGATACTGAAATTCCAGAAGTTTTGTCTATATAGGATAATACGTGATGGTAATTGTAATTGAAAGGAATTTATGCATGTTAATGTTTTTCTTGCTTGTAATCTGAAGAATATATTGCTAAACAGTCGATTTGATGTATATATTTGTATTATTTGTAAATTAAAGATTTTTATTTTTGTTAGGTGTGTGAAGACTCAATCTCTTAATGGACTTAATGTGTTTATAAATTAAGTTAAGAGGTTAAGTTACATAAGAGATATCCTAGGATACAAATCTGTGTGCAATTAAATGTGGAGTTTAGTTTGGGTGTGTTCTTTTTGTTTTGAATTTAATCACTCAGGATGTGGAGGGAGAAAGTAAAAATATATACTCCTTCCACATACACATACTTTGCTACCTCCTGTGTATGGAGCTCATAAAAATAGTGTATGTATTGAAAACTTTTCATACATACACTATTTTTATATTGTATTGTATTGAAAACTTTTCATACATACACTATTTTTATATTGTAGTCAGGAAATTGCCATCAGTATTTCTCAACAGCAACTCTTGCATTGTCATTACAAAAACTGCAGATGTAACTATGTAATAACACACAGTGGAATATTGTTTATTAGTTCCAAGAATGTTCATGATAACAAGACCAAGATATGTATGTAGTTGGAGTTGACATTTGAGATTTTCACACCAGTAACTGCAGTGTTGCAATTATTGGTATCCAAATTGTGAAATGACTACATTTCCCCCTACCCATTCATATTCTGGGATGCTCTCACATGTAATTCCAAAAGCTAAGTTCGTTGGAAAGAATCTCAGCCAATATCATTTAGCAGTTTTTCATGGTATCATTTAACATAGTTAATTCAATATAGTTTGGCTGACTGGAAATCCTCAGGTTTAATATATACTGTATTTGCTGGCATATAAGATGAATTTTTTAGGAAAAAAATATATTTTAGATCCTCTTCCTGATTCTGCCAAGTTCTTATCATTTTCTCAGTTGTGAGTGGCCCGAAATTCTTCTCTGCAGCCCTGTTTCCATGTTATTTAGCATACACAATCACACGTAGCTTGTGCAATATTGTAGCAATGCCGACATTTTTCAGCCATAATTTGCCAAGAAATTTAGAGAAAATTTAACGGCAGAAATTTATCACCGTGCGCAACAACCACAACAACAATTGGAAAGTTTAAACGAACAGGAACATAGCTGTGATCGTCGATGACAGCTCGTGCATCCACCGAGCTCTACGTAACTGGAATGCTCTCAGACACCACAAGGAAGCAAGAAAGAAATCGCGTAACTCGGAACAGAGAAAATTTCCAGAAATGAAAGTAATAAAAAACTGAGTATTGACGCATAAGATGCACCCTGTTTTTTAGACCTATTTTCAAAGAAAAAAGTGTGTCTTATACGCCGGCAAATACGATAATTCAAGTTTGTTTTAGTAGTACAGTGGTATCTCGTTAATCCGAACCCTCCAGTAATCCGAACTGCAGTTTGAAAGAAAAAAGTTTTATTTATTACATATTATTATTTTGTGTACTATTATTTTTAATTAATAATTATTATTTTAACTATTATTATTTATTTTATTATTATTATGGTACAGTATTTTTTCATACTGTCGATTGTACGGTTATACTGGAGGACTATTTTGATTTATTGTGTATTCACGTTTGCTTTTTTATACTGTATAGTACGTACTGTATTTTCGGCATGAATCACAAATATACACAAAAAGAGGAAATTCAAAATGTGCATAATTTGATTAAAAATATAAATCCAGATGCTGAAATTTCACAAATAGATATTGCGGAATGGATTATAGACAGAACCAAAAGTGAATTCAAAATCAAATCAGATGATGAAATTATAAATATTACGCTATAGAATGAATTAGAAGACGATGATGATGATGAAGAACTCAAAGAAAAAAAAGTAAAACATGAAGAGGCAGCTGACATTTTAATATGTGTATAGAATGGACTAAGCAGAATGATAAGCCATTGCACAAAATTTTGTTGCTAATGCAGCTCCGAGAAGAAGCATTTGAAAAAAAAAGTTTAGCTTCAAAGAAGCAAAAGAAAATCAGGAACTTTTTTACAAAGAAATAAAAAAAAAAAACTTTTTTGTGCTATTTTGTGAAACTTTTTTGTGTTGTGTACAAGAAAGTGATATTTTTTACGTAAATTAAGTTACGTACTGAACTATGCAATTTTATTAAATCAGAATCCTCAACAATACAGGTACATACAAATTAAATTTTTTACTAAAATAAACTTGTGTACCGTATTATTATTATTTTTTTTCTTTTACTTTACAGTACAGTAGCTTTTTTCTATCAGTTAATTTATTTACAGAATTAAATTGATATACCATTAGAATCTGATTATTTTTGTCTTAAACGCTAGTTATTGTTGTCTCTTGGGGAGAAATTCGCTAATCCGAATGAGCACGGTTTTTATTAGTTCCGATTAATGAGATACCACTGTATATTGATATTCTCAAGACACTTCTGTTTTTTGAGAGGAAGGATGCATTTCAAGATATACAACTATATCTTCCTGTGACATATCTCAATGCTTTGTTAGTAAACTGCACATTTACAATTACAAAACTACTATGGAATTTTTTCCACTTGGTTATAGTATAAATTAAAGATACCAAGAAATTATATACTTGGTTTAAACCTTTATCAAAGTGTAATCAAACAAAGTTTGCACCTGAAATATAATCAGGACTAGGGCAAGTCGTATTATTATTATTACATGACACCTCCATGGAGTCCAAAGCCTCATCATGGGAGGGCACCTACTCTACAACTCTCCATTTCCATCACTCAATCCATCAACAACAATGAACCATAACTACCATCATCATCTACTGACCCAGCTCTTAGATCCATAAGTTAAAAATTGGTTTGAACGCTGGCTTGTATACAGCTAATTTAGTGTTTTGATTACTTTCTCTCTTATTCCATATAAATTTATTCAGTTAACTTCCTACCATACCAGCTTTATTTATTTCCATATTTAATTTACCATCATCACTAAAAAAGCATGCCTAAGTAGCTGAAATATTTTACTTGTTCTGTAGGTTCTCCATTCACAATGCAGTTGATATTTTCAATGCTTCTGCCTATTATTATTCTCTTTGTTTTGTTATTGCTGGCCATATCTATTACAACAGTTGTTCAATTTAGTCAGGGAATCTTGCAGACTTGTAGTGGATTTATTTAGATGCATAACATCGTCTGCATAAAGCTGGCATTAACATCTCCAATTTTGATATCAGGTTTAATAGTACCATATATAAAAAGGGAAATAAAATTGAATGTGAGAATTATAGAGGTATTTCTCTATTAAGTGTTCCTGGTAAGATTTACGCAAGCATATTTGAGAAACAGTTGAGAAGGATTGTGGAAGTAAAGCTTGGTGAAGAACAAGCAGGATTCAGGCCAAATAGAGGCTGTCAGGATCAGATCTTCACTTTACGACAAATAGTTGAGAAATCATGGGAACATAACAAAGATCTGTATTTAAGTTTTGTAGATGTCGAAAAGGCATATGACAAGCTGCTGCTTTTCCACATTTCAGGCCTTGCCTTTGATGTTTTTCTACTTGAAGTATGGATATGTATTCCTGACCACATGTCTGGTTAGTGTTTTTACCACTCTACTATCACTGCTTGTTCCATTTAGCAATTTTTCGAAATAATTACTCCATACTTCTAGGATATCTTTTTCTCCAGTTTTCATGTTACCTTTATCATCTCTAATTCCTTTTACAGCACTTTTCTTTATTTGTGAGCTTTTTCGACAACCTTCAGAATATCTTACCACCTTCTTGATATTTATTTTCTATGTTCTTACCAGTCTTCCCATGACTTTTTTTTTAGCTAGTTTTACACAGTGTTAAACTTTCTTACATTTGTCTCTGTATTCTCTAAGAGCATAAGCTGACTTATTTGCCAGGAACTTTTGATATGCTTCCTTCTTTTCCTTCACTGCCTCTTTAACTTCGTATATCCACAATGGAGTTCTGATTTTTCTCTCCTTACAGACAACCTCACTACATGCCTTTCTGGCTGAATCAATCAGTAATTTCTTCAGGGCTTGCCGCTGAATCTCCAAGGTTTGGTTCCTGTTCTTAAACTTTTTCATTTTTTCTTGAAAGAGTTCGAGAACACTAACCAACCTTTCAATATTATGCTGATTAGTATTTCTGTTTCTGTTAACATTTTTCCATTTAGCAGAAAGTCTTAGCTTGAAATATGCTGTTACTAGGTAATGATTGGTATATGCACCCACATATACCAATCTGTAGGCTACAAAAGGTGTACATTTAGCAGCCCATTGGAGGAATACAAAGTTAATAGCTCTCTCATTGGCCTTGCTAATGTCATACAGGCTTCTGGCCCAATTGTTGGTCTGTATGTTGTTTTTTTTCTATTTTAGCTTTACTGTCTGCACTATTTGTTCTAATTCACTTATTTCTAAGCATTTGTGTATATATATAAAATATTACCTTCATTACTTTCCTTGTACTTCATATAATCAGCATAACTCTGCATTTAAGTTATCATATGCATTTAATCCTCCCTATTCATATTCCCAATATGTTAATCTTGACTTCCAACTTCTTTTATTCAGCATTTCAGCAATTATTAAATAATTTCTGTAATATAATACAAAATCATACAAAGATTATAGAGCTGCGAGTACTTGAATCTAACTACTTTTGTACACATGCAAACTAATAATTTTCATTATTGAATGCATTTGCACAACTTTTCACCATTGTCTGAGTTAAGGACTTCAGAAGGATAACATAAATATAGCTAACAAGTAATAGAAATGGTTCTTCCTTTATTATTATTTATTTTATTTTATTATTATTATTTTTTTTAAGGTAGACCTGCAGCGTTTAAATTCTCTTGTAAATTTACTTCTCCTTAGTTAAACTAAGGATGAACTAATAATATACAGGTAACCCTCATATAATGCGGATGTTAGGTTCCATAGAAATGGCGCGTTATGCAAGACTCAGATCACATACAAAAAATAGGGTTATGTTCCAAATTTTTTTTTTTTTTTTTAATTATATCAACAACAATGACATATCCAACAAAAATATATTTTTATTTAATTCAGGTAATTCATGCAAGTTAAGAAAACATATAAACTATGACACAAATACATAGTATAACAAGTGATAAATATGCACTTTTTATTTTAGGCAAAATAAAAATAAGTGCATATTTTAATCTTTCATAGCACGAGGATTTGAGGATCGGTTAATGAACATTAGTTTTGTCATGTAATCACCTGATGCATTACTACAAAACAGTAGAGTAATCCTGTCTTTGGAAACTTTGACTCCAGGAGCTGATCTTTCATTTTTTGCAATGTAGCTGCGTTTTGGCATTTTTTTCCAATATAACCCGGATTCATCAGCATTGAACACCTGATCTGCATTATAAATGTTTATAAACTTTGATAGTTTTTTGTTTAATAAGATTTCCATCCAAAGCAATTTTCTTTTGAGTGCATCTTCTTTCCAAATCATTAGAGATTTCTTTATTTTTCTCTTAGAAAATTGCGTACACGAGCAACGAGCTTTGCACTTATCGTCGAGCCAGCAATAAACACTTTCTCAGATTTTATGTTCATTGTGTTTGATTGTTTGAATTGTTGATTCATTTAAATTCAAAGTTCTTACAACAACTGGTCTCCATTTTTCAACCGATCCATGATTTTAATTTTTTTTCTTCGAGAAAAATTTTCTTTGAGACGAATTTTCTTTTCAATATTAATTTTTTTCCCTTTCAATGCAATTTGTGGCCATTACTATAAAAATAACTTTTTTACATAAAAAAAGCATTACATATTAATTATGTATGTAATTCACCAGAAAATAAAGTGCTCAGCTTGAGATACTAGTAGTAAGACTTATACGTTGGTTAGACATAACTGGTAATTCATTTACGGAATTAACAACGCATATAAAGTATATTAATTAAAGATAACTTTAATGAATCACTTCTATATTTCGGCAATGTCACATTGCCATCTTCAGGAACATAAAGATATGGTATGTGCACTAAGGAACTAACAAAGCAAATGAGGAAGAAAGTAAGAAACTAATTTTGTTCCTAAAGTCCTAATGGTGCCCTCTTGCGGGCTAATTTGGTAGTCTTGGCAGTTGGGCTGAAGTTCTCATAATGAAAGTCTCCCAAATTTGGGGCAGTTTCATGCACCCAAATTTGTTGAGGTTAGGAATGTTTTTTAGAGCTGCTGAAGATTCTTTGAATAATCTTTCTTATTTAAACTTGCTGCGATGGATTATTTTTGTTTTCTTCCAACGAATTTTATTGTGGGTATCTAAGGCATGGTCTGCCAGCCCAGAGCGGCTGTACTGGTGAAACCGGATGTAGTCTTGGTGTTCTGAAATCCTGATATTTGTTGTTCTGCCTGTTTGGCCAAAGTAGGACAATTTGCAGCTGCAAGGGACCTGGTATACACCAGGTAGGTCTAGGGGAAGTGGTTGGTCTTTGGTAGAGCGGATAAGGGATGCCAACTTTTTATATGGTCTGTAACAGGAAGTAAGGTCATATTTTTTGAGGATATTAGTTACTTTTTCAGAGGTGCCCTGGATGTAGGGGATAGTGATAGACTTGGTGTAGTCTTTATTGTGGAGGGGGGGAGGGGGGGTTGTGGTTTACAGGTTTTAGTATTTTTTGGGGGTTATAGCCATTGGCTAAGAAAGTGTTGAGGATGTGGTTTAGTTCCATAGTCAGGGCCTTGTCATCTGAGCAGATTAATTTTGCCCTGTTATATAGTGTTTTTATCACCCCATATTGTTGTGAGGGGGAGTGGTGGGATTGCTGGTGAATGTATCTGCCAGTGTGGGTGGGTTTTCTGTAAACAGAGAAAACCAAAGATCCATCAAGCTGGCGGGTGATTAAAATGTCTAGGAAGGGGAGGGTGTTGTTTTCCTCTTTTTCTAAGGTGAACTGGACTCTGGGATGTTGGTTGTTTAAGTGTGTTAGGAAGGAGTGGAGTGTGTCTGAGCCATTTGGCCTAATAGCAAACACATCATCCACATAACGAAGCCAAATAGAGAAAGCCTTAAACTCCGCACCACAAAAACCCACTATTTGGCTTCGTTATGTGGATGATGTGTTTGCTATTTGGCCACATGGCTCAGACACACTCCACTCCTTCCTAACACACTTAAACAACCATCATCCCAGAGTCCAGTTCACCTTAGAAAAAGAGGAAAACAACACCCTCCCCTTCCTAGACACTTTAATCACCCGCCAGCTTGATGGATCTTTGGTTTTTTCTGTTTACAGAAAACCCACCCACACTGGCAGATACATTCACCAGCAATCCCCCCCCCCCTCACAACAATATGGGGTGATAAAAACACTATATAACAGGGCAAAATTAATCTGCTCAGATGACAAGGCCCTGACTATGGAACTAAACCACATCCTCAACACTTTCTTAGCCAATGGCTATAACCCCAAAAAAATCCAAAAAATACTAAAACCTGTAAACCACAACCCCCCCTCCTCCCCCTCCACAATAAAGACTACACCAAGTCTATCACTATCCCCTACATCCAGTGCACCTCTGAAAAAATAACTAATATCCTCAAAAAATATGACCTTACTTCCTGTTACAGACCATATAAAAAGTTGGCATCCCTTATCTGCTCTACCAAAGACCAACCACTTCCCCTAGACCTACCTGGTGTATACCAGGTCCCTTGTAGCTGCAAATAGTCCTACTTTGGCCAAACAGGCAGAACAACAAATATCAGGATTTCAGAACACCAAGACTACATCCGGTTTCATCAGTACAGCCGCTCTGGGCTGGCAGACCATGCCTTAGATACCCACCATAAAATTCATTGGAAGAAAACAAAAATAATCCATCGCAGCAAGTTTAAATACGAAAGATTATTCAAAGAATCTTCAGCAGCTCTAAAAAACGTTCCTAACCTCAACAAATTTGGGTGCATGAAACTGCCCCAAATTTGGGAGACTTTCATTATGAGAACTTCAGCCCAACTGCCAAGACTACCAAATTAGCCTGCAAGAGGGCACCATTAGGACTTTAGGAACAAAATTAGTTTCTTACTTTCTTCCTCATTTGCTTTGTTAGTTCCTTAGTGCACATACCATATCTTTATGTTCCTGAAGATGGCAATGTGACATTGCCGAAATATAGAAGTGATTCATTAAAGTTATCTTTAATTAATATACTTTATATGCGTTGTTAATTCCATAAATTAATTACCAGTTCAGCTTGAGATAACACACTTATGATTTTTAATCGCTTTCCTGGCAGAAAACGAAGACAATTTTCAACAATAAACACTTTATACGGTATACACTTGACGTAAATGCATGCTAAAGAGTGTTTCCCCTACTATAAATTCGCTATTTATAACTATCTACGCGATATGGGCAGACACAAATTTAACGAAGATAAAATTTGATTTTTAAGTCGCGCGATGAAAAATATATTAAAAGATAAAGGGTTACTGCAATTTCTAGACAGTTTTTGTCAAAACCGCGTTGTATAAGTACCGCATTGAACAAGGGTTACTACAATTTGTAGACCACGTTATATTGAAACCGCATTGTATAAGTACTGCGTTATACGGGGTTACCCGTATTTGCAAAATTTGAACACAATTTTGCAAATATATTACCAACTTGCTAGAAATATTTGAATGATAGAAAGCATAAAGAATTTCTTGCATTGAAAAAGTTGTTAGAAGAGTGATACCATGAATGCATTCATAACTTCATTTAAAAAAAAAAATTTTTTTTAATGAATTAAGATTATGCAGACCTGGTTAGCTGAGAGAATAGCATCCTTTTGTTACTACCAGCAAGCTTTTGATTTGAATCCCATAATAGCATAGGTATTTTGTGAAAGTTTTTAGGTAATAGATGATTTTCATTCCTTAATGTGAAACCAACAGCACTAATTGCCATTTAAGAGAATATAATTGGTCTCTTTGGCAAGGGTTTCAAATTTAATTAGCTGCTTCCTTCATACCCCAAAGCGAAGTTTTGTTTTTTTTGGGCTTGATATCTAAACATTAAGGTGTCCACAACTTAAATTGTCTTCTTTTGTCTATTGATTGAGATAATCTTCACTACACCAGCACTTTTTGACTCAGTCAGTTTTCCAAATATACTGTAAATGTCAGCACTCTACTTGCCAACTCAGGCTATGATGTAACAACCAAGTTTCCTTTTCTACAGAAGTCTTTTCTCCAGCCATTCTATTTTGTGTTTTCTCTGGCAAATACTAGATAAATTTTACTGTCCTTTCCATGCTTTTACTGTTTTCACTCTTGATTCACACACCAACTCTGATTGAG
Organism: Typopeltis vanoorti; assembly: GCF_054136105.1. Lineage (NCBI taxonomy): Eukaryota > Metazoa > Arthropoda > Arachnida > Uropygi > Thelyphonidae > Typopeltis > Typopeltis vanoorti. The sequence goes on along the minus strand of NC_143555.1, from coordinate 51,220,363 downwards.
TAACTGAAATAATTCTCCTGAAAGGAAGACCATCTCCCATTCAACTCAGAATCCCATGTTCACTATCCAAGCCTTGGTTCTTGAAAAAGTGTGCTAAGGAAGTCCAAGCAAAACATTGTAAGCATATTGCAAATGGCTTGAGAGACACAGTCCACCTTTGCAGCCACCACATGCATACAACAATCATGCATGCACACACACACACACCATCAAATTCAAATATAAAAATACCATTTACAGAACACTTGCTTCAAACTCCAAAGATGTCTCATGCTCCTGGTAGCTTTGCCAAGTACAGCAAAGATAAATTTGTCCTCCTTTAATCATTCATTTCCTTCTTTTCTAGTATAGATAACAGCTTCCATTTCTCCTTTGGTCTTTTTCTAAAAAGATGTTGGAAATATCCTGAATAGCATGGATACCAATAAATGTTCTGGTCCTGATGTCATTCCTTTATGTCCAGAAATACATCCCACAACTAATACCTATCCTATATCATCTTTACACTCTTTTTTTTATACTCATCTGGAATTTACCATTCAACAAAAGACTATATTCAGTCCATATCAAAAAAGATGCCTTATTCATCAAACTATTATACCATTATCTTAACCTCAGTTCTCTTGTGGAGAATGTCATCAGCAGTCAGTTTCTTCACCATTGGAGACCTACTCAGCTTTCTCCACTTTTCCTATAGCATATCTCCTGGCTAGTAATTCTTTTCCTTCATTGTTCATAATTCATTACTGAAAACGTATGGTGACAACTACCATAAGTAATACTTTTAAAATGATTACTCAACATTTTGACCTGTACATTATGGTTATTGCTAGCAGTACACATATATAGCATAGAGAAAGGAGGAGCAAAGAGATTGTTGGATTAGCTCTGAGTAAGGCTTATATTTTATGTGGATTTTTTTTTTTACCTCCCTAAATCATATGTGAGTTTGGAATTATATATTGGTGTTATGTCGATATTCAATGTGATACAAATTATTGCTCAAATTATTCCATATAAAAGTTAGCTGTTGGGTGGGGGCGAGCAGCAAACCCATGCCTATGCCTGTTTTTTTTTTTTTTTTTAGGTAAGTTATTTTGCCATGTGAAATAATCCAAACAAAGGATGTGGGCAAAAGTTGAATAGAAATTTATTCTGTAAAAGAAATTGTCCTAGTTTTTGGAAATTATTATTATTATTAAGAGACCTCCAGGAAGTCAGGGACTCATCAAGGGAGGCCAGCCACATACTACACACACACATAAGCTAATACATTCAAACTGCCTGCACACATGCCATCCATTGGCAACCCATTCCATTCATATACCCTTCTATGAGAGAAAAATCTAGTTCTCACTCCCTTAGCAGCATTCATTCTCAGCTTCCAAAAATTAAATCAACTTAGATCCTCTATGAACCTTTCAGAAGTTAAAAATAAAAAAAAAATAAGTCTCAATCATATCTCTCCTCTTTCTCCCGTTTCCTGGTGTCTGCAGTCTACAAATTCCCAATCTGTCTTCATAATCAGTATTCCATAATCCTGATATAATTTTTAACACTCTCCTTTGCACACTCTCTCCAATATATCAGAATCATAATGAAAACCAAGAGATCAGACCTGTGCACAATAGTCCAAGTGAGGTATTATCAAGGCCTTGTAAAGAACCAAAATGACATCCTTATCTTTACATGTCAAAGTTTGTTTCAGCATTGCAATTACTATTTAAGTTATATTTGCAATCTTTGCTACATGGTCCCCGAAATTCATTTCTATCTACTAACACTTCAAAATCCTTAGCCTGATCAGTTTCTTCTAGCATAATCTTGCCAATATCATATGACATTGGATATCTAATCATGCCAAAGTGCATGACTTTACATTTACTGACATTGAACTGGTATCCATTTTCTCATGCCCACAATGCAGCTGTTCAAATCATTCTGCAAGTACTGCATATCAGTAGCATTCCTGATCACCCTACCAATCTTTGCATCATCAGCAAATAGCTGTATGTCACTTATCAAATCCTTCCCACTGTCATTAATGTACAGATTGAATAACAGTGGACCAAGGACTGATCCATGTGGTGCACCATCAGAAAGTGGTATATGGGGGGGGGGGGGATGTGAATCTTGCAGACTCACATCCTCTGTATACAACTTTTTGATATCTATCACTCAGCTATCATTTTATCCATGCTAATATTTTATAATCCAAACCCATATTTTTGAATTTTTACAACAGTCTTTCATGCTATATTCTCTCAAAAGCCTTAGTAAAATCCAAAAGTATCATAGTGGATCCATTCCTTTTGTCTAGTTCAATGCTAACATCATAAAATGTAAGCAAGTTGCTAAAGCATTACCTTCCCTTAGTAAACCCATGCAGTTCATTGCAAAGTAGAAATTCTTTGTCAATCCAATGCGGAATGCAAACCCTAACCAATTTTTCCAAAATCTTCACCATGACTCTTGAGATACTAATTGGTTGATAGTTGGATTCGCTCTTTGCACCACATTGTGCAATGGGATTACCATACATTCTTTTCACTCCTGCAGAATATTCCCTGTTCTGGGACTCAAATTATATAGCCTGGTCAAAGGAATAGTCATTTCAGCTGAACGCACTTTTAGCACCCATGCTGATATGCCATCAATTCCTATTAATGAATTCTTATTCAGTTTCTGCAATAACTCTAATACCTTCTCTTCTTACCTCTGAATTTCTTCATTCAGTGAAGAGGTAGCAGTGAGCTCAATGTTGCATACACCAGGTTGATAGTTTTTAGCAAAATGGGCACTCATTAGTTGAACAACCTCTTCTGCACTTGTCACCCTCAAGCTATCTACATTCAGTAGGGTTATTCTTTCATATTCATTCTTTCTTTTACTTGCAGCATATCGATAGAATTCTTTGGCGTTATCTTTAGTTTGCAGAGCCAGTTTCTTTTCGTATTCAGACTTCGGTTTCCATACAACAGTTGCGACTCTTCTGGCCTGCTGCTTTTAATTTTTGTAATGGACATCATCCTTATGCACATGATATTCCTTCCACATCATCCTTTGCTTGATAAGATTACACATCCATTTGACTCCTTTGTTGTTTATATTTCGAACTCTCGAGACATTATTCTGGTATTGCATAATTTAAGCATTTTTTTTAAATGCTTCCCATGCACTCAATATTTTTCCCATCCAGCAACTGACACTGTTGTGCTGAACTCAGTGTATACACCTCAGTTGGTCATGATTTCCTGCTTTGTAGTTCAGCATGCAACCTTTCCTGAATGGAACATTCATAAATTTAGCCACTTTGCAAGCAAATACCGTATGATCACTGTCACCAACTGGAGGCAGAATAGTTAAGTCTTTAATTGAAATGCCCTCTGACACTATAATCAAATCTAGCACTCTTTGATTTGAGTTCCTTCTGTCACATGCTGCTTGAGAAAATTATTTTACGAGAGCTCAATAAATTCAGTTTCATTCCTCTCATGAGATTTTACTGCTATCCAATCAGTGTTTAGATAAAGTCTTCCATTATGATTACTCTTTTTGCCCCCCCCCCCCATCTTTATTTGGTCATGCATTTCTTCATCACTAGCATCTATAATATTATAGTTGTCTATACAACACCCTCCTATGTATTTGATCTTGTTAGATTCCACCTCACACCAGATTGCTTCAAACTCAGTGCCACACAAAAAAATTGTTACTAGTATTACGATCATAGATCTCAACATTAATTTGATTCAAGTCATCCGATGTCAGTAGTAACACAGTGCCTCCTCTCTTATCCTGTCTATCCTTCCTGAAAATACTATACCCTTTAAACTCGATGCCAGTTAGTATGTCTGATTCTGATAACGAGGTCTCACTACAATCTGATGTTCCAACATATTGACCAAGGCAACAACTTTTCCCCTTTGTTTCTGATAACTTCTAGTATTTGTGTACAAGCATAATTAGCTACCTGCATGTTCTTTTGTATATGTTTGTCTGTAGTCTGCATGACACAGTTGGACAACTTGCAGATCTCTGTTCTTCTCTGGTGCCTTATACATGTAGACATCTCTGCACATGTTGGGTCTGAACTGGACAAAGACAAAGCCAAAATCGTTCTCTCTTTGTAATCATTTACATGATAATGCCCATTCCTGTCATTAACACACAGTTACATAACACTGCTGCTTTTACACTCATATTCTCACCATTCCTCCCATTATAATGTAGTGTTTAGTGTTAGTGTAGTGCTTTCAGAGAGCTCCCGAAAGCTAAGTATAATTTTGAGTGAAAATTGGAATATTGGTTTAAATTTTAACGTAGTATTGTTTATTTTTGGTAGCTTGTTGTGTCTGTGTGATTTTGGTGTGAATTACGTTTTATTTAAAATTAGTATTTTAACGATATGTTTCATAGAATAGCACATGGTGCCAATGCGACGTAAGATGATGGCGTCCAAAAATACGACGCCTTTGTTCAAAAACTGTAATGTGAGGGAGTTTGTCCAATGTGATGTGTGTGTGGGATGTATGCATTCCCGAAGGAGGCTAGAGTTTGGATGGAAAGTGGTAGTGGTGGGAGAATGTGCAGAAAGTGTAAGCAAAGTGAGGAATTGAAGTATGTGTCAGGTCGTGAGATAGTTATGGTTGAAGAAAGCCAGAACGTGAGTGAAAACAGTGGCTTGATAAAGAATTGCGATGTTGTACAAGATGGCAATGAGAGTAGTGATCAAAGAGAGAGTGAAAGCAACTATACAGAGAGAGAAAATGGTTTAAATGATGAAAAAAATGGGGAATTATTTGTAGGGAGTGAGATTGCTAGGTTGCGCGCAGTGATACACAGTGCGCAGCAAGAGTTAGAGCACCTGCAAAACTCTTTCCAGAGTGCCTCGGCTAATGGAAATAGACAAGTGTTTGAAAGGAAAAATAAGCGTAAGAGTGGGAGAGTTTCTGAAATGAAGGAAAGAGTGTTGTATGGTGACTAGTTATTAAGAGGAGTGATAGATGCGAGTTTAACTAAATCGTATTTACCAGGTGTGAAATTAAAGGATGTAAGTGAGAGTATTAAAGCGCAAAAACAGAAGGTGAAAGAATTGATAGTTGTGGCGGGTACGAATGAATTGAAAGGAGATAAATTTTTTATGAGAGAGGACTTTAAAGTATTTTTAAAGGTAGCAAAAGAAAAGAGTGACAGAGTTAGGGTGGTAAGTCTGTTGCCACAGTATGACAGAGAGGAGTTTAGAAGGAGGGACATAATCGCAAATGACTTTATATGCAGGTTATGCAGACGGTGTGGTGTGGTGTGGAATTCGTGGACGTGTGGAATGAGTTTGATGGGCAAAAGGATTTATACAAGATGGATGGACTGCATTTGAATGGATTTGTTGTGCGGAGACTGGAAAAAGTGTTGCTGAATGAAGTGAAAATGGATGTGCAGAACCAGGCAAACTAGAACTACCAAGGAGGGGGGGGAGAGTGGATATACAGACATCAGTGAGACAGTTGAGTGTAAGAATGTATATAATATTCCCAAGACAGTACTAAGGACAAGAAATTGGAATGGGATAGTTAGAATAATGCATCAAGATAGGGGTGGGACAAAGGGACCTCTGCATTTCATGTATACTAATGCCAGGAGTATTAGGAACAAGAAGGAAGAATTTTTGGCCTTGATTGGCTCTTCCTGGCCACAGGTTATTGGCATTAGTGAAATATAGCTGACGGAAGATGATATAGCTAGTGGGATAGAATTTGTAGGTTATAGTGTGTTTAGGAGGGACAGAGAAAATAAAATGGGGGGGGGGAGTGTTATTGATGATGATAGCTGATGAACTGCAGCCAAGGAGAATTGAAATTGTATTGCACGATATTGAAAAGAGCTCATTTGAGGCTATTTGGTGTGAGATTGAGACTGGCAGAACAAAATATATAGTTGGGTGCTGCTATAGACTAGGTGATGGAATAGATGGCGGAGATAGTATGCATAAACAAATTGATGAAATGAGTGGAAGGAGGGTAATTATTATGGGAGATTTCAACTATGGTAACATTGATTGGAAGGAGGAGAGGACACATGTGAGGAAGGAAATGGATTTTATTCAATTATTAAGGGATAACTATCTGAGACAGTATGTAAGCAAAAATACTCGAGGTTTGAGAATGCTTGACCTGGTAATAGCATCTGAGAATTTGACTGTAAAGAATATGACCATGTTGCCATCTATTGGTGAGAGTGATGGGAGGTGGCTAAAGGTGTAGAATTTTCGATTAAAACAGGGTATAGGTGGAATTACCGTGCTGGCAAGTATGACAAGCTTAGGAGATTGCTTGGATCAGTGCCATGGCATGTAAAACTGCAAGGGCTGGATGTCGATAGAGCATGGGAAGTGGTCAAGGAGAATTTATAGGAAGTTATGGCTGATTGTATACCTAAGGTCTGAATAGTAAAACAAGTAGGGGTTAAATGGATGAATAACACCATTAAGCTTGAGCTGCAAAAAAAAGAAACAATTGTGGAGGGAATTTAAAGAAAGGGGTGACCTGCAGGCACACGAACGGTATAAAGTGCAGGCCAGAAGGGTAACGAGTGTGGTAAAAAAAAGCAAAAGCAGATTATGAAAGGAAACTAGCTATGCAAGCTAAAGAGAATCCCAAACAATTCTTTCAATAGGCTGTAAGCAAAAAAAAAAAAAAAAAAAAAAAAAAAAAAAACTGTACACGGCAGAATGATTTTAAGGAATAACGATGGTAAGGAGGTTACTGAATCAGTTGATATAGTGGAATTACTGAGCGAGCACTTTGCAAGAGTATATCATCCTGGTGGTGACATTGAAAAAATGAAGAAACTATTAGTTTATATGGGAATTGTGATGAATGAAGTGGAGATGAATAGTCTATTACAGAACCTTAATGTGAATACATCTGTGGGATTGGATGGTATACCGGCACGGGTCTTGCGTGAAGCGGCTAAAGAATTATCAGTGCCCTTGACCATGTTGTTTAATCTGAGTCTTATATCAGGTTTAGTCCCAAAGGTGTGGAAAGAGGGAAAATAGTTCCACTGCAAAAAGAAGATCCAAGACTACTGTTGCAAATTACCGACCGATCAGCATATCAGGAGTCGTTTTGAAGGTCTTGGAGAAAGTAGTCAAGTGAAAAATACAAGAATAAATTGATGATAATGAGATACTGTACGGGGGACAGCATGGCTTTGTGAAGGGTAGATCATGCCTCAGTAACTTGCTCAAGTTTTATAACACTTTTATGACTTTTATGACGGCTGAACTGGATAAGGGTAATGGGTTTACAGTGATACTGATGGACCTGGCTAAGGCATTTGACAGGATAGGAATGGATATAGGGTTGGTGAGATGGATAGGTGGGTGGTTGATGGAGAGACATCAGAGAATAGTTTATTCAGGAGTAGAGTCCAAAAGATGGCCTGTGACTAGTGGTGTGCCGCAGGGTTCTGTTCTTGGACCACTGCTGTTTAATTAGTTCATTAACGACATAGAGAAGGATCTAAGAGGAACAGTTCATTTGTTTGCTGATGATGCAAAGTTAGGTAGGGCAATAGTGAATGCAGATGTCAAAATCTTGCAGGATGACTTAGATAGATTGGAGTTCTGGGCTAAGGAGAATGGATGTCAATTTAATGTGACAAAATGTAAGGTTATGCATTTTGGGATGAAAAGATTAGCAGCAGTATACCACATTGGTGGAACTGTGATTGTCTATATTGGTGATATACAGACAATCACAGCTGCCTAAAGATATATAGGCATTCATAACTTCATGTTATAAACCAATGCCAGAATAAAAATATTTAAATAAATAAATAAATTTAAAAAAAAAAAAAAAAAATATATATATATGTATGTATGTGCAGGGGGATCCTCGAGTCATGTCGGAGATCCATTCTTACAGACCGACGTAAGGCGATTTTCGATGCACTTCGGAATTACCATAGTCTAAGTTACTTACCTAACCTAAAACACCCTAAAAAACCTAAAAATGCACTGTGATGTTCATTGGTGTGTGTCCCTTTTTTGCCCTTTTAATAATGTCTAATTTCACTTCTAATGTAATGGCTTTCCTTTTTTTCGACACACTGCCATTGGAAGAGTCTGCCTTACGTTTGGGAGCCATATCGAAGGATAAAAAGTCACAAAAAAAACACAAAAGTGAGAGAGCGGATGTAAACAAAGCACATAGTACCCAAAGAGTGTATGCTGGGACTGAAGCGATGGCACCTCTCCCAAACAAACTCCACATAACGGCGTATTCTTCTGCTGCATTCACAAACAAGTTCACCCCTGACGTTTGAATTTTACGTCATGCTGCTTCAAGTCGAAATTTATTTTTTAATTTATTTATGGGATTACCACCGTAAAGTCGAGACGACGCATGTCGAGGACGACATAGGTTGAGGACCCCCCCCGTATACATAATTTGAGCATGCTAATATTTCACCGGTTTTCAAATTACCAGCATCATCTGAGTACAAATTGTAACTGTGGTAAACACACTGCAATTTTTATAGAAACAGTGTGTTTACCACAGTTACAATTTGTACTCAGATGATGCTGGTAATTTGAAAACCAGTGAAATTGTTTAGGAACTAATGTCCTAAACAAGATGTGCCTCTCCAGGGACCAGATAACAACAAAGCTAATTTGGAGAAGCCAAGCTCATTGTGGTCATAGAATGACCCCAGATCTTTCACAAATTAATGCAGCCATACTTGTTGAGATTAGGGGGGTGCTTCATACCAGATACTGATTCTATTAATGATTTCTTGCACATAGCGACTTCTATGCAACAGCTTTCTTTGATTTAATCCTGTGTGATGTGAAGGAATAATCAGAGCATGGTCTGTCAGTCCTGACTTGCCATACACATGATCTCAGATGTAGTTTTTGTGTACTTCAAGGTTGATGTTAATAGAGCGACTAGTCTGTCCAAAGTGGGTTAAGTTCCAAGCTGAAGGCACTTTATATACTCCAGGATGTGAAAGAGAATGAGGCTAATCTTTTGGTAAATGGTACTGATTCTAAAAATAGTCTTTCAGACCTATAGTAGTTTCTGTGTAACATAGTTATCTTCTTTCATTTTGCCCTGTGAGAAGGAATATCCAAAACATAGTCTGCTTGGTAGTCATGACTTGACATACTATGATTGCAGATGTAGTTTTTATGTTCAAGGCAGATGTTAATAGATCTGGTAGTCTATCCAAAAATCAAGCTTCCAGAACTTGAGGATGCTGTATTGTTAGGATGGGTGGTGGTTTTATTGCTTTTGGTGACCCCTGTGGGGAAGGCAGGCTCAAAAAGTAAAAATTCAATGAAGATGGTATTCCTTCCATTTCATCCATTTCTTATGAATCTCTTGCTTAATAAGGTTACACATCCATCTGACTCCTACTGTTATTCTTTGAACTCTCAGGACATATTTTGATACTTCGTCATTTAAGTTTATTTTTTTTAAATATGTTTTTGCATGCACTGTGAATATTCTTCCCAATCAGCAACCAATACAAAATATAAAGACCAAAACTATGAAAACAGACAGGACCACAATAAACTAGAATTAAATTTGGGCTGTAGAATAGCCTTATCTGCTATGACCTGCAGTATTATCAAGTCTTATTTTATCTTCTGACTACATCCCAAGATCTTGGTCTTACACTAGGTCTTTTCATGCCATTTTGGCATCAAACATCTGTTTTGCTTAACTTTCTCATTCTGTGTAAGTGATGATATCCCTTGAAATTTTTCTCTGCTTAGACATCCTAATACTTAGTGTTAAGTTCTTTCTGATTATCTTCATTTTTAATCATTCTGACATTGATGCCATCTGTCCACTTCTCTAATTTTCCTCAGAACACTCACATCTGTGGCTTTAGTCAAATGTTACTTATAACCAACTCTCAGATCTATGCTGAAAGTTTATTTTTGACTTGGTTAGACTATAATAAATTTAGTTTAATCCTTTATCCAAGGGTGAGCAAACAGAGTTTGCACCTGAAAATATCTTCAGGACTGAATATGGTGTTGTACTACCTTACTGGGGTAAGGTAATGCAACACCGGGCAACTCGTAGCAAAGGTGGACCAAGCTAACATCACTCCTATCCTAGTATCTCCCATAATGCAAAACACATCTCCTTGCGGATATGTATAATGTTATGCATTAAGGGATTGGCCACTACCCAGACTAGTTTCGACCTTTATTGAGATCTCTGCAGTCGGAGCCAGGCCCAGTGGTGGAGATATCAGGCAGAAGCACTAGCGAGGTCATCTTTACCTATAGGAGTTGCCAAAAGGTGTGCCACATTTTTTATTAAATTACTCTGGATTTAGAGAAAGATGTTGGAAGTTTATTTTTCACTTGGTTAGACTATAATAAATTTTGTTTAATCCTTTATCCAAGTGTGAGCAAACAAAGTTTGCACCTGAAAATATCTTCAGGACTGAATATGATGTTGTACTACCTTACTGGGGTAAGGTAGTGCAACACCGGGCAACTTGTAGCAAAGGTGGACCAATCTAACATCACTCCTATCCCAGCATCTCCCATAATGCAAAACACATCTCCTTGCAGATATGTATGATGTTATGCATTAAGGGATTGGCTACTACCCAGACTAGTTTTGACCTTTGTTGAAGTCTCTTCAGTGGGAGCCAGGCCCAGTATCCAGAGTAATTTAATAAAAAAAAAAGATGGCACACCTTTTTGCAACTCCTATAGGTAAAGATGACCTCGCTAGTGCTTCTGCCTGGTATCTCCACCACTGGGCCTGGCTCCCACTGAAGAGACCTCAATGAAGGTCGAAACTAGTCTGGGTAGTGGCCAATCCCTTAATGCATAACATTATACATATCCGCAAGGAGATGTGTTTTGCATTATGAGAGATACTGGGATAGGAGTGATGTTAGCTTGGTCCACCTTTGCTACGAGTTGCCCGGTGTTGCATTACCTTACCCCAGTAAGGTAGTACAACACCATATTCAGTCCTGAAGATATTTTTAGGTGCAAACTTTGTTTGCTCACACTTGGATAAAGGATTAAACTAAATTTATTATATCTCAGATCTATGCATTAAAATTAGTTTCAACACTATCTTCTGTATAGATAGATAGTGGTCTAATTTTTCTCTTATTCTTTATAAATTTATTCATTTGATTCCCCATGACGACCAGATTTGTTTATTCTATTATCTAGTTCTGTATTTTATTTGCATCTGCACTAAAAATTGTGCCTAAATAGCTGAAATGTTTTGTTCTGTAGGTTTTTCATTTGGAATGCAGTTTCAAGTTTTCTATGTTCCTGCTACTTGTTTTCATAGTTTTGGTCTTTATATTTTGTATCAGTTGCTGGATGGGAAGAAGGTCAACAGTGCATGCGAAGCATTTAAAAAAAATACTTAAATGATGTAATATCAAATGTGTCTGAAGAGTTCAAAGAATAAATAGGTTAGGAGTCGATGGATGTGTATTTCATCAAAGCAAGAGATTCATAAGAAAATGATGATCTGGAAGGAATACAATGTGCATAAGGATAATGTCTGTTATGAAATTATAAGCAGAAGGCCAGAAGAGTTGCAACTGTTGTACAGAAAGCTAAGTCTGAGTATGAAAATAAACTGGCTCTGCAAACTAAAAATAACACCAAAGAATTCTATCGATATGCTGCAAGTAAAAGAAAGAATAACTTTACTGAATGCAGATAGTTTGAGGGTGACAAGTGCAGAAGAGGTTGTTCAACTAATGAGGGCTCATTTTACTAAAAGCTATCAACCTGGTGTATGCAACACTGAACTCACTGCTACCTCTTCACTGAATGAAGAAACTCAGATGTAAGAAGAGAAGGTATTAGAGCTATTGCAGAAACTGAACAAGAATTCATCAATAGCAATTGATGGTATATCAGCATGGGTGCTAAAAGAGTGTTCAGCTGGTCCTGCTGAATGACTATTCCTTTGACCAGGCTATATAATTTGAATCCCAGAACAGGGAAGATTCCGCAGGAGTGGAAAGAATATATGGTAATCCCATTGCACTAGGGTGGTGCAAAGACCGATGCATCCAGCTATCGACCAATCTGTATCTCATTAGTACTGGTGAAGGTTTTGGAAAAATTGGTTAGGGCTCACATTAAGAAATGGGTTGACAGTGAATCTGTACTTTGCAATGAACAGAATGGGTTTATTAAGGGAAGGTCGTGCTTTAGTAACTTGCTCACATTCCATAATAATGTTACCATTGAGGTAGAAAAAGGGAATGATACTTTTGAATTTTGCTAAAGCTTTTGACAGAATACAGCATGGCAGACTGTTGTATAATTTGGAAAATATGGATTTGGATTATAAAATATTAACATTGATAAGAGGATAGCTGACTGACAGATATAAAAAACTGATATACAGGGGATGTGAGTCTGCAAGATTTAAGGTAACCGCTGGTATACCAGAAGGATCCTTGGTCCACTGTTATTCAATCTGAACATTAATAACATTGGGAAGGATTTGACTTGTAACATATAGCTACTTGCTGATGATGCATACGTAGGCAGGGTAATCAGGAATACTGTGGATATGCAGTACTTGCAGAAGGATTTGAATAGTCTGGAATTGTGAAAATGGGAAAATGGATACAGTTCATTGTCAGTAAATGTAAAGTCATGCATATTGGTATGATTAGATAACCAATGTCATGTTATATTAGTGGGGTTATGCTAGAAGAAACTGATCAGGCTAGGGATCATGGAGTGTTAGGAGATAGGAAGTTGAAGTAGCAAAGATTGCGAATACAACTCAAAGGATAATTGAAATGCTGAAATGAACTTTGACATGTAAAGATAAGGATGTCATTTTGGCTCTTTAAATGGCCTTGATAAGACTTCACTTGAATTATTGTGTGCAGGTCTAGTTCTCCTTGTTTCCATTGTGATTCTGATATAGCAGAGAGAGAGAGAGTGCAAAATGTAAAGTCATGCATATTGGTATGATTAGATAACCAATGTCATGTTATATTAGTGGGGTTATGCTAGAAGAAACTGATCAGGCTAGGGATCATGGAGTGTTAGGAGATAGGAAGTTGAAGTAGCAAAGATTGCGAATACAACTCAAAGGATAATTGAAATGCTGAAATGAACTTTGACATGTAAAGATAAGGATGTCATTTTGGCTCTTTAAATGGCCTTGATAAGACTTCACTTGAATTATTGTGTGCAGGTCTAGTTCTCCTTGTTTCCATTGTGATTCTGATATAGCAGAGAGAGAGAGAGTGCAAAATAATGTGTTAAAAATGATAGCAGGATTGTGGAATACTGATTCTGAAGACAGACTGAGAATTTGTAGATTCCATACACTAGCAAACAGGAGAAAGAGAGATGATATGATTGAGACTTACAAACTTCTGAAAGGATTATACAGGATTTCAGAAGGTGGTATTTTTAATTTTATGGAGTGTGGGGAAAGGACAAGAGGACATCCTTGGAGCTGAGATTGAATGCTGCTAAGAAGGGGTTGAGGGCTAGATTTTTCTCTTATAGAGTGGCATGATTTGAATGAATTGCCATTGGATGTTTTGTATGCCAGCAGTGTGAATGAATTCATGAACAAGTATTGATTGCTGGTACGTGTAGTATGTGGCCTCCCTCAATGATTCCCTGACTCCCTGGAGATCTCTCATCATCATCATCATCAAATTCCTGATATATACCCTCAAGTTGTTTACAGGATATGATAATACTACATGAAAAATTTACATCATTACTAACTTCCTCTCTACAGTTTTCCTCCAAATTAGTACTAGGTCTTTTTCCCCCTGGGTCTTTTTTCTGCCAACCTGTCAGAGAACACTTACTTTGGCGATCTTTCCTTGCCCATTCTATTTAAGTGACCGTACTACCTGAGAATAGCTCTGCAAACACACTCCTGGATGCTGACAATGTCAAGTTCTTTCCTAATATCCTTGTTTTTAATATGATATGGCCATTGATGTCATCTGTTCATGCCCCTAATCTTTCTCAGGACTCTCATATCTGTGGTCTCTAGTCTTTGGTCAAGTGTTTTACTTCTGACTCAGCTCTCAGATCCATAAGTTAAAATTGGTTTGAACACTGGCTTCTATACAGCTAATTTAGTGTTTTGACTAATTTCTCTCTTATTCCATATAAATTTATTCAGTTAACTTCCTACCATACAAGCTTTGTTGATTCCGTTGTCTATTTCCATATTTAATTTACCATCATCACTAAAAATTGTGCCCAAGTAGCTGAAATATTTTACTTGTTCTTTAGGTTCTCCATTCACAATGCAGTTGATATTTTCAATGCTTCTGCCTATTATCATTCTCTTTGTCTTGTTATTGCTGACTTCATACCATATCTATTACAACAGTTATTCAATTTAGTCAGGGAATCTTGCAGACTTGTAGCGGATTTATTTAGAAGTATAACATCATCTGTATAAAGCAAAGAGCTGAGATTAACACCTCCAATTTTGATATCAGGTTTAATACCACTTTCCTTCATAATGTGATCCATATAGATAAATAACAGAAGGGATAATGTACATCCTTGTCTGACACCAGATTTAACATTAAACCATCTTCCTGTACTTCCTTCAATTCTAACTGCTGACTTACAACTCAAATAAAGACTAAGTATTGCTTGATATAGTGCCCCATTAACACCATATAACTGTAGCGTTTGGAATAGCTTCTCTCTTGGCATGTTGTCATATGCCTTTCCAGATATACAAAACTTAAATACAGATCTTTGTTATATTCCCATGATTTCTCAACTGTCTGTCGTAAAGTGAAAATATGATCCTAACAGCTTCTATTTGGCCTGAATCCAGCTTGTTTTTCACCAAACTTCTCTTCCACAATCCTTCTCAACTGTTTCTCGAGTATATTTGCATATATTTTCTCAGCTAATTTAGGAACACTCAGTAATGAAATGCCTCTGTAATTCTCATTCAGTTTTATTTCCCTTTTTTATACATGGGTACTATGAGAGTTCCTCCAGTCATCTGAAATTCGTCCCTCTGTCCAGGCCTTATGAACTATGCAGTGCAGCCACTGTACAACTTTTATTATTATTCGTGACATCTCCAAGGAGTCTGAAGACTCATTGCAGGAGGACACCTATTGTACAACTCTCCGTCTCCATGACTACACCGAACCTCTACCACCAATCAACAACATGAGCACTATCTACAGCCCACCACAGCTAGTATATTTTTGTCTGTAAATTGCATGTGTTCTGAAGGGCCGATTTGTCTGTATGCAGGAGGAAAAAACCCTACTACTTCCGTATGAGATCGGCTAACTCACTTTCGATTGAAAAAATCCATATATTCCTCCCATCATGACGAGAATCGAACTTAGGCCTTTTCCAATCAAAGGGCGCAATGTACCATTGTTCTTCCAATTGCGCTATGGAGGCGTTATATTATACCTCCATACTTGAGTATTTCTGGTCGAATATCATCTACCATTGCTGCCTTTCCACATTTCAGGCTTTTGGTGGCTTTTTCTACTTCAAGTATGGATATGTATTCCTGACTGCATGCCTGGTTAGTATTTTTTTACCACTGTGCTGTCATCACTGTTTGTTTCATTTAGCAGTTTTTCAAAGTAATTACTCCGAACTTCAAATATATCTTTTTCTCCTGTTTTCGTGTCACCTTTATAATCTTAAATTCCTTTTACAGCACACTTTCCTCCATTTCTGAGCTTCTTCAACAATCTCCAGAATATCTTGCCACCTTCATGATATTTATTTTCTATGTTCTTGCCAAAGTCCTTCCATGACTTTTGTTTAACCAGTTTGACACAGCGTTTTTCTTACATTTGTCTCTGTATTCTCTAAGAGCACAAGCTGACTTATTTGTCATGGAGTTCTGATTTTTCTATCCTTGCAGACAACCTCACCACCTGCCTCTCTGACTGAATCGATTAGTATTTTCTTCAGGGCTTGCCACTGAATCTCCAAGGTTTGGTTCCTGCTTCCAAACTCTTTCATTTTTTCTTGAATAATATTTGTGTATTTTAGTGTACAGTTCACATCTGAGAGCTGCTCAACTTTTATTCTCTTGGAAACCTTCTTACATGTTCTTTTCAATATGAAATTCAATTTTATCCTGCTCAAGACTGAATAGTGATCACTTCCAATTTCAAATCCTCTCTAGTGCACCAGGGAAAAAACATCACTATAAACAATAACATAGTCAATGAGGCTTTTCTTATTCCTTGCCTCTTCTCTCCATGTGAATTTGTGCACATTTTTATGTTGGAACATGGTGTTAGTAATAACCAGTCCATGTCCTGAGCAGAAATCCAACAGGTATTTGCCATTATTATTAGCTTTACTCTTTTCTCCAAATTTTCCCAAAATATTTTTGTATGTCTGACAATTATTTTCTACTCTGCCATTTAGATCCTCAAGAAGGACCAACTTTTCCTTTTTTCATTGTGTCAGTTGCTTTCTCTAAAGCATCAAAAAATTCTTCCACTTCTACCTTGGTAGACCCTTCTGTGGGACCATAGGCACAAATAAGTCTCATTGTCCAATTTCCCCATTCTGATATTTGCCCACATCACTCTACTTGAGACTGCCTGCCATTCAAGAAGATTAGACTCGTTTTTTAGTGTTGAATACTATGGCTGCCCCTTCTTTTCCTTGATTGTCATTGCCTGAATATAACATTTTGTATTTATTGCTCAGAAAGATCCAGTTTTTGCCTTTTTTTGTCACCTATTATATCAATCTGGTACTTATCCAATTCCTCAGCTAACTCCATTTCTTTGCCATTCAGGCTTCTTATGTTGATAGTACCGACCTCTTAAACTCTGGTGATGTTGAGTTGTGGTAAGTTTTAGGATTTGTTCCAGTACTGACTCTTTGCCATTTGCCCTGGTTCCTTGGCAAAAACAATGGGGGGGGGGGGCTTGTTTAACCGGGCGAAGCCCCAACCGTCATGAAATTCTGTCATGTTGTATCATCATTTGAAATTTTGGTTTCTTGGAGATCTCTTAATAATAATAATGATATTGCTGATTTTCATGCTATACTTGCTACAGTTATTGTATGTAGTTAGAGTCCTAAAAACTTGTACCAGGTTTATTTAGGAGAATGTCTGCATATTGTAAAGAGCTGAGATTAACATTTCCACCTTTGATATCAGATTTAATTCCACTTCTTAATATAATCCATCATCTGTGTTAATCCATTATTACTAATCACCTAGAAATGATGATTAACTGGTGATTAACCTGAATAAATAGCATGCTTGCATGTGGTCCTTCATAGGAGTGCAGGATTTGAAAGGCTACAAAACCAACAAGAAATTGGTCAGACTGAACCCCCCCCCCCCCAAAAAAAAAAAAAAAAAAAAAAAAAACTCTAAAGCCAAAAAGAAAATCATAAGAATAAATTAGAGAAAGAACTTAAGTAGATAATTTTTTATCATGATTCTATGTTAAGTGGAATGCTGCACGAAAATGCTACAATATCTTGTTTCCCTAATGTGAAATTTAATAATATTAATAATGCCATCAGAATGCAGAAAGGGAAGGTGACAGAATTTCTTGTTTTTGCTGGAACCAATGACCTGAGAGGTGAGGTAATGTATTGTATTGTATGGGGGGGGGTGAAAGAGATATTGGAAAAGTGAAAAAATGAGCAAGTGGGTGAAGTTTTATGAGTCTGCTGCGATGCTATGATACAGGCAGAGTGAGAAGAAGGGGATGATAGCTGATGAATTAATATGCAGATGGTGCAGAAGGAATGATATAGTTTTTTAATCTATGGCCTTAGTTTGATGGATGGAAAGATATTTACTCTGCTGATATACTGCACTTAAATGGATTCAGAGGTATCTAGAGAGCTTTTATTCACTGAGATTGTGGAAGCGTGAAATCGGGGAAAACTAAAGAAATTAGGGCAGATGCAGATGAGTGTATATGAAGGCACCTGTGAAGCAAATGAGTGTGTGAATGAACAAAAAATATGGACTCTAGTCTCTCAGACAACAATATCAAATGGAGTAGTCAATATAGGATGCAAAGGTAGTTGGTGGGCCCTAAGAGGATGCAACCGTTTTTATAGGCTAATGCTAGAAGCATCAGAAATAAGAGGGTGCAGTTCTTGGCATTGGTTAGTGCAACCTTGCCAAAAGGTATAGGCATTAGTGTGACTTGGCTAAGAGCAGATGATGTAGAATGCAATGGATTTAGAAATTTCAAGAAGGATAGAGTAGACATCACAGGGGTTGGGGTACTGCTCATGATAGTAAATGAATTGCTGCCAATAAGAGTGGCAGTCATTCAGACAGATGGCGGTTCTTTTGAATCAGTCGGGTGTGAGATTGAGAACAATAGGACAAAATGTAAAATTTATTATTGCTATAGGCCAATGGGTGCCAGAGATGATGTAGAAGACATGCATCAGCAGATTAGTATAGTGTGTGCAAGTTGAGTAATTATTATGGGTGACTTCAGCTTTAGAGACATACATTGGAAGAAGGAAGGAAATGGAATCTATACACTTAATGAGAGATAATTACATGGAGCAGAATGTG
Organism: Typopeltis vanoorti; assembly: GCF_054136105.1. Lineage (NCBI taxonomy): Eukaryota > Metazoa > Arthropoda > Arachnida > Uropygi > Thelyphonidae > Typopeltis > Typopeltis vanoorti. Next base: position 51,201,770 of record NC_143555.1, on the reverse strand, counting down.
ACAGAAGGGACTCGAAACATGACAGTGTTGGATCTGGTTATAGAATCATAACTAAGGTGGCTACATTGCTTCCAATTGGAGAAAGTGATCATGTGGAAATTCCAGTTAAGAAGGGGTATATGTAAGAGGCAGCTTGAAGCAATACAATGGCATAAAGATGCATTTGCAAGGGAAGGATGTTCACATGGAGGACGTATCCAGAGTAAAGGAGTATCCAGATGAAGAATTATCACACTGTGTGCTGAGGCCAGTAGAGTAAATTGGGAAGGAGTTTGGTGGATAAGTAGTATCATTAAGCATTATCTTCAAAAAAAGAAAATGTAGGAGAAAGAATGACTATGGAAGGATAACTTTAACAGAGTGCAGATGGTAGGGCAGAGGTAGAAGAAATGATTGAGATACTGAGTGACCACTTTCAAGGATATATCATTCAATTGCAGTTAGTGTTATGCCAAAGGTTACAGGGACTGATGTGAGAACGGAGGTTGATGAATTAGAGGATTGAAAAATTGAATGCAAATACAGCTGTGGGATTGGATGGGATATCAGCTCATGCTTTAATAGAATACGTACAGTGGAACTGGTGAAGCCTTTAATTAGGCTGTTAGATTTAAGTCTCAGCTCTGGCATAGTTTCAAGAGAGTAGAAGAAGTGCAAAATAATTCCCTTACATAAAGGAGGATCTAAGTCTGGTAGCAAATTATAGATTGATATTTCAATCCTTTCTTTTAGTGTTGCACGGTGATCAGCATTCGTTTTAGAAATTATGGATTTTACAATCGTGTTATAAATAACTATTTTAATTTCCCGACGTTTCGATCTTCATATTAACAATTTATTAACTTTTTATAATAGAGTGACATCTGAGTTGGACAAGGGGAATGGCTACACAGTGATACTTCTGGATTTTACAAAGGCTTTTGACAGGATACCCCATGAAATAATTTGTGCAAATTAGAACAAATGGGGATGAATACTAAACTAGTGTTATGGATAAGAGAATGGCTTATGGAGAGATACCAGAAAGTAGTGTGTGGAGGAGCAGAGTCCAGGATGAAGCAGGTGACCAGTGGTGCCCAATAATGGCCCAAGCACAGGGCTCTTTGCTTGGGCTGCTATTGGGCACCAATAATGGCCCAAGTTTAATTTGTACATAAATGATATAGGAAATGACTTGAAGGGAGATGTTCAGTTGTTTGCTGACGATGCAAAATTGGGAAGCGCAATAAGAAATCAAGCCGATGTTGAGAGTTTGCAGGATGATTTAAATAAGCTGGGAAAATGGGCAAAGGGTAATGGATGTCAGTTCAATGTGGAAAAGTGTAAAGTTATGCATTTTGGGGTTAAAAGATTACCAGATGTGTACCACATTGATGGAACGGTACTCCAAGAGATTGATGAGGCTAGAGACTTGGGGGGTATTAGTGAATAGGGAGTTGAAGTTCAGAAGACACATTGCTAACGTGTCCAAGATAGCACATAGAATTACGTGGTTATTGAAGAACACACTAACATCCAGAGATAAAGAGGTTATTATTCCTCTTTATAAGGCATTGATACTTCCACATTTGGATTACTCTGCTCAAGTGTTGTCGCCTGGATTCCTTGGAGATGATGAACTGGTGGACAGGCTCAGAGGAGCGACTAAGTTGGTCAATGACGTAAAAAATGCTCCCTAGATTGATAGATTGAAAGCTTATGGATTACAGAGTTGGTTGATAGGCGGAGAAGAGGAGATATGATAGAAATATTTCAGCTGTGTGATAGTGATGGAAGAACAAGAGGTCATCCCTGGAAATTAAGGAAAAGTGTTGTTAACAAGGGTAAGAGAACTAGATTTTTTTTTTTTTTTTTTTTGCTTGGAGAGTGGTGAATGAATGGAATGCATTGCCTGACTCAGTTGTGAGTGCTTTGTCTGTAAATGAGTTCAAGAAGAGGTATGATAACTATTGTTTTGATAGTTTGGGTCTCCCATGATGAGTCTTCTGACTCCATGGAGATACCCATATAATAATAATATTAAGGTCTGGAGTGTATGCAGATATACAAGGACAAGCTGAGTTACATTTCACACAGTAAGCTAAAGAAACAATGATTTGATCACCGATTATTCTACTGACATGACTTCTAGTGAAAAAAAAAACATTTAAAATTAAAAATTATATATAAAAGATATATTTTCAAAGACACACTTTTTTTCTTTGAAAATATATCTGAAAAATAGGGTGTGTCTTATTTGCTGATACTCAGTTTTTTATTACTTTCATTTCTGGAAATTTTCTCTGTTCCGTATACTCTCACACACTGCAAGGAAGAAAGAAAGAAATCACATTCGATTTCTTTCTTTCTTCCTTGCAGTGTGTGTGAGAGTATTCCCGTTATGTAGAGTTCAGTGGATGCGCATGCGCTGTCATCGACGATCACAGCTGTGTTCCTGTTCGTTTAAACTTTTCAGTTGTTGTCGCAGTTGTTGTGAAAGGTGATAAATTTCTGCTGTTAAATTTTCTCTAAATTTCTTGGCAAATTATGGCTGAGAAACGTCGGTTGTTACAGTATTGCATACAAGCTATGTGTGATTGCGTATGCTAAAGAACATGGAAACATTGATGCAGAGAGGCATTTCGGGCCACCCCCAACTGAGAAAATGATACGAACTTGGTGGAATCAGGAAGAGGATCTAAAAAAATCTTTTTTTTCCAAAAAATTGTGTACAAAAAAGGAGGTGCGTCTTATACTCCGGCAAATACGGTAACTATTTAGAAACTACATCAAAGCTAAATTCTATTTAAGATAACATGGGAGAAATATTCTTTCATATAGATAGTTTTCTTACAATAACAATGATGTCCTGTTTTTAAAATGACAATTCTTTTATTAGATTTACGATTCTGGATTATCTACAGCCCTGTTTATAGTTAACTCTTTGGGAGAAAGGTTCCATGGGTAGAATATGTGCCTTCCATATGCTTGGAATTTTTAGACCATCATTATTGTTCAGATTGGGGTGGTTGATAAGAATCTCACAGGCTTCCTTAAATTTGTGTTCATACCATGTTTTGGTGTGATGTAAACAACTGGTGCTTTTCCAGTCAATTCTTTGTCAAGTGTTCAGGGCATGATCAGAAAGGTCAGCTTCACGATAGTTATTATATTTAATGTGTTGTTTATGTTCCTTTTGTATGATAGGAATTGTGCATTCTGTTTCCTCTATACATGGTAGATGACAGGTGCAATAAATACGGTATACTCCAGGGTGGGCCAGCAGAGGGAGTGGGTCTTTGGATGAGTTGAGTAAGCTTTTTAATTTTGCAGGAGGTTTAAAGGTGGCTTTGAGGTTGTATTTCTGTAGTATTCTGTTTATTTTATCTGATGTCCCTTTAATGTAAAGAATGGTTATAGTTTTATTGTAGTCTGGTTTATCTTTGTTTTTTTTTGTTGAGGTTTTGTAGAGAATTTTGTTAATAGTGTTTTGGCTGTAATCATTTTTTTAGAAAAGTATTGCTGATAACTTTCAATTCATCTTTCAGCACTTGTTCATTGGAGCAGATCCTCAAAGACCCTGTTTTTTAGAGTATTAATGACACTAGTTTTTGTGTTGGGTGGTGGTAGGAATTTATGTATATATATTGGCCAGTATGTGTCTGTTTCTGGTAAACAGTGAAGGAAACACTGCCAGAAGGAAGATATGCTACAAGTATATCTAGAAACAGAAGTGTGTTCTGTTTTTCAATCTCAGTTGTGAACTGTATGCATTTGTGTTGTTTGTTTAGGTGGCCAAGGAAAGTGTTTGGCAGCCATGTTGCCAGATCGCGAAAACACGGTCAACATATCTAAGCCAGAATTTGGATTTTAAAGGAGAGGAATCTAGAGCATGTTGCTCATAATTTACCTTAACAAGGGCGCAATGAATTTACCACCGCATGGAGAAAGCGTTACTCAGAGAACAGATCCAGGCTACTACAATAAACTTGGCCATTACTCAAAACCAGGTACAAAATGTAAAATCTGAACTTTCAAGTTACTTGAACGCAGATATTTGGACTCTCCTCGAAAAGTTTATGGATAACAAGGCGAACCATATCCTTAAAACTAAGAAAGAAAATCTCATATCCAAATTTCATAGACTAAAAGATCGACAAAACCAACGAACATTTTTGAATTTCCCCATAGTGAACTTTAACAACCAGCCAGAAGCAAGAAACAACAGGTGCGACCAATCACCTGCAGGTAACAGTAATGTAGCCAATCCAACCAAGCCTTAAACAAAGATGAACTCTTGCTACTCTTTAGACAAAGGTCTAAAGTTTGCCATTGCACCCAGATCGATGAACAAACTGGATTTTATTTGTAATATTGAAAGAGGCTTAAGATTCATCCCAAATACCATAGCAGATAAAATACGTTTAGAAACCACCAACATTTTAAATATAAATTATAAGAAAACAATAACAAGCAACTGAATGAAACATGGATTAACAGCGGTGAAATCATTAAAATCAAATCCGAACATTATAATAACTAGAGCCTATAAAGGAAGTGCCACCGTTATTCTAAACCGAACCACATATTTAGAAAAAATTAATCTGCTCGGACAATAGTACATACCAACTTGTTAACCATGACCCAATCAATAGAATACAAAAAGAAAACAGAGAAACTACTTAAATCAATTACTACATGGCCCGAAGATATGGTCAAAAAATTACTTCCGCACTATGCTCGCTCCCCGAGAATTTACGGTCAAAAAATTACTTCTGTACTATGCTCGCTCCCCGAGAATTTACGGTCTACCAAAGATACACAAACAAAACACACCACTCTGGCCAATAGTCGAAGGTATAAACAGCCTGAATTATCACCTAGCCAAGAAATTAGTGGCAACAGGCAAGGAGTTGGTAGGTCATTCCCCCCCTCCTATAAACATGTAATATATCAGAAACATGCAACACTTCATAAACATAATCAAACACATTACATTAGAGAAAGATGATTTATTAGTCAGTTTTGACATCTCTACCCTCTTTACGAATGTCCCAATCAATGACACAGTACTTCTTTTACAGAACAAATTCCCTCTAGATATCACTGCACTCTATGCGCATGTATTATGTTCTGGTTATTTTGTATGGCAAAACGCTTTCTACCTACAAAAAAGAAGGGACAGTCATGTGCTTACCATTACCCCCCCCCCCCCATTGCTAACTTTTATATGGAACATTTCAAGCAATATGCTCTAGATTCCTCTCCTTTAACACGTTCATTGCCAATCACACGATGCAAGTTCTCACCAAAAGGCTGAGCACGCGTTATCGCGTGGACATCGTTAACAAAATAAAAAAATAAGAAAAGTTGGCCACCACACGAAATTCCAATTTTCAGCTTGGCAATGAACGATATCGCACGATCACGCTATGCGAGTTTTCACCAAACGGCTGATCACGCGTTATCGCATGGACGTTGCTAACTAATTAAAAAAATTTGGCCACCACACGAAATTCCAATTTTCGGCTTGGCAATGAAAGTGTTAAACCCCAAGTCTGGCTTAGATATGTTGAATGCTTTCGCGATCTGGTCCCATGGCTGCTAGACACTGGGCATTTTCCCTAGTCACCTAAACAAACGTCACAAATGCATACAGTTCACAATTGAGATTGAAAAACAGAACACACTTCCGTTTCTAGATACACTTATCACACGTCTTCCTTCTGGCAGTCTTTCCTTTATTGTTTACTGGAAACAGACTTATGGGGCAATATATACACATAAACTCCTACCACCACCCAACACAAAAACTAAGTGTCATTAATACTCTAAAAAACAGAGCTTTGAAGATCTGCTCCAATGAACAAGCGCTGAAAGACGAATTTAAAGTTATCAGCAATACTGTCCTAAAAAATGGTTACAGCCAAAACACTCTTAACAAAATTCTATACAAGACCTCAACAATAAACAAAGATAAACTAGACTACAATAAAACTATAACCATTCCTTACATTAACAGGACATCAGATAAAACAAACAGAATACTACAGAAATACAACCTCAAAGCCACCTTTAAACCTCCTGCAAAATTAAAAAGCTTACTCAACTCATCCAAAGACCCACTTCCTCCACTGGCCCACCCTGGAGTATACCAGATTTATTGCACCTGTAATCTACCATATACAGAGAAAACAGGATGCACAATTCCTATCAGACAAGAGGAACATAAACGACACATTAAATATAATAACTATGGTGAGGCTGGCCGTTCTGATCATGCCTGAACACTTTACATAGAATTGACTGGAAAAGCACTAGTTTTTACATCACACCAAAATATGGTATGAAATCAAATTTAAGGAAACCTGTGAGATTCTTATCAATCACCCAAATCTGAACAATAATGATATTCTAAAAATCGAAGCATATGGAAGGCACATATTCTACCCGTGGAACCTTTCTCCCGAAGAGCTATAAACAGGACTGTAGATAATTCAGAATCGTAAATCTCGTAAATCAATTGCCATGTTAAACATAGGACATCATTGTTACTCTAAGAAAACTATCTATATGAAAGAATGTTTCTCCCATGTTATCTTAAATAGAATTTAGCTTTGATGTAGTTTCTAAATATTTAATTAATTTTTAATTTCATCTGTATTTTTTTTTTTTTTTCACTAGAGGTGATGTCAGTAGAATAACTGGTCATCAAATCATTGTTTCTTTAGCTTACTGTGTGAAATGTAACTCTGCTTGTCCTTGTATATCTGCATATACTCCAGATGATGACCTTAATAATATTATTATATGGGTATCTCGAATGGAGTCAGAAGACTTATTGTGGGAGACCAGAACTATCAAAACAATATCTATCATACCTCTTCTTGAACTCATTTACAGACAAAGCACTCACACCTGAGTCAGGCAATGCATTCCATTCATTCACCACACTTTTCCTTAATTTTCAGGGATGACCTCTTATTCTTCCGTCACTATCACACAGCGGAAATATTTCCCTTGCATCAATCTTATAAAAACCTTTAAGTAATTGAAATGTTTCTATCATATCTCCTCTTCTCCGCCTATCAACCAACTCTGTAATCCATAAGCTTTCAATCTATCAATCTAGGGAGCATTTTTTACATCATTGACCAACTTATTCGCTCTTCTGAGCCTGTCCACCAGTTCATCATCTCCAAGGAATCCAGGCGACAGCACTTGAGCAGAGTAATCCAAATGTGGAAGTATCAATGCCTTATAAAGAGGAATAATAACCTCTTTATCTCTGGATGTTAGTGTGTTCTTCAATAACCAAGTAATTCTATGTGCTATCTTGGACACGTTAGCAATGTGTCCTCTGAACTTCAACTCCCTATTCACTAATACCCCCCCAAGTCTCTAGCCTCATCAATCTCTTGAAGTACCGTTCCATCAATGTGTACCACATTGATGGAACGGTACTTCAAGAGATTTATCCAGAACCACAAAATGCATAACTATACACTTTTCCACATTGAACTGACATCCTTTGCCCATTTTGCCAGTTTATTTAAATCATCCTGCAAACTCTCAACATCGGCTTGATTTCTTATTGCACTTCCCATCTTTGCATTGTCAGCAAACAACTGAACATCTCCCTTCAAGTCATTTCCTATATCATTTATGTACAAATTAAACAATAACGGCCCAAGCACAGAGCCCTGTGTTAATGCCGTTATTGGGAACCACTGGTCACCTGCTTCATCCTGGACTCTGCTCCTCCATACACTACTTTCTGGTATCTCTCCATAAGCCATTCTCTTATCCATAACACCAGTTTAGTATCCACCCCATTTGTTCTAATTTGCTCAACAGTATTCCATGGGGTATCCTGTCAAAAGTCTTTGCAAAATCCAGAAGTATCACTGTGTAGCCATTTCCCCTTGTCTAACTCAGATGTCACTCTATTATAAAACATTAATAAATTCTTAATATGAAGGTTGAAACATCAGGAAATTAAAATAGTTATTTATAACATGATTGCAAAGTCCATAATTTCTAAAATGAAGACTGATATCTCAAGAGTGGTGGTAAAAGTACAGGAAAGGTTGTTCAGAAAGAGAATTCAACAATGGGTGGATAAGAATATGATACTGTATGAGGGGCAGAATGTCCTTGTGAACTGTCAGTCATGCTTTAATAATCTAACTTCTTATAATAGAATAACAGTTGGATACAGGAAATGGCTACATGATGATACTGCTGGATTTTGCAAAGGTATTTGACATGTTACCACATGTAACTGGAACTCTGTTATGCATACTGCAACAAATGGGGATGGATATGAAACTGGTGATATTGAATATAAGATGGCTGGTGGACAGATACTAAAAATGTAGTACATGGAGGAGTAAAATCCAGGAGAAGGCAGGTGACTAGTGATGTGCTGCAGGGCTTTGTGCTTGGACCACCACTGTTGTTTAATGGATATAAATGATATAGGAAATAATTTGAAGGGAGATATTCAGTTGTTTACATATTATGCAAAGTTGGGTAGGGTAATAGTTAATCAAAGTTATAGAGAGCTTGTAGGATTATGTAAATTGGCTGACAGTACTGGCAGAACATAAATTGAAGAACACACGTGCAGAGATGAGGGAGTTATCTCTCTTTATAAAATCTTGATACATCCGCATCTGGATTATTGTGCTTAGGTCTAGTCATCTGGGTTTCTTGGAGATGAGGAAGTAGTTGGAAGGATCAGCAGCCATCGTGATATGGTGAGTATCAAGATGGCTGCCGAATATGCCATGAAAATAGATTGAGGGTTGCAAAAGTTGGTTAATAGGCAAAAAAAGAGGGGATATGATAGAAATATTTAAGCTGCTTAAAGGATTTTATAGAATTAATACAAAGGAAATATTTTAGCACTTGGCTAGAAGGGGCAAAACAAGGGTCATCTCTGGGAGTTGGTAAGAGTGTGGTTAGAAAGTGCTCGAGGATTTGATTTTTTGCTTGGAGTGTTGTGACTGAATGGAATTTAAGTGCTTTCTGTTAATGGTTTCAAGGTATGATAAATATTTTGTTGATAGTTTGTGTCTCCTACTATGAGTCTTAGGATTCCATGGAGGCACAATAATGATAATATATGGATCATTTACCTGGAATATTCAGTATTGAAATTCCTCTGTAATTCAGTTTTATTTCCCTTTTTTAAAAGAAGGATACTACTATGAGAGCTGTACTGCAATCACCTAGAATTTGACATAGTGAATTATGCAATGCTGCCACTGTAAAACATTTATACTTTCATACTTGAGCATTTGTTGTCAAATGTCATTTGCATTTCATGTTTTTGATGGCTTTTTCTACCTGAAGTACTGATATATACCCCTGATGGCATACTTCTTGAATATTTTCTGACACCATTCTCTCACATCTTTCAAAATAAATTTAATTACTTCAAACATCTAGGATATCTGTCTGGAGTTTTCATGCTACTCTTATCATCTAATTCTTTCTACAGTACTGTTTTTTCCATTTCTAAGATTTGTTTAGCAATCTCTAGAATATTTTGCCACCATCATTTTATACTTTTTTACATTTTTCTATATATTCTCTCAGAACACATACTGATTTTCTTTCTAGGAACTTTTGATCTTATTATTATTACTTGACCCTACCAAGGTGTTAAATAATTCATCATAGCATATGCCTTCTTTTTTATAACTGCCTCTTGCATCCACAGATTTTTCTATCCTTGTAAATAGCTTTACCACATTCTTCTGGCTGAATTATTCAATGTTTTCTTCAGTCTTCCACTACTCTTCAAGGTTTGTTTTCAAACTTCATATTTCCTCGAGTAATGTTTATATACTTGAGGTCACTTCTGAAAGCCACTCAACTTAGATCTTTTAAAAACTTTCTTACATATTTTTTCTTTTCAACATGATATTCAAATTTATTCTGTTCAAAACTAAAGGGTGATTATTTATTTCAAATCTCCTTCATATTGTCTTGTCCTGAACCAGTGTGAGGATTGCTATTTGCAGTAACATAGTCAATGAGACTTTTCCTCTTGTAAATTTATATTCTCTTCATGTATTGTACACATATTTATGTTTGGATATGGTGTTAGTGGTAACCAGTCCATGTCCTGAACAGAAATCCAACATATACTTAACATTGTCAGCTTTGCTCTTTTCTCCAAATTTTTCAACATATTACTGTATGTTTAGTATTCATTTCCTATTCTGTGGTTTAGTTCTTCAATAAGGACCAGCTTTTTCTTTATATATTTCTTTATATTGGTTACTTTCTCTAAGGTGCTATCCATCCTATTTCTATTGATGCATGTTACCCATGTTTGACATGCATGAGAGACTGTGCTGTATTGTAGTCGAGGTAAGCCTACACTATTAATACTCATATGTAGTTAATTTCAGCTTTTTTTTTTTTCCTTACTGCTTTTGGAGACACTGTACATATGCTTTATAATAGTATAAAATTTGTCTTATACATGTTTCTAGAGTAGCTTCTGCTATATTGTATAATGATTACTATTAAGCCAGAATATTCAGTACTGCAAAATGAAATGTAATAGTAATGCATTTTTGTTTAATTTTAATGTTATTAATTTACTCTGAGATAACTCATTTAAAGTGGCATGCATCTTTTATTTCAGAGAATGGATTGAGTACAAATACAGAAATAAATGAAGATATATCAGATAATAGATTGCAGATAGAAACTGAAAATAACATTGCTCCTTGTTTAAATAAAGGAAAGAAAAGTAGTAGTATTGTTAAACTTATTGAAGCAGAGAGACATTTACCTGCTAAATATGTCCGTACTGATAAAGAAAGTGGTATAAAGTCAGAATATTTTAAAGAAGTGAAAGAAATTATGACAGTTATGATTTCTGAAGTGGAAAAAGAAAATGAAATATTAAAAGATATAAAGGAAGATACATTAGATAAAAGTTTAGAAAAAGAAAGAGAAGTTGTTAAAGAAAATACAGATTTGCTAACAAACCTACCCAGTATTGAGAAGGAAGATTATGTTATGTCAGAATGTTTTCCAGAGGTGGAAGAAATTATGACAAGTATAATTTCTGAATTAGAAAAAGAAAACAATGAAGTATCAAAAGAAAGAAATAATGATATGCCAATTCATAGTATCAAGGTTGAAACTGATAATGCAATACTTCCATCTAAGAAAGAAAAACATACCACTATAGTTGAACCAGACAGATATTCATCAGCTAAATATTCCGGTATTGAGGAGGAAGGTAGTACAGTGCCAGAATATTCTGAAGTGGAAGAAATCATGACAGGTATAATTTCTGAATTAGAAAAAGAAAGCAATGAACTATCAAAAAGAAATAAAGATATGCTATTTCATAGTATCAAGATAGAAAATGATAATAGAATACTTCCATTGAAGAAAGAAAAACATACAACTATGGTTGAACCAGACAGATATCCACCAGCTAAATATTCCAGTATTGAGGAGAAAGGTAGTATAATGCCAGAATATTCAGAAGTGGAAGAAATTATGACAGGCATAATTTCTGAATTGGAAAAAGACAACAATGAACTATCCAAAGAAAGAACTAAAGATCTGTCACTTTGTAGTATCCAGACAGAAACCAATAACAGAGTACTTCCATTGAAGAAAGAAAAACATGGCATTGTGGTGGAACCAGACAGATATTCACCAACTAAATATTTCAGTATTGAGGAGGAAGGTAGTATAATGTCAGAATATTCTGAAGTCGAAGAAATTATGACAGGTATAATTTCTGAATTAGAAAAAGAAAACAGTGAAGTATCCGAAGAAAGAACTAAAGATATCCCACTTCATAGTATCAAAATAGAAACTATTGATGCAACGCTTCCATTTAAGAAAGAAAAATATACCACTGTTGTCGAACTAGAGAGACATTCACCATCTAAATATTCCAGTATTGAAGAGGAAGGTAGTATGATGCCTGAAGTGGAAGAAATTATGACAGGTATAATTTCTGAATTGGAAAAAGAAAATGAAGTCTCCAAAGAAAGAACTAAATGTATCCCACTTTGTAGTACCAAGATAGAAAACAGTAATGGAGTACTTCCATTGAAGAAAGAAAAACATGGCATTGTAGTTGAACCAGACAGACATTCACCAGCTAAATATTCTAATATTGAGGAGGATAGTAGTATAATGACAGAATATACTGAAGTGGAAGAAATGATGACAGGTATAATTTCTGAATTGGAAAAAGAAAACAATGAACTATCCAAAGAAAGAACTAAAGATAGCCCACTTTGTAGTATCAAGACAGAAACCAATGACAGAGTACTTCCATTGAAGAAAGAAAAACATGCAATTGTAGTTGAACCAGACAGACATTCACCAGCTAAATATTCCAGTATTGATGAGGAAGGTTGTATAATGCCAGAATATACTGAAGTGAAAGAAACGATGACTGGTATAATTTCTGAATTGGAAAAAGAAAACAATGAACTATCCAAAGAAAGAACTAAAGATAGCCCACTTTGTAGTATCAAGACCGAAACCAATGACAGAGTACTTCCATTGAAGAAAGAAAAACATGCAATTGTAGTTGAACTAGACAGACATTCACCAGCTAAATATTTCAGTATTGATGAGGAATGTAATATAATGCCAGAATATACTGAAGTGAAAGAAATCATGACTGGTATAATTTCCGAATTGGAAAAAGAAAACAATGAACTATCCAAAGAAAGAACTAAAGATAGCTCACTTTGTAGTATCAAGATAGAAACCAATAATGGAGTACTTCCATTGAAGAAAGAAAAACATGCCATTGTAGTTGAACCAGGCAGACATTCACTGTCTAAATATTCCAATATTGAGGAGGAAGGCAGTACAATGCCAGAATATACTGAAGTGGAAGAAATTATGACAGGTATAATTTCTGAATTGGAAAAAGAAAACAATGAAGTATCTAAAGAAAGAACTTTAGATATCTCACTTTGTAGTATCAAGATAGAAACCAATGATGCAATACTTTCATTGAAAAAAGAAAAACACACTACCACTGTATTTGAACTAGACAGACATTCACTAGCTAAATATTCCAGTATTGATGAGGAATGTAGAATAATGCCAAAATATTCTGAAGTGGAAGAAATTATGACAGTTCTGATTTCTAAAGTAGAAACAGAAAATGTTAAAGAACTAAAAGAAATCAATGAGGATACTTCGTATCAAAGTTTGAAGAGAGAAACTAAAAACAAAATGCTTCCTTTTTCTGATGAAGAAAAGAAATGGAATACTTCTGCTGAACATGTTAAAAATGACAGCAATTCATTACCAAAATATCCCATTGTCAAGAAGGAAAGTTATGCAGTGTCAGAATATTTTCAAGAAGCAGAAGAAATTATGAAAGTTATGATTTCAGAATTGGAAAAAACTGAAAAAAGTGATGCACTAAATGAAACAAGCAAGGACACGTCAGATCAAAGTTTGCAAAGAGAAATTGAAAAGAAAATTGTTTCTTCTGAGCAAGAAAAATGTAATATCTCTGAAACTGGTAAAACTAGCAGCTTTTTGCCTTCTGAATTCCCTGATATTGAGAAAGAAGGTGGCATAACGTCAGAATGTTCTAAAGTGGAAGAAATAATGGAGTTTATGATTTCTGAGTTGGAAAAAGAAAATATTGAAATAGTAAAAGAAACAGTTGAGGATATATCATATCAAAATTTGCAAATGGAAACTGAAAATAAAATGCTTCCATCTTTTAAAAAAGAAAATAAATGGAATTCTTTCATTGGCCTTGTTAAAGAAGGCAGTCATTCACCACCCAAATATACTATTATTGAAAAGGAAATTTGTACGATGCCAGAATATTCTGAAGAAGTGGAAGAAATTATGATAGGTATGATTTCTGAAGTGGAAAAAGAAATAAATAAAAGCATAACAAATCAGAATTCAAAAATAAAACCTGGAAATGTAATATACCTTTCCAAGGAAGAAATGGAACAGAATACTATAACTGAACTTGTTAAAGCAGACAGTTCACTAAATAACTGTCACAGTACTGAGAAGGATTGTGTAATATTTGAACATCCTGAAGTGGAAGAAATTTTGTCAGTTATGATTTCTGAAGTGGAAAAAGAAAATAAAGTGGCAAAAGAGACAGACAAAGAGATATCAGACCATAGCTTGAAAACAGAAACCGAGGATGAAATATCTTCTAAGGAAGAAATGAATACTGAACTTGTGAAAACAAACAGATATTCAACATTTAAACATTCTGTTAATAAGATGAGTTGTATAATGCCACAACATTCTGAAGTTGAAGAAATACTGATGGTTATAATTTCTGATGTGGAAAAAGAAAATAATGAAGGGGTAACAGAGAAAAATAAAGGTATATCATATCAAGGTTTTTCTGAGAAAGAAAATGAGAGGAATACCATAGTAGAACCAGTAAAAGCAGACATTTATTCACCAGTTGAACATGTCATTAATGAGAAGATTTACATAATACCAGAACATGCTGATACGAAAGAAATTCTGACAGCTATGATCTCTGAAGTGGAAAAAGGAAACAATGAAGAGGCAAAAGAAATGGATGAAATTGAGAAAAATTCTTCTAAGAAAGAAAAGAGTACTGTACTTGCAAAACCAGACAGATATTCACCAATTACAGATTCTACTAGTGAGATAAATTACACAATGCCAGAACATTCTGAAGTGGAACAAATGCTAACAATTATGATTTCTGAAGTGGCAAAAGAAACAAATGAAGATGCACCAGATCAAAATTTGAAAATGGAAACTGAAAATGAAATGCCTTCTATGAAACAAAAGGAAAGGAATACTATGGTTAAAGTAGACAAATATTCACCAGCTAAATCCCATCTGAAGCCCTGCATTGAAAAGGAGGATTGCATTATGTCAGAGTATTCTGAAATTAAAGAAATGATGACATTTATGATTTCTGAAATAGAAAAAGAAAGTAGTGAAGTAGTAAAAGAAACAGATAAAGATATATCACAGCGAAGTTCGAAAACAGAAATTAAAAATGAAATATTTTCTTCTAAGAAAGAAAAGGAACAAACTACTACAGTTGAGCTTAATAATAGAGACAGTCATTCACCATGTAAATATTCCTTTAAAAGGGTAAGTGCAGTGCCCGAATATTTTCAAGAGGTGAAAGAAATTATGACAGTTATGATTTCGGATGTGGAAACAGGAAATATTGCTGAACTAGATGAAATGAATGAGGACATCTTAGATCATAGTTTACATAGAGAAAATGAAAGACTTCCTTTTTTTTCTGAGGAAGAAAAACAGAATACTTTTGTTGAGCTTATTAAAGCAGATAGATATTTACCAGCTAAACATTTCATTAATGAGAAGAGGTACACAATGCCAGAATGTTCTGAAGTCGAAGAAATTCTGACAGTTGTAATTTCTCAAGTGGAAAAAGAAAGCAGCAAAGTAGTAAAAGAAACAAATAATGATATATCAGAGCAAAGTTTGAAAATAGAAACTAAAATTGAAATACCTCCTTTTAAGAAAGAGAAGGAAAGAAATACAATATTCGAACTTGCTAACAAAGACAGTCATTCATTATCTGAATATTCCAGTATTAAGGAGGTAAGTTGTGCAGCACCAGAATATTTTCAAGAGGTGAAAAAAATTATGACAGATATGATTTCTAATATAGAAAAAGAAAACATTGATAAACTAAAAGAAATGAATGAGGACATGTCAGATCAAAGTTTGCAGATAGAAAACGAAATTCTTCCTTTTTCTGAGGAAGAAAAGAGGCTGAATACTTCTATTGAAGTTATTAAAGCAGATAGTTATTCAACTCCTAAATGTCTTAGTAATGAGAAGGAAAGTTATGCAACATCAGAATGTTTTCAAGCAGTTGAAGAAATTATGAATGTTATGATTACCGAAGTGGAAAAGGAAAACACTAAAGTACAGGAATTTAGAGAGGAAATTGGGGATGATATATCTATGAATAATTCTCTGAAAGACGTGCACTGTGGACCTAATTATATATCAGTAGCAAATGAAGATTCCATTACTGAAAAATCAGAAATAGAAAGACAAGAAAAACATGAAAATAGAAATTGCATTGCTTGTTTAAATCAAAGCATAGAAGATGAAGGTGCACATATAAGATGTTCACATATAAAAGATACAGTAACATTAACTTGTACATTAGAAATAAAAAAAATAACTCCATATACAAATGAAGAGATAGGGACAAAAGGAAATGCAACAGATATAAGTCCTATCTTAATGGAAAATTTAACTGATGGAGGTTTAGCGATGGAAAAAAAAGAAAATGATGTGGCTTTGCATAAAAAATCAGGAGATAATGAAGAATTAATCAGGAAAAATTATAATGAAGATGAAACTATACATATCACCACAGAAGCAATGAATTTAGAAATAGAAAAAGAATACGACAAATTCAAAAATTCAGTGCCTGAGAAGGAAGAGATATCAGGTTTTAAGGAACTAGAAAGTGTTTGTGATACAGAATTGGCTCATTGCAAAAAATATTATTTATCTACCAAATCTCTGATATTGGGAGAGACAAAAGACATAAATAATAAGGAAAGAGAAAAGATAATTGTAGATTCTAGTGCAGTAGAAAAAATGGCTTCTGAATGCATATCAGAAAAACAAGAAAATATAACAATTAAAGATAATGATATGAAAGAAGGAAATATAAATTCTAAAGGAACTGTAAAAGATGCTGCTGGAGTTTATGAAGCTGATTGTTCTTCCAAGATGGAAAATCTGAAAATTGTAACGGCACGTCTTAGAGAAGAAGATTCAATAACTGGAAGTTGTACAACAAAGGAAAGATTTGCAAACCTGGATGGAGGAGATCTTAAAGAGAAAGATAAAAAACCTACAGAAATCAAAGAAAGTAAACAACCATCACCTTCTGCAGAATTAATAACATTAGTTACAGAAGAAAGCATCTGTGTTAGGGATGATGGAAAAAATACTGATCTCAGAAGAAAAGATGATGATGGTAGTTCAGAGTGCAAAGAAAATTTCATAAGTAATTCCAAATTAACATGTGACAGAAGAGAGGAAAACATTCAGAAAGCAGAAAAAGAGAATGTCGTATCTAAACAGTTTGAGATGCAGCAGGAAGGTTTAAAAGCAGACACCTGTCAGCCAAACCAAGAAAACAAATATGATGTACGATATTTCATGACCAAAGAGGATGAAATTAAAAATGCAACAAGCTTAGAAAAAACAGACTTGGAATCAGAAGATATAATTCATATAAAAACACATATTAGACCAAGTTCCCAATTTGAGAAAGAGGAAGAGATGAGAAAAAGTGTAAGTTATATAGAAGAAGTAAGAAAGGATGCAAAGGAACAATGGGAAAAGGAAATAAAATCTGAAAATTATGTATTGGAAGAAAGTTGCAAAAGAACTCAGAATTCCATTGAGCCAGTTACCTCTCTACACATGATGTCCATGCCTTTAAAGCAAAAATCATGTGTAGCGGTTGGAGCTCGTGAAAAAGTAATAAAAGACTTGAGAGGTGAAAGTTCTGAAATAGAAGAAAATTTATCAAAATGTGTGGATGTTCACAGGAACCCATCCTCTGATATAACTTTGGATTATATCAGAGCAGCAGCAAATAATTCTAGTACAGAATATGGAACAAACTTGTCAAGTCATGAAAAAGTGGAAGTGTATAGAAAAAATACGGATATGTGTGCAAAAACATATATACATTTCTCAAAAGAAGTCTGCTATTCAATAAAAGAAGATAAAAGTGATTATGACATGTCAGAAAATCCCGAATTTATAACCCAAGCAAGTTCTGAAGCAGAAGACGATACCTGTGATTTAAAGTCTTGTGCAGGTGTGTGTGCCAGTATTAAAGAAGGCCCAGGAATATTTGGAAATGTTATAGCAGAGAAGCAAATAGCTGTACATCCAAAACAAGAAAGGCAAAGAGAAAAGCAAAAATGTGAAGGCTCTATGTCACAAGAAATGGTAGTTAAAAAGGATGATCATTATCCGACCATAATTGACAGGAAGTTAATTACTTCTGAGGAATCTTCAAGTGTATCAATTGGCACTTCTGAAAGAGCGAAAAGTGACCATATGGAATTTCCCAAAGTACGAATGGAAGAATGTCAAGAAGTGTACACTTCTAAAAGAAAAGAACTTTCTGTAAATAATCTTGGTACTAATATAAGTGAGGATAATGAATGCACCAAGAGAGAGAGAAACTTCCAAGAACCACTTGGAATTAGTACTTTTGGTGAAAAACTTAGTGGAGTAGCAGTGATGAGTAGAAATCCAGAAGGGCAAGCTTTAATAACAGAAAGTAGCTGTTTTGTGAAAAAAGATATGAAGGAGGATAAACTTGTTCTAAAAGAAAGTAATATAGTTGAAATAAGTTCCAAAATATCACCAGAACCCAAAATTTTAAAACCAGATACTACAATATCATCTTATATCACAGAAAAAAAATCAAAGCAGTCTTCAAACTTTTCAACAAAATTACATTTTAAGAAATTTCAATTGCACATGGGAGAAAAATGTTATTCAGATCAAGAAAGTTCATCTGTTTTAAAGAAAAGTTGTAATACCAATCAAAATTCTTTAGGAGATGGAAAGTCTTATATACATGCTTTGCCATTTTGCAAAGCAGAATATATATTAGAAAGCACAAAAAGTATGGATGGTAATTTCACTTCTCAAGAGAAATCAAGCAGTTTTGGATCTAATGCAGAAGCAGAGGAGGTCACCAGTAGTTGTCATTCACATATAGGTGGAATTGCACATGAAGACAATAACAGAATTGAATCAAGAGACCAAATAACATTTTCAGATCTGAAATCAGAAGATAAAGGGTTCCAACCAGGAGTCTGCAAGTTAATGAAAAAAGATGATCTGATTGCAAAAAATGAATTTGAAAATATTTTTCCAAGAAGAGTGGAACATGCATCAGTACCTATCACATTACATGTATTGGGTTCATCACTGATATCTGAAAAAGAACAAGTATCAAAAATAAAATCTGCAACAAATACAGAAACAGTAAAAGAATTTATGGGATCAGGCAACTTTCCTGTGGCAGAAGCAAGCATAGAAGTTCCAAATATTGAGAAAAGTTTCAAGCCATTAAGTGAATATAAAATATTGAGCTTTAATCCAAAAAAGGGCATAACTAGAAATACTATTTTGGGTTCAAGAACAGGCAATAATGATGGCATAGACTCATGGATTCGAAGTGATAGAAGAACAAATTCTACAGAAATTAAAGATGAAAATTCTATCACTAAAGATAACAGATTTCTAAATTATGATCAAATAGAGAAAGAACAGTTAAGTGCTTTGGATTTGACAGTAAAGCCATTTGTCAGAGAAAAATGTCTAAAAGAGAAAATTCCTAAAAGTATGAGTGTTTTGGAAGAGCAAGGCACTGCTATTCCTTTAACGGTTTTATCATCAGGAAGTGTAGAATGCATAACAGATGAATTATCCAGTACAGATAGGGGTGTAATAGTTGATACTCAATCAAGAGCAGAAGAAGATGATATTATTAAGAATATTGTGGAAACTATTCTTGTGGATACTGCTGCTAAGTTTTCAGAAACACATGTTGGTACAAGTTCGAATATTCTGCAAGAATCACAAAATATGGAATCAGTTCAGTTAGAAGGAAAAACAAATGCTCCCAATTTAAATGTAGATTTTAATAAAGTAGATTGTGATATAGCTGAAGATGACAATAATTTAAATATGCAAATAATACAGGAAGATGACCAACAAACAAAAATTCCAGGAAGATAAAAAATAAAATAATTGGTTGAATGAAAATAAATGAAATCCTGCAGCAGTTGCCACACATTTTAAGATATGATGTAGTGTAATTGAATGAGAAATAAGTGACTTTTTGTTTTTAAAACAGAAATTGTTAGAAGTTGGTTTAGATATAATACCATGAAAGCAAGAGATTAAACATTGCTTCTGAGTATAAAACAGAAGTGAAGAAACATATAATATGTGAAGAATCTGCAGAAGAATTGGATTCTGATGAGAAAATTAGATGTGCACCTGATTGTAAATTTCTAGAGAAGAAGAAGAAAATTATGAAAGTATGAACATACCTCAAAAAATGGAAGAAGTAGAATGCATACCATAAGTAGAACTGATAAAAAAAAAAAAGAGTAATTATTATAGTTACTACAGAAGATGACATACATGATTTCAAAGGCAACAAAAAGAAGCTATAAAATAATTTTAGCCCTGTGTGTGTGTGTGTGTGTGTGTGTGTGTGTGTGTGTGTGTGTGTGTGTGTGTGTGTGTGTGTGTGTGTTAAAGAATGACCAAAGTATTAAATGAATCTCAGGAGATAGAGAATTATGTTTACTGGAGTACAAGCAATAATTTGTTATTCCACAACTGAAGAGAAATACGAAGATCTGATTGGGGGGGGGGATCTCTCTCTCTCTTAAGAACAAAATATGTAACAGTTGATGGGACTAAGTCTATAAAGAATAAAAATCCAGCACATTTAACTGTGAGCAAAAAGATACTTTTGTGTAGGATATGATGTGGTGCAACAACTAGAAATCATGAAAATTAATGTAATAGTTGTACAACAGTAACTTTGGGGGGGGGGGATTTTCACAAGAAACCTATAACATAAAAGATGAAGTAATCAATGATTGTCTGATAGGAGATAGGGTTAGAGCAGCAGGGAGAGAGAGAGATTATATCGATGTGAAAAGTGCAGAATTGCAAGATGTGAAGACAAAATAAACCAAGTATCTCATGTTCTGAAGTGCAAGGTTTGCTTCAAGATCCTCATTTAGATTATAAAATTAATATCATCCCTGAAGATTCTAGTGAAGCAGAAACTGGTCAGAGATGGATCAGCTGCATCTTCAGTGAAAATTGATGAACTTTAAGCTCTGCTGGAAGAAGATAGCTGTGCTTTCAAGTTGCAGATTCTAATTAACAAGTTGCAAAGAAGTTGCATGTAATAGAAAAGCTGGTGAGAGTTTAAAATCTTTAGATTATACATTAGAAAAGAATTATGAGTTAATGATTATGCAGAAGAGAAGAGAGGAGAAAAACATTAGTGACATCACCTTAATATGGCAACAGATATAACTGTAGTAGTTCTTGAGTAGGTGCAGTGGTAAGTTAGAATATGTATGTATGCGTGCACACGCAAACATACATGCAACGTTTTTTCATTTATTTATTTATTTATTTATTTATTTTGGGGAGAGGGGGAATACAGTATGCAGTGGCATTTACTATCATCATCATTATCAATTTCCTGGTATGTATCCACAAGGCATGTTCAGGTTACTATGAAGCACGATATCATTAAGTTTACAGTATTATTAATCTCCTATCAACCATTTTCCTTCAAATTAATCTTGTGAGCACTCCAATATTGTCATATCTAACATTTCGTGCTTCTAAGGCACTTCTGATAAAATCAGTCCACCTAGACCTTGGTCTTCTTCTGGTTCTCTTTCCTGCCATCTTGGCATCAAACACCTGTTTTGCTAACTTTTCTTCACCCATTCTATTTAAGTGGCCATACCACCTTAGATTAGCTCTGTGGACACGTTCTTGAATGCTAATAATGTCAAGTTCTTTATCTTCATTTTTAATTTGATTCTGCTATTGAATCCATTGGTTCACTCCTCTTATTTTTCTCAGAACCCTCATATCTGTGGTTTCTAGGTCTTTGATTAAATGCTTTCTTTCTAATCCATCTCTCAGATCCATAACTTAAAACTGGTTTAAACACTGTCTTGTATACTGCTAGTTTGGTGTTTTGCTAATTTCTCTCCATTCCATATAAATTTATTCAGCTGGCTTCCCACCATACTAGCTCTGCTTATTCTGTTGTCTATTTCCAGATTTAACCTGTCATCTTCACTAAAAACTGCCTAAATAGCTGAAATATTTTACTAGTTCTGTAGGATATCCATTCAGAATGCAGCTGAAGTTTTCTATGCTTCTGCCTATTTTCATTGTTGTTTTGGTCTTTTTATTGCTGATTTTCATGCCAAATTTGTCACAGCTGTTATTCAGTTTAGTTAGTGAATCTTGGAGACTTGCAGTAAATGTGTTTAGGAATACAACATCATCTGCATAAAGCAAAGAGCTAAGTTTGACATCTCCAATTCTAATATCAGGCTTGATGCCACTTTATTTCATAATGTGATCCATATAGATGATTAATAAGAGTGGAGATAATTTGCATCCTTGTCTTACCCCTGATTTTATATCAAATCATATTCCTGTATTTCCTTCAGTTCTAACTGCTGGCTGACAACTTAAATATAGATCATGTATTGCTATGCATAATGTTCCATTCACCCCATATAATTGAAGAGTTTTGAAAACTTTTCTCTTTGCATGGGCTAGAGCCATACAGTCAACCATTACTCTCTTTCAGAGCCTGATAATATTTATTATGAGATGATAAAATATCTCTTGCCATTTTCTATAGATATACTCCTTTTTATAAAACAGAATACTTATTGAGTAGTGGTTTCTGGATTCATTGTAAAAGGTCATTATCATAGCCTTTCCACAGCCAGGAAAAGAAACTGAACTGAAAGTTTTCAAAAATTTTCAGTTTTTGTTATGAACTTGAAGAAAATGGTTAGTACTATAGTGGTATCTAGAAAGCAGTGGTCTTCTCTGAGTACCTGTTCTGACTTTCAAAGATGTCAACAATTAGACCACTTACATCATTTCGAAATCCATCAGAAATGCACTCCTGAAATGCAAACTTGGTGTCAGTTTTCTTTTATATGGAAAAGCAAATTCTTGTAGTGTTCAGGATACCATTGTTGCCATTTGGATCCTGGGGTGGGGCATTAATCAGAAATTACTATTTACTAGCTGGGGGCCAATGCTTAGATCAGGGATATGCTTATTTCATGGCAGCATAGGGGATGATATTACATTGTTACCTTAGGATTCTGTGGCATTTTGTTTTGAGAGGCCTTGCCAAGGGCCACTCCTCCACCCCTGATGCAATGCTGCTATTGGTCCAAGACTGCTTATTCATCAGGTTACCCTGCTTACTCTGTTGCCCTCATCTGCAGGGTGATCCACTATCCACCACCTGTGGACTTGTGTTGAATCCATCGTATAGTATCCTTTTCTAAATCCAATTTGGCATTTTCAACCAGTTCTAAGAACCTGTCCTTAGGACTGGTTGAGCCCTCCTAATGAGGGATTAAGTATGTATTTTATGACTGTAGATCTGTGTGTGTGTGTGTTCATGGGCCAGTTTGTCTGTTCTGAGGGACGAAAAACACAAATTTCCAGGTGAAAAAAACTGTATTTCTGTATGAAATCGGCTAACTCACCTTTAGTCGAAAGAGACCAGATAAAGGTTCCCCATATTTTTCCCCATGGGTTTGATTCACGGACGGGAATCAAACCCAGGTCTTTCCGATCAAAGGGCTATGTCTATACCGACTGAGCCATGGAGGCTCTGACATTCTAATAATACTCTTTCACTCTATATTTTCAGTTTTTCATGAATTATTCTACTATTTTGTAGCATGTATTCAATAAACTGATACCTCTATAATTAGCAGGTTTTCTTTTATCCCCTTTTTTTAAATATAGGTATTACTATACTTGTATTCCATTCTATTGGTATTTGTCCACTGATATATATATATATATATATATATATATTTTTTTATTTTTATTTTTTTTTTTTTATTTAAAAATTTCCATAATCTGATGAATTTTTTAACCCCAGCAAATTTCTACAGTTTGGAGCTTATCCTTTCTTCTCTGCTGATTATTATTATTTTTATTTTACTTAGATTTAATTTGGAGAACCTAAAATTAGTGATTGATTTCAGACAAATCTAATCAGGAATGTACATGACTTTGAGATACATCTTGATAATACAAAAATTATGGTAATAAGCAGTGAAAAATATGTTAATGTTAAAATAAATAATAATAGAATAAGCAGACAGTTTCAGTTGCCTCTGTTCATTAATAACTGAAGACCTAAGTTATACAAAATACAACAGAATAAGTCTAGAATGGTTTGCAATGAATAAGTTAAACAAAATATGGAGAAACAAAATAAATTAGCTATAGCCTGAAGATTAAATTCTTCATCTCAATGATCCTCCTGGTGGTGTGCTGTATGGAGCAGAGAGTTGGACTGCTAACAAACAAGAAGATAAAGTAAAAGGTTTTGAATCAAAATGCTTAACACAAATCAGGAACACAAAGTGGGCTGAAAAAAAAAAGAAATGATAAAGTCAGAGAAGAGTTGGTTGCAAAGAAAAACATCTTAAGTAGACTACACAAAAGACAGCTACAGCATTTTGGACATATAGCCATGATGTACCAAGATACTGACTGCTGTATGTCCTTCTTTATGAAATTGTTGAAGCTGTGAAGAGCAGTCAGGCTTGGCCACATTCCAACAGATAGCAAGGCTGGCAGAGGACAGAATCCAATTGAGAAAAAGAATTTATGGAACACTCAACCTATTCTGAATGGATGAGAATGAGTGATTACTACTGTAACTTTGGGCATGGTGAAATCTGGCCTTAGTCTTTTGTCAATATGAGATCTGAAGTTTTTCATTGTAGCTACTGGCAGGAAGGGGCAAGGAGATATGGAAGACTGACACTGGCTGATATAAATGATGATTAATTCAAAATATATAATTAGAATTATGTAATGTACATTTTGTCAGGATTCTAATTTTGTGCATCTTTAGTGTTTCAGACTATGATATATGAAGTGAAAGTAGTGGAAATGTTATTACTGTATATGCTAAGGTAATGTCCCAAAGGATATAATGCAAATATAATACCAAAACCAAAATACCAAATTAACATATGCTACTAGGATAGAATGAATTTCTAGTAGTTCAGGTATTAGAAAGGTATTAGGATTTGGATTGATGGTTGATTCATATACAGCAATATTTCTCTGCTTTATAAAAGCATTTGACTGATTACTGCATGACAAGTTGACATTCAAAATTGTGGGATATGAGAATGAATAATGAATTGAGTAGGTTGGTAGGATATTGGTTCTGCCTCATCTTATATGTGGGAAGAGGTCTCACAAGAAAGCATTGAGTTCTTGTTGAACTCCCTGAAATTTTGTACAAAAGTGGATATTCTAAAGAGAGGGTTGTCCAAAAAAATGTTTCTGATCTCAAGTTACCATTGTGATGAAACTGTTCAGAAATGGACAATAGTGAACTGATGACTGATAAATTCAGGGAACACTTATTTCTACTTTGAAGTCATCCTGTGAGATGATATTCTCAAAAAAGAAGGGGAAAAAAAAGGTGTGTTCTTTACCAATAAAACTATTTTGTGATAATGAAGTATGTGTGATTTTCCACAATACACATCAATATACATGTATTTACTAGTTTATCATACTTGCACAGTATTGTTTGTAAAGAGAAAAGGCACAGAAAGTTTTTGTGAATTGTGCCCAAGTAGCTTTGCTTCCCTCAGTTTGACAGTAGTATACATTGTTTTAGTGTCATTCTGTTTTGTCGTGTGCACAGAATGAGGGGAAGTTGCATTTGTTTGGTCTGTCAGTTGCATGCATTTAACTCATTTGACTATTTTCAGAAGGGAAAATTAAAGAAAAAAAAAGTAAGTTATCATCATATGTCAGTGTGAATATTCATGCAAAATAGATGTATTGGTAATTTAATTAACAGCGATGTGTACTGTATTTGCTGGACCATAAGGCAGCAATTTTAGAATGCAATTTTATTTATTTATTGTGGGTGGGGTGATTGGATAATTCTCCTTTAAAAGCTGAGATTCACAAATACTTAGTAGTGGTGCATATTGAAATTTTCACTGGTTTGCTTGCCTTATATGCTTCCTACAGTTTCTAGTTTGAATATGAATGCTTAATCTCTGCTCCTTTATAAATGTCTAATATCAAGAAGTTGACCTAGCAAAATCAGCTGTGCCATCTCACTTAAAAAAATTATAATTTTTATAAACTCAAATTCTGTTATTTTTGGATTCTGTTATCCATGTATAAGAAATGATTGCTTAATTCTTCTGTAATTCTTCCTGTTGCTCTATCTTATTCGTGTGTCCTTTTTTGGACACATGAATAAGATATCATGCTGTTTTGCATAATTCATCATATTTAATTTGAAACTGCAGTGTAGTGTACAGTCCTAGTAGTCTAGAGGACAGATTTATTTTCACTAAGTTGGTTATCACTATCTGTTACTAAACATTAGTTTGAGCAACAACAAAGATTTGTTTCTCTCACTCCAAGGAGGATATGTAATAACTGTTCATATGATATCTAGTACATCCTCTGTCCAAAAAAAACCCGAACTTTTCGAAAATAGAAGAAACTAGCAGCGCCACTTGTTGTATCTTTTTGTTGTCGAAAGCAGCAACCTTCATTAGTGTCATAAACAGTTGTGTCAACTGTTTATGACATTTGTTTCGTTAGAAGTGAGAATTCGTGACGCACGGCGTGAATATCGTGATGAAAGGAAAGCGATATGACACCTTTGACAATGTTCAAGCAGCAGTAACCATGACCCTCAACAGTATCCCAAAAACCGATATAAAAAACTCATTTAACGAATTAATTGACCATGCCAAACATTGTATTGAAGCTGAGGGAGAGTATATTGATTGAAATAAATGATTTGAATAATTATAATTGGCCTGCGTTTTATTTTCTATCAAAAGTTCGGTTTCTTTTTGGACAGAGGGTGTATTATCCCTCAAGTGAATATGGGAATCTGTTGTTTTAAATTTTATTCAGTATTTTCCAGAAAAAGTTAATCCAAAAGACTTGAAAAAATGAGAAATAAAATCTGCTAACATCTTTTATTCCCCTATAGGAAGCATGCAAGGCTGTTTTTAGCTATGTAACTTTTGGAGACTGAAGGAGCAGTTCAGTCTCCATTGCTAGCTGATCAGAGATAACTGGTCCAAGACTATCACTAATTATAAACAGCATCTGGTGGAGAGATGGCTGACAAGTGTTTGCCATCTCACAGTCCATAACCCTAACACAATATATTTATTGTTTAAAATAATGTAGATTCTATGGTTGATTTTCTTGAGTTTACAGGATGAAAAACCTGAGTTTCCAGGAGAAGAAAACTATCTTGCATCAGAGATCAACTAATTCATGAACCAGCTAAAAAAAGGGTTAGGAAAAGTTCCTAAGCCTTTAAACTTGATTTGAACTGAGAACTGCTTTCTTTGGGAAGCCTAGTTCTACGGAATCAACTGGCCCTTCCGCAGGGCTACACAGGCCTATTAGAATATAGTATATTTTTTCTCTCTCTCTCTCCCCCCCCCTCTACGAACACATGCAGATGACTCACTGCTCATTCTAGCAAACTCATTCTTTGTAATAAACAACCAAAAAGAGTTCTATTCAAAGTCCCATAGACAGACTGCTATTCTAAAGAAATCCTCTATAACAAACTATTTCTGTGTTTCCTACAGGTTTGCTATAGAGAGAGAGAGTCAACACACAACTACCTCTCATCGTAACAAACTCCTAGGGACCAGTTATAAAATTTGTAGTAAATTGATACTAATAGGATTTTGGCTTGGACTTTTTGTTTTGTAATTTGTTATAGTTGAATTCACTATAATGATGTTCATTATAGTGTGTGTGTGTGCAGTATATACACATAAACACACAGTGCTTGGAAAGAATTCAGCAGACACTCCCATGGACAAGGTGCATCGTACCATACACCTTTGTATCTGATATAAATTGCAGGAATAATATGATGCACCCAAGTAATTTCAACTGCGTCTGGGTGAAAAGGCTACGAGAACAGAACTGATGGAGTTTGAAAGAGGTGTTGTGATAGGATTCCATGTTGCAAGCCTATCTGTTTGGCAAATTGGGCCATCCCAGGTCAAAGGGATATCATACTGACATATGGAAGTGCGGTCAGCTGCAAGTACTATCCAAAGTGGACAATTCACTGAACATGACTGTAGGATGCTATGAAGGATATGTAAAAATTGCCTTTTGTTGGCCAATGCATAGAGCTTGGACATCAACTGGAACACAAATCTGCACAAAAACATTCAGAACCAAGGCTCACAATGGGTTTCCATGGTAGGACTGCAATATAAAAGCCCGCATTACCCGAACCAACATGCAGCATAGTCTTCAGCAGTGCAAAGAGTGTGTACAGTGAGATGTGAAAGCTGTGTTATGGAGCATTGAATTATTCTATACCTCTACGAAGCAGATAGATGGATGTGGTAGATACCAGTGAACATCTCTCCAGAGTGCATAACTCCAACTGTGAAATTCAGAAGTGGCAGTGTAATGGTATGGTATGGTCCTGGTTTGGCCTCGGACTTCTGTTTCTTGTATTACAAACACAACTCCGAGAGGTACTGAACATTTTGGACAATGTAATTCTTTCTACTTTGTGGCATTTCTATGGAACTGATGTCTCTTTCATCAAGTACTGTGTCATAAGGCTGCTGTAACTGTGTGATTTGTGGACATGAATATCACCACACTTGACTGGCCTCCACATAGCCCTGATCTCAACCCTATTGAACATCTGTGGGATGAACTGGAGCATCAGGTGAGGTCAAGGGATATCTGCCCCACAACAGTCCAGGATCTCCTTACATGCCTATAGGAATAGTCCAAAA
The DNA here is from genome assembly GCF_054136105.1 of Typopeltis vanoorti. Taxonomy (NCBI): domain Eukaryota; kingdom Metazoa; phylum Arthropoda; class Arachnida; order Uropygi; family Thelyphonidae; genus Typopeltis; species Typopeltis vanoorti. The sequence continues at coordinate 51,173,082 of NC_143555.1, read as the reverse complement.
TTTCCATTGATCACTATTGTACACTTGTGGGAAGTATGCCCTGTAGGATTGCTGCAGTCGTTGCAGAAAAAGGAGCTCCTACATCTTAAGGTGGGCACCATGCCTGTTTGCTCCTCACACTATGGTGTTCATTGACTTCTTTCCAAGTAGTGTAAACGCACACATAAATAATGTTGAATTAATCATGAAAATTAATTTGGGAGTATGCTGTCTGATTATTTATATATACTTTTATATTTTTTATATTTCATTTATGCATTTTTGTTTGTCTTAGGTTACAAAAGAAGGAGAATGAAGAGTTTTGATCCAAAGAATGAATGGAAAAGACTGTTTCTAGTTTATCAAAAAGAATATTCCATTAAAAAAAAATCCTCTAAATCAACAAGTTCTCTCAAATAGGTAGTTGCCAGTAAGGAACAATGAATAAATAAGAAATCTTAGTTGATGAATAATTATGTTAATTGAACATCCATTAATTCAAGAGTGAACAGCATATGCACTATCCAATTTATGTCAGATGTGTTCCTAAAAATGACAGTATGCTGAAACAGCATAAATCAAACTTTTCCCATAACTGTAAGTTATAAAGGGGTGATTCATTTCGAGAATCAAATTTTTTTACTTAAAATTTTTTTAAAAAAATGAAAAGTAGCAATGCAGTGAAAATGCATGAACATGGAACCTTCATTAGTCATATCATATTTATTCATATTTCAAGAAGCCAAAGATAGAAGTGAATTATCATTTCGCATGCACACAAAATTGTCACAGGACAGCATTTTAATTATTTCATACTAAGGCATTCTGCCATTTGTCTGGTCTTGAATCTTTTTTTTTTTTTTGTTTCGCTCAGCTCCATTAAAAATCTGGTTTCCTTTGCACAGCATTCTAACAGTACATTAAAATCTTATCTCTTGATTTAATTTTAATTTCCTGACCATTTCACTAAGGTTGATAATTGTTTCTTGTTTTCACATTCTGCATAATCCTGAACGAAGTGTGGGATTGAGCAGCTGTTTCCAAACACTATTCATATACCCTAGTAAATAGCGTAGTTTTATTCCAAGAGAGCATTATTGTTTTTAAAAGTTTTTAAATATTGCATTTTTTTCCAGAACAACTAAAATGATATTTCTTTCTTCTTTTCAAGCCTTAGCTGTTTGAGTGATTTTTTAACGGTAATATTTTTAAGTTTTTTAATAAATTATACTTAACTATACAGATATTTTGGTCCTGAACTATTGCTGTTGGATAGTGAATCACAAGAGATTCCATCTAACTTTTAGAAGTTCACTCTCCACCAGTAGCCAATCAGAAATAGCTTGCCGAAGATTATCCACTAATTTTAAGTGGCATCTGGTAAAAGGATGGTATTTAAGTGCTGCCATCTTGTGGTCTCTAACCCTAACACAATATGTTGTCTGAAAGTGTGCATTCTACAGTCAATTTTCTTGAGGTTAAAGGATGAAAAATCTGAGTTTCTGGGATAAAAAACCTGCTTGTCTGTGTCAGAGGTTGGCTAATTCAGGAGCTGGTTGAAGAAAGACTTAGAAAAAATTCCTCTAGTTGGTGACTAAAATTGAACTTAAGTCTTTTTACATGTGGCCTAGTGCTATGGATGCAGATGCCACTTCCACTGAGCTTAATTAATTATAATTTATTAAACATTTCTAACTGTGCATATGTGTTTTATTATAGTATATGTTTTTTAGGCTTGTGTGTCAACTGATGCATCCATCCATTGTCTGTATAAGGAACTTGTGTTTGGCAGTAAGTACATCACTTTTTTGTTTTCATGTGCTGGCTGAAAGTTGTTGGGTAATTTGAAACATTGTCCAATAGTTAGATCTTAAAAAATTGAAATGCTACACCAGCAAAGTTCTTGAACTGTTGGAAGATGCCCACCATGTCTACACTTAGACCAATCACTTTGATGTTATGCAGGTTAGCATAAGCCTTGCATCTCTGAAATTACCCATGACATGCACTGAATATCGCACCATCAGCACTGTCTCTGTGCTTATACAGAGAATCAAGTGTTTGTTTGACAAGATTTACAGTTTTCTTTTGGGATTTATTGCTAATGCGAGTGAGTCTTCATTCAATTTGTTCTTCTCACTTTTTCTGCCACTTTTCTTTGAAATAATTGTGGATTGTATTGTCATAATTCAATCTTGATCATTATATAACCGTTCTCTTGTTAACTCATTAATTTCCTAAACAATGTCTGCAAACTAATCACTTTTTTTTATGTATTGTTTAATGATTTCTACTTAGTTTCAGCTATAGTGTCACCTCATCTTTGCTATATTAGTTTCACCTCATCTTTGCTATTGTGAATATTTTTACCACTTATGTTTTTCAAACATGAGGGTATATATTTTGTTTACGAAGAACAGTGTGTAGGTGCAGTAATGCAGCACAGCTTAAATGCAAAAGATTACAAATGACAAAAGTGACTGCCACCTGTGTGCAAGTTTTTTTTTTTTTTTAATATACAAGGATAATATATTAAAGAACGTATATTATTATTATTACGTGAAAACTCCAGGGAGTCCAAAGACTCATCGAGGGAGGGTACCCACCCTACAACTCTGTCTCCACCACTCAATCCACCAACTACAATGAACTGCAACGACAATCATCATCTACACCAACGCAATCTACCACCCACTACCACCACTAGTATTTTCACAGACGATCGCAAACATTCATGCACACAGCTGGATTCGAACCTGCAGCCTTTTGGCTAGAGAGTGGATATGCTAACCACTCGGCCAACTGGCCAGTATATGCAAAACATCTTTGTAGAATTTAATATTTGTGAAATAATGAAAAGAAATATATATATATATATATATATATATATTTTATTTTTTAAGTAATTTATTAGCTTCCACTTTCAGGAATACAAGATACATTGATTTGTAGTAATTAAAATGAAACACACACACCTGTGATTACAAATTATGTAATATCTGCTGGAAAACTGTAACTATAGAAGTACTTCTTTTGGTTGTTGCTATAGCAGGATTGCTGTTCATAGCAAGGTTAAACTTTTTTTTAGAAACTCTTGAAGAGGGCCTACAAATTACAATCAGAGAAATCAGTGTTGAAATCACCATTTAGAATCATTGGTATTTGATTATTTTTCTTCAATAGTGCAGCACTATCACTGGCATAAGAATGAAGCGAATGAAATCTGTAATATCTTCTGCAACTCCATCAACTCATTGACATTCTCCCCTTGTTTGTGTGACACTGTTGAATTTAGGCATGCTAATGTGCTTGTCATTATTTAACTAAGTTTCAGAGAGAATTAATTTCTAGCTATGATGAGTAACTGCATCCGTGATCTTTGGAATGAGCTAGAAGACTGACAACTAAGAGAAAGAGCGGATTAACTTTTCTGTCTTTGAAAAACTTGAGTGAAAAAAAAAAGTTGTATAGTTTCTTGTATGATTCTCATTGAATTGCTCACTAACCGTCCAAATTCCTTTTTGTAGCGGCACCATCAATTGCACATTTCCCAATATCTGTGGTGAAAGGTCTTGTCACCAGGAGAAATGATGTAGAGTCTATTTATGTCAATTATTATGGATATGGGTATACCAACAACTGCTTATGTTGTTTTCATATTCGTACGCAACCAAACCGAAAGTGTCTCCCCAAGATTTATGAACAGTTATGGTGCAACCAGAATTAGGGGAAAGTGATGCATAGTTTAATTCAAAACACACTTTCCATGTGGTGTCCAGTCACAATAAGGACATCACCGATGTTATGTGATGAGAACTGCTGTCGCCTTGGTTTTTAGCTTAAATGCTGACTCATTCAGCACTTGGAAATTTGATCCAAAGTCATCTAATGTTGGATGTGCAATCTTCAAATTCAGTGTGCTTGCCAGTTGATACAAAGCCCTGTTCACTAATCCATCAGAAATGTCTATATTCATGATGATGAGATTATGGTTTGCCAACAACTAGGATGTTCATAGGGTAGACTGCCAGTGCCTAAAACAGACATTCTATGTAGCTTCTGTCTTTATGTGGGCTTCTTACTTAGCATTTTTGCATTTGATGAATATGTATTGAGCAACTGAAGTCACCTTGTCTTCTGACGAGTTAAGTGCCGAATTGTAACAGTTTACAGAATGATTGCCAAGGAAGTCTTATACCATTGTGAAAAGTAGGAGCTTCTTTTGTCACTAAATATGATTCAATCGGTTCTCTTTCTGAATCTTCTTCAGTTTAGACGCATTTAACCAAGCTTTGTAAGCTTTTTGCATTTCAGTGCCAGTTTTTGCTGTGGCAGTCTTAAATGATATTTTATTTTTTGTTCATAGTTTAAAAATTTAATGTTTTTTCACCTAGAATGACAAAAGAAAATCACTACACTTGGACTTTTTTTAAATGATCTCGTTTTTGCAAAATGAGGTGACATCAACTAATCATTCCATGCTGTAGGTATCAGTACCAGACAGAGACTAATATAAGCTGTCACTTCCATCACCTGATTTTGTAACATACATGCTGTGAGTTTATTCTATGTTGAAAATTAGGTGTACGTAAAGATGTTTCACATAGAATACTGTTTGCACATGCATATTTTTGCTTTATATTTCCTTCATGATTCCTCTGAATAGTGACAATATTTACTTGGTTGAGGTGGGGGAAGCAATAACTAGAGATAAGGAATTGTCTCCATTCATTGTTTGGGGCACACAGAATAGACTGCTTATAATGCATTGTGCTTTTCTCATTCTGATCTTTTGCTCCTGTGCTTGCAGCAGTTATATATTTAACTCAATTATATAGTTACCTCTCCCACCCCCATTGATTAACATATTATGCTACAGAGTGGGTTCTCTCTTTTTGTGATCCATTGTGTTGAACTATTAATTGAGAACAAAAACAATTTCTAGTTTTGCTTTTCATTTTGTTGAATTATATGTAGCAGTCATCTTATACTTGTGTTATAGTTATATGTGGAACTGAATAAAAATTTACATAAAGAAATTGGGTTACTTATGTAGATGAAGGCCGTTTGCCTGTTTTGCTCTGTATTGTATAACCTACGTTGTATTTATTTTTCTTGGATGTTTGCTCATAATATACTGTCATTTTCTTTCTAGTTGTGTTATGTATTGTGTGATGCTTTGCATTTTTTGTTGCTTTATATAGTTTTTTTTCTTATGTGCTTAGTGTGGTGTTATGTGGTTGAAAGCAATGGATGTGACATCAGTTACATGACCATTAAGCATGTCACGTGACACTTTAGAATTCTTAGTTGTTGGCAAGAAACCCTTCTCTGCAACTACAGGTACTGCACACGCTGTTACAGTAGTTACTTCTGTCAGGAATTTCATGACAATCACTTCCAAATTTACTCATATGCATGTAAAGATGGTTCACAACAGAAAACCTCATGCATCCTGAATTTGAATTTAGATAGTGTGGCAGAGGGAGATGTTTTGAACAATGACCCTGATTGTATAAGTGAATGTCAGATGAAGCATGATGTGTAAAGAGGGAAATAGAGATATTGAGAAAGGAAATGGAAGGCAAGAAGATTGAATTGAAGAAGGATAACTGATGAGATACACACTTTACAGATTGACTGATGTAAGGCGAAAGAACATAAATTGGTATGACAGAAAAGTAAGGGTGAGAAGATGATGAGAAAATGTAAGAGCAGGATGAAAATGCAGATGAGATGAGATTGGTACAAATGACCTGAGAAGCAGTGTGTTTTGGATAAAGACAGATTTGAAATTGATGTTAGGGGTTGTGCAGCAGAAGAATGTGAGAGAGAAGATAGTGTATTGCTTGGGTGTGATAGAGTTCTGGAATGCATGAATACATGAAATATTTACGGATGAATTATTTTTGTAAGGCCGGGAAACTTAAGTTACCAAGAGAATAGGGTAGCAGGGATAGCCTCATGTGAGGATAATGGCTTAGAAGATGAGACAATATGTAGTATATTGCACTGTTAAATGGAGGCTGTGGAGTGTAATAGTAGTTATGAGAATAATGACAGTGCACTGGTCTTTCTATATATAGAAATGCCAGGATCATTAGGAATAAAGGGAACGAGTTTGTAGCATTGATTGACTCAGCCTGTCCAAAGATTATTGGTATCAGTGAAACTACATTAACAAAGAAGAATGTCCTGACAGGGATAGAAATTGAATGGTGCAGCATATTTCAGCAGGATAGGGAAGGCGAACATGGTGACAGAGTGTTACTTATGGTGAGTTATGTTCTCTCAGGATAGAGAATCTAGAAGGAAATGGATTTCAGAGTTTGTGGAGAGTGTAAGGTAGAAGTGAGCCAGAAATTTAGTAGTATGGTTCTTATAGACTGGGGCATATAGAGTGATTAACAGGAAATGTTTAAACAGATTAGTCTGGCAAGTGTAAAATAAGTGATCGTAATGCATAACTTTTTAACTGCACTATTACTTGACAAGGGAAAGAACATTCAGTAATAACACGAATGAATATCTGAATTCTTGAGGAATAAATGTCTTAGGCAGCATGTGTTGAGGAATGCACGGTTCAAGATTTTAGATTTGGTCATAGCATCTCATTGTGATTGAGATGCCTCAGAGATCAACAAATAAGCTTGTCCACTTGCCCTTAATGAGTAGATTTTTCCAGCTGATGATGAGTAGCTGCAGAGCCAACGAAATAGAATATTTTTTTTTAATATCAAATAATTTTTTAACTTTAAGAAAACAGAGAAGAATGTGTGTAATAGAAAGGTCCATTCTAGTAACAAAAATTAATGTACAAATTATATTTCCCAAAAAAAACAGTTCTTCATATTCTATTATTTATTGACTGTCCTTGGAATAGTTCTCAATGATCTGGTGAGTGATCATGTAATCTCAACTCGGAGGATGAATAGGCAAGTAGAAGTAGCAAGGAAGAAAGAATATGTGGAATTATAAGGTAGGATTTGAAGGAGAAGAGGTCAGTAGGTATCGAAGCTGGATAAGAAACATTTATTTTTAACAGTAATGGCAAAATACTGCAAGTTAAAAAGATGAATCAGTTTGGAATAAAATGGATGATGGGAAATCAAACAGATATTACAGATTCTGATTTTTAGTGGAACCTGTGGCATAGTAATTAAATAATAAAGTAACATGTAAAAACCACAGTGAAATCTTTAATTAGTAAAAAGACAGATATTTCGTACTAAAAATAATAGTACATCTTCAGTGTCTGTAACAGTAATAGGAATGGAATACAGGCAAACGTTCGAGGGATCACCTATAAAAATACAATTGTTACCGCGTGCTAGGAAATAATAGAAATGACAAATTTAATCTATTAAGATAAATGGTTTTTTACATAAGATAAAAGTCTCCCAGGTCTTTGGGAGAGACATACAGTCATTTCCATTTAAATTCGATCGGTGTAAGATAGTTTCACAACTTTCTTTGAATAAGCGTTCATATTTGAATCTGCATCTATGGAGGAGAACTGCTTTATCCCACTGGACACTGCGCCAGACCAGACTTCAGAGGTTTATTATAATCAATATAATATTGATGTTCTTTTTTTTCCAAAGGACAGCCAGTTTGTCCAAAATAAGAGACATCGCATTCGCAAGGTATTTGGTAAATGCCAGCCAAAAATAGAGAAGACAGTTTATCCTTTGTAGAAGGTAATAATTATTATTTAATTACTGTGCCACAGGTTCCACTAAAAACCAGAATCATCATCCTTCACAGGGAAGAGTTACTAAACTAACAATAAAATTAGGAAATTTATCAGTTCTACAAGGTAAGCTTCGAGCACGGATTGCCTTCCTCAAAAAGTGCCGTGATACTAAAGTTATTCCCACTTTTGCTAGATTTAAAGAAACAATTCGGTCTCCTGGAGCCCACTCTATTTATATATGTGCAAGTTTTTCCTTAATTCATAATCAACTTCGTACTGCCAAAAAAGAATTAGCTTCTAATATCAATTCTCTATCAGTTCTCGAAGAAGGCATTTCAGCTGTTCTTAATGAAGAATCATTGGATATTGTTCTTCGCTTATCAAAACAATCCTTATCCCGGTCTTATGAGAGAAATCTTCAAAATCTTATGCAAAAATACAACTCTTTATATAACAAGAAAAAAAAAATCCTTACCTCTGACAGTACGTCTACAAATAAATGGATTGTAAACATTTCTGATCATCCATTATCCACTGCTGAAACCAGTGCTTTAGCAAAGCACTGGTTTCAGCAGTGCCTTGATTTTGTTGTTATTCCTTCATGCATTTCTTATCTTGATTTCTTACATAATATAGAACACAATTTGTCAGGACTTCCTAGCGAAGATGTCAACAAACTACGTTTTGAAGTTGCGACTTCGTTATTCAAAAGCAAATTACCTCAATGCAATTTATCAAATGCTGAAATTAAAGGTCTAACTTCTTTAAGAAAAGATAATACAATATCCATTTCTAAGGCCAATAAAGGAAAAGCTGTTGTAATTATGAATAAGACTGACTATGAGACAAAAGTATCCAGCCTATTAGAAGACACCACGACCTACCAAGAGATCACACGTAATCCTACTAATTTGCAAATTAAACAGATAAATAAATTACTTGCTGAGGTTATAAGTTGGGATCCGAACTACTTGGATAAAATACACACCTACTTTGGAAGAACTCCTCATCTTTATGGGCTCCCAAAAATCCATAAAGAAGGCTGTCCTGTACAACCTGTCGTAAATTGCATTGACTCTCCAACTTATCGGATTGCGAAAGTATTATCACGTTCCTTAAGTGCTCTCACTGGTCATTCCAGATCCTACATAAAAAACTCAACAGATTTTCTTGAAAAAATTAAGGATATAAAAATTACAGATTCTGAAATATTAGTCAGTTTTGACATCATTTCTCTGTTCACCAATATCCCATTAACCGACACAGTCAATTCATTATATGAAGATTACCCTCCAGATATCGCAAGGATATTTGAATATGTCACCCACTCAGGTTATTTCAGTTGGATAAACAAAATCTACAAACAAATTGAAGGTATTGACATGGGTAGCCCTCTGTCTCCACCTTTGGCAAACTACTATGTGAAACAATTAGAAGATACTATGTTCTCATCCATTCATCCTCAACCATCTCTTTGGTACCGTTACGTCGATGATGTTTTTGCTGTTTGGCCACACACTGAAGATGAACTTTCCACTTTTCTACAACGGATAAATAACCTTCACCCACGCATCCAATTCACTATGGAAAAAGAAAACTCTGGTACTTTATCATTTTTGGACATCCTCCTTACTAGAATGTCTTCTGGTATCTTATCTACAAGTGTTTTTCGAAAACCCAGTTTTACTGGCAGATACATTCACAAAAAGTCTGCGCACCACATGTCTCAAAAATTTGGCATTCTTAAATCTCTAATTCATAGAGCACATAAAGTTTGCTCTTCCCCAATAATCTTACAACAAGAACTTTCCATCATTAAAAAGTTAATGGAATCAAATGATTACAACTCCAATAAAATCCAACAGATACTCGACTCTTACGTTCCAACACCTACAGTTTCTTCAACAGTCCGCAGAGTTCCTATTCCGTATATTCCAGGAATCTCAGAACCTATAGGTAGAATTCTGAAAAAGTATCAACTGATTCCAACATATATTCCTATCAACAAAATTCCTTCTTTATTACCTTCTACAAAGGATAAACTGTTTTCTCTATCTCTGGCTGACGTTTACCACATACCTTGCAAATGTGATGGCTCTTATTTTGGACAAACTGGCTGTTCTTTGGAAAAAAGAATAAAAGAACATCAATATTATATTGATTATAACAAACCTCTGAAGTTTGGTCTGGCACAGCACAGTATTGACTCTACTCATAGTGTCCAGTGGGATAAAGCAGTTCTCCTCCATAGATGCAGATTCAAATATGAACGCTTATTCAAAGAAAGTTGTGAAACTATCTTACACTGACCGAATTTAAATAGAAATGACTGTATGTCTCTCTCCCAAAGATCTGGGAGACTTTTATCTTATGTAAAAAACCATTTATCGTAATAGATTAAATTTGTTATTTCTATTATTTCCTAGCACACGGTAACAATTGAATTTTAATAGGTGATCCACCGAATGTTTGCCTGTATTCCATTCCTATTACTGTTATAGACACTGAAGATGTACTATTATTTTTAGTATGAAATATCTGTCTTTTTACTAATTAAAGATTTCACTGTGGTTTTTACATGTTACTTTATTATTTAGATATTGCAGATGGGAAAAGAGGTTATGGAAGACAAAGAAAAAAGTGGAGAACAATTTTAGGAAGAATATAAGTCCCAAGTTAAGAATGTCATCAGTGTAATAAAGAGAGAAAAATTAGAATATGAAAGGAGACTATCACTCTGATCTGAGGAGAATACCAAGGAGTTCTTTCACTATGTGGTAATGAGGAGGAGGAGAATTGTTGGATGGAAATGGTAATCAGGTAACCCATGCAGGTGATATATTAGAGTTCTTTAATGATTCACTTTATTAGAGTGGTTCATTCTATTAAGTCGGTTTTATTCCTAGAGGGACCAGGAGGGTTGAAGGATTAGAAGTGGATGGAATCCAAATACTGAGCACTCAAAGATGTTAGTCAAGCAGGTTATGTCATGTGTTTAAGACAAAATGCTAAAAAACCGACTATGCCATTGACTGGGTTGTTTAGTGAGCTTTTCAACAGGTCATGTTCCTAAGGATGGTAAAGATAGTGGCATTGCATAATGGGGTGGTAGAATGGAAGTATCAAACTGCAGGTTATTTTGTATTTCTCATGTGGTTGTAAAGATTTTGCAAAATTTGTTAAGAACTGAGATACAGAATTGGACAGATGAGTGTAATATTATTCAGGAATTCCAAGCATGGATTTATTAAAGAAATTATTGTTTTAATAATTTAGTTGCGTTTTATAATAAAGTAACAAAACAGGGGATGAGAAGACATACGGTCATTTTTTCTGGATTTTTGCAAAGGTGTTTGTTAGGGTGCCATATAAGAAAAGTTCAGATATCAGCTAGTGGGTTGGATTGAAAATTTGCTTTCTACTATTAAAGTTGTGCACAGAGGAATAGTATTTGAAGAATGCAGAAGTGGAGTTTCACAGGCTTCAGTACTGAGACCATTACTGTTCAGCCTTTGCCAATGATGTTACTGGATTAATGGAAGATATTCAGTTATTTGCAGATGATGTGAAGCTTGGGATGGTGTTAGTAATAATGCTAATTTATGGTTTTTCAGGAGGATTTAAATGTTGAAAAGGTGGGCAAATAAATGAGGATGTCATTTTAATTCAGCTAAATGTAAGGTTTTGAAATTTGAAATCCCAGGATGAGATTGCATATTCCCATTAGGGCTATAATGGAAGAAGTGGAGGAAACAAGGAATCTTGTGGTGATGGCAGATAGAAATTTGAAGTGCAGATATTGCAAAAGTTGAGAAGACAACACAGACTTATTGCAATATTGAGGTGAACATTAACCAGCAAAGATAAGGTAATAGTACCTTGACCGAGCCACATCTGGATTACTGTGCCCATATCTGGTCACCAGAATTTTTTTTGCATTGAAGTAGAGTTGGATAATAAATGACATTGGGGACTGCAGAAAATTAATTGGTTGTTGTGAGGATATTATTATTATTTTTTTTTTAACAAAGGATGCTATCATGCATCCATTGTTAAAGCATCAATCATTAATTTCATTCCTGTTAACTGTGATACAGTAAAGGTGCTTAAATAGCATTATCGTGTTTCAAAACATAATGTGCATTGTATTCAAGGTCAGTCTGCACGAGATTTTTGATGAATGATGCAAAGTCAATGACTTAGTGTAAGATGATATTTTGGTTTTAATTGCTTCGAGTAGGCATGCATAGCATTTCTGAAAGTTAATGAATTTTCTGACAAAACAGTTATGGTCCATATATGGCATTTCCATTCTCTACTATAAAAGTACAGGATGACCTTCATTAGTTATATTATATTATAGACTCATCCAGATTTGCATTTTTTCTTCCTTTCCACATCATTAACATGTGTTGACATGTGGATCTCTCTTCTCCAGATAATCTCTTTGTCCTACATAACATATACTACTACATGAACAGTAGATTTTATAAATACCTTGGTTCTTGGAGGACGGATGAAGTGGATTAGAGGAATGTAAAAATCTTTTATGTGATATCATGGAAGTATTTCATTAATTTTGTCCATTATGTGTCAGATATAAAGAAGGTTACTGCACTTCTGTATCCTTGTTTAATTGTTGCTTGGGAGTGGAGTTAGCAAGATTTGGTAACTGTATCCATTTTCATCCATCTAAATTCTTTATGTTCTCTGTGTTGCTAGAGAGGTAGCATGGAGGTATCTTCCACTGTTTGCAGGCTTTCTATATACCATGTAAATATGATTTTTCTCTTTGGAGATCTCCAGGCGTAAGTTAAGAAATGGTAGTCTTATTATTTTCCAGTCCAAGAGTGAAAGAAGTTTTTTGCATGCAGAGTTGCAGGGACATGGAATGTGTATTGTCTGAGAAGATGGTGAGAGTGCAGACAGTGAATAAATGTAAAGAGTGATATGATAGATTTTCTTTTATCTAAGTTAGACACCCCATGATGAGTCTTATGATTTCATAGAGCTCACCACTAGGTACAATAATAATAGATACAAGACTACAACAGCTACTGCTCTCCAATAACTGAGAAATCAACAAAACCATATGAGGAGAAATTTCTATCTTACCAACAGACAATTCTAACTAGTCAAGATATTGTATCTTTGTTCACAAATGTTCCTGTAGACAAAGTTATGGCACTTGTATATGATCCCCCCCCCCTGCCGCCAGACATCGCTCTGAACTTAAATTATTTCTGATGGAATGAGAAAATCCAAAAACAATTATCTGCCTTGTAATGGGGGGACTCTCTATCTCCTTCATGTGCTATGTATTCATGGAAAACTTTGAAAAAGATTTCCTGCTATCTACAAATCCAAACCCATCACTTTGGTGGGGATACGTAGATGACATATTTATAATAACTGGAAACACAGTGTGGTTGAGTTACACAAATTTCTTTTATCCATTAACTCCTTCCATAATAAAATTAAATTCACTTGAGAACTTGAAAATGAAGGAAAATTACTTTTCCTAGATTTTTTAATTTCGAAAAAAGCAGAAAGACAACTCTCTCTCTCATAGCATATACTATAAGTCCACTCACACAGTTTGTTACCTACATTTCTCTTCATTGCACCATATATTACAAAAATTAGGTATTATAAATATGTTGGAAAAAAAAGGATCTCTATCACTGGAGATGAAGAAACACTAAAAGAAGAATTACATTCTCTTCAATTATTGGTGAGCAATAGATATTCGACAAAAATGGTACAAAGAATACTCTTCTCTACTCTTGCTCCACAGCAAATTCCTTACATTTGCTACAGAGCCGTGGTTTCCCTCCCTTATTGGTAGACTTTCTCTCAAAATTGACAATCTCTTGAAATCTCATGACATAAGAGTGGCTTTTAAGCCCATTGTGACTATATAACTGGAAAGACCTATGGACCACAGCCCTTTCAACAAACACCCTGGAGTTTACAATATTCCATGTTCTTGTGGCCTTACTTACATACGGCAAACATCTAGAAGTTTGGAAATTAGACCAAAAGAGAATAGTGGAGACATTAATAACAACAGAGAAGAGACAGCTCGGGCCTAGCTTTCCACTTCTCCCACACTCATCACAATACTGAATGGGACAAGAGCTTCATGCCTTACATAGAAGGCAATTTCAGTGTCTGCAACATCAAAGAGTCTATGATGGTTATTCATTCACAAGGCACTCAATAGAAACCAGGGATTGATTTTAGGTGATATTTGGAAGTCACTTAATAGATCTTTCTACATCCGACTTTAACTTTTCTGCCAACTGTTATGCATACTTACTGAACAATGACTGACCCATGCCATCTTCAACACTCCTTTTTTTGTGTAACAGTTCCTATATGTCTGGTTTTAGTTATGTAATCGTTTATGTTTACCACTTATTGTATTTTTTTTTTTTGTTTGTTCTTCCTAACCCAGAAGATGCCACTAGCATATATGGCAAAACTAGTTAGTTTAACTATATATTATCACTATCTATTAAACTCAGTGTCAGTTATCATAATGACATGCATATCATGAGAAACTGCACTATGCAGATATGAAAACATGATCAAGCTTAAAATAAAAAAATACAATAAAAAAAAATGTGAGAATAGTAAAATTAACTAAATAATAGTAATAAACAAAAATCATATACACACATACATGTATGAACAAATAACATCACACCCCTCATATAAAATGAAGAAACAACAACTAATATAACAAACCTGTCAGGATATTTGTTTTGTGCTGTGACAAGCAAAATGTCAAGAGAATCAACATAAACATAACAAACAGCGAAAGAAAAAGAAACAACTATTTAAACTTAAAAAAGAGAAACCTCCAAGTGAAGAAGCACTAGCAGTACCATTGATATCTAGCAGAATCCCAGCTCAAATATTAACAGAGAGAAGACAAAAATGAACACTGATAAGTGAATTACTATGCATAATGTCAACATCAAGAACAAAAAATAATAGAAAAGAAAAGTGCAAGAAGAACACATCATTAAATTATTTATCTGCATTCCAGTTTCTATGTAGTTTTTTGTTACAGAAACTTTGACATGATTTGCAACGTAATCTTGGCATATGCAAATATCAATTAGGATAAAGGTAAAGTTTTTGAAAACTCTTATTTGCACATCATTTATTACACAAAAATAAAATTACAAACATAGTAAAATAAAAATAAGGTATAAAATATAAACATATCAAAATAATACAAAAGCATATACAGTAGGCCTCCCTGTATCTGCGGGTTTGGTTCCATCGTCTTCTGCAGATAGTAGCGAACCACTAGTGAGACCCAGATTTTTGCATATTTATAGCAAAATTGAAGCAGGAAATTATTAGTAAATTGACTTAGTCTCACTCACTAGGACTGTAGGATTCTTTAGTGAATATGTTATGTAGTTAATATATAATGTATACACTAAATTTTATGGCTAAATAAATAATAATAAAAAGAGTTTTTTTTTCTTAAATGAGGTAATTTCTAGACTACCACTTCACCCGTACTATCCAGGGATGCTATCTATCACATTTGGGCACACATACCATTGCCCCTCGATAATAATATTACATATTTATTTAAAATTATCATGAAACAATTTTGATGTCTTTAGAATCTATGAGGATCAATGGAATGTGTGCCCAAATGCGATAGAAAGCAACCCTGAGTAGTACAGGTTAAGTGGCAAACCAAAAAAATTGCCTCATTCAGTAAAACTTCATCTTTAGACAAATAAAATTTAACCCACATAATAATTATGTAGAACGAAATGAGAAAATATGCTAATGAAAATGTAATTGTTAATAAAATCTTAACATTTTTATTCTTATTAGGAGGAATCAACTGAGATCAGAACACCTTGATGTGTTCAGCTACATATTTATTCATCTTCCAAATCTTTGGCAATTGGCTGCTTGCTTGCCTACTGCAAATGATGTGGACGGCTGAAGATCATCGATAGTAGAATCTTTGTCGACTTTTTAAAAAAAAAAACATTGTTATTGGAAGATGCCGTTTTTGTCTCTTCAATTCAGTAAACAGGTTCTGCAAAGGTTCCAAAGCTTCTGTTATCGTGCGAGTAATTTTTATGATGTGCTCCACCATTGAATCATAATCTATTATCTGTTCCTTTAATGTTTGAGCCATTCGAAATATCGTGACAAGTTTTTTGAGTGTTCACGCTGGTGGTTCTTGTTCACTTTCATCCTCATCGTCTTCTTCTTCTGTAGAAGATTTGGCAAGATCTTTCAACTCCTTGTTAGTGAGCACCTCACGATGTCCATCTATGTAATCATTCAATTTTTCTTCTGTCATATTGTCAAATCCCTTTCCACCTATTTTCTGTGCTGTGTTAATTGTTGTTATCTGTAAGTTAATATCAGGGGTGTCTTGGGAATTATGAACGGCATCACTCCACAAAATCTTGTAGCATGCAGTTACCATTTCTGGTTTCAATTCGTCCATTGCTCCCTTGATGAATACAATTGTATCTGCAATTGTGAATGATTTCTAGCATTCCATGATTCCAACATTGGCAGAATCCTCAACCATTGCACAAATCATATCAAAAACCTGCTGAGCGTATGAGGCTTTGAAGCATCTAATGACACTTGATTGAGTGGCTGAAGCAATGAGGTCGTATTAGGTGGGAAGAAAACCACTTGAACATTTTTATCTTCGGTGACTAGTGACTCAGGGTGCTCTGGAGCGTTCTCTATTATCAATAAAACTTTAAATGGCAATCCTTCCCTCTTCAAGTATTTTTTCACCTCCGGAATAAAACATAGATGAACCATTCCGTAAATAACACGGCCGTGACCCACGTTTTCAGATTTGATTGCCAAAAAACAGGCAGACAACTTTTGTTTTTGCTTTTAAGGGCACGTGGATTCTGTCCTTGGTAAACAAGGCCAGGTTTAATTATATGACCAGCTGCATTGCCACAAAGTACCAGCGTCAATCTGTCCTTAAATGCTTTAAAGCCTGGTGCTTGCTTCACAGTTTTATGGATGTAGGTCCGTTGGGGCATTTTCTTACAAAAGAGGCTGGTTTCATCACAATTAAAAACTTGCTTAGGATGATAACCTTTCTCTGCAATAATTTTTTTAAATTCTGCTGGGAACAATGCAGCAGCTTTCTCATCAGCCGATGTAGATTCTCCCATAATTTTTATGTATTTTAGATTAAACCTAGTTTTGAATCTATGTAACCAGCCCTTGTTTGCTGTAAATGACTTTTCTTCCTCTTCTCTTTCATCTTGCAGCTGCATGTTTTCATATAGGATCAATGCTTTTTGTCGTAACGTGTTACCGTCAATAGGAATCCTTTTTCTTGTCATGTCTTCCACCCACAAATTCAAAGCTTTCTCTACCTTGAGTAATGCCTTATCACACACTGTACCCTTAACTTTTGTAGATTTGGGTGCAATGGAAAGACTGGCACAAATTTTTTCTTTGTTCTTCAACACTTCATGTATCAAACATTCGTTTTTATTATAGATCTTGGCAACGGTTGCAATTGACTTTTTTTCTACTTCAATCATATTGATAATCTTCGATTTTTCACTAATACTGAACACTTCATGTCTTCTCTTCGATTTTGAAGCCATTTTTAAATTTGCTCTTTTCTTTAACATGTGTACAATGCTGAGTTTATGTGAGATGTGGTGAGAGGAATTGAAATGTAGGTAGCGACCTGTATTGGTCGGTTTTCTGTACACTGATAGATTTATACTGCCATCAGTTTGTTTTTTGATTAAGATGTCTAAAAACGGTAGTTATTTTCTCTTTCAAGTTCCAGAGTGAATTTAATAGAATGATGGAAGGCGTTGATCTTTTTAAGAAAATCATATATGTCATCTTTGTTATTGTTCCATACGATGAAGATATCATCCACATATCTAAACCAAATTTTAGGTTTAAGAAAAATTTGTGATAAGATTTTGTTTTCTAAGTCTTTCATAAAGAGGTCAGCACAACTCCTCTCACCACATCTCACATAAACTCAGCATTGTACACATGTTAAAGAAAAGAGCGATTCGCATCACAATGGACAACAAGACCCTTCAAGATGAGTTAAAATTTATTTCCAACAATCTGTACTTGAACGGTTATCCAAGAAGACTAGTCAATAAAGTCCTTTTCTCTGAACCACCACAAAGAGAACAAGAATATATTCAATATATAAAAATGATTGCAATTCCATTTGTAAGTGGCATCTCCAACAAGCTCGCCAATCTCCTCAAACAACACAAAATAAGAGTAACATTTAAACCAATAGAATCTATTCGTAAACTACTAAGATCTCCAAAAGACAACCATCCTTTCTATAAATATGCTGGAGTTTATAATATTCCATGCTCATGTGGCTCTAGTTACATCAGACAGACTTTGAGAAGCTTCGAAATCAGGCAAAAGGACAACAAGACATTGGCTATGTCAAAAACAACAGACAGGACATTTCTGGCCTATCGTCTCATTTCTCTACAACTAACCATGTCATCGAGTGGGACAAAAGCTGTTCTCCTTACATAGAGGAAGATTACCATTCAAGAATTTTCAAAGAAGCAGCCACAGTCGCCCGTTCTACTGTCAACCTTAACAGAAATCAAGGCCTAATACTCCCAGAGATATGGAAAACCCTAATCAGAACCTTAAAAATGGAAGAAATGAACTTTAATACAAACTACAGAAAGTTCCTTAGCAACAACTAGCTGATCTTGTACACACGATTTGTGTTTCACTCACGTTCGATACTATTTTATTTGTAATTATTCTAGTCAGTTTTTTTACAGTTATTCTTGTCAGTTTTGCAGTTACGCATAATTGTGAGATTGTTTAAACCTATATGTAAGTGCCCTGAAGATGCCAACAGATGAGTGTGGCAAAACTAGTTGGTTCAGTTAATAAAATTGATCAACACTTGATCAGTAAACCAAATATTATTATTTACTAATTTATGATCAAGAAAATAACCTTCATGCTAACCTGATCTTTTAAAGTCCATGAAGCCAACATATCATCCATTCAAAAACAAAACCACCTATCCTTAAACATAATGTAAGTCAACCAGTAACATTACTTCCAGTAATGCCAACCATGTAGTATATATGCAGGTCACATACTTTTATTGAATTCTTAGTTATTGGAGAACAGTAGCTATCATTTATTAATACCTTTTTCAAACATGAAGGTTTGTATTTTGTTTATGAAAAGCAACAGTAGGTGCAGTAATGCTGCACAACTTATGTGCAAAACTTTATAAAATAAATGACAGAAGTAATGTCAATGTGCTGTTCAATAGATATTATGTATCTATTGAACAGTAGATGAACAAACTAAAAAATATATATATAATATTGCATCTTTAAACATCGCTGAAAGTGCTTAAGCCAGAACCTCCCATATTCAATACTGGTGAAATTAGTATTATTTTGAAGTGATTATATCATAAATACTCTAATTTATTTAAACAACTTGCCTATCTTATTTCATTGTTTATTCAGATAGTATCATCATGGTCAGTCTGTATAGCAACTATATATAGGCACAAAATGTGTTATGCATATTTTTGATGTTTTGTTCTTTTCAGTTGCTGTTCTGATTGCCTTGATGTCAGCAGAATGAGAGTGAAACTATAGGTGTTTTGTTTGGTGTCATAAGGAAATTAATATTAACTTTATAACACACTTTTATGGCTAATATCAGTAAACAGGAAGTTCTATGTTTACTGACTTTCAAAAAAAAAAAAAGTTTAAAACTTCCCAATATGCCATTAATATATATATATATATATATATATATATATATTTGGTTCCTAATTGATTTTGTATTTACAACAAATGCTATTTTGTATATTGTACTTGTATAATAAATATTTTTTTATAGAACTGACCCTTTTTTTTTTTTCTTTTTTTGCAGTCTCTAACAATCTAATGTAAGTTAACTGGATTACAGTATATAACTGATAGCATATAGTTGTTAAAAGTTTTTCCGCTCAATTATACTATAAGTTAAAGATGCTAAGAAATTATATTCTTGGTTTCATCCTTTATCCGAGCATAAGCAAACAAAGTTTGCATGTGACATGACTTCAACCCCTTGGTATCACTTCTTGGTCTGGCTTCCACTGAGGAGACCTCAATAAAGCTCAAAACCAGACTGGGTAGTGGTCCTTCCCACAATGCATAGCATTATACATGTCCATAAGGATATGTATAATATGCACTGCATTATGGGATACTAAGGCAGTTGATGTGAAGTCATTAGCTGCTATATACAAGTAGCCCAGTTGGAAGTTAGTTCACGTGCAAACTTTGCATACATTTAGACAACAGATGAACCAAGAATATAATTTCTTCATTACTTATTTTTAATGGTATTAACAACAACAAACAATTTTATCAAAGATGTTTTATTAACTGCTTATATTTTGCTGAATTTCAAATCAGCATCATCAGAGCACAACACAGCTAGTATATGTGACAGTGAGTAAGTGAAACAATACAATTGTAATGGACAAAAGATCTAAAGTTCTATTTTGGCACCTTCTAATGCAGAAAAAAAAATCATTAGCTATGTGGAAGTTGTTCTTACAATAACAGCCTCCCAAATTTTTGGCAAACAAATTAATGCAACCATATCTGTTTAGGTTAGGAGAATTCTTCAAAGCTATGGCTGACTCAAAAAGTAATCTTTCAGATCTATGGCACCTTCTAAATAACACATTCGTTTTCTTCCATCTATTTAGTGTGCTATTTAGAAGCCATTATAGATGTGAAAGATTATTTTTTGAGCCAGCCAAGGCTTTGAAGAATTCTCCTAACCTAAACAGATATGGTTGCATTAATTTATCAAAAATTTGGGAGGCTGTTATTGTAAGAACAACTTCCACATAGCTGTAATGATTTTTTTTTCTGCATTAGAGGGTGCCAAAATAGGACTTTAAATCTTTTGTCCATTACAATTATATTGTTTCACTTACACACTGTCGCGCTCTGATGATGCTGATTTGAAATTCAGCAAAATATAAGCAGTTAATAAAACATCTTTGATAAAATTGTTTGGTGTTGTTAATACCGTTAAAAATAAGTTGAATAACCATCAACACCTAAGCTTATCTGTTAAATATAATTTCTTGGCATTTTTGACTTATGATAGCATAGCATATAGGGTGAAGTCATCTGCCCTTGGTATAAAAAAAATAAATAAAGAAATTTATTTATTGGCATATCTGCTCTCCAGTTGACAGGATGCAGGTTCAAATCCTGCTGTGGACATGGATTTACATGATTGTCTTTATGTAGTAGTAGAATGTCATTGCCCAGCATGAGAACACCACCATCCTGCTTACTCGAGGCCTCTAGTGCCTTGAAAAGGTTCCATGTTTGGTCTCCAGAGCAGGGTTTCCAGGCCTGGTAAAAAAATTGACAAAAAATATTTAAAAAAATAATAACAGAAAAAAAATCCTTAACCCCACCCATGGTATTAATGTAGTATAGGTTTACAACATTCATAGATAAGTCACATAAAAAGTTTTTGCAAGTGTTCTTTTCTACTCCATAAAGGTTGAAACATGTCTAGAAAGTGACTTCTGTGATGTAAGACGACAAAACACTGGTAGGCTGGATATATAATGACATGATTGCAGATCTGTCTGTAACCATGTTTGAAAGGCATCTGACAATGCATGAATAGTGAAAGTCTAACGCATATTAGCGCACATGAACATTCACATTTCATTGGATTGTGAGGTTTGGTGAATTTATCCACTGTTTAACCACTGAACTAACCTTGACATGTATACATGCAAAGGTTGCTGTGGATGTGAAATGCCCAATCATATCCATTGCCATTGATATTCCTTTGAAATACATGGATATGAAGTTTAAGATGATTGATTTATTTCATCCAGATGGATATTTGGGTAGTTAAACTGTGTAATATCCTTTGTTCATGAAACCAGTTTTTTACATTTTGAACCCAATGATGGTACATTTATTTATCATCATCATGGGAACAAGAGAACCATAACATTCACATTTCATTGGATTGAGGTTTGGTGAATTTACCAGAATTTATCAGCTGTTTAACCACTGAACTAGCCTTGACATGTATATATGCAAAGGTTGCTGTGAATGTGAAGTGCCCATTCAAACTTCAATGCCATTGATATTCCTTTGAAATACATGGATATAAAGTTTAAGATGATTGATTTATTTCATCCAGGTGGACATTTGGGTAGTTAAAATGTATAATATCCTCTATGTTCATGAAACCAGTTTTTTTACATTGTGAACCCAATGATGGGGGAAACAAGAGAACATAACACAAGAATTTGAAGTCTGTAGTAAGCTGCCACTAGGCCACACCAGTCATACATTGATCAGTATACAAAGGAGCCCTAATTCTAACAAGCAAAACACACTCCATATGATATCACCTCCAAAGGCCTATAGGATGGAAACCATGTACAACAGTTTTATTCAATCATTGGGCGTGTATTGTACCATGCATATGTCTATCTGCTTGGTGCAATAGAAACTGCAACTCAAATCAATATACCTTTTTTCTACTCCATGATCAATTAGCTTGATGAAGCATCGTCTAGGGTGTTGTTCCTGCACTCTCCTGTTGCACTGTAACAACTTGTAGTAAGTTGCCCATCAATTATTACCAAGGGTAATAATTGTTAGGTAACAGCTAAAACCACCAATTTCTTGTCATAAAGCAAGAATCTGCTTTTTGCTTTATGATAAGAGGTTGGTGGTTTTATCTGTTTTGAACCATACTCTGTACCTCTTAACTACTGTGATTCAGAGCAACTGACAAAGTTCAAGTCCCAACAGTCATATCATCTTTGAACTCCATAATGTTACTTTTTCCTGTGACTATAACCCTGTAGTTTGCACAATCACATACCCAGTTACACTATGCTAGAATATAATGCTATATGTACCTTTGAACTTCAGTAGACAAGGCTTGTTCCACTTAAGATGAATTTATATAGGTGTTAATTTATGAAAATTCATGAGAGAATGCTCTAGGAAGAATAGAGAATATAAATATCATTGCAAAATCAATAGACTTGAAAAAGCTTAGAAATGCAGAACACCTACAAAAGGAATCATAGATAAAAGGGATATAAGTACTTGAAGATAAGGATATTCTTTGTGTCTGGAGGAGTAATTACTTTGAAAAATCATTAAATGAGATAAGCAGTAACAGGGGTAAAAATCAGGAGAAATGTAGCCATGAATACATTTCAGTATTAGTGATAAAAAAAATGTGGAAAAGCAGCTGGAGTAGTTGATATTTGACTAGAAATGCTCAAATATAGATATTTGAGTATTTTCAGTAGCTACACTGCATAATTCTTAAGGTTAAATTTCAGATAACTGGTATATGGAACAATAATAGTACTTGTTGATTAAAAAAAAACAGCATTACAAAGGAATTTTCATAATTATACCAGGTAAAAATATGTGCAAGCATACTTGAAAAGAGACTAAAAAAAAAATTGCGGAAGAGAAACTTGATGAGGAACCAGCTGGATTCAGACCATATCTTACCTTATCATAGCAAGATCTAGGTGACTTATGCTGTTAATAACATCCAAGAAGAATAAAATATAAAACTCAGAAAAATAACACGTTGATTTGGAAGAAACTAATATTTTCAGATTAGATTTAAATTTCTATGTAGAAATTTAATAGTTTTCTCCAAGTTTTCTTTAAGAGTTTTCTCCCTGGTGCAGGATACCAGAATGTACAGAGGATTTGAAATTGGAAGTGATCACTATTTAGTCTTGAGCAGGATAAAATTGAATTTCATATTGAAAAGAATAACATGTAAGAAAGTTTTAAAGCAAATAAAAGTTGAGCAGCTCTCAGATGTGAATTGTAGACTAAAATACACAAAGATTATTGAAGAAAAAATGAAAGAGTTTGAGAACAGGAATCAAACCTTGGAGATTCAGTGGAAAACTCTGAAGAAAACATTGATTGATTCTGCCAGAGAGGCATGTGGTGAGGTTGTCTGCAAGGATAAAAAAATCAGAACTCCCTGGTGGACACAGGAAGTTCTGATTTTTTTATCCTTGCAGACAACCTCACCACATGCCTCTCTGGAAAAGAAGAAAGCATATCAAAAGTTCCTGTCAAATAAGTCAGCTTGTGCTCTTAGAGAATATGGACACAAATGCAAGAATGCTAAACACTGTGTAAAACTAGCTAAACAAAAGTCATGGGAGGACTTTGGCAAGAATATAGAAAATAAATATCAAGAAGGTGGCAAAATATTCTGGAGGTTGTTGAAGAAGCTTAGGAATGGAGGAAAGAGTGCTGTAAAAGGAGTTAGAGATGATAAAGGTGACATGAAAACAGGAGAAAAAGATATCCTTGAAGTATGGAGTAATTACTTTGAAAAACTGCTAAAATGAAACAAGCAGAGATGACAGCACAGTGGTAAAAAACAGTGACCAGGCATGCAGTCAGAATACATATCCATACTTGAAGTAGAAAAAGCCATCAAAGGTTTGAAATGTGGAAAGGCAGCAGGAGTAGATGATATTCGACCAGTAATGCTGAAGTATGGTGGTATAAAAGTCTTACAGTGGCTGCACTGCATAGTTCAGAAAGCCTGGACAGAGGGACGAATTCCCGATGATTGGAGTAGAGCGCTCATAGTACCCATATATAAAAAGGGAAATAAAACTGAATGTGAGAATTACAGAGGTCTTTCCCTACTGAGTGTTCCTGGCAAGATCTATGCAAGTATGCTTGAGAAGTGGTTGAGAAGAATTGTGGAAGAACAAGCTGGATTCAGGCCAAATAGAGGCTGTCAGGATCAGATCTTCACTTTACGACAAATAGCTGAGAAAGCATGGGAATATAACAAAGATCTGTATTTAAGTTTTGTCGATTTGGAAAAGGCATATGACAAGGTGCCAAGAGAGAAACTATTCAATACGCTGCAGTTATATGGTGTCAATGGGGCATTATATCAAGCAATACTTAGTCTTTATTTGAGTTGTAAGTCAGCAGTTAGAATTGAAGGAAGTACAGGAAGATGGTTTAATGTTAAATCTGGTGTGAGACAAGGATGTACATTATCCCCTCTGTTATTCATTATCTATATGGATCACATTATGAAGGAAAGTGGTATTAAACATGATATCAAAATTGGAGATGTTAATGTCAGCTCTTTGCTTTATGCGGATGATGTTATACTTCTAAATAAATCTGCTACAAGTCTGCAAGATTCTCTGATTAAATTGAATAACTGTTGTAATAGATATGGTATGAAGGTCAGCAATAAAAAGACAATGAAAATAGGCAGAATCATTGAAAATGTCAACTGTGTTGTGAATGAAGAACCTGTGGAACAAGTAAAACATTTCAGCTACTTAGCCACGATTTTTAGTGAAGATGGTAAATTCAATATAGAAATAGACAACAGAATCAGCAAAGCTGATAGTGGGAAGTCAATTGAATAAATTCACATGGAATAAGAGAGAAATTAGTCAGAACACTAAATTAGCTGTATACAAGACAGTGTTCAAACCAGTTTTAACTTATGGATCTGAGAGCTGGGTCAGAAGTAAAAGACTTGACCAAAGACTAGAGACCACATATATGAGAGTCCTGAGAAAGATTAGAGGTGTGAACAGATGGCATCAATGGCAATATCATATTAAAAACGAGGATATTAGGAAAGAACTTGACATTGTCAGCATCCAGGAATGCGTTAGCAGAGCTAATCTCAGGTGGTATGGACACTTAAATAGAATGGAGAGAAAAGATCAGCAAAACAAGTTTTCTCTGCCAGGTTGGCAGGAAAACGACCCAGAGGAAGACCAAGATATAGGTGGATTGATACAGTACAAAGTGCCTTAGACGATAGAAATATAAGATCTGATAATGTTGGAGTCTTGACAAGTAACAGACTGATTTGGAGGAAAATTGTAGATAGGAAGTTAGTAATGATGTAATTTTTTCCTATAGTACTATCATATCCTGGACACCCCTTGAGGGTACATGGCAGGAATTTGATGATGATGATGATGTAGAAATTTAAAAGCTAGCATCATCTTGTACAGCTTTATGTACATTCTTAGGAAATGAAAAAGTATATACCTTTTGCATTCCTTCTCAATCCAAAAAGAAAAGAATTTCTATCTTTTATATCAAAAGTATTTCTGTAAGAATTACAAACATACTCAGAAAATTCTGAATTCATACTTGTTGTACTAGGTTCCTTCTTTATGCAATCTGCTTCATTGTCATACAAGACATTCTATGGGTTTATTTAAAATATAATAATAAAATAAGAACTGAAGTATCTTTACTTTACAAATCATAAAGATATTTCACCTGCAAATTTTGTTACATAACACTTTGGTAAAGGATTCTTGTTTGAATCCATTACAAAAGTGCAGTCTAGTTGGCTGAGTGGTTAGCATATCGACTTTCCAAATAAGTTATAGGTTCAAATCCCAGCTGGGCATGGATGTTAGTGATTGTCTTTAGAAAATTTCAGAAAAATGAAACTGTGAGGAGCAATTATGAAGATTGAACGTATGAAGATTCGGCATGTGCAGAGTAGTATATTAGAAGAGTGCCTGCCTGGAGGAATGACACAGTATGGCAATAAAAGAGGTGAAAAAGTGGAACAGAAACTTCATGTGCGAACTATGCTTGGTCACACTTGAGTAAAGGTTAAACAAGAATAGAATTTATTAACAAGTATAACTTACTTTGTAATCAAGTGAAAAAAACTTTCTGCAAGTATCTGTGATATGGAGTATTTTAATAATAGGGTAATACACCTTTCTTCTACTATATGACTTCTGCATTAGTTTTTAGGTTATTTTCTGGGTAGTAACCCAGACTAGTTTTGATAGATAGGACTTTAGTACTATATCCACATGTTTAATTTAGTGTGTGTATTACAAGTGTTAGTTTGTCAGTGACTAAGATGAAATATTGGAAGAATTAAAATAGTTTTTAATGCTTACTTAGTGTAGTTAATATTCTTTTAAATCTCCAACATGATGTCCTTCCAGCATTTGGAGCCTTTGATGCACTATAATTGTTATATCATCTTTACCGCTGTGAATATTTTCACCAGTTACGTTTTTCAAACATGAGGGTTTAAGAAGTGTGGTATGTAGGGGTAGTAATGTAACACAACTTACAATGCAAAATATTATAAATATTTTGCATTGTAAGATATGATGTTGTGAACCGTGTGTAAGATGGCTATTTGTATATTATGTAGTATCATCTACTGAACAGTGGTTGAACAAGTAAAGTTAAAAAAAAAATCTTTGATTTGACTTTAGATAGTGTAATAGAAAGATGTGAAGAAATGGAATATTATGAGAGAATGGGAAGGTATGATCTTTTGTATGAAAAAGCAAGAAGCATGAATCACAAGAGAAATGGAATTCAAGCTAGAGGCATAGAAAATAAGAATGGAGAAATCATAACTGAAGAAGATAAAATCCTAATGAGATGGAAGGAATACATTGAAGATCTGTATGACAAGGAAAATAAACCAAATGAGTTGCCATTAGAAGATATAAAGAAGGTAAATGAAGATGATCTAGGCCCAGAGATTTTGAAGACAGAAGTAGAAATGGCCATTAAAGAACTAAAATGTGGAAAAGCAGAAGGAATAGATGAAATACCTGCAGAATTCCTGAAACAACTTCAGAAGAAAGGAACTGAAGAAATAACCAAAATAATAAATTTAATTTATAACAAAGGAGAATTACCAAAAGATTTTATGACCTTAATATTTATACCTATAACAAAGAAAAGTAATGCAGTGAACTGCAAGGATTTAGAACAATAAGCCTCATTTCAAATACACCATAAATACTTATGAGAATCTTAATACGAAGAATTGGATCTAAGGTGGAAGAATTTCTTGGAGAAGATCAGTTTGGTTTCAGGAAGGGTAGGGGGAACAAGAGATGCGATTGGACTGTTAAGAATAGTAAGTGAAAGAAATCTGGAAGTGAATAAAGAAAAATATCTGTTATATAGATTTTGAAAAAGTTTTTGACTCTGTAAAATGGGATAAGATGGCGGAAGTAATGGAAAAGATTGGTATAGATTGGAAAGACAGAAGGCTAATTATTTCACTATATATGGGACAAACTGCCATGGCGAGAGAGATATATGGTACAATACAACCAGGTATCACTGGATGAGGAGTAAGACAAGGCTGTTCTCTGTCATCAATTTTGTTCAACATGTATTCTGAAGCAATGTTAAAAGAAGCACTGGAGAATTCAGAAGAAGGAATAAAGATTAGAAGTAGACAGATATTTGCAATAAGATATGCAGATGACAAGGCATTATTATCAAATACTGAAACAGGACTACAACATCTGTTGAACAGATTACTGGAATCCTGTATCAATTATGGAATGAAAATTAACATCAGAAAAACAAAGGTAATGAAAATAACAAGGAAAGAGGCAAATATGGATATCAGAATAAATGGGAAAAAATTGAATCAAGTAAAGACATTTAAATATCTAGGAAGTGTTATTAGCAGTGATGGAAGATGTAAAAGTGACATAAAAGCAAGAATAGCAATGGGAAGAGATGCCTTTAATAGAAAATAGAATTTATTCAGAAGTAAAATGGATAGAAACCTAAAGAAAAGACTAATAAAATGTTATGTGTGGAGTGTTGCCCTCTATGCAGCTGAAACTTGGACATTTAAGAAAGAAGATAAGATTTTGAAAAGCTTTGAGATGTGGATTTGGAGAAGGATGGAAAAAAATCAAATGGACAGATAACTAATGAAGAGGTCTTAAAAAGAGTAGAAGAAAGAAGTCTGTTAAGGAGGATAAAAAGAAGAAAGGGAAATTGGATCAGACATATTCTGAGAGGGAATGGAATCATCAGAGATGCCATCGAAGGAAAAATAGACAGAAAAAGACCCAGAGGAAGAGTAAGGAAAACAATGTTAGATGATATGCTGAATGGAGACAGGTATACAACCATGAAAGAGAAGGCTCAGAACAGAAGAGAGTGGAAGAAAAGTTTTTGCTACTAAGAGAAGAACCTGCTCATTTGCAGAATACTCAAGTAGAAGGAGAGGTTTTGATAGATGGCTTTGTGTGAATGAATGTCAGGTATAGATTGGGAAATAGAAGTGTTCAGAAAGGAAATGAAAGGCATAGAGACCGAATTGACTGCTGCTGAGACAGACCTGAGAGATTAACTGATGAACCATGGGACAAGAGTAGATATGAGAGAAAGGTTTGACAAACCAGAGAAGAGAAAGCAGTGTGAGAATGAGAGAGGATTGGCACAAGTGAAAGATGAGAGAAAGGATATGGAGAATGTGGAAACAGAAAAAGTTAAGGATGCCAGTGAGGAAAGAAAGAAGTTGTAAAGGGTATGATGTATGGAGTTTGAGGATCTGAGGCATGAGTGTTTACCTGGAGGAATGGTAGAAAGTTTGGATGAAGCAGGGTGAAAATGTGGATGAGATGATGGCAATCGTTGGTATAAATAAGAGACAGAATGTTTCAGTCAGAAAGAGAGATTTGAAATTGATATTAGGGATTGTAAAACAGAAGAGCATAAAAGGGAAGATAGTGTGTTGCCTAGGTATGATAAAGCAGAGTTTAGAATTATGAAGATACTTCCTAGCTCTGAACTCTGATACTGTTATTATAAATGAGATGATAGCAAGAACATGTAGAAAGAGAATCTGGAATATATGTGGATGCTTGGAGTACATTTGAGGATAAGAAGAGCATTATTTGAATACAGAAGGACATAGGCATTTGGAGAGAGAGGGAGTGTTGTTGTTTTCTGAGCAAGTGAGTGTGTTAGGGCAGAGAAATGAGTTGTAAGGGTAAAATGGTAGCAGGGATGGCCTCGAGCTGCTATTCCCACAGGGAATAGTGGCTTGAGAAGTGAGAGGGTGTACATTATGTTGAAGAGTTAGGTTGGGATATGGGGAGAGGAGTAATAATATCTATATGAATCCTGGCAATGTACTGTTTTTTCTGGATACAAATGCCAGGAACATTAGGATTAATGGGAATTAGTGTGTGGTATTGACTGTGGTAGTCTCTCCAGATTGATGGTATCAGTGAAACTTGGTTGACTGAGGAGGATGTCTTAACAATTTTAGAAATTGAAGGGATATAATATATTTTCTCAATCTAGGGAGAGTAACCTGGTTTGTGGAGTGTTTCTCATTTGTGCCCTCTCTAAGTAGAGAAATAGAGGGGAATTGATAGTTGGAGAGTATGTGCTGTGAGATAGAAGTAAATAGGACAAGACATTGGTGGGATGTTGCTCAAGGCCAAGTAATAACAAATGATCATATCAGAAAATCTTCAGGCAAATTAGTTGGCAAGTGCAAAGCAAGTAATCATTATACATATCATTTCAAACTATATCAGGTTGAAATACTGAGAAATTAAAGTAATTATTCTTAACATGGTTGTAGTCTCCATAATTTTACTGACATGAATGCTGATCAACATATAACACTAAAGGAAAGGATTGAACTATGTCAGTATATGCTGGGCAGAGTAAGCAACATACAGTGATAAGGAAACTGACTTTTTGTATTCTTGACAGGCACCTCTCTCAGGCAGCATGTGATAGAGGGAACATGAGGATCCAAGGTTAAAGACTTGGTCATAGCATCAGAAGACGATTGTGACAGTTGTCTTACTTGCTCCCAGTTAATGGGAATGACCATGCAGTTTAGTTCTGACTTGAAGGATGAATAGGCATGCAGAAGTATCAATGTGGAAAGAATTCATATGGAATTATTAGGCAGGTAACTATAATTAAAAACCAGCTTGAAGCAGTAGAATGGATGAATGGAGTTGAAGGTGTGAAGAACATAGTGGTTTGGAGTAAGGCAGATGACTAGAGAAATCAAAGGAATTGTTCATGAAAAAGAGGTTATAGAGACATATAAAAGAGAAGTGAAGAATAGTTGCATGAGGAATATATATAACTGAGTGTAGCAAGGAGAGAAAAATTAGAATATGAGAGAGGATTTTGGTCACTAGTGCTACAATCTCACACTCAGTTATTTTTTAACTGTGTGGCTTGTAGGAGGTAAAATGATTGTAGACAGATTACTTTGTTGGCTGGAGAAGGTAGTTTGATGACTAAGGCAGATGACACGCTGGTGTCCAAAACCTAAGGACGAACACTATTTCTGATAAATCAGTTTGTGGCAATTTGTATAACTGATGTTTGAGTAGAAAGTAGATACACATTCACATTTTCGATTGGCACAAAGGAGTCACGTGGTAGCACTCAATAGGATAAAAGGCAAAAGGTTGTGCTAAGAGAACTGTGTTTGAAGGAAGCTCTTTTTGTGAAGGAATAAAGTTGCAACTTGGATGTCTTGTAATATCTCAAAGACATCATCTAAAAAGGCAGCAGAATTACTGATATTGGCAGTTTGGAATCTCTTAGCTCTGTATCCAAGCACCAGGCAGAATTTCAAACCAATGGAATGTGTTCGACATTTGCTAAGAGATCACCTCTCTCTACCATGTAGCATGAAGACAGATTTTTGGTTATTACAGCAAGATGTAATCAGTGCACCATGACAGGTCAGATTACAATTCAGCTCCATTCAAGCACAGGTATGTGGATATCTCTACAAACTGTGGCAATACATTTGCAACAAGCAGGCCTATATGCCTGAAGACGTAGTCTGTGTCCCTTTATCCACGGCTCATTGCAGAGCACATTTCAGTGATGTATTCAGAAAAATTGGACAAGCCACCAATGGGCTAATGTACTCTTTACAGCTGAGTCGTTTTAGTCTTGCCTCTGATTTGACTTGATCCAGTGTGAAGGTGGTACTCCTTACCATCATGAGAACGTTCTTGAAAGGGCTAGTGTGGTGGTGTTGGAGTCATAGTATTGGGAGGCATTATGCTTAATGGACACACTGAGCTACAAGTGCTGGAAAAAAGGGACTATGATAGGTGAATGATATTGCAACGAAGTTCTTGAATGTCATGTTCGGTTATTCTGTGTGAAGGGCTACAGGAGAAAAATTCATTTTTATGAATGACAATGCCACACCACATCGTACACAGTGGAGATATTTCTGGAGACTTGAGGATATTAATCAAATCGAGTGGCCAGCATATTTCCCAGATCTCAATCCCATAGAACATTTGGGACACAATAGGGAGATGCATTACTGCTTGAAATTCCCCCTCCAGAAAACAAACAAGGCGTTATCCTTGCTCTGATGGAGGAGTGGGCCAGTTTGCTTCAAGAACTCTGAATCAATTGGTGCTAAGTGTAGTATGATGTTGTGAGGGCCGCATCACATTTCGGGATGGGTATATTCCATTCTGAAATGTCTCTCTGCATAATTTTCTGGAAGCACTGTACAGAGAGACATTCAGAGTTTTTTATTGCCTCTTTAACTATGTCCTTAGGAAATTTGTAACTTTTGCCAAAAACGTATTGCAATTTAATTTGTACAAAATTTATAATGCATTTTTTGTGTAATATAATTTATTAGTATGCTGGCAATTATGCACACATTTGGCTGTGGTCATGAAAGGTTTTTCATATGCAGGTAAAAATTAGTTCATCCTTATCTTTTGGACACCAGTGTAGTTGAGTTATTTAATGATAATTTTATTAGAGTGAAGCATCCTGATAAAGCAAGCTTTATTACTGGAGGGATGAGGAGGAGTAAAGGATTACAAATGAATAAAGAGGATGTGTTCCCAATACTGATCACTCTAGATGTCATTAAGGCAAGAGGACTAAATAGGATTTTTCCATGTGTTTTTAAGGGAATGTGTTAAGAAATAACCATGCCATTAAGCTTTTTGTTTCGTGAAAGGATTGTATAAGACATTATTAGGGAATAGGAGGGTTATAAGTGGAGTTAACAGATGTGAGGCTTGGGAAGAGTATTAGTAATATTTCTGATGTTTCTCTTCAAGAGGATTTGAGTAAGCTGAAGAGGTAGGCAAATGAATGGGGGATGTCAATTTAACCATGCTACTGGCCAGGAAGTGTGTGTATGTATATATATATATATATATATATATATATATATATATATATACGTCCAGGTAAACATGGATATGAAGTGCATATTAAAATTGTAATACCATTGATATTACATTGAAATATATGATGGATACAAGGATGCGTATTTGATCAATAATGGCCGGTAAGGTGGCTAATGCAGCTGAATATAGGTTTTGAAATTTGGGATTCACAGATAAAGTGCTTCATAATTATCATAATTACTTGGTGTAGTTATGCTGGAAGAAGTGGAGGAACCAAAAAATCATTTTGGGGTGAATGTAGATAGAAATTTAAAGTTCAGCAGATATGTTGTGAAGACAATCCAGTGAATTGGTTCAAATATTGAGCAGGATGACCAGCAGAGATAAAAAGGGTGGTGGTTCCATTTTATAAAACTGTAATCAAACCACATCTGATTAACTCTGCTCAAATTTGGAACTGAGTTACTTGAAAGGAATTAAATAATTTGGAGACGGTGCAGAAGTGAATAATGAAAACGATATCAGGACTGTACAGTGTTGGTTAGGAGGACAGACTGAAGGCATGCAAACTGGAGTTCGGAGGATAGAAGATAAGGTGGGTGATTTATGATTAAGACATTTAAGCTGTGAAAGGTATTTACTGGTTTGATACTAGACAGATTTGAAGATTGAAGTAATAAGAGTGGAAGATAAGAAATATGTTTTTGGCATGGAAAGTGGTCCATCCATCAATTCTCATCTGTTGAAAATGAGTTGAGTCCCCTAATTAGGGGTTTTAGGTAATTAATGCAGTCGACTTGCTGCATTCCCTAAGGGCAAGTATTTATGCCTGAAACTGTGTATTCACTGGGCTGTTTTGAGGAGCACAAAACCCCACGTTTCCAGAAGGATAACCCTCCTCCATACAAGATTGGCTAACTCACTGATTGAAAGCTCCTGATAAACTTCGTCATGTCATAAAAAGGATTCAAATCTTTCAAATCAAAGGGCTCATCCAAACCAATTGAGCTACAGAGGCTCTGGGGAGTGGGAGGAGAATGAAATGCATTGCCTGAGAGAGAGTGACTAAAGTACAAACAGTGGATGAATTTAAGGAGGGTACAATAGACCTTGCATTGTTTAAGGTGGACCTTCCACGATTAGTCTTATGACTATGGAAATCGGATAATAATATGAATATATGACCTGCCGATAATTTAACCATAAGAATAGAATTAGTTCTTGCAGTCACTGTTGTAAGTCCATGTCTAGCATATGAGTAGGCCCTTATCTGCTCCTGATTGGAACTTTGGTTTGGCATTTGGTGGATTTTTGCCAGTGGCTGTGTTCTTGGTAAAGTGCTGTCTGACAGAACCATGTAGAGACGAATATCTTGGAATGCTCCAGATTTAGAGTGATGAAAAAAGCTTTTTTTTTTTTTTAGATCATTCATAGTTTAACCACAGTTTCTGGAATCCTGAGACCTTTTTATACATATATCTCAGTAAGGATTGAAACCACTCTGGATAGTGATCCTGCCATAATGCACAATATACACATTCAAAAGGGAATTTGCACACTACATTTCCTGTTGAAAGTATATATTGCCATGCATAAAGATATAAAATAATTAACCCCCCCCCAATATGTGCCTGGTACAGTAGTACCAGGCACATATTGGGGGGGGGGGTTAAATTTTAGGGTGGAGCCACATTAAAAAATGCCTTATGTTTGGCATCATTTGGTGATACAAATCACAAATGATTTGTATCACCACTTGTGAAACCAACACTGGGCTTCTGAGGAGGGGAAAAAATACCGTTCTTTCTCTAGACCACAATAACAGACTTAGATGTTAGTGGTTATTCAGTTATTCATTACATTGCTGTGTAGTATAAACCAGCGTTCTTCAACCTTTTTACACCTGCGGACCGGCTGATGACTAAGACAAAAACATTAATTTGATTTCTCTGTTTGGTTTTTATTACTGACATGGCTGAAAAAATCTTTTCACACGAATAGGAAGTCAAAAAAACGACCAACAATTTGATAGCTTTATAACTCAGAGATGGATATTCTTTTTCGAGTGATATCCAAAATTGAAACAATGATTGTATTTTATGTCTGGAGAAGAGTGACATCAGAAGACAACTCGATCAGCCTTTCTTTTTCACGAAAATCAAGTGTGCATGATTTCATATCTTCCCAGAAGGGATTATTAATCAAGAGGTTACCTTTACGAGGATCCTCATTTTCAGGGAAATAATTATTAAAGTTTTCAGCTAATGCCCTTAAATGTTGACTTAGTATGTTCATTATGACTTTCTTGTTGACATCAGCAGCAATCAAAAATTTTCCCAAAAGTAGAAACATTTCTATATCTTCCTCTTGTACGTAACTATCCCAAAGAGCCAGCTTCTTTTTGAGCGCATCCATTTTATTTCTCAGTGTAAAAATATTTCTACAAGGCCCCTGAAGAGAAATATTAAGTTCGTTAAGAAGGCTAAATATATCTGCCATATATGCAAACTTAGCCAGCCATTCCTCATTCAAAAAAGGCTCTATTAGATCAGATTTTTGCTCTCGCAGAAACTGCTTTACTTCTTCCCTCAGTTTGAAAAGGCGTGCAAGAACCCTTCCTCTCGATAACCACCTTACTTCTGCATGAAGAAGGAGATGTTGGTGGTGTGAGTCCATACTCTCACACAGTGTCGTTAACAGCCTGGAGTTCATAGCTCGACTACAAATTTCATTAATGATTTTCACCATGCCATTCATCACAGTGTTTAGTTCAGTAGAAAACTTCTTTGCAGCTAAGTGCTCAAGGTGGATCATACAGTGAGTGGACAAAACTTCTGGGTGCACGACTTCCTTTATTTTCGCGAATACTCCTGAGCAATGTCCAGTCATGCTCGCAGCCCATCAAGAGCATTAAATATTTCTGAACTAGTGGTCCGTCCAGGTAAGTGAAGGCAACAAAGGAGTTCTTCCCTTAAGTCTTCATCTTCACTATACCCCACGAAACAAAGTAGGATAGCATGGTTACTCACGTCAGTTGATTCATCAAGTTGAATCACAAAACATCTCAATTTCTTTATCCCCTCTACAACTTGCTTTTCAATATTGGTGGCCATATCAATAATTCTCCTCTGAATGGTGGTGTCCGAGAGCGTTATAGCCTACAGTTTTTTAGTGGCTTGAGGACCCAAAATTTCTCGTACAACATCTAAGATCCTTACCAATAGTAAATTGGTGAGTATCTTAGATTAGATCTTAGTGACGACGGTTTTTTCATTTTAGCTATTCGAAGAGCAACTAAATAAGCCTCTCGAAGCAGCGACTTATCGCTAGTCGTCATCATTTTCATTTCACTTTTCTGACTTTTCATCTGGTCAAGTAATCTTTGAAAAAAGTCCAGTGGCTTACCAATAAAATCTGTATGCTTCGAATGCAAATGATGAACAAGTTTGGAAGGTTTCATACCATCATTTGACAGAATTTTGGAACACACTACACACAAAGGCCGTGGTGATAGTTCACTGCCAGGGGCTAACAATGAAACCAAGCTTTAAATAGTCCTTGTCGAAACGCCTAGCAAAGTTTCCTTTTCTTTTTTTGGTTTGTATTGCACATTCCGAATTATCAACATATTTCTTTTTCTTTGTTTCTTCTGAACTTGAAGCACTAGTACTTGGCATACTTTCAGTACCATCACTACTTTTCTCCTGAATATTGTCCTTGCCTCTACTAAAGAAGGTTAAAAGGTTTTGCTGTTTGACTTTTTTTGTCTCCATTTTGTAGGGTTTCAAATTTTATGAAAGAAATAGCTTGTTTTTCAAAATACAACATATTAGAAAACAATACGGATGAGCGTGATAAAATAAGAATTTTTGCGACGTGTCGTCGACAGGCGAGCTGATGCAATACTGGCAAATGACGCAATAACGGCCACGTACTTCTCCTATACTTCAGGCTCTACATTGTCGTATGCAGCATCCCGTTCGCCCTGTAACAATGTAGCGCCCGAATCATGTAGCCACTACATGATTGGGGGGAAATTTCTGCAGACCATAGGTTGAAGAACAAGGGTATAACAACAAAATTAAGTTTGAGTTACTAGTATTTTGTTGTATGCCTTACTTTTTATTCAGCTACTAGAAGAGTCTTTGATAGTACATTAGTTTTTCTCAGTTACAAGTTTTTTTTTCTTTCCAATCTAAAAAAGTTAAGCCAGATATGGTCACGTTTTAGGCAGTTTAATGCACCCATACTTATTGAGTTTAGGGTAGTGTTTCGTGGCTAGTGCTGATTTTAAAGTCACTCACACCAATACAAATTCCATGCAGCACAATCCCTTCTTCCATTTAATCCTTAAAAGGAACTTAAATACAACAACAAAATATTGTAGAAAGTTTTGGCTTAGTTACAAAGTATATTATACATGAAGTATATTTAAAACAAGAATATAATTCTTGTTTTAATATACTTTCTTTATTCTATATTATATTCTTGTTTTAATATACAACAAGAATTCTTGTTTTCATTCTTTACCCAAGTATAAGCTACAAATAATAAATTTAGTTTAATCCTTTATCCAAGTGTAAGCAAACAAAGTTTGCACTTGAAGTATCTTCAGGACTGAGGCAACTCGTAATGGACCAATGAGACATGGAGTGATGAGATCTTGATCCACCTTTACCACGAGTTGCCTCAGTCCTGAAGATACTTCAGGCACAAACTTTGTTTGCTTACACTTGGATAAAGGATTAAGATAAATTTATTATAGTCTAACCAAGTGGGAAAAAAAACTTCCAACAAATATAGGCTACAAAGTTTGTATATGAAGTATTCTCATAGCTAATCTTCTTGAGTATTAGAGGCTGTTGTCACATCAGTTACCTAAATATCCAAAAATGCAAAAGCATGGGAAGAGTCCAGATTTGTTTTGACCTTTATTGGGGTGAAAAAGTAAAGGTGCGTTCATCATAGGCCTAGAGTTTTTAGTATAGGGATGTAAGAGAGCCTGATAGTATTAGGGGGAAAAAAAGACAGATAGAGAAAAGGGCCTCAGCTCTTTTATAACATCATATTAGTCAAAGGCTATCATTTTTTTTTTTTTTTTTCACCAGTCTCATGCAGATGAACAACCAAAAGACCAACTGAAACTAAAGCACAAAGATGACTAATACCCAGATGGGTAGCCTTTATTTCTGAGTTAACTATCTTGAGTTGGCCCTTCTCTATCTGGGATTGCTCTCCAGCCATCCCCACAATTGACCATAAGACCACATTGAACTAAGAGGATGGAACATTTAAAAAACTTCTCACAGTAAAAAATAGAATTTTATCTTCCTTAGTGAATACTGGCTTATGTGGGTGGGTCACCACCTAGCCAAAAATTTTATATCTCCTAGAATGTTTTTTTTTTGTAAATACAAAAATTGTCTGCTGAACAATAAAATTTCCACAATACAATATTGTAAAGCATTTGTATGTAATATTGCTAATTTTCAAATCCATGTTTCTTCCTAACCTTCCATAAATGGTATTTTAATTATAAAAATCAAAATTCTCTTCCCGTTGCTGACAGGTGTTGGGTACTCCAAAAAAAGAATCTGTTCTGTTGTAAGTAATGTAATGCCCAACGCAGTAGGAGCTAGACCCAAGAAATTAATAAGGTTAAAATCAATGCAGATATCATATATTTTCATTTTCAAGTACTAAATTGGTATATTACCATGTTATTACATGGTAATATCTCCTAGTGTTTTTTTTTTTTTTTCTAAATACAAAAATCGTCTAACTGAACAATAAAATTTCATTTGAAATTTTATTGTTCAGTCAGACGATTTTTGATAAAATTTCATATGAACATCCCTTGGGGGGGGGGGGGGGCATATCAAGAAATTTGATGATGATGGATCAGAGCTAGTTACAGAATGCTTGATTACAATTTATGTTATACTTGACAAGAAATTATATTCTTCTTTTAATAATTTAAGCTTAGTCAGAGTTTTGTGAAGATACTTCATGACTAGCCAACCTGTGTATAGAGACTATAGGCTGTTGATTACATAAGTTTCTCATAATGCAAAAGCAGTGTGGGAAGGGCCATTCCATACTGACTTTAGCACTGATCTAACCTTAATAACTTCTTGTATCTAGCTTTTACTGATGAGGTCTCAATAAAGGTCAAATCCAATCTGGATAGTGACCATTTCTATAATGTTTTTACAGTATGGGATACTGAGGTAACTGATGTAGAGCCAGTAGCTATAAACAAGTAGATTATGAAGATTCTTCCAGTGCAAACTTTGTTTCATTAAGCTTGGGTAAAAGATTAAAACTAGAATATAATTTCTTGTCAAGTATCGTCTTCTTTAAGTGCCATCTATTGGAGGTCGGTAACCACCTTGACAAATTGTGAGCAATATTTAGCCATTCAGAGTTCATGTCAATCCACTCTCTGATGTCTATCAGCCAAATTCTTCATCTTCCTTGTCCTATTCTTCCATTTATCTTCCCTTTTATAATCACTTGAAGTAT
Organism: Typopeltis vanoorti; assembly: GCF_054136105.1. Lineage (NCBI taxonomy): Eukaryota > Metazoa > Arthropoda > Arachnida > Uropygi > Thelyphonidae > Typopeltis > Typopeltis vanoorti. Next base: position 51,133,786 of record NC_143555.1, on the reverse strand, counting down.
TTTATATTTTTCATTACAAAGTAGGTAATCAAGATGTGCAGTTTTTCTTCTTTTTATGGAATCTAAAAGTTCATGTGATTTTCCCATTTGTTCCAATACTTCTTGATTGGAAATTTTTGCTATCCATGGGATTTTTAATATTCGTCTGCATAACCACATCTCAAAGGCTTCAAGATTTTTTTATTGATGTTGTCTTCAAGGTCCAAGTTTCTGCACTGTGGTACAGGCCATTGCATAGCATAGGTACTCGAAGCTCTAATTTTAAATTGCAGTTAATTTAAAATTTCATCAGTGTTGATTTCATCAGGAGAAAATTTTTTTCTTGCTATTTCAATTCTTTTATTTTCATTTCTGGGTTGCATTCTTCATTTAACCAGCATCTAAGATATTTAAATTTTGTCACTCTTTCTATTTATTTCCCATTTAAAGAAAGTGCAACAAATTATAACTTGTAACAAATAAATTGTTATAAATTATAATCAAGTATAACAAATTATTATAACCAAAGCGGATAAGAGTATTGAAATGCTCATAATGGATCAAACTGAATATAATATAATAAGAAAATGAACAACAGAAAGACTCCTACACTATTAGTCCAGATAAATCAGAATCACACCAAATCTCAAAGGAGAAAAGTGCAAAAATTATTCAGAGTTACATTTTGGCCTAAGGAAATTATGGATATATGGTTCCCCACAAATTTATAAATCCAGTACTTCCTTTCCATCCTCTAGCTGATAGTACAGAAAATCCCGCCTACAAACATGCCAAAAAAAAAGCTAGCAAAATCACCTTTCATTAAAAATTTCATCTGCTTGAAACTTAAGCTAAAAAAATCTACATTTATAAAATCTGATGAAACAACCTTTATACATATTTGAAATTTTTGGGCATGTGTGGGGGGGGACATCTATTATGAATATAACTTCGTTAAACTCAAGTACTTCTCTGGTTTCATCTGCTATCTGGAGAAAAATATTTGTTCTTTTGCCTGTAGGCAGAAGAAATCTGCCAGCCAGTATGCCACATGATCAGTGTCTTCCTGTGGCTAGTAAAATAGTAAGTGTGCATGCTGACCATAAGTCATAAAAATTGTATGAAATAATCAGGGGGTGGGAGAGACACCTTAGACCAGTCAGCTAACAATGAAGCTCCATTGTGTAATAGAAGACAAGAATAACAAACAATTGCAGGTCAGACATGAGTAGTTCTGCTGAATGTTTTTGTTAAGACTTGAAGTGGTACAGAAAGTTCTGTTTTACCTCAAGCACATAATTCCAAATTCTTTAATGTTGAGAAAAATATATTTGCAGATTTTCAACTGGGACCCTCATAAGTAAAAATTTTCATCTTCCATACAGAGAGAGCAACGAATGAAATGAGATGTGCATCACATGTGACTCCACCCTCCCCCAATTTGAAAGAAAAACACTTGCCAGCCCTCCTTACTCTTGCTCCTAAGAAAAATATTGCAAAGTATTGCTATGTGTGTCCGAACATCTCACTGGAAAATGTTGGGTACCCTAATAAGTATCTACCACCCTATTTTGAAAAATATCATATAGTTGCTAAATTTTGCAAGATTGATGGAGGTGATACAGAATGTTCAGTATTGTAGAAAAATACTGATGATTTTCATTAAAAAATAATTTGCGACATAATTTAGTATTACTGCCAAGCCTTCATGGAGTCCTAAGACAGTGCAGGAGGTCAAACACTCACAGACCACAATAACTATCATACCTTGCCTTGAACACATTCAATGTTGGAGCATTCACTATCCACTCTTTATTCACGTGATCTTTGTACAGTTTCCAAGGATGAAACCTTTTGTTCTTGCATTACCCTATGCAGTAATTCTCCTGTATCTGTTTGATGGGCTCCTCTCACCAATTTATGTCTGTCATATCACCTCCTTCTGTCTGCCAAGCTCTTAAGATCATTCTCTCAATCCATCCTCATACTTAATATTTCAGAGTCCTGAGATAGTCTTAGTTATTTGCCTCCATGCTAATAACGGTTTTCTTATCACCAGTGTAGCCAGGTGACCAGATACGTGCGATAAATCCAAATGAGGCTTAATGGGCACCTTATACAATATAACTATCACCTCATGTCAGCATTTGTCACATTATAACAGCAGTTTTTTGGGTATCCCTTATAACTTTTTGTGATATGTCCCTCAAACTTCAGTTCCCTATTCACCAAGATTCTCAGATCTCTTGCCTCCTACATCTGAAACAAAGTTCCTCCAATATGGTAAACTTCATTCCATCTGCTCTGGCCAAAGTGCATAACTTTACACTTAGCAACATTAAAATGACATCTTCATTCTTCAGCCCCATAGCACCAACCTATTCAAAATCTCTTCAACACTTCAGAAATTCCTGACATTGCTCTTTCTAGTTTAGTATCATCAGCGAACAACTGAATATCTATTTTCACACAGTTAACTATATTATTAATATATAAAGAAATTAAACAACAGTGGTTCAAGAACAGAATCCTGTAGTGCCTTATTGGTAGCCTTTCTTTTTCAGGATACCACACCTCCATACACAATTTGCTGGCTCCTATTAGTAAGCAAGCTGGGTTACTAATAGGATGCTACAATATTAAATTTCAATTTAAAAAATAAATCTCACGTTTTGCACATGACACATGATAATTAATTTAAATTACAAATGAAAATAAGCCAGTGAGGAGAGTTAAGTTAGCTTATTTATTCCCAGCAGTGAAAAGGTTAAGCCACATTTCTTCTTGAAATATTTGAATTATTCAAGTTCACTATAACTTGAGGATATTATACATATCCTCAAGTTATTTTTCATTGAAGGAAAAATATACAAACAGATAGATGGGACTGCAATAGGTTCTCCTCTACCCCTTCCAACCAGTTTATGCATGGAACTTCTAGAAAAGTAAGCAGGGGTACACATAAAGCAATATGTAAACATGGCTTTATGTCTGGCCATGAGATACCCAGACATATAAGATACATTATTAGTATATTTAGACAGCCAAAAATACATCTTACCATAGAAAAAGAAACAGCTGTCTCCCTTCCTAGAATACATGACTACCAAAGGGTTCATTATACTTTTCTGTTTATGAGGCCCACACAATGGATACAACTGATATAAAATGATAAAATAGAAAAGTACAATGCAGGCCAAAGATAATCCCAAAGAGTTTTTTCGGTATGTTGCAAGTAAAAGGAAGAATGTTCGTGAAAGAATGATTTTAATTAATACTGGTGGTAAGGTAGTAACTGAATCAGGCAAAATAGTAGAATTACGAAGTAAATGCTTCAATAGCATTCATCCAGGTGAAGATAATAAAGGAGCAAAGGCTTATAACCGAGGTAAATGAATGGGAGGTGCATAGCATATCACAAAACCTTAGTGTGAATACAGCTATGGGATTATATGGTATACCAGCTCAAGTTTTATGTGAAGGTGCTAGGGAATTAGTGACTTTGGCCACATTGTTTATTCTAAGCTCTGGATTAGTCCCAGGGAGAGGAGGCAGAAAGATGGGGAAAATAGTTGCATTGCATAAAGAAGACTCCAAGAATGATGTAGCAAATTACCAACTGATCAGCATATCAGGAGTCATAGTCAAGGTATTACTGGAGAAGTTGGTCAAGAACAAAATACAGGAATGGATAGACAGAAATGAGATACTACTGGGGGGGGGGGGGGCATAATGGTTTTGTGAAGGATAGGCTGTGCCCCAGTAACTTGCTCATGTTTTATAATATAATACAATGACTGAGTTGGATAAAGGTAATGGGTTTACAGCAATACTGCTAGATTTTGCAAAAGCTTTTGACAGGATGTTGCATGAAATTCTAATCAATAAATTACAGCCCTTGGGGATGGATATAAAGTTGGTGAAGCAGATAAGAGGGTAGTTGATGGAGAGATATCAGAGAGTAGTTTATTCAGGAGTGGAGTCCAGTAGAAAGCTTGTGTAAGCAGTGTGCCACAGGGAGAAGGTGCTAGGGAATTAGTGACTTTGGCCACATTGTTTATTCTAAGCTCTGGATTAGTCCCAGGGAGAGGAGGCAGAAAGATGGGGAAAATAGTTGCATTGCATAAAGAAGACTCCAAGAATGATGTAGCAAATTACCAACTGATCAGCATATCAGGAGTCATAGTCAAGGTATTACTGGAGAAGTTGGTCAAGAACAAAATACAGGAATGGATAGACAGAAATGAGATACTACTGGGGGGGGGGGCATAATGGTTTTGTGAAGGATAGGCTGTGCCCCAGTAACTTGCTCATGTTTTATAATATAATACAATGACTGAGTTGGATCAAGGTAATGGGTTTACAGCAATACTGCTAGATTTTGCAAAAGCTTTTGACAGGATGTTGCATGAAATTCTAATCAATAAATTACAGCCCTTGGGGATGGATATAAAGTTGGTGAAGCAGATAAGAGGGTAGTTGATGGAGAGATATCAGAGAGTAGTTTATTCAGGAGTGGAGTCCAGTAGAAAGCTTGTGTAAGCAGTGTGCCACAGGGTTCTGTTCTTCGGCCACTACTATTTAATTTGTTCATTAATGATATAAGAAAGGATCTGACAAACTATTCAGTTGTTTGATAATGATGCAAAATTGGGTAGAGCAATAGTTAATACAGATAGTGTTAAAATTTTGCAGGATGATTTGGATAGACTGGCAGTCTGGGCAAAGGAGAATGGATGTCATTTTAATGCGGCAGAGTAAGGTTATGCAATTTGGAGTAAAAAGATTACTAGTTATATACCACATTGATGGAACTGTATTCCAGGAAATTTAAGAAACCAAGAATTTGGTAGTGTTAGTGAATAGGAAATTCAAGTTTAGAGGATATATTGCAAAAGATTGCTAAAGCAGCTCATTGGATTACTTGGTTACTGAAGGATATCCTGATAAGCAGAGACAGCAGCATATTACCTCTTGATAGAGCTTTGCCTTGATAAGACTCCCCATCTTGACTACTGTGTGCAGATCTGGTCATCCCATTTTCTTGGGGATCCAGAGGAAAATGACCAAGATGGTATCAGGTCTATGGAATGAATCTTATGAGAGGTTGAAGAGTTGTGGGTTACAGAAATTGGTAGAGAGGCAGAAAAGAGGTAATATGATTGAGATATACAAATTACTGAAGGATTTTTACAAGATTAATACAGTGGAGATTTTTCAGAACTGGACTGGTAGTGGGAGAACTAGGAGTTAGCAGGAATGTCAGGACTAAATTTTTTGCTTGGAGAGTGGGAAATGAGTGGAATAGGTTGCTAGAGTCTGTTGTGGATGCCATGACTGCAAATGAGTTCAAAGCAAAGTATGATAGATACTGCACAAATTTTGGATAGTGCTTGGCATGATGTTTAGGGCTTCCCTTGATGAGTCAAAGGATCCCATGGAGTAGCCCATAATAATTATTATTATTTAGCTCTTATTCCACACTCAGTAGTAATAAGTGGATGGAAATCACTATATATATATATATATATAATTTTTTTTTCAACAGGTGATGAAGATTTTATCACTTATCCAGTGATCTGAAACAAATCATAAATTCAGTAATTCTTCTCTCAGAAAACATTTTTAGATGCTATGATGAGCTTGAGAGAAGAATTATTGAATTGACAGAAATTGTCCTCAATCCTGTTCATCTTAATATTAACCTAAGTTGTAACCTCTCTGATTGTTATTCCTCAGCTATCTAACTTTGGCATATGTGAGATACGTTCACGTGAACATGCTCAACAATTCTATGGTGTCCAAAATGCCTTCAAATATCAGCAATCCATTTGCAACTTAATTTATAGCAGTTGTTCTCTTAGAATGTATATTTTTTGTATTTCTCTTTTCATGTTATGCATCTGATGATGTTTTGTAAGAAGATGAAACCAGTTGTGCACCCATATAATAAATAGCTTTGTCTTTTCTCGGGTTTTAGTAATTTCAGTTTGAACATTAAAAAGAAAAACTCTTTAACCAAGCAACATAACAGTAGGATTTTTTTCCCCAGAAACATGGGTTTTCTTCCCACATATAGCAAATCAACCAGAGAAGTGCAATTAACAGATATATACTATTGGTAGGTAGTAGTTGGTGTTAGCATGTAGATGGAGGATTAAGTAGGAAAGAAAGTGCTTGCCAGCAATGAGTCCTAGGACTCCATGCAGGCATCACATAAAAATAAAACCCAAACAATGTTTTCACATTCTAAGTCCGATCTCTTGCTTTTTAATAAAAATATTACTAAACATTTAATGTTTAGACCTGTGGAAATGGCATTTACTTCCATATCACTAGACCACCAAAAGAAAGATAAAGTCAGAATCCACTCTGTTCCTTACACTGTGTAAGAAATCTGATGAGGAGAAGGCATGGGTAAAATTGATCATAGACAATGATATGCTTATTTAATACTAGAAGTATCAGAAAGGGATTTGAAATTGTTGCATTGATTGAGTTTATTCACCTCAAGATAGTTGGAATAAATTAAACATTATTGGATGAGAATGATACCCTCACTGGAATAGAAATGGAAGGATATGATATTTAGTAACAACAAGAAAACTTATTAGTTGTTAAAATATAAAAAATACACCTACTAGTTTCACAACCTAAAACAGAGCTGGTGGCTTCATCAGGTCTTGAACATCAAAAATATATAAACAGATCACAAAAGTTGACTAAATGCTGAAAAACTGTTACAAGAAAAATAAATAAATGTAAAACAATGTGGCATGAATTAGCTGTCTGCAGTTAACGACTAAAAAGTGATTTTTAGCAAAGTTGAAGTCAAAAGATTTAATAAGTGACTTCCATATGTCAGTATCAGTCCTTGGTTTCTATTCAGTGATCAGAGCCTACATAGCTCAGTCTGTATAAACAAGGCCCTTTGGTCAGAAAGCCCTGGGTTCAATTTCTGTTTATGACATGGGGAACCTTTATCTGGTCTCTTTCAATTAAAGGTGAGTTAGCCAGTCTTGTACAGAAGTAGGTTTTTTTTTTCATCTGGAAACTCTGGTTTTTCGTCCCTCAGAACAGGCAAACTGGTCATGAACATAACAGATTTACAGTCATAAAATATATACCTAATCCCTCATTAAGAGGGCTCAACCCTGCCTTCAAGGGATTGGGGAGAAAGGGGGAACTTCATATGGATAAATAAATGAATAATAAATTGAGTGATCTGCATGAATGGATGGCCATAACCGATTCCTTCATGAGTCTGTAACAAAACGTATTTTTTTCTAAGTAACATAAGGTGGTTGAAACATTCCAATCAACTGCATGGTTGGTGAGACCAGGCCAGATCATTCTTTCTCACCACAAATCCATCTATCCTTGGGTATTTGTAGAAAGGTGTGCTATTTTTAGGAAACCTCAGAGGGCTGTGAATGAACAGTTTGAATCAGTTTAAAAGTTACTCTGATGATGTGATCTTTATAATTAGATGCTATTTTAATGAACAGACTGACAATAGCATTGAGTCTCTATTGCATATTCTGGCTATTGAAAGAGAGTTTGAAAATAAAATCCTGTCAACTTTTTTTTTGGGGGGGGGAGCCATTGAAGACAAAAAAAAAATTTGACAGTTTGAAGTCTGGTCTTGAGTTGGGTCCTAATTTTGTATAATAGAAATTGCTCAATTATTTATGGTATGGATTATGCCTAATTTTTGAGGAGAGATACCTCATCCCCTCCCTGTCCTTTTCAAAAATTAGGAGACAAATGCTGCTTGGACACTGATCAAAAGATATTTAACAGCAGCAATGTCTGATATATTCCAAAGTTGAAAAGGCTAAATAGGGTAAGAGTGAAATGGATCAGTGAAGGGATTAAGCATGAAATCTGGAAGAAGGCACCATGGAGGCAACAAAAGATGAATATTAGTAATAATCAGTAGCATGAGAATGCGAAGTGCAGGTAAGAAGGCAGATCTATTGGTAAAGATGGCAAAAGTGCAGTAGGTATGCAGAAATGAGCCTATCCAGCCAAGAAAAAACCCTAGTGAGTTCTTTTGATATGTGACAAGTAGAAGAGGGAAAAAAAGTGTTTGGATGACATTAGTGAATAAAAACAATGGTAGATTGGTAACCACTGCAGACAATTAGGTGAGGTATTTGGCGAGCAGTTTATCAGGGAATTTCATCCTCATGAATGGTAATACAATGAGAGATTGATTGCAGAGGGTATTGTGGAAGAGCAACTGATAGTAATTGATCAGGAGCAATAGTATGTGTGTCGTGAAGGAATGCTCCAGGAAATTAATGGTGCTTTTGGCACACCTGCTTATCAGAATTCTTACAACAGGGCATGTTCCAAAGGAGTGGAAAGTGGGTAAAATTGTTTCACTTCATAAAAGGAAGGGGGTAAGACAGGCTGCAAATTATAGACTAGTCTGGCTGAGGTTTTGGTTAAGGTGGTAGAGGTTAGTGAGGATTAGGATCGAGAACTGGATTGATAATAGCAGTATTCTGTATGATGGCCAGCAGGGATTTGCTGAGGGGGGGAGATCATGATTTAGAGATCTGCTTAGAAGGTGAAAAATTATGTGGATTTTCCAATTCGATTGGAAAAGGCCTGAGTTCGATTCCCGTCGTAACGAGAGGAATCTTTATATGGACTTTTTCAATTGAAAGTGAGTTAGCCAATCTCATATGGAGGTAGCAGAGTTTTTTCTCTTGGAAACTCGGGTTTTTCATCCTGCATACAGACAAATCGGTCCTTCGGAACACATGAAATTTACAGACAAAAAAAAACTTGTGGTGGTGGTGGTCGGTAGATGGCGTTGATGTAGTCGATTGGTAGTGGTGGAGACGGAGAGTTGTACAGTAGGTGTCCTTCCACGATGAGTCTTCGGACTCTTTGGAGGCATCACAAATAATAATAAGAGATATGCACATACAGTGGTATACTTGGGTTTTTCAAATGCTTTTTGATAGGTTGTCATACAATAAGTTGGTAATTAAACTGGAATAGATGGGATTGGATGAGATTTGTGAGTTGCACAGGCAATGGGCTTTCAGATGTCACTGGGACTCATATAGAGGAATGTTATCCCAAAAGAAGGTCAATAGTGGCATGCCCAGAGATATGTGCAGCTGTTTACAGGTGATACAAAGCTTGGAAGAACTGTGAGTTGCACAGAAGTCTTATAGGAATCATCCTTGCTGACTGAACATCTACAATTCAAACTGCTATCAGTATTGACAACATAAATTGTTCACCAGAATTCCAGATAACCCTCATCATTCTCCCAACACCCTGGACCTTTTTATAACTAGCTTTCCCTCCAAATACACCACTGATGTCACCACTCCTCTAGGCAAGTCTGACCCTTTCTAGTAGATTGTTATTCTCAGCCTCGTATCCTGTGGCACTTCGATAGTGCCAGCTAGGATGACCTTTGAAACTATGCTTTTTTTCTATTAACTAATTACTGTTTCTGCTCTTCTAATTATTCTTCCCAGGAAGAGTGCTTTTATTCTCACTGCACTCAAAACTCTCAACCCTTATCACCATGGTTCTCCAACAACTGCAAAAAACAAAATAATAATAATAAAATAATCTAAAGCACTCTCTTTGTATGAGCCAAATGCACTAATCTTGTGTCATGTTCAAATGGCAGTCAAGCCTTCTGATCTTTTGTTAGGATATGGGGCACAACTTTTGTCCTTCCATGTTTCTACCTCTCTCATATCCTGATGGTACAATGGGCTTGACAAACTTAGGAGGTAGGTTGGAACAGTGTTGTGGCATATGAAGCTGAATGGGAAGATTACCAATAGTGCATGGGAAATGATGGCCAGGGGGTTGTTTTAGGAAGCAGTATCAGAGTGCATACCCAGGGTTAGAAGGATAAACTAAGTAGAAGTTAAATGAATGAGTATTATCATAAAGCAGAAGCTGTAAACAAATGAACAAACAAACACTGTGGATGGAATATGAAGTAAATGGTAATCAGCAAACCCATTAGCAATACAAAGCACAGAAAAGAGGGTGACTAAATCAGATTAAGATAAGTTCTCTGTAGTGAGTAAGAAGAAGAATAATGATTATGGATGGCTAACTTTAATCAGTGCTGGTGGTAAATGACTGTGAAGCACAAGGAATAGTTGTTACTAAGTGATCATAGTGGGAGATACTGCAGTTGCGCTAATGCAGAAGCAACTGATGTGAGAACTTAAGTAGACAAATTGGAGGTGCTCAGCATATTCAGAAATATAAATGTGAATACAGTAGTATTCACATTTATATTTCTTATAACCCACAAGGCATGTGGGTTATAAGAATGCACAGGAGAACTGGCAGTTCTTCTGACAAAGCTGTTTAAGCTCAGCCCTAGTAAGGCTCCAAGGAAGCAACAAGATGGTATGATAGTTCCATTATATAAAAGAGGCTCCAAGACAGAAGTAAATTACATACCAATTATTATTTGAAATTTAGAATATTGTAAAAGTTTTTTAAAGACAGAATTCAGGAATAAAAATATGATATTCCATGGTAGGTGGCATGGCTTTGTGAAAGGTAGGTCCAACTTTAGTAATTTTGTCACATTATGTAGTAGGGTGACAGCTGAATTGGATAACAGAAATGGTACATCATGATACTGCTGAAATTTTGAAAGTCATTTGACAGAATACTGAATGGAAAACTATTACATAAGTTGGAGCAAATGGGAATGGATGTGAAGCTGGTAGCATGGCTGTAAAGATGTGGCAAAAAGTATATGGTGGAGTGGAATTCTGGTGACTATTGGAGTGCCTTGAGGCTATTTACTAGATCCACTAATGCTTATTTGTATATTAATTATTTATAGAATGATCTGAGGAGGAGGAGTATTCACTTTGCTGATGTTTCAAAACTTTGGAGGACTATGGTTAATGAAGGTGATGTAGAGATTCTGCTTGATGATTTAAATAAACTGGTAGCACAGACAAAGGATAATGCTGTCAATTTAATACACCAAAGTATAACATTATACACTTCAGTATGAAAAGATTACATACTGTGTATTACACTGACAGTACTGGACTGCAGGAAGGTGATGAGGCTACATATGTGGAGATAATGGTGCACAGAGAAATTTCTGAGGCTATATTGTAAAAGTGGGCAAAATAGCTAAAAAAATTACCTGAATGTTGAAAAACTGATATGTAGAGATAGGGATGTTATGGTGTAGCCTTATAAGGCTACAATATGGCCACATCTTGACCATTTGACATATGCAAAGATTTTGTCACCTGGGTTTTTTTGATGATGATGATGAGATTGTGCAATGGATGAGAGAGGTTGATACAAATGAAATTTTTCAATATATAATGAGCAGAGAGAACGGGGGAGGGGGTAATCCTCTGCCCTGTTTTGTGTTTGTGGTTAGTAAGGCTGTGAGGACTCCACTTTTTTTTTGTTTGGCGAGTGATGAATAACAGAAATCAACTGCCGCCAGAGGTTGTCTGAGTGCTTTGACAGCAAATGAGAGTTTAAGAGGTGTGATAGGTATTGTGTGGCATCTCATAATGATTCTTTTAACTTCACGAAAATGGCTGTGTGATCATTTTCATGTGAATAATGGCAGCATACAAAAAAAAAAAAAAAATACAGTAAAGATGATTTATTCTTAATGATTAAGATGCTTACAACAATTAATTCTAAAGGGTTGCTCCCCACTCTCCAACACCAATCATAGATTATCTAACTATTTAACTTAATATCGCCATCTTCACTCACCCAAATAATAAAAAAAAAAAGCAGCATGATGGCTCAGCAGCTAACCTAGATGTCGATGTACATTTTTTGTATTCATAAGAGCTGTTTTTTTTTTTACTCTTGCATAAAATGCAAATCAGCTAGATACCACACAATTTACAGCCATAAATACATACATGCTTTGGGGATAATCTAAAGCACTCAAACATTCATATATAAGAAAATATTAAGATAACATATATGTCAAAAAGAATTTTTTTGACAGTGGTGGATTACAAATCTGTATTATAGATTATTAGGCTAACCCTTCTCTAAAAGACAGATTAGAATTAATAAATGTGTAATAAAATCATATAATTCTACTTACAGTTCATAATTTTAAGCAGTGTATTTTTCTGTCTCCAGAATTTTTGTATGAATTAGTTCTTTACTAAGCAGCACATTTTAGTCTTTCAACATGAAATCCAAAGAAAATACTCCCCCCCCCCCCCCCCCACACACAAAAAAAAAAAAAAAACCCATCAGTCGAGTATTAAATATTAAGAGATTTTTAAAAAAATCTGAAAAAAAGTTTCTTGACATAAATGTTTACTTTTGTTTCATTCCATGTAATGAAACAAAAGTAATTCTACTGAGGAACAGTAATTTAATTTTTTATAGCTTGATTAATATAACTTGACAGTTTTTTTTTATTGGTGGAACAGTGATCTCTCAATTATCTGTCTTCAATTAACTGACCCATTTTGAATGGGTTAATGTATCAACTAACTTCTGATAGAGCAGCATGTAGCTGTACCTTCACTTAACACTGCTTCAATTATCCCACAAGCAAAATGACTGTCCAATGCAGTCAGATAAATGATGAATTATTGTATTATGCATAATATATGGGTCCATATCCATGATAAATAAAATAAGAAGGCACACTTTTTTTTTTAACTGCTTTTCTTTATTTTGTATTATATCTGGAAAGGTGGCAGTGTAAATGGGATGAATACAAGCCACATTCCAGAGGGAATGAGGGCAAAGGATGATGAGGAGCCCTGTGAGTGTGTAAACAAGAATCAGATACTTTGGGCCATAAATTAAGCATAATCCTTATTTTAAATTTCAAATATTAAATAAAAAAAAAAAAAAAAAACATTTTCTAATGTTCACATCATACATATGATTATATATATTCATGGAGGAGGGAAACATTGTACAAGAGCAGAATATTTTCACTAGGGACAGCATCTGTGATGAAAAATCAACATGACCCTGAAATTTTCACATAATGTTATACTGGTGCTTTAAGTTATTCCTGATATACAGATGAGTATTATAGTACTGAATGATCATTATTACGTTTCTCTCATTCCACAACTAAGCTGTTATAAATTTACATAATAATACACTTTAGTGATAAGTCAAAAGATTATTTTTTAAAACATTCCTGTAGATCGCTTTGGAATTTTATAGGTTCATCCTTGGGTACAAAGAAATGTAGACATTACATACAATAAACAGTATTATCAAGCAGAATATTTTTGACACATTACAATTATATTTACTATTCATTACTCTCATAACAGGGATAACATCAAATTATAAGTTTAGTGAATAAACAACATTAATAGAAACTAACATGGCCCCATGGCTAGTTTTTCCTCCCTATACCTCACAGGAAAGGGAGACCGAATGTCAAAATTAACCAAATGAGATATATTTGTCTTCAATTTATATGGCCTTGATTTGGAAATTATTATAATGGGAATTAAGTAAGTCAAATTATATTATTGCTTATAATTAAGTTCAAAAGTTTTGCTTTGCAATTAAAAAAAAATCAGTAATTTTATACATATCAAATATTTGAGCAATTGTAGTTAATATATTATGTACACAAGAAACTCTCTAGCCACTTTGAACTCCACTCAGTATACAACAAAAAGCTTGGAAATGTAGAGAACATTAGAGTTAAAAATGGAAATGAAGTAATATAATTCTATTGAGCCTACAACTAGGATAAGAGGATGTAATTTTTCTTTTAGGAGAAAGAGAGAGATTTTGCATTAATTTTGCGTTTTGGTCTTTGGGAATATACACATCTCTGTATGCAGAATATTAATACAGTTTTGTAATTCATGAGAAATGCTCAAGTGAAACTGTTATGAATCTTTGCTGTGGAAATCATTACATTACACTAATTATGTCAATATGCTATCACAGTTATATTAGATAAAGGCAAAAGTAGCAATGCTATACATGCATGTATACTAGTGGTAAAAAAGCGCCAGATTCTCAGTGGTGCTCCTTTGATTCTAGAGAAATTTTGATATATAACCTCTGGAAGGTGACAAGGACAGTTATATAAAGAATGAAAAATAGAACTCATTTTTTTTATTTGGTGTTTTTTTTTTTTTTTTTGATGGGCCCTTTCATGTAGTGTCAACCTTAAAAGGGCTTCCTGGGATATCATCGTCACCATATTTCACTATCAGGACATATTCACCTCGATCCTTTACTAGATAAGATATGTTGTACAAATTGCGCCCAGTGTGCTTAACATGGACCTCTTCACTGGGACCCCTTGGACCATATAAAGCCACATAGAGAAGGTTGTTACCTATTAAATAAATAAGAATAAGGATCATATTTATTATAAAAGATGCACAGTTTAATTATTAAACATCTTACTCAACAAACTGCACAGTCTTCTTTTTATAAAAAAGTAATTAAGAAACAAATGTTTTAAAATTATCAATAAAATATATAGTTTTAAAATATATAGGGTTAGGGACCACGAGATGGCGGCACATTTGAGCCGTCTCTCTTCACTGCGTACCGCTTAATTAGTGATAGCCTTGGGCCATCTGTCTCTGATTGGGTACCAGTGGAGATTGAACTGCCCACTCAGTCTCCAAAAGTTAGATAGGGCTAAATGGCCTCGCCTACTCCCGTATACGGGAATAAAAAGGCGTTAGCTGATTTTTTTTTTTTTTTTTTAAATTATCAAGAATTTTTAATTTTCAGTTTCAGTATATGCTTTAAATTATTTTATTGTGACACTTCCATGGAATCCAAGCATTAGCTGTTAAAGGGCATTCCCAAATTCTTAGCACATCAGAAGCTTGATAATTTCTCACTGCGGCTACAGTGGGAGGTTATCAAACTTAAAAGTGAAAAAGTATGTTTCCCTCTGTTATCTAGTATTCGAGAATAAAATTTGAGAATGTTGTGTGTCTACCTGACTGAAGCCAGTTGAGATGTGAAATGAAATGAAAGATTGCATCTGTGAAAGAAAAGTTAGAAGAAAATCCAAATTATGAAGTGGAATGCTAAATATTAAATCAGTAGAACCTTGCCATTTGGCAGTGTCAATCAGTGACTGACAAAGCCACATGCTTACTGATGTGTATGGGCAATTTTTGAGACCTCTCCAAAGAATACCCATATTTCTATTGTGAAGTTTTGTGGTTGATTAATGTCTCAGGGACAACCTCAGTTTGTCAGAAATAAATGCCTAACAATCACCAGAATTTGTACAGTCTACATTTAATCCCAACTAGCCTTCCAAGTCAATAATGCAACTTATCCAAACAAAGGCAACTCAAATAAGATCAATACACTCGGAGCCGGTGCTAGGATCTTTGATGCCCGCATGCAATTTCTATCTAAGCGCCCCTGTAACGATCCGGGAGTGTGTGGTTCTTTTATGATAATAAAAATTTAAATTATTTTAAATTTCTTAAATAAATTTTGACAGAACAGCCACACGTTGGTTCGCTAAATGTAACGATCCGGAAGTGTTGACTAGGCAGGATAATCATTAAAAACCCATAAATTCAAAAAATTCTCAAAAGTTAAAGCAAATTTTGATAAAGCCACTTCACTTTAATCGTTGAATATAATGATAAAGGGATTATAGCCTTCTCACCGACCTGAATCGCTAACAAAATTAAAATAAATTTTAATTAAAGTTAAAATTTATTTGAACTAAAGTTTAGAAAATTCTTGCATTTTACAAGTTACTAAATTCTTAGTAACTTGTAATAATTTTAATAAGTGGAACTATCTTTTAGGAAATTAAAAGAAACTCAAGATAGATGAGAAAATAATAAAAGAATTCAGAAATAATTAGAACATTTAATATAAGTATTCAAAAAATAATATCTTTACAGAATAACAGAAAATAAATTAAATTACATAAATATACTTGAAATTTTTTTATTAAAATTTTAAGGTTTTTGATTTCATATTCACAAAATTAGAAATAATGGTCTTAACGTCTAATTCTACACATATATCATTTTCAATAGCTATTAACGCCAAACTAACAAGCCTTTTTTGTGACATACTTGTTCTTAAGTAGGGTTTAATCAATTTCAACTTGGAAAAGGAACATTCACCACTCGCTACACTAACAAGTAAGGTTAATAGTATTCTTAAAGCAATTGAAAAGTTGGGGAAAGATAAATTATTGGACACAATAAGAATATCGAAAGGGCTTTTGAATATTTAAATTATCCAAAATATCCCGGAAAGCACATAACTCGTCGTATAGTTCTATTGCATTTATGTTTTTATTGTCGCAGTCCTTCAAGAGAATCTAAATTGTCACAAATTTTTCGTAAATCTTCATTATTAATTTGTAGTAATCTATACAAGAAATTGAAATTATCATATCTTTTAGTTTAATAAATTTAGTTTAATCCTTTATCCAAGTGTGAGCAAACAAAGTTTGCGCCTGCAAGTATCTTCAGGACTGGGGTAAGGTGGTACAACACCAGGCAAATCATTGCAAAGGTGGAGCAAGCTACGAACACTCCTGTCTCAGTATTTCCTATAATGCAAAACACATCTCCTTGTGGATATGTCTAATGTTATGCATTAAGGGAGGAGCCAACACCCAGACTAGTTTCGACCTTTATTGAAGTCTCTTCAGTGGGAGCCAGGCCCAAGTTGAGATACCAGGCAGAAGCATTCGCAGGTCATCTCTACCTATCTCAACTTGGGCCTGGCTCCCACTGAAGAGACCTCAATAAAGGTCGAAACTAGTCTGGGTAGTGGCCCTTCCCTTAATGCATAACATTAGACATATCTGCAAGGAGATGTGTTTTGCATTATAGGAGATACTGAGACAGGAGTGTTGGTAACTTGCTCCACCTTTGCAACAAGTTGCCTGGTGTTGTACCACCTTACCCCAGTCCTGAAGATACTTTCAGGTGCAAACTTTGTTTGCTCACACTTGGATAAAGGATTAAACTAAATTTATTATACTCTAACCAAGTGAAAAATAAACTTTCAATATCTTTTAGTTGTTCGAAACGTTCTATTAATGAACACATTGCAACGTCTAGAAGTGTATAAAACACATTCACTAAATTTATCTTCTGGCGATTGTGGCGTTTCGTCATGATGCTCATAGTCAAATTGTCGTGTCTTCTTTCGTCATCGAACTTCCGTACCAGTTTTAAATTCTTGTTCTCCATCCACCTCTTCACTCAGTTATTTTGCCGTTTTTAGAACTTCTTTAAAATTTGTATCTGATCGATACACTTGTAAGAATATTTTTAAATTTTCGATAGATCCTAAAGCAAGTGTAATGTTCATATTTTTGTCTTGAAGCATTTTACTCACAGGCTTTATTCTGTTAAGTAAATCATACCAAGTTATAAGAGAGCAAATAAATTTGTAGTCCTTTATTTTAGCACATAATGTTTGTGCTTCATGCTGAGTTTCTTTATTAAAATTTTCATTATTTAAAATTTCAAAAAGTACATCATAAATTTCTCCTAACTGATATCGTAGAGGGCAGATTGCATTAATTTTACTATCCCATCGCGTTTCTGATGGCTGTTTCAATGTTAATTTTTTTACGAACTTTAAAAGGATTGCCCAACGTTTGTAAGAGAATGAAAAAAATTTTATATTTCTTGAATAATTGCAAAGAAACTAATTGTATCTGCATTCACTTTGGCTGCATCGTTAATGATTAAATTTGGAGTATGAGCAGCACATGGCACATAAAAAGCTAGAGGATTTTTGTTCAAAAGCAAATTTTGGAGCCCATATTTGCCCCATTGTCATACCTTTGACCTCGCATGTCTTCAATGGGAATGTTCCATTTTTCCAGTTGTTCCATTAATGTTGCACATAAACCACGTCTGTGGAATCTGATATATCTGCAAAACCTAAAACGTTTAACCTGATCTTGACAATTCCATTGTCACAGGAAACAAAGTGAATAATAATGGTCATTTGTACTGTTTTACTTGCATCAGGTGTGCAGTCTAAAATTACGGAATAATATTTAGATTTTAGAATTGGTAATAAAATTGTATCCCTGATTGCGTTACTTAAAGTTTCCAATATTTCATTTTGACTGTCTTTACTCAAATAGTGTACTCTATTGTTTCATTGTAGGGCCCTTGCAACATGATTTTCCATAATGGGATCAAACTTCCTAAACAGTTTGACTAATTTTAAAAAATTGCTGTTATTTCTTTCATATAAATTATCAGATGATCTGCGAAAAGCTAAATTTCGGCTACCAAGGAATTTTATAATTTCAATCAAGCGTTCTAAAACACTCATCCAATGTTTCTTTTCCATTTCATACATGCTTTGAGTCTGGAAATCAATAGTGTTTTGTTTTTTTAAATTTTTATCAAGTTCCTTCCATTTTAAGAAATTTTTCATGTGAGTTAAACTAGTCTTATGTCTATGTAAAGTTGTACTTACATTTCTCCAACCGTTATAACCTTCTACAAGACTCAGTGGGTGATTCACTTGATTCAGTAGGTGCGACAAGTTTGCAACAAAAGCAAAAAACAGAATTTAAAGTTTCGGAATAAATGAGCCATGTTCTTGGCATGAGCTCCCGTTTTCCATTTTTCTATTATAATACGTGTTGCCAAATTTATGACCATATGTATCTCTGGGATATATTATATTTTTATTTTGAACAGGCCCCATTTCAATTAAAACAATTCATAATTTTTCATCAATATTTCCCCGTTCACCTGGATCTTCTAAATTCACAGAGACTAACAATGTGTTAGTTTCATGGTCAACTACAACTAAATCTTGTTGTAGTTGACTAAATCCTAACTATTTTTCACTTAAATCATGTTCAATTATCTTGTTCAATAGTTGCAATAGTACTTTCATGCAAACTGGATGATGTGCATGGTTCTTCGACTCTGATTTCTGATGTATTGAGTTGGTTACAATCTGCATCAGAATATTTTAATATTTTAACAAATTTATTAAGAGCCCCAGTTTGTTTCTTAATATCTGCTTCTTTCACAGCGTGATGCTTATGATTTTGTGCACCGGATAGCTTTTTTTTTTTTTAAATTTTGATTCCATTTCTATTTTATACTCACAAGAAATTATTACAGAATATGACACAGAGACGAAATAATAGTCTACACTGCGCTACTGTCAGTAGGCTACTGAGATGCGTACCATATGACTGGTTAACTAGCAACAAATATTTTGTATGAAAATTCGTTTCTGTGCATAAAAACTGTTCACCGTTTCACTTTAGATAGACTGCAGTAGACACAACATTCTGCAGGCAAGCATTTAGCCTGCTCTAGCAGCAAAATTGTAAACAGCTGGCTGATCAAAGAGGCAGCAATATACATTTTTTTTAAATTTTTATTCAGTGTATACGGCCTCATTTATTTTAATATTGATCATTTTAAGAATTATTTTGTTTTTATGATAAAAATTTTGTTTCTTAAAAATTAACTTATGAACTGTTCCCTGTCTGCGGCACCCCCATCGTAGCAGCGCCCGCATGCCTGCTTCCGCCAGCCCTGAATACACTGTACTTTATCTTTAGATACAAATAATTCCAAATAAATGAGGATTTCAGGCAAAATAAGCCAACAAACTTCAGGATTCTAGGTCCTTAGTAGTTTTAAAACTTATATGTTTGGTATGGGTAAAAAATAAGAACAGGACTATATGACCTCACAACTAAGGAATTTCATCAACATTAAACCACTACTCTTAAAAATTAGGGCTCTAATACTCACAGTCAGAATATTCTTTAGCCACCTAAAAATAAGAAGATTAAATAATTAATCCTAGTTTTTAATTTATTAAGCCAGTCAATTAGTTACTGATGATATTCATCAAAATTTTAGTTATCATTGTCTTCCCTTTCCTTGCCAGGCCTGTCACAGGCAAGTTATTTGGATTCACAGAAACCTAATTAATTCTATAATAAATCAGTTACTTCTATCTGCATAGTCTGCTATGTCTGTCAATTGCATGAATTCCAGATCATGGAAAGATTTAGAGAAACTCGTGGCCTCACTTAATATTTCCACAACATTGTCATGTTTATCATTGAGATTTTCTCACCAAGCTAAAATGTTATGGCTTCCCTCCTGTCCTTTGTGGTTAGATTGCAACTTTTCTCTCCATAATTCACTGAGTGTCATTATGGATGGCTTGCTCTCATCAGATTTCTTGATGAATTGTGAATATTCCAGGATTCTGTACTCTCACCCACACTCTTCTTTCTGTATATATCAATGACTGCTCTCTCTCTCTCTCTCTTTTATCCTCAAAACCTATCCAGAGTTTTGCTTATAACCTCCATTCCTCTTCTTCATTCAAGAAATCTTGCAGTACTCAAATGATTCAAGCATCAAGATCTTCCGTAACCAATGTTTTTAACAACACATCTCCTTACCATTCTCAAGTGTTCTGAAAATACTCTGGTAAATTTTAATGCTATCAAAACACAGACCTGTCTTATTACTTGAAGGAAAGATTCTACCTCATTCCAATCTCTCTTTTGATAATGTTTTGATTTCCAGTCAAGATAAGTTTTCTCCTTTGTGAGCTTATTTTCACATTCTGCTTATCCTGGCATGAACATATCACATCTATGGCTTCCAAAAATCTTGGTTTTCTTTTTTATCCAAAACCTCCCTAAGAATTCTTGAAATATACAGAGGAAGCAATCTACTTAACAGGCAACCCTCTCTCACAGACTCTTTCCTGTCACTTTTTCGTAGGTGCTCTGTTTCTGCTTTAAACTTTTTATGGATACTTTCATGGATATTGCTCCACCAAACTAGCCACTCTCATTCCTTCTAACTAAAGGGCACTTTAATCTCATATGTACATCACACTCAGTTCATCTCCAAATATATAGTGAACCAAGTGCTTTTCCCAATGAATACAACACTCTGCTTTTTCAAGTAACTTGTTAACAGATTCCTTCTTTCTCCTTAACCATTGGCCATGCACAGCACTGTTGTGTTATAGATCTTGTAACCTCTCATGTGGTCAGTGCCAGATTTACGTATAATCTAAAAAGCTACAGCTTAGGGCCTCACAATCTGCCAGGGCCTCAAATAAAAAAACAAAAAGACCAGCTGATGTAATTTAAAACAGTAGGGGGGGGGCTCTGGGTTTTCTATAGCTTAGGGCCTCAGCAAGTCTAAATCCGGCCCTGCATGTGGTGTATTGTATAAAGTGTGTATTCTTTACCCAGTTTGTTTGTCTTCTAGGATTAAAAACCTATGTTTTCAGGAGGACACACCCTGCCACTTTTCTATGACTAATAATAACTTACTTCAATTGCAAAGAATAACAGTTCTTTGTGTCCTAGACAGGATTCAAATTCATGTCCTTCTAACTAAAGGGCACTGTCATCACCAAATGAGAAATAAAGGGCATACTTTATTCATTTTTTCCCCCTCACTCAATGTTAAGCTAGGATCAAATGTTAATAACACTGTATTATGTCATGGTGATATGACTACCTTCATATAGCACTGTTGTGCTATTGGTTTTACAACCTCTTATGTGTGATATTGATGTGGATATTCAAATAAATAAATACATAAGCTTGTATCTATTCCCATGTATATATACAAAGGTCAGATAATTACCTCTGAAAATCAAAACATTGAGTAATTAACTTTACATGTAATTGCAGTCTCCATAATTTTTCCATAAATGCTGAACATGGTGTAACAAAGGAAGCAATTTCTTATCCTCTTATTTTCACTTTGTATTTTTTGTGATATGTTCCCTAAACCTAAGCACTTTATCAACCATCACTACTAGATCCCTCACCTCCCTAATACAGTATGTAGACTTTCTTCTGGCCAAAGTGAAACACTTCACTTGGCAACAGTGAACTGGTATCCCCACTCATCTGCCAACAGCAAGCCTGTTCACATCCTCATGAAGCCTCCTCCTCCTCACATCAGAATTCTCAGTTATGGCTTTCCCTCATTTTGCATCATCTGCAATCCACAGACTATCTTTCTTCAGACATCTCCACTATACTGTCGACACAAAACTAAGCTACAATGTGATTTAGTTTTATAAAAGAAATTTGTTCTTAGACCACTCTATAGAAATCTATAGCGAACAGATAGCTGAACAGATACTGTAATAATACTTACATCTCTTCCTCCAACTTGCTGACATCTATCAGCTGACCATAATAAATTTAGTTTAATCCTTTATCCAAGTGTGAGCAAACAAAGTTTGCACCTGAAAGTATCTTCAGAACTGGGGTAAGGTAGTATAACACACTTGGATAAAGGATTAAACTAAATTTATTATAGTCTAACCAAGTGAAAAATAAACTTTCAACATCTTTCTCTAAATCCAGAATAATTTAATAATTATTTTGGCAACTCCTATAGGTAAAGATAACCTCACTATTGATTCTGCCTGGTATCTCCAACTCTGGGCCTGGCTCCCACTGAAGAAACCTCAATAAAGGTCAAAACTAGTCTGGGTAGTGGCCCTTCCCTTAATGAAGAAGATGTGTTTTGCATTATGGGAGATACTGAGATAGGAGTGATGTTAGCTTGGTCCACCTTTGCAATGAGTTTCCTAGTGTTGTACCACCTTACCCCAGTCCTGAAGATGCTTTCAGGAACAAACTTTGTTTGCTCACACTTGGATAAAGGATTAAACTAAATTTATTATAGTCTATCCAAGTGAAAAATAAACTTATCAATAAAATAAACTATCAGCTAACCATTTCCACATCTAAGTAAATTCTTGTGGAAAGGCTTAGACATTGGTTATACATTCTTACTAAATGGCTTAAGGAAATTACAACGTACACTAGAATATACATTAAAATAAATTTTAATACATTTCCAATATTTCTGCAACATCACGTTGCCATTATCACAAGAACTTAAATACAAGATATGCACGCAAGCACAACACACAGTAAATGAGGAATGAAGCAGGAAGCTATTCTTTCTCCTAAAAGTCCTGATGTTGTCCCCTAGCAGGCAATGTTGGTATTCTTGGCTGATTGGGCTGAAGGTCTTCTGATGTAGGTTTCCCAAATTTGGGGCAGTCTCATGCAACCAAATTTGTTTAGTTTTGGATTGTTTCTTAGGGCTGAGGCTGATTCCATAAATAGCACAGCCTTTCATATTTGAATTTACTATGGTGTATTATCGTGGCTTTCTTCCATCGTATTTAATACACCATAGTAAATTCAAATATGAAAGCCTATTTATGGAATCAGCCTCAGCCCTAAGAAACAATCCAATCCAAACAAATTTGGTTGCATGAGACTGCCCCAAATTTGGGAAACCTACATCAGAAGATCTTCAGCCCAATCGGCCAAGAATACCAACGTTGCCCACTAAGGGGCAACATCAGGACTTTTAGGAGAAAGAATAGCTTCCTGCTTCTTTCCTCATTTACTGTGTGTTGTGCTTGCGTGCACGTGTCTTGTATTTAAGTTCCTGTGATAATGGCAACATGACGTTGCCGAAATATTGGAAGTGTATTAAAATTTATTTTAATGTATATTCTATTGTACATTGTAATTTCCTTAAGCTATTTAATAAGAATCTAAGTCAATTATCTCTATTCATTCCCATTTCTCCTCAATTTTACTAGTAGTTTGTCATATTCTATAAAATGCCAGAAATCAAAAAATCACTGTTGTCATCCTATTGTGAAATTTTACTAGATTATTATTAACAACCCATCATGGGGGGGTGCAGAGAAATCTCACTCAGTAGTGACATATTTGGCACATTATAATTAAATTCACGCTAGGCAATCCAAAGAAAGACCGAAGTTCAATTCTAGTTGCCGACTAGAGGAACTCCAAGTAGTTCCCAAGTTAGTCAATCTCTGGCACAGGCAAATGGGTTTTTTCTCCTGGAAAATCCATATTAGGATTAGGGCCCACATGATGATGATTGATGATGGTGCTTGTCAGCCATCTCTTCATTGGATGTCATTCATAGTGACAGTGTCTTGGGCCAGTTATCTGATTGGCTACTGGTGGAGACTGAATTGCTCTACCAGTGTCCAAAAATAGTTAGATAGGGCTAACTCATCTAGTCCCTACAGGGGAATAAAAGGCATTCGCAGATTTATTATTTATAACTAAATTCATTCATACTCTGTCATGCTGCTTGTCTACCACATAGCATGTAAAAAATCTACTCTTAACTCTCCTGCATGCCATATTCTTATTCAGCTTCCAATGATAGTCTCTTATTTTTCCTTTCTTTCCTTCCACCCTGTGTATGTATAATACTGTCTGTATTAATCTGGTAAAAATCTCTATCACAAATTCTATCCATAGTTTTGCTGATTCCTCTTCCTCATTTGACAAATCTTGTACTGCTCAAATGGTTTGGGCTTTAAAGCTCTTCCATCATCGATATTGAAGAAAATAGTGTTAAACACTGCTCTCCACTGTGATGATGATCTAGCCAGTTTCAAATAAACTGAAACAATCCCGTGTTATTTCAAACAGATCTTACTTCACTCCCTCTTCCTTGTAATAATGTAAACTGGTATCCTCTTTCAATTCAAAACATTACTTCTCACCTAAACAAACCAACTCCTAACTAGGGTTGCCACCTGTCCCGAAGTTTAAGAAAATTTTCAGCGTCCCGAATTACACCTAAGCAGGACAACTTGTATATTTAAAATACAAATATTATTAAATCACTAATACCGGTACCAACATATTCAATCTTTTAATTTTTTATAAGATTAGAATTACATATTCAACTTTGGCTTTTTCATTTTATACATTTAGATTAGAGGAAGACTTTCATATTCGATAAGTGTCCCTCTTTGGACTTACCAAAAGGTGGCAACCCTACTCCTAACATTTTATAAATACCAGATGCATCCTACCTTAGACAGAAAGCTTACATTCCTTGCACACAATCATCAACTTAGGGAAAAGTGAAGGGATATCCTTCACACACTATCCTCTCTGGAATGGGGTGCAGATTGATGTTCCGTGTTGAACCACTGGAGAGCAGGCTCCAGTGGTTCAACACTATCCATCATCAGGGTATACAAATAGCTAATGGTGTTTTTCATACCTTGCCCATTTAAAGATTTTTTGTTGAAGCAAATAAACCTGCTCTATCACTTAGATGAAAACAGTTGTCTCTTAACTATGCCCTAAAAATAAAGTCTCTTCCAGAGCATCTTGTATGGGCTAGCATCTTTTCTCTGCATTGGGAAACTCAATATCACGCACGTGAAGCTGCCATTCTTCCCTTTGTCATTCATTCCTATTATACAAGCTATTGTCATGAATGTTGACAGTACCAAACATAAAAGCATTCCTCCATGGCAGGTTTGCACTCCATCCTGCAATCTCTCACTGTGCATATTAAGGAAGCCTCATACTCCACCAACCATCTACATGCAGTTATTTAATGCACACGGTGCAATACATTCTGATTTCCTTCTGATCTATAATGATGGTTCTAAATCTAAGACCTCTGTTAGTTGTGCTGCTTTTTCCTGCTATTACTATATCCCACCAGATCCCACTTTACTGCAGTAATTGTACAACAGAGTTGCATGTTATTCAGCTTGTGCATATAAAAGAAAAATGCCACAAGTGTCATTTATACAGACTCATTTCCTATGTATAATCCACATCCAGTGCTTTTGGAAGATTTTGTGTTCCATTGTGCTGGATTCCCAGCCACATTGGAAGTAAGGGAAATGAGATTGCAAGTGCAGTTGCTAGAGCAGCATATACTTTTTCTCATGTATTGTTTGAAAGTCTTATATACAGACTTCAGACAGTTAATAAGATCAAAGTTAATTACCCAATGGCAATCTTCATAACAGAAAGCACTGACAAACATATTTGCATGTAGGGTAAATATCAGGGGCATATATTCAGGGTGTGCACACCTATGGAATAGCAGTATCACCGATATTATATTTTTGCATTTATTCCCTAACTATTACCCTAATGACTCCTTGTTCTGGCCACTAGGCAGGTGCTGAAACATTTCCCCTGCATCTATCCTATAAAACACTTTAAGCAACTTAAATGTTTCTATCATATCCTCTCTTTTTCTCCTATCAACCAACTTCTGCAGTCCACTCACCCTCAATCTATCCCCATAGGGCCCATTCCACAGACCACTCACTCATCTCTGAATCTTCTCCAATCCCCCAAGAAACTCAGACCAGACCTGAGCACAGTAATCCAGATGCGGACATATTAAGGCCTTATAAAGAGGAATTACAACTTCTTTATCTCTACTTGTTAATGTGTTCTTCAATAACCAAGTAATCTTATGGGCTACCTTAGCAACATTTCCTCTAAACTTTAACTCTGTCTACCACTACCCCCTAAATCTCTAGCTTTATATATTTCTTGGAATGCAGTGCCATCAATGTGATAAATGGCTTCTAGTCTATTTAT
Organism: Typopeltis vanoorti; assembly: GCF_054136105.1. Lineage (NCBI taxonomy): Eukaryota > Metazoa > Arthropoda > Arachnida > Uropygi > Thelyphonidae > Typopeltis > Typopeltis vanoorti. Next base: position 51,107,349 of record NC_143555.1, on the reverse strand, counting down.
CCCAAAGTGCATAACTTTACATTTCTCAACATTAAACTGACACCCATTAACTTTTGCCTATAGTGACAACCTATTTAAATTGTCCTGCAAGCTGTCTGCATCACCTTGAGTTAACTATTACTTTACCTAATTCTGCATCATAAGCAAACAACTGTATATTTCCTTTCGGTTTATTTCCTATATCATTTATGTACAAATTAAACAGTAGTGTCCCAGCAGTGAACCTTGTGGCACACCACCAGTCACCTGGTTTCACCTTGATTTGATGTTATCATGCATTATGGGAAATGTACAGATAGCCTAGTAATGAAATACTTCATGTGCAAACTTTTGCACTTGCTAATGTTTGGGTTAAAGATAAAAAAGAGAAATATAATTTCTTGTCAAGTATAATTTACTTGACACAACTTGTTTAAAGTGGGCGATGTCGCAGCTAGCATACATTTTATCGTGTTGTAACATCATTTTTGTCTGCTGATTCAGCTAATACGGAATACAGTTTGGTTGGCTGAGCATTGAATTCCAGTCCAGTCTTATTCATTCAGTATTCAGGTGGATACTAAGAATGGGCTGCATAATGAGAAGATGCGATCATTGGACCAGTAGCCATGGTCAGTTCTCCACATTCCTTACAAGCCGTGTGGAGGCTTCCTCTTAATTATTTAGTTTTGATCTTAAAAGTTATCCCAGATTACCATAACACTAAGCACAACAATTGTTCTCTAATTCTCACTTTTCATTTTATTTTTTAAATTCCTTTAGTTATTTTCTGTCATTTTTGACCTCAATAATTTTCCAAGTAATTATTCTCAGCAACAGAAAATATCCTTTTCTTCAGCTTTATATCATTCTTTATGTCTTTGATTCCTTTTATGATGCTCATGCTTCCATTTCTAACCTTTCAAGTAACAATTTAAAGCATATGCTACCTTTACAATATTTATTATTTATATTATCCTCAAAATCTTCATATGACTTTTTGTTTAACTACTTTTACACTTAATTTAGCTTTCTGTCATTTTTCTCTATATTCTCTGCCAGCCTGGCTGGCGAAGTGGTTAGCGTATCTGCACCCCAGCCAAAAGGCTGTGGGTTCGAAACCCACCGTGGGCATGGATGTTTGTGATTGTCTGTGGAAATACTAGTGGTGGTTGTCGACGATAGATGGCATTGGTGTAGTTGCAGTCAGTTGGTGGATTGTGAGTGGTGGAGACAGAGCTGTAGAGTAGATGCCCTCCCTCAATGAGTCTTTGGACTCCCTGGAGGTGACAAGTAATAATAATAATAATTCTCTAATAACATCTCATACTAGGAAATTTTTTTATAGGTTTTCTTCTTTTCATGGACTGTTTCTTCAATATTCTGTCAAGTTTTTATTTTACTACCTTTGCACACTCCACCACCAGCTCTTCTGGCTTGGTCAGTCACTATTTTTTTTTGATGATATTTAACCACTAAAGTGTTCTTGTTTCTAAACACCTTCACTCTTTTCTGATAATAATATATTTGTATACATCATTTACATGTGAGAGCTGTCTGACTGATTTTTTTTCAATGGAATACTCATTTTTATACTATACAATGCTAGAAGTAGTTTTTCCTACTTCAGATCCCCTTTATGATCTTGGATAGGAAGAAGATAATAACATTGAAAATAAAAACATAATAAACTCCTTCTTATGGTGTATGTGTGTGTATGTGTGTGTGTTTTCTACATGAACATTTATTACTATTACTATTATTACGGGCAACTCCAGGGAGTCATTAGACTCATCGAGGGAGGCCCCAAATCATATTCATCACAACTATTCGACATTCATACAGTATCTATCATACCTCGCCTTAAACTCATTCACTGTCACAGCATCCACTACAGACTCAGGGAGTGCATTCCACTCATTCACTACTCTAAAAGTAAAGAACCCAGCTCTAACACCTTTACTAACCACACTTTTGCCCAGTTTCCATGGATGTCCCCTAGTCCTCCCACAACCAGCCCTGTTCTCAAAAATATCTTCTGAATTAATTTTATAGAAACCCTTCAGTAATTTGAATGTCTCAATCATATCTCCCCTCCTCCGCCTATCAACCAATTTTTGCAACCCACAAATCCTCAACCTGTTCTCATACGGTTCATTCCACAGACCTGCTATCATCTTGGTCACTCGCCTCTGGATCCTCTCCACCTCCTCCCCATCAAGAAGAAACCTAGGTGACCAAATCTGAGCACAGTAGTCGAGATGGGGTCTTATCAAGGCTCGATACAGAGGAACAATAACCTGCTTGTCTCTGCTTGTCAACGTATTCTTCAGCAACCAAGTGATTTGATGAGCTGATTTGGCCACTTTTGCAATGTGTCCCCTAAATTTCAATTCCTTATCCACCAACACTCCTAAATCTCGTGCCTCATCAATTTCTTGGAGCACAGTTCCACCAATGCAGTAAACTGCCGCCAATCTCTTTTCACCCCAAAATGCATAACCTTACATTTTGCCACATTAAATTGACATCCATTCTCCTTAGCCCAGACCTCCAATCTATCCAAATCATCCTGCAAAATTTTGACATCATCTGCATTCACTATTGCCCTACCCAACTTCGCATCATCCGCAAACAAATGAACTGTTCCTCTCAGATCCTTTCCTATATCATTTATGAACAAATTAAACAGCAGTGGTCCAAGAACAGATCCTTGTGGCACACCACTAGTCACAGGTCGTCTTGTGGACTCTACTCCTGAGTAAACCACTCTCTGATATCTCTCTGTCAACCACCCTCCTATCCATCTCACCAACCCTATGTCCATTCCCATATGCTGCAATTTACTGATTAGAATTCCATGTGGTATCCTGTCAAAGGCCTTAGCAAGGTCCAGTAGAATCACTGTAAACCCATTACCCTTATCCAGTTCAGCCGTTTATGCAGATGTTGAAACACGTGACTATTGTATGTCTTGAGTTAGCAGCTACTTACCATTAATATGGACTCTTTCCTTTTTTTTATAAGTTTTTCAGGACATTTCTGCATGTCTAGAATTTATTTTCTACTCTGCTGTTCATATCCCTAACACAAATCATTTCTTCTTCTTTTTTTTTTTAATCTGTTGCTTTTCTAATGAATGAATTTTTAGTAAAATAAATGAATATCCTATATATAATATATTCAAATCTCACTACAGCAAACAGCATTATAGTGAATTTACTCACTCTAACCAACTACTAAGAAATCCCATTGGATTAGTGTTATTTCACTAGAGCAATCCATCCACTATAACTAACTATTTCTTTGATTCTATGAATTTTATATAGTGAAAATTGACTGTAGATGCATATTCTACTTGGACCCACTGGGGAAGTATATACAAGTACAAGCAGAATGCAATAACCGAACAAGAGATGCACAAAGTAGATTAATATAAAGTGCATCTTATATTAATATAAATTAATATAAGATGCACAAAGTAGTTAATAGCGCCTCCGTAGTGCAATTGGAAGAACGACGGTACATTGCGCCCTTCGATTGGAATAGGCCTAAGTTCGATTCTCGTCACGACGGGAGGAATCTTTATCTGGTCGATTTCAATCGATGGTGAGTTAGCCGATCTCATACGGAGGTAGCAGGGTTTTTTCTCCCGGAAACTCGGGTTTTTTCATCCTGCATACATACAAATCGGCCCTTCAGAACACACGCAATTTACAGACAAAAATTACTAGTTGTGGTGGTGTTGGAGGTGGGCGGTAGATGGCGTTGATTGGTAGTAGAGGTAAGGTGTAGAGACAGTTGAAGATGTCCTCCCGCGATGAGTCTTCGGACTCCTTGGAGGTATCAGGAATAATAATAATAATAATGACTGTGCATTTATACTGTAATTTATGGAACTCTTAAGATAAAGAAAAGGCATAAATTCATACCTGCTTCTCCACAGTTAACTGTGAAACTGTTTTGCTTGTGAGTTATTGCTTTTTTCAGCCCCGTACCTTTACTAGTGATTTTTGAATTATCAGACTTGAATCGAGGGAGATGATCAGCCTTTTGTTTTGCTTGCTTTGTGGTAGTCTCCACAACTACTGAAGATGACTCCTGGATGCCACCTTCTGCCCATGTACTTCCACTTCCTAAATATAAAGAAATGAAAGATTATTATTTATCAGACTTTATACCACACAAACTAAATTTTTTTTTTTTTGACTATGTTAATTTATACTGAGAAGTGTTATAACCCAGAGCTGGAAAAAAAGTACTTGAAATACTTTTGAGAGCCATTGCTTGATACCTGAGCATATTTTTAGAGTACATTGTCCAGGATAACTGGTTCTTGCTTGCAAATGAAGAAAACCAATCTAAAAGTAGGACAGTATTTAAGTTCTTAAGAACCATTCCTGTTACACAGGATCTAATACTGACGCTATTACTATTGAATCTTTTGTTTATTGACACAAAAAATTTTATTACTATTAAATCTTTTGTGTCAATCTTATTACTTTACACAGAGAGAGAGAGAGAGATTCAGTTGCTTGCAGATGATATTAAGTTTGAAAATATTAGTATTAGAGCTGATGCTGTGACCTTTCAAGAGGATCTGAGTCAAGTGGAATAGAGGGCAAATGAATGAGGATATCATTATTTTATACAGCATTTTATAAATTTTTTATTTTATAATATCATTTTTATATAGCTAAATGTAAGGTTTTGAGATAGGAAGTAAGGGATCTTTGGCTGATTATAAACAGAAATCTGAAGTTCATAGTATACTATGAACAAACTAACAAATTCGTTGAAGAATGCGACATCGATCCTAAGAATATCATCAGGTGATACCGTTTCGGGCCTATAAATAAAAGGAAGGACAGTATGAACTTCCCACACCTAATAAAAGTGACATGCAACATGCCGACAACCTCATCAAAAATAATAACAGCGATCAACAACAAGGTCAAAGACACCTGTCCCCAATCGTGCATACGTGCACAACCAGACCTATCATTTGCACAAAGGGAACAAAGATGCCAGCTTCGAAGACAACTCGAAGCAAAATGTCAAACGGTGTCAACAACTGGACCATCGACTACAGACAAGATAAACTGGTGAAAAAATCAAGTGATGCCACTAGCAGCCACCAAAGAGACCAGCAAACAGGCACCACATAGGAAATGTGCAAGACCCATGTGGTCCAACATACGACACACAAAACCCTACACATCCACTTCACCAACATCCGTTACCTAAACTCCAACCTGAATAGTGTCCACTACCACCTACAGTCTACCAAACCCCACCTACTCTTCCTGGCAGAAATACAAATCTCACCTCCCCACAACACCACTTATCTCAACCTTCCAAACTACTCACTCTTCAATAACTTTCATTCCAAGGGTGGTGTCTGCACATACATCTGCTCTGACATACCTTGCCTGAGAGCACCCAACCTAGAATCACCCAACTTTGACCACCTTTGGTTGAAAATATCCCTTCCCCACTCAGTCCAATTCATCTGCTGTCTCTATCGCTCCCCCAACACAACCAACCACCCTGAGTTCTTTAATTTTCTCTCTCTAAAAATCGACTTCCTCCAATCACACTTTCCCAACAGTGAAATCATCCTCCTAGGAGATTTTAATGTCCACAACACTAGCTGTCTTTTCTCCTCCAGCTGTACAGATCTTGCAGGCAGAGATGCTGAAACATTTGCCATCACTAACGACCTTACACAACTTGTCCAGATGTCAACCAGAATACCAGATAACCCAACCCACTCCCCAAACACTTTAGATCTCTTCCTCACCAATGACCCCTCCAAATACACAGTGAAAGTAGTGAGCCCCCCCTGGGAAATTCTGACCACAACCTAGTGCTCATCTCCTCTCCCATGCAGCAATGTTTACACAGACACTCTCACACAAGAGTAGTTTGGCACTATAACAGTGCCAAGTGGGACAGCTTCTGCAACTTTTATGCCACACTCCCATGGTTGGACTATTGTTTCCGGCCTTCTAACCCAAACATATGCACCGAGCTTATTACCAAAGTAATCCTCACCGGCATGAATACGTACATTCCATACAGCACCCTGAACTGCCATTCCCTAAAAAAACCCTGATTCTCCAAAATGTGTGCCAAGGCTGTAGAGATGAAACACCAGACATACCACAACTGGCTGAAATCAAGAACCCCATCTTCCTTCAAAAGCTTACACCAAAACCTTAATGAATGCAAAAAAACAATCAACACTTCCAAAACAGTGTTCGAAAGAGCAAAAAGCAAGAAACTAGCAGCCTGTCCAAACGGCAGCCGAGCCTTTTGGTCTCTCGCCAAAGCAATTGGCCATAATTTCTGTCCAACACACACCCCAATGGCTCTCTGCTGCATCATCACCCACAGAAAAAGCCAATCTTCTGACCTCATACTTTGCTTCAAATGCATGCATAACTGAAATGGTAAATGTCACCCAACCATTCCAGACACCCAACATACAACGTCCCCCATATCCTTTTGCCAGGATGAGATCAGAAAAATACTGTCCAAATTAGACAAAAAAAATGTCTCCTGGCCTCAATGGCATTCCCCCAATTGTTCTGAAAGTTTGCACTCCAGAACTGACCCCTTCTTGGGGATGGGTGACAAGTCACTGCCATCCAATTACCGTCCTGTCTCACTTACGTCCTGTCGAAGGTAATGGAAAAAATCATCAATTCCCAACTCCTACACTATCTCTCACCAAATAAATGACTGCCAGTATGGATTCCACCACTGCCAATCAACAGGAGATCTGCTCACATATGTCACCCATCTCTGGACGAAGGCTATGGAGAGGTTTGGTGAATCTCAAGTGGTTGCACTAGATATCTCCAAAGCCTTTGACCGGGGTCGGGCACAAAGGCCTACTAGACAAACTATCATCATTCGGTCTGACCTAGGGCTTCTGTAGGTGGATCACCAGTTTTCTGTCAGGATGCACACTCTGTGTGATGGTGGATGGCTCCCTATCCTCTCACCACTCAATTAATGCTAGGGTCCCACAAGGTTCTGTCCTCTCACCAACCCTCTTCCTGCTATATATCAATGGCCTGCTGCAATTGACCTCCAATCTAATACACAGTTTTGCAGACAACAGCACACTACACTCTTCGCTTGCATTTGATAAGCCTTACCCTACACAACTCACCTCAACCTACAGAACATCAACCACGTGACCCTCAACTCCGATCTCCAAGCCATCCTTCAATGGGGTTCAGATAACCTCATAAATTTCAATGCTAATAAAACCCAGTTCTGTACTATTTCCCATAAAAAAGAACCATTTTTTCCCAATACCCTTTTTAATGATACCCAAATCTCCAGTCAGTTTGAGATCTCACTCCTTGGAATCACCCTCACATCAAACCTCTCCCTGCATAAACATATCTCAAACATTGCATCCTCAGCCTCAAAAAAACTATGATTTCTCTTTCGCTCAAGACGTTACTCCACCCCCGAACAGCTATTAACATTATACAAGTCACAAATCCGCCCAACTATTGAATACTCTCTCACATATGGGGTGGGGCCCCAAAAAGCTCTCTCAAATGCTCGACTAAATACAGAGGAGAGCAATTAGACTTATCAGTGATCCATCCGTTGCCAACTCCTTTCTCCCTCTTTCACACAGACAGATGGTCTCTGCAGTATGTATATTCTACAAATATTTCCATGGGAAATGCTCATTGGAAATATCATCAATAATTCCTCCGCTCAGTACTAAACTCATTAGAACACGTACAGCTGCTGCACAACATCCCTTCACAGTTCACCTAGAAACAAAGAGAACAAGTTTCTTTTCCTCTTCCTTCATCCCTGCAACTGCTGCACTGTGGAACAGTCTCCCACCTGCTGTGTTTCCCAAGGAATACAATTTAAAGTCATTCAAATCACAAATGTAAACAAATTCCTCCTTTCCCAACCCAACCCACCACCCATACATGGTATTAATGTACTAATGTACTATAGGTTGACCAACCAACCTCCTATGTATGGGCTCAACATAAAAAAATAAAAATACTGAAAATGTTGTGAAGATGACTCAGAAGACTAATGCAATATTGAGGAAGACACTACCAAAGCAGATATAAAAGGTTACAGTGAGAGTGCTTAAGGAGTATAACAGATTTTTTGTCTAAGGTCGACTTGACAAAGTGAGTCGTATGACTCCAAGGAGATCTAAACTAATAATAAAGGCCAATATATGTGCTCTTTGAAATCTGTCATTTATTATTATTATTATTCATGATGACCATAGATAAATACTACAAAATGTATAGTATCATTCAATTAATCTTTCATATTTATGAATTTAGGGACACAAAACACACGTGTTGAAATGATTATTTTACTTATTATTAGTAAAATAACACTTGACGTTTCAACCTCTGTATTGAGGTAATCATCAGAAAGATACATGTGTATTGGAAACCAAGCTACATGCTCTTGCACTCTATAAAGGTAAATTAAATCTATGCTGTTAATTGATCTTTTTCTTAGCCTGACTTCTAGTGATAAAAAAAAAATAAATAAAAAATTAATAAATAACATAAATAAAAAACTACAATAAACTCTGCTAAAGTCCTCCTGTACTAAGATTCTTCTGGATTTGACAGTTCAGATTGTTATACATTACGATTTTCTTCTGGACTTGTACAGTTCAAGTTGCTATTGAATGTTAAGAGAAAAAAAAAAAAAAAACACTTCACCAAAAACACTTTCTAATCAATTCTGTGGTACGTGGTCAGAAAGGCCAGCTTTTCACACAGGGGGAAACAGGACAAACACAAACGTGTTCGTCCTGTTTCCCTTATGTATAGTAGGTTACATGTGCATTGTACATGTAACCTACATGTTACATGTGCAGTGTTACTTTACTAATAATAAGTAAAATAATTATTTCAACAAAAACAATGCAAATGTAACCTACCATACTTCCAACATCTTTCTCTAAATCCAGAGTAATTTAATAATAAGGTGAGACACCTTTTGGCAACTCATATAGGTAATTATGACTTCTCCATTACTTCCGCCTTAGTATTACCACCTCTGGGTCTGGCTCCCACTGACAAGACCTCAATAAAGGTCAAAACCGGTCTGGGTAGTGGTCCTTCCCCTAATGCACAGCATTATACATGTCTGCAAGGAGATGTGCTTTGCATTATGGGAGATACTAAGACAAGTGATGAGAGCTTGGTTCACCTTTACCATGAGTTGCCTCAGTCCTGAAGACACTTCAGGTGCAAACTTTGTTTGCTTACACTTGGATAAAGGATTAAACTAAATTTATTATAGTCTAAACCAAGTGGGAAAAAATTCCAACATCTTCCATTGCCCTTAAGCAATGACACTATCTAACCCTACCCTCCTTAAGCTTATGCACAACCAGACTTTCACGGAATGGTCAGGTCAACAGAACTGTGAGTTACTTCAGCATATTACAATAAAAATTAGCAGTGAAATGACAATTGCAAAATTTTTGGCTAGGTTTCCTGGCCATTGCATACAAGATGAAAAGAGAGAAACAAAATGGAAAAATACTTAAAATATAAGCATGCATGACAATATATGCTGTTAATTGCAGGTGGATAGCTCTAGCTACAACTATTAGAATTCAAGGAATAAATAATTACTAATTCAAGAATCACAAGAACGAGGAGTATTATTTAGAATGACTTGTTGAGTATCAGTCTATGGATATGGGCTTCACAACTGTTTTCATATAATCTTTGAAGTAAAAATCCTCCTGCAATTAATAGCATATCTTTTCACACATGCTTACATTTTAAGTGTAATTCTATTGTATTTATCTCTTCTTATTGCTATGCATTGACAATGGCTAGGAAACCTAATTGATCTTCAAGTGATACTTTTGAAATTAGAAGTTTCTTTAATTCACACAAAAAAAAAGACACAAAGAAATAAGTAATAATATTTATTTAAAGCCATATATTTCAGCCTGAATATTACATTTCATCATCATTATCATCAGTGGCAATGATAGTTAATTACAAGAGAGAACAGTCAATTGATTTGAAACAGTAACAGCCGTGTGATGTCATACATGAAACAATGCAATGGTAAAACTAAGGATGCATTGCATTTTTAATTATTCATCAACTCTATTAAAAAATATACTGATGCATGATTAGAATAAGACTCTCATATCTTAGATAGTAAAAAGGCAGATTTTCCAATTAAAGTTTGGACGGCAAAGTAAGGCCTCAGCACTTTCTTTAAACAAACATTCAAATCATAGTGACACTGAGAAAGTAAGTGTGTTTCAGACCATATGATATTGTAGTCGGTATCTATTCTGTGCTGTGCAAGCCAGATTTCCTGTTGTTACTGCAAGACTGGTATTCTTGTATTCTCTTTTCTACTGAGCATCCTGTTTCTCCAAAATAAGAACAATGGCAGTCGCAAGTTACTTGGTAGACACCAGAAAGAACCAGAGAAGAACATTTATCTTTGGAAGATGGTAACCATAATGATAATTCATTGATAGTAAGAAAAGTAGCCATTAAACCGTATTTAAGAATTCTGAGATGCCAGAATTGTATGGGATTGGGACTCAACATACTGTTTCCTTGTTATTGCAGCTAGGATTATAGGAATTAAAAAGCTGCCATGTGGTTCTCTCTGAGAAGCCATTAAGTTTCATATATTACTTGATATTTAAGAGTTCTTGCTGTAACTGTTGTGGTGTAGAGCACATCGTACTAGAGATTTTATAATTTCTGTCTTCTGTAAGAGATGGTGAGCAAATTGCTGGTAACCAAGCATGCAGTATCCATAACCACTTAGCTTTTCCCTTATCAGATTTAGTAACAAGATGACTGTTGTGTCTTAAGGATTGTAACGATTTCATTTTGGCCAAAGAGATGTTTGTTATTATTATTATTGCTAAAGCTGACATTATTATTATCATTGTTATTATTATTACTTATCATTACTAAAGCTGACAAGGGGGAAAGCTACAGTAGTTATGGATACTGAAGCTTGGATTACCAGCAAGTTTAGTTTTCTGACAAGTGAGAAAACTAAACTCACTATTAGATGAAGTTGTAAGCCTAGATAGAGAGACCATGCAAAATTTTAAAACTTTTTTATTATTATTATTATTATTATTATTATTACGGGTATCTCCATGGAGTCAGTAGACTCATCGCGGGAGACCCAAACTAGCAAAACAATATCTGTCATATCTCTTCTTGAATTCATTTACAGATGAAGAGCTCACAACAAAGTCAGGCAATGAATTCCACTCATTCACCACCCTCCAGGCAAAAAACCTTGTTCTGACACCTTTGTTAACCACACTCTTCTTTAATTTCCAGAGATGACCTCTTGTTCTTCCATCACTATCACACAGCTGAAACATTTCCCCTGCATCAATCCTATAAAAACCTTTTAGTAATTTGAATGTTTCTATCATATCCCCTCTTCTTCGCCTATCAACCAATCTCTGCAATCCACAAGCTCTCAATCTATCAATGTAGGGAGCATTTTTTATATCACTCACCAACTTGGTCACTCTTCTCTGAACCCTCTCCACAGCCTCCTCATCTCCAAGGAATCCAGGTGACCAGACCTGAGCACAGTAATCCAAATGTGGAAGTATCAATGCTTTATAAAGGGGAATAATAACCTCTTTATCTCTGGATGTCAGTGTGTTCCTCAACAACCAAGTAATCCTATGTGCAATCTTGGACACCTTAGCAATGTGTCCTCTGAACTTCATCTCCTTATCTACCAATACCCCTAAGTCCCTAGCCTCATCAATCTCTTGGAGTACCTTTCCATCGATGTAGTACACAGCTGGTAATCTTTTAATCCCAAAATGCAAGACTTTACACTTTTCCACATTGAACTGACATCCATTTTCTTTTGCCCATTTTACCAGCTTATTTAAATCCTCCTGCAAACTTTCAACATCAGCTTGATTTTTTATTGCACTACACAACTTTGCATCATCAGCAAACAACTGAATATCTCCCTTTAAGCCATTTCCTATATCATTTATATACAAATTAAACAACATTGGCCCAAGCACAGAGCCCTGAGGCACACCACTGGTCACCTGCCTCATTCTGGACTCGGCTCCTCCATACACCACCTTATGGTATCTCTCCCTGAGCCATTCTCCTATCCATATCACCAATTTAATATCCATTCCCATCTGCTCCAATTTGAGTAACAGTGTTCTATGGGGTATCCTGTCAAAAGCCTTAGCAAAATCCAGAAGTACCACTGTGTAGCCAGTTCCTTTGTCCAACTCTGATGTTATTCTATTATGGATAGTTAATAGATTGCTAAGGCAGGATCTACCTTTAACAAAACCATGTTGGCCTCTATAGAGTATCATATCCTGATCCACCCATTCTTGAATTTTGTCTTTAACCAACTTTTCCAATACTTTTACCACTACTCCTGAGATGGTGATTGGTCTGTAATTCAATACTGCAGTTTTAGAGCCACCCTTATGCAAAGGAACCACTTTGCCTAACTACCACTCCCTAGGGACCATACCAGAGTTCAAACTTAAATTAAATATCCAGGTAAGAGGGGTTGACAATTCATTTGCACATTCACGCAACACCCGAGCTGATATTCCATCTAAGCCTACCGCAGTGTTTGCATTTAAGTTTCGCAATATATTTAATACCTCTGATTCTTTAGCTTCAATTCTCACATTAGGTATTGCTATAGGTATAGAGATATCCTCACTTGGGTGATAGACTTTTGAGAAGTGATCACTCAGTAACTCGACTATTACATCTGATTTTGTCACCTCAATACCATCAGCACCCACTAAGGTTATCCTTCCGAAGTCATTCTTCCTCTTACTTGCCACATAGCGGAAGAACTCTTTGGGATTACCCTTGATCTCTTTGGCTAAGGTCTTCTCATAATCTGATTTAGCTTTTCTTACTATGCTGGTAACCTTCCTAGCTTGAGCCTTGTACTGCTCATAGGTGTCCTGATCGCCCTTCTCCTTGTAAATTCTCCATAACATTTTCTTTTTTTGTAGTTCAAGCTTGATACTACTGCTCATCCATCTAATGCCTGCCTTGTTTGACCTCCTGACCATGGGGACACAATCTGATATTGCTTTCCTCAGATACCCGCTGATTTTATCCCAAGCACTGCTAACATCTTTCCCTTGCAATATGTTCTGCCATGGGATGGCTGCAAGCTCACTCCGAAGCTTGTTATAATTGCCTAACCTGTAGTTTCGTACATACCCCTTCTTAATAGAAAAATCCACAGATTTTGCAACCTCCCAAGTCAATACCACATGATCGCTTTCACCAACTGGAGGTAACGAGGTCACCTTACTTAAGCATATAACCTCTGAACCAATAACCAGGTCCAACACTCTCACACCACGTGTCCCTTCAGTTACGTGCTGTTTCAAGTAATTATCTCGTAGCAGATGTATGAACTCCATTTCCTTTTTGCTACGTGATATTTCCTCCTTCCAATTGATATCACCATAATTAAAATCCCCCATAATAATCACTAAGCCTTCACTCATTGCACTAAGTTGCTGATGCATGAATTCAATATCTCCCCCTGTACTCCCTGGCCTATAGCAGCATCCAACTGTATATTTGGTTGCGTTGGTCACTATTTCGCACCAGACTGCCTCAAATGAACTCTCATTCACATGTCTATCATCAAGATATACTACTTTCTTTGGCTGCAACACATCAGCTATCATCAACAGTACTCCTCCTCCTGTTCTATCTTCTCTATCCTCCCTGAAAATACTGTACCCATCACATTCAATTCCAGTGACCACATCTTCTGCTGACAGCCAAGTTTCACTAATGCCTACAACTTTTGGTGAGATTTCACTGACTAATGCCAAAAATTCTTCTCTCTTATTTCTAATGCTTCTAGCATTGGTATACAAAAATTGCAGATTCCCTCTAGATCTTGTACCGGCTTTAGAACTGATATATAAGTCACTAACTACCGTAGTCCTATGCCGATTTTTTCCCCCTCTCTTCTGCAATTTATTCTGCCTATAAGGATCAATAAATACACAATCAGTGCTAAAGTTTCTCTCTCTTACACTCAACCTTTTCAATATTAGTTTCCCTGCCCAATAACTTCAACCTGTTCAGAAAACAATAACTTCTTCAATCTCTTATGTCCTTCCATGTTAAGATGCAGTCCATCTCTAGCATACAACTGCCTTTTTCCTTCAAACACACTCCAAACATCAACAAACTCCAGACCTCTTTTTCTGCACATTCTTGCAATCATATCATTCATTATCATTGCTCGTCTACTTAACTCGTAATTGTCAAAACGAGGCAGCACACACACTATTCTCCCATTGACACTTTTCCTCTTCACAATATCTAATAATGTTCTTAAATCTTTTCCTACCCGATTTATACTACCTCTCAGGTCATTCGTACCCACCATAACTATCATCTTGTCTGTTTCATGCCCTCTCTTTATTGCTAAAGCCACTCTTTCTATTGTACCATCAGCCAAGCACTCCTCATGCATACCACTCTCCATACCCTTAATCATAGAATCACCATGTATTTTACCACTATTAACTTCATTCAAGTTCACACTCATGGACTCATTCTCTACACTATTCAGCATGACTCTCCCAGCTTCATTACTCAACTCTCTATTACTTACCCCCCCACTCTCACTACATCTCATTTCTTCTTGGCTACTTGTGGTTTTATTATGTTGACTCCCAATCACTCCCATACTATTTATTACTGAATCATTCACCAAAGACTCACCCATATGTAATCCTGTTCTAGTTACTTCAGCTAAAGTAATCTCTATAGTCCTAATTTCTCTGTTTAACACATTAAACTCAGCTTTAACTTCCAGTATCTCCTTACCGATCACTTCCACTTCCTCATGAAGAAGATGAAGGTCATTTTTCATTTTCATAAACTCCCGCCGAAGTTCTTCCGCTACGGTCCTGATGTCAGCTTCCATTCCTAAACGCTCCAGCCTATCCCGACACTTCTCACATACGTCGACATTTTCTTTCTTTTCATTTTGCCAGACCGACCACAGATCCTTCACATTTTTCGGTGCATACATATAGCAGTTTCCGCAACGCATCCATTGCGAAAAATCTAACGCTGAGCCAGCCTTTCGTGTAGTAGTAGAAGTCCTGCGCGCCGCTGACGTACGTTTCTTGTTGGACGCCATCTTTACACGTTGATATAGTGATACAAACGGCAGTGAAAACACAATATATACACCACAGTTCTAAACAATAATACCACTGAAGGACACTTGTTTCTAACCGATGCACAATTTTAGCACAATTTGTGACAAAAAGCCACACTATATTTAACTTTAAAAACACGTTTTCTAGACTAGCTAAACTCGACCGCCACATTTACCAAGGACACTAGCGCCATACCCTCAAATCTTCTTCCCCAACTTTAGGAAATTCTAGGAAAAACTTATTTTTCCTAGAATCCCTAGGTTCTGTGGTCAACCTAAGATACATAAAGAAGACATTCCTCCAATTCTTCATCCAATTGTTGAATGTATAGATTCACCTACTTATTGCACAGCCAAATTTTTAGTGCACATACTAAAAGCTCAGATTGGCAATTCCCATACATCCATAAAAAAATTCATCTGATTTTCTAGATAAAGTGAAAATGTTTCCCTACTAATGGTGAGCTTTGATATAGAATCCCTCTTTGCTAATGTACCTCTTGAGGATACACTACATCTACTTTTACAAGAATTTCTACAGGATTAATGAAATTATTCGACTTTGTTCACTCTGGATATTTTATTTATCAAAACAAGTTTTACAATCAAGTTCAAGGAAATGCCATGGGAAGTCCACTCTCCCCCATTCTCGCAAACTTTTATTTAGAACATCCTGTTCTCATCCATACACTAGCCTTCAGGTCCCATAATTATTATTCTTATTATTATTCAGGCCTCCATGGAGTCAAAAGACTCATCGTGGGAGGTCCTTCCTAAGAAACACAAAGTCTATTGACTCATCGAGGGGAGGCCCCTGCCTAAGAAACACAACCATTCTCGTTCTCACCGCTCCATCAGGCAATGCATTCCATGGTTCAACCACCCTCCATGCAAAGAAACCACTCCTCACCCTCTTGCTCACAGTTTCCTTTCGTAACTTCCAGGGATGGCGTCTTCTCATCACTCCTTCCCGCTGTTCAACCAAGCGAAAGAACTCCCCATTGTCATCCCTGTAACCACCTCTCAACAGTTTAAACGTCTCAATCATATCACCTCTCCTTCTTCTATCCACCAAACTCTGCAGTCCACATTCCCTCAGCTGATCCTCATAACTAACATTGTACAGTCCTGAAACTGCCTTTGTTATCCATCTCTGTACCCTTTCCACAGTTAATTTATCCCCTTCAAATCCTGGGGACCAAATCTGAGAACAATAGTCTAAGTGTAGTCTGATCAGGGTCTTATACAACGGAATGATAGGTCTTTTATCTCTGCAGGTCAGGAAGGTTATTGCAGACCTGCAATAACCTTCCTGACCTGCAGAGATAAAAGATTATTGCAGCAATCCTCTGTGTTACCTTCACCACCTTTGCAATATGTCCCTTGAATTTCAGGTTTCTATCAATCATCAACCCAAGATCTCTTGTCTCCCCTACTTCCTCCAGCATAACTCCTCCCATAGAGTATGCAGTGTCCCATCGATGTTTCCCAAACCTCAAGACTTTACATTTTGCTGCATTAAACTGATACCCCCATTCATTTGCCCATCTATCTAGCTTATTCAAATCCTCTTGCAGGGCTGCCGCATCTGCACTATTACTAATAATCCTTCCCAGCTTTGCATCATCTGCAAACAACTGAACATCCCCCTGCAATCCACTGACAATGTCATTGATATAAAGGTTAAACAATATAGGTCCCAGCACTGAGCCCTATGGGACCCCACTTGTAACCCTCTGCTTCCTTGAAACTTCCCCACTGTACACAACTCTCTGATACCTATTGGACAACCAATCCTGAATCCAGTTGACCAATCTGACATCCAGATCCATGTGCTGCAACTTGAATACCAGCTTATCGTGTGGCACCCTGTCAAATGCCTTTGCTAAGTCTAAGAAAATGGCAGTATATGCCTTTCCCTCATCTAATGCTCTTGTAACTTTATCATAAAAGGCTAGCATGTTGCTAAAACAAGAGTGCCCATTCACAAATCCATGTTGACTCTCACAGATAACATCCCTCATCTGCCCAATGCTGTATATGGTCTTTCACTACTTCCTCAAGATCTTACTAACTACTGATGACACACAAACTGGTCTATAATTAGAACAACACTTCCAGTCTGCTACCGCCCTTATCAATGGCACTATCTTACCTTCCTTCCATTCCATGGGCACCTTTCCAGTAGCCAGACTTTCATTGAAAAGCCAGGTCAAAGGCATTGTCAGTTCATTAGCACATTCTCTCAAAACTCGTGGTGAAATACCATCCAGTCCCACAGCTTTACTGACATCCAGAGTACTCAGTATTTGAAACACACTCTCCTCCTGTACCTCTAAACCTTGAACCTGACCTATCCCCCTAGCATTAAAACTGATTCCTCCAAAATGAAATACTCCAATAAAGTGGTCATTGAACAATTCTACTATGTCCTCTGCATCAGTCACTCTATTCCCATTTTTATCCCGCAATATCATTCTTCCACAGTCATTTCTCCAACTACTGGCCACATATCTAAAAAATTCCCTAGGATTTTCTTCGGATCTTAGGGCTAATCTCCTTTCATATTCCAGTTTCATCTTCCTTACCATACTAGTCATGCTTCTGGCCTGTGTTTTATACTCTTCATGCATCTATTCTTCTCCTGTCCCCTTATATCTCTTCCATGGCCTCTTTTTTTCTTGCAATTCCTGTTTAATATTGTTTGTCATCCACTTTACTCCAAATTGTGTCCTCTTGTTCACTCATGGTATACAACTTACCATTGCTGCTAACAAATATTCTTTCATAATTTCCCATGCACTAATGATATCCCAGCCTTCCAATTCCTCCCTCCATGAAACTTCCCCAAGTTGACGTCTTAGACTATTATAATCACTTGCCTTATAATTCCAAATACATTCCCGTCTCTTTGAGACTCCTGCATGTCTATTCATTTTCCAATTCAAAACCATATGGTCACTCTCTCCAACTGGTGGGAGAGATGTCATCTCAGTTATTATCAACTCTTCTGATGCTATAATCAAATCCAAAACTCTTGAACCTCTTGTTCCCTCTATTACATGTTGCCTAATACATTTGTCCCTCAAGAATTCTAGAAATTCCATTCCCTTATTGCTACATGCATCTTCCTCTCCCCAGTTTATACTACTGTAGTTAAAATCTCCCATAACAATCATTCTTCTTGCACTTGCCAAACTCAACTGTCTAAACATTTCCTGGTCCCCACCCTCTGTGCTCCTGGGTCTGTAGCAACACCCCACTAAATATCCTGTCTTGCCCACCTCTACCTCACACCATATGCTTTCAAAATCATTAGTGTCACTGCCTTCCAAAGTGTCCACTCTTAGAGAACATAGGTCTTCACTTATCATAAGCAATACTCCACCACCATGCTTTCCCTTCCTACCCTGCCAAAAAATGCTGTGTGTGCCCAGTGACTTCTATTCCTGTTATTATATCCTCTTCTGTCAACCATGTATCAGTGATCCCAATAATTTTTAGCCAGGCTGATGCTATCTGCGCCACCAATTCCTCTCCCTTATTCCGGATGCTCCTGGCATTAGTATATAGCATATAAATGCCATTGGTTTTATACCCAGCATTATCCTCTCTAGACTCCACTGAGCTCAGTGTTATATTACCTGATGTCGTCCCCCTTCTCCCAAGTACCCATTCCCACAAGAGGCCACCCCCTGCTACCATCCTCCCTGAGACACACTGACTTTTTCAGAATAGCACTCTCTCCAGATGCCTATGTTCTTCCTCATTCAAATGTAAGTGGTCTCTTGCATATAATTCCTCTCTGTCCTCAAACGCACTCCAAGCATCCACATATTCCAGTCCTCTCTCATCACACATTCTAGCTATTATGTCATTCAATATTCCCGTCTTCTGCTCAGTTCGTCATTATCGTACCTAGGCCCCCCCCCCCCCACACACACACTATCTTTCCTCTTTGTCTTCTTTCGTACCACCTCAAGCAAGAATCTCGTATCTCTCGCTGCCCTATTTACACCACCACTCAAGTCATTTGTTCCCACCATCACAATCATCACATCCACCCTTTCCCCTCTCTTAACTGCCAAAGCCACCCTTTCTATCGTTCCTCCTGGCAAACACTCCTCACGCATCCTATCTTGAATACCACGGTTCATTGAGTCCCCATACATTATGCCTCTTACCATTCCCTCTCTCCTATTGTTTCCATTTCTCCTCTTCTTTCATTCCCATACCTCTCTCTCATTACCTCTCTCCTACTGTTTTCATTTTCTCCTCTTCTAGCACTCCCATACCTCTCTCTCATTCCATTCTCTCCTCTTCTAGCACTGCCATACCTCTCTCTCATTCCATCTCTCCTACTGTTTCCATTCTCTCCTCTTTGAGCATTCCCATACCTCTCGCTCATTCCGTCTCTCCTACTGTTTCCATTCTCTCCTCCTCTAGCATTCCCATACCTCTCTCTCATTCCATCTCTCCTACTGTTTCCATTCTCTCCTCCTCTAGCATTCCCATTCCTCTCTCTCTCATTCTGTCTCTCCTACTGTTTCCATTCTCTCCTCTTCTAGCACTTCCATACCTCTCTCTCATTCCATTCTCTCCTCTTCTAGCACTGCGATACCTCTCTCTCATTCCATCTCTCCTACTGTTTCCATTCTCTCCTCTTTGAGCATTCCCATACCTCTCGCTCATTCCGTCTCTCCTACTGTTTCCATTCTCTCCTCCTCTAGCATTCCCATACCTCTCTCTCATTCCATCTCTCCTACTGTTTCCATTCTCTCCTCCTCTAGCATTCCCATTCCTCTCTCTCTCATTCCGTCTCTCCTACTGTTTCCATTCTCTCCTCTTCTAGCACTTCCATACCTCTCTCTCTCTCTCCTGTTTCCATTTCCATATCCAATTCCATTCTCTCCTCTTTTATCATTCACAAATTTCTCTCCTCTCCTATCATTCCCAAAACTCTCTCTCTCCCCTACTCCGATTTGCCTCGCATTTATCTCTTCCATTCTTCTAATCTTTCATACTTATCATACTTCTCCCAAGACATTCCACCTCCTCCTTCAGCTCCTCTATCTCCCTCTGCAGGTCAGTCACTCTAAATCGAAATTCACTCTCCTAAACAAAACCATCTAAACTTTCACAGTCACTCACGCCTTCTTCACTATCAACTATTATTTTCTCATTCACATTTTTTTCTTCATTCTCTCCTATCACACTACTCACCTTCCTGTATTCATTTCCCGTTCCTGGAGCAACAAGGTCGGTTATTGAGATATCTGCTGCATTTATTTCCTCCCACTGCCTGCACTTTAAACACACATTCACCCCATCCTCTCTCACAAGCCAGACATCCAATTCCCGAGACGTATACATGCAGCAAATACTGCATGCCACAAACTCTTTTATTATATCGAAGAAACATTTCCCACCTTTATTATGTAATATAAACAATCTACATCCAGAAATTAAATTTATTATGGAAATAGAAAAAGACAACAAATTATCCTTTTTAGAAATTCTACTCCTCCACTCATTGTCAGGTGAATTAATTACTTCCATTTATCAAAAGCCTACTTTTTGGATGCTATATTCAACAGCAATTTGCTCACCATCCCTCACAGAAGGCTGGAATAAAAAAAACTTTAGTATGATGTGCTCACACTCAGGGGTGCACCTTTAGTCCAGCGCCTGTGTGCAAAACTTTAGTTGCCACCCCCTATACCCCTCTCCCCAATAAAAAAATCACTTTATAAAATATCAGTGAGTTAAAATGAAATATGAAATATATTAATTATAAGTTTATTGAAGAACAAAAAGCAGAAATTACAAAAAAAAAAATGCATAAAAAACAATAAACATACAAGAAGGGTACAAAAACAACAAAAATAATTTAAAAATAAAAATAAAGTAAATAAATAATAGTAACTTACAAGTATATAGGAACATATTAAACATTCTTGGGTAAAGAAATTATTATTATTATTATTATTTGACACCTCCAGGGAGTCCAAAGACTCATCGAAGAAGAGTGTGCCAACAGCAGCGAACGATTGGTCCCCTTCCAACTACTAACCACACTCAAACTTACTTAACTGAGCCATTAGTAGCAGAGGCTCTACCAATCGACCAACCTTTGCCGGCAAATAGTTAAATAAAAATTTAAACAGAAAGAAAAATCACTTAGGGAATTGAACTCTTCTAGTTTTCATTAATGAAAATTCTCAAATAATATCATGTATATCAAGTTGATCCAAAATATCTGTCTCTATTGATATAATGGCAAGATTTGAAAGTCTGTCTTGTACCATTGTGGAGCGCAAATATTTTTTTAATAATTTTAAGTTTAAAAAAGGACCATTCCGCAGATGCTACAGATATCAGTAATGACAAAAGAATCCAAAGAGCAATTGTAAAGTTTGGATAAACTGTGATTAAACCATTCGAATAAATATACTGAATTATCTGATATCTATATTTTTTAAAATTACAAATAAATGGTTGACAGTGTAAAATTTCTTTGCATAAATCGTCTGTGTCAATGTCTGAATGATTCCCATGTGTTAATTTTTGTCGTACTTTTTACAACAAGATAATAAATATTCTTTATTTCATTAAGTACTTAACAAATACAAATACTGAAATGAATTCATATGTTTTTTTAAATCTTTCCTTCAAAGATTGCAATATTTGATCTATTATGCAGAGAAAAAAAATTACTTTAAATGAAATTTCAGGATCTACAATATTTTCATTTTCATGTTCGTAATCAAATTGTGTTGTCTTTTTATTTCGCCTTAGTGGTCTATTACTACAAAATACAGATTCTGCGTCAAATTTTGCTGCAATTAATTTTAGCTTTCTACAATTTCTTCGAAAGTTTCATCAGACCTATAATTATTTATAAATTGATTTAGATCATTCAATGCATCTAAAGTAAGTAAATTGGAGATGAAGACTGCAGTATTTTTCTGAAAAAATTCACTTTATTTAAAATATCATACCAAATCTTTGGCGCCTTTACTATCCTGGCACCTGTGGCCGGCACTCCCCTGCTCCACTATATGCTCTATGCCTCAACAATTATAGAACTCTTAAACATTAAATGATATATGAAACTCAGTGGCTTCTCAGAAAGGACCACTCAACAGCTTTTTAATTCCTTTAATCCTAGCTCAAATAACAAGGAAACAGTACATTGAGTCCCAATCCCATACTATTCTGACATCTCAGAACTCATTTCTAAAATTATTAAGAAATATAATTTAGTAGCTTCTTTTCTTCCTATCAACCAATTATCATCATGGTTTCCAACTTCCAAAGATAAATGGTGTACTCTAGCTCTCCATTTACCAAGTTCTTTGTGACTGTCATATTTCTTACTTCAGACAAACTGGATGCTATATAGAAAAGAGAATACAAGAATGCGAATCATATAATAACATTACAGGAAATCTGACCTGGAACAGCACTGAATAGATAAAACCACAATATTGTATGGTCTGAAAAATGCTTACTTCATTAGTGTCACTATAGATTTGAACATTTGTTTGAACAAAGCACTGAGGCCTTACTTCGCCGTCGAAACATAAATCAGAATGACTGCCTCTTGCCATCTAAGATATGGGAAAGTCTTGATCCAATCGCACATCACTAACTTTTTTTTTAATATAGTTAATAAATAATTAATAACATAATGTTTCCTGAGTTTAACCATCGTGTTGTTTTATGTATAACATCATGCAGTTGTTACTGTTTTAAATCAATGTATTGTTTGTGTTTTCTATCTTTAATTAACTATTGTTGCCTGATGATGGCCTTTAATATTCGGGCTGAAATATATGGCTCTAAATAAATATTATTACTTATTTCCTTGTGTTTTCTAATAATGAATACAAACATTCTGCAAGTAGTAATACTGCCTTACTGAACACTTAGTATTCAAAACACACTCTCCTCATGAAAACCTTGAATCTTTCCCATCCCTTATATTTGGGATACACTGGAAAAGATAGCTAAAGTTCTCCACAAATATAATCTCCAATTCACTTTTAAACTCATTCAGCTAGTTTACTTCATCCACTCTCTTACGAATCAACTTCAAATGCTTACACATCCTGCAGTGTATAAAGTTCCTTATACACTGCAATTCAGTTTAATTTGGACAGACTGGTAGATATTAATATCTGCCTTGAAGAACACAAAAATCACATCTGTGATGATCTGCATGGCAAGTTGGGACTGGCAGACCATCCTGTGCATATTCCTTCACCCAGGATTAAATGGATGCAAACATCTTTGCTACTTAGAAGACTAGATTCATGAGCAACAGCTATGAAGCACTCTTCTAATCTCAACAAGTAATGGCTGCATTAATTTCCAATCTGGGAGAATTATTTCTGAGACCACATATAGCCTGACTTCTCCAAGTCAACTTAAAGAGTACCTTGTTAGGAAATTAGTTCTTTTTGGTTAATTTGAATGGTTTCTACTATTCAAATTAACTAAAAAAATATAAGTACATTGCTTATTATTAGCAATACACCACCACTGAATTTGCCCTTCCTATCCTGCCGAAAAATGCTATACCCAGCTACTGCTATTCTTGTCAATATCATCTTCTGCACCACGTCTCACTGATTCTAATAATCTTTGGATAAGCCAAGGCTATCAGTACCACCAATTTATCTCCTTTATTCCAGATAATCCTGGCATTTGTATAAAGAAACATTAATACATAGTCAGTGTTTCTATACTCATCATTGTTTCCACCAGACCCACTGGCTTTTGCATTATTCCATGCTTCCTTCTCCTATTCTCCTAACTACTACTACCCCATCCATCCATCCATCCATCAATCATTTGTCCAGAGAACAACATTCTCTCCAGAAGCCTACATCTTCCTCATTCAAACGTAGGTCATCTCATATAGTATTTTTTTTCTGTCCTCAAATGTACTTCAGACATCCACATAAGGCAGGCCTCTCTTTCGGCACATTCTAGTTATCATACCATTCATTATTGATGCTCTTCTCCTCAGCTTTGTATTATCATACTTGGGTAACACACTTACTACTCTCCTTCTCTCAATCTTCTGCCATATAACCTCAAGTATATACCCTAGATTCCTTGCTAACCGATTCATTGCACCTCTCAAGTCATTTGTACCCACCATCACAATCATCTCATCATCCCTCTTAACTGCATTAGTCATCACACTGTCTATCATTCCTCTAGGCAAACCTGCCATTCTGTTTTGCACTCCACAGATCATCAAGTCTCCATACCTCACACTGCTTACCACTATATTCCTTGTTCACCTGCATCCCTCATTCCCTCTCTCTCCTCTAATGCTTTCTCTCCTGCCTGCCGTCTTGTCATTTTTCCATCTGTCTCTCATTCCTTCTCTTCACCTGATTCTCCTATTCTCTCCCCTTCTATCATTCCCACAACTCTCTTTCACTCCTCCTCTCATTTGCTTTACTCCTGTTTTTTACAGTCTCCTGATTTCTTCTTTCATGTGCTTCTGAACTAATTCCTCATATGTTCTACTTCTTCTCTCACCACATCTATCTCTCTCTCTCTCTCTCTCTCTCTCTCCTGGCAATCTATTCACCCTCCCAATCAACACCATCTTTTAAACCTACTGTGCTCTCTAATATTATATCATTATTCACCTGATGCCCATCTTCCTCACCCTTGATTATGCTACTCATTTCTCTTTGTCAGCATTTACTCGTTTCTGAAATAATGCTGCTGAAGTCTGTTATGCCAATTTCAATATCACCAAGCTCTTCCTATATTTTTACATTTTAAGGAGACATGCACTTCCCAGTCTCTCACCTGCCACATTTTTAACTGCTGGGATGTGAACATGCCACAAGCACCGCATACCACAAATTTCTTTTAGTATGCTGCAAGAAATGTAGTTTTTAAAGTCTTTAAATGGTAGAGGGATGGGTGATAACGACCACTAAAATATTACATTAAAGTATAAATTTGGAAAGCATAAGCTATCCTCAGAAAATACAATACATTCTATTTAGATTAGACTCCCTGTAAATTTAAAGAAAAAGTAATAAATTATGTCAAAAACTTATCTTTTTTGTTGCCAGCTCATTAAGACTTCCTACTGTATTGGTGCCCTATGACAATTCCCATGAAACAGCCAGCACACCATTATCTTCCTGGCCCTGTATACAGGAAAACCCCACTCAACGCAATTAATTAATCCATCAATTAATGCGCACTAAGCGAAATCCCGTTAAGCAAATACAATAGGAATAATTATAATTCATCCATCAGAGGGAATTTGGAAAAAAAATTACAGTATAAGCTATATTAGAGGATAAAATCTTCAAAGTTAATAAAAATGAATTGCTTAAATTTTTATTTAATGTCTAAACATTTGATTGAGCTATTTTTTTACAAAAAAAAATTATGTAAAGATGTTTGAATCGTGCTCAACTTTTTCATCTTGTCATACAATTTGTGATAGCTGGAGACTGCTTTATCAAGATTTTGGCAGACTTCGAAACTTCGTTCCATATCAGGATCAGCATTAAACAAAATTTCCTTAGCATACTCGATGTGATTGAAAACTAGCTGAAGTGCTTTTGCCGTTAGCTTCTTAGTAGTAATAGTTATATTTAGTTATATTAAACTAAAGTTTTTATTCAAACACAGCAGTTGTCTCCATAATTTTCAAAAATGCATTCGGATCACCGTGTAAGCTTAAAAGAAAGGATTCTTAGTAGTAACATTCTCTTCTTGTATGCACTCCTTATCTTCTTCTTCATATGCACACTGTTCTTCTAGTTGAGGGAGATCATTCTCGCTTAACTGTTCTGAATAGGAATCAAGCAAGTTTCTCACATCTTCATTATTCAGTTCATTAAATTCAAGTTCTTTTCCAATTGTGCTGATTTCTTCAATAATGTTAGATCTTGGATTTTGCACACAATAAACTAACATAGGCTTGAGTTTAAAGTTGCCTTCTACATTGCCTCCTAATGAAAGTGTAAGACAATCTTTAGATACTTTGTATCTTGGTTGAGATACTTCAGTTTTAGATAGGAAAGTTTTTGTTGGCATACACTTCCAAAAGAGACCAATTTTGTCAATGTTGAATATTTGCCGATCGTCATAATCACCCTCCTGAATTATCCTTTGCAATAAAGTTTCCTGAATTCTTCAAGAAGGTTGGCCGCAGAATCTTTATCAGCACTAACAAGAATAGCAGTATCCCCAGATTCCCCAGTTATTCTTACGTTATGCAGTCCACTTCGATTTTTAAAATGGTCAAACCATCCTATACTCACAGTAAAGCTTTCACATTCCTCCTGAAATTTGGTCTCTTTCAATGAGGTAAAAATATTGAGAGCTTTTATCTGAATATTCCCTGTACTAAGAGGTATTCTTTTTTTTGATAATCCTCAATCCAGAGCGATAGAAGATGCTCCATCCTGATCATTAAATGTTGCTACATGCTTAAAGAAGCAGTAGCAACTTTTCGTTGTTCTTTGTAGTCTTTACTCTTATTTAATATAGTCCAAACTGTAGACTGTATCCCAGATCTCACACAATCATTGTATCACTAGCACTACTTTCATGTCTCTTAATGGCTTCCAGCTTTTCCACTCACTGCAGATTGGTGACAAAAAATTTCACATAACGTAAAAAATTTGGATTAACTGATTAATCACTCGCTTAAAGTGGGAAATAGTATCATTTCACTCAATCTCACTAACTGATTATCATGCATATCAAATCAACATTAAGCAAGGTTTTCCTGTATATATATATTACTAATTTTTGTTACTTTTTTTCCCCCTTTAATTTTTAGTTTTCAAAACTGTTTAGTTTTTATAATTGTAATTCTTAATCTTTCAAAATCTATAGTCCATTTGATTCATCATCATCATCTTTGTTTACTCGTTTTATTTGTATTTCATTTTTGGCTATTGAACGTATGTGTTTACATTCACTTTTAACTGACCTTCCTTCTCAACACCTTTCTCTAATATATGTTTTGACTCGACCAAGCTCAGCTCCAAACACTTCATCAGTCTTACTTTCTAAATACACAACCAAGTATATCTTTTTAATTACTCTTTTAATATAAAATTAAAAACTATATATTAGTTAGATCTAAATAGCTTTTGGTTGGAAAGTTGAGTAGCTCCCTAATTTGTTAAATGCCAATTTGATTGTTAATATAATAATAAAAGGTATATAATATTTACTGAATATCACTGAACAGAAATTCTTACCACTGCATGACTTACCTGTACAGCTGATTTTGAAAGGGCTGCCTACAATATGGTAACCATTGTATTTTATTGTAATATAATAATCACCAGCTGCTAGTGGAGTATATCGTACTTTGTATCCCTCCTCTACCTCTGTACAGTCCATTGATATTTTTGATGGACCATCAATGGTTACTGCAAGCATCCCAGCTCCTGCACTGCATGTGTCTACAATAAAATCTGTTTTTACTCCTGTAAAATAAATAAATAATGCCTTGAAACATAAAATGATGTGATAGAACTTATAGAAACTGTTCATAAAAAAATAATAATTACCATATTTACTGCTTCTTAAGCATGATTAAAGCACAACTATTTCTATCCCTTATATCTAGACTATATCTCAACAGATAATTAAAGTAGTACTAAATAATGTACTAATGATGTGAACCTTAGGAGAGTTAGCAGTAATAATGCTGATGTTTTGGCCCTTCAGGAAGATTTGAATAAGCTGGAAGGGTGGGAAAAGGCATGGGGATGTCAGTTTAATGCAACTAAAGGTAAGGTTTTTAAAATTTGGGATCCACAGAACTCAATTGGAGGAGTTATAGTGGAAGAAGTGGAGGAAGCAAGGGATCTTTGGGTGAAAGATAGATTGTAGATAGTTCTGGGGGTATATGCAAAAGGTTGTGAAGACATCTCAAAGAATTGCAGCAGAGAACATTGACTGCAAGAGATAAGTGTTCTATTCCTATTATTTTTCCTTTGGAAACTTGGATTTTTCATTCTGCATACAGATAAATCGGTCTTCAGAACATGTGCAATATACAGACAAAGCATACTAGTGGTGGTAGTTGATAGCAGATGGCATTGGTATAGGTGATGATGGTAGTGGCAGTTTGGTGTAGTTAGTGGATGAAGTGGTGGAGAGGAAGAGTAGGTGTGCTCCCTCAATGAGTCTTTGGACTTCTTGGAGGTGTTATGAAATAATAATAATAATAATAATAATAATAATAATAAAGCTTTGTCAGACCATAATTTCTGTGCTCGGATTTAGTCATTGGGATCTGAAGGGGATGAAGTAACCTTGGAGAGGGTATAGAGACGGATAACAAAAATGATGTCAGGACTGTCCAATGTTGATTATGAGAATAAACTGAGGACATGCAGACTGCAGAGTTTCTTTTCATGGATAGAAGGCAAAGGGGAGGGATGGGATCAAGACATTTAAGCTGTTGAAGGGTTATTATTGTATTAACACAAGAGGATAGTTTTCATATGGCAGAAAGAATACTGCTCCCACATATGGGGCCCCCAAAAACTCCCTCAAAATGCTCGACTCAATATAGAGGAGAGCAATCAGACTTATTAATGACCCATCTCTTACCAACTCACTTCCCTCCACTTTCACACAGACGATCGGTCTCTGCACTATGTATTTTCGACAAATATTTCCATGGAAAATGTTCATCTGAAATAGCATCAATAATTCTCCCACTTAGTACTAAGCTCATTGGAACACGTGCAGCTGCTGCTCAACATCCTTACACAGTGCACCTTGAAACCCACAGAACAAGTTTCTTCTTCTCCTCCTCCTCCTCCTCCTCCATCCCTGCAACTGCTATACTACAGAACAGTCTTTCCCTTGATGTGTTCCCTAAGGAATATAATATACAGTCAAACAAATCCAATGTGAACCTTCTTTCCCAACCAATACACGGTACTATAGGTTGATCTACCAACCTCTCATGTGTGGGCTCAACATAAAAAAAAAAAAAACGAAGGAAAGGAACAAGGATAAGAGGCCATCCCTGGAAGTTGCAAAAGGAGGTGGTGAGTAAAAGGATAAGAAGTAGGTTTTTTTGCATGGAGATGGGTAGGAGCATGGAATGCATTTCCTGAGAGGGTGGTGAATGTGCAGACTGTGGACGATTTTAAGGAGATATAATATGATATGGTATGATAAGACTTTGTGCTAACTAGTGTTAACCTCCTGCAATGTCTTGTGACTTCATGGGGGGGGGGTCAGGAAAATAATAATAATAATAATAAATATTTATAGAGACTTTCCGGCTGAAGATGAGTTAACTAGTCCCCATACAGAAGTGGCACAGGTATACCTCTAGAAAACTCAGGTTTTTGATCCCACAATGCAGGCAAACCAACCAGAAACATAAATACACTTAACAGATATTTAATTATAGTTTGACAAGAAATTATATTCTTATTTTAATCCTATACTCAAGCATAAGCAAACAAAATCTTGCACATGAAGCATTTAAGTAGACTACTATTACATAGAGGCAGTTGATTTCATGCCAAAACAGGACTCCACATGCACACTTCTGTCTGCTCACACTAAATTGTGTGTGCTTTTACTCAACCTAATGGTTAGTGGGGTAGCAATGCTACATTACTAGGAAGTTATTATAGAACAAAATGATTTCAGTATTGGCTAACTCACCTTTGATTGAAAAGGCCTGATAAAAGTTCTTCACTTTGTAGATAGGATTTGAACTGAGATCTTTCCAACCAAAGGATTCGATCAAAAAAAAAAAAAAACTGAACTATGGAGACTCACACACCAGTGCAGGATTAAAATAATAATATAATTTCCTGCCAAGCCTAATTTACTTTCTGAGGATATAAAAAAGCTTATTACAGCTAACTCTGATCCTGAGTATTTTTAATAATATGGTGATACATCATTTTATTACTTGTATATGGAAAATATACAAGTAACAAAGTTCTCTTTATTTTCAGAGGTGTAGTTCTAAATGATGAAACCTCAATAAAGATCAAACCAGTCTGGGTAGTGACCACTTCCATAATGTATGACAATATAAGATATTTTACACATTTTAGGACAATATACACATAATAGGGTGAGATATGCATGATGCATTACAGATACTGTGGAAATTTGTGAAAATATTTTACATGCAAATTATTTTGTTCGTGCTTGGGTACAGAATATAATTTCTTGTCAAGTAAAACTTAGTTTCTGCCCAAGCAAAAAACTAACAACAACTAGCTCTGATCCACAGTATTTTAATAATATGGTGATAAGTCATTTTGCTATTTGTATATGGAATCTATGAGTTCTGCATTGATTTTTCTTTCAGTATCTACATGTGTCTAGCAGCCAATGATGATATTTCAATAATGGAAGGTTAGGAAGAAACATAGATTTTAAAACTAGCAATATGGCATACAGATGCTTTACAATATTGTATTGTAGAAATTTTATTGCTGAGTCAGATGATTTTTGTATTTAGAAAAAAAAAAGCATTCTAGGAGATATCAAATTTTTAGCTAGGTGGTGTAAACCACCCACATAAGCCAATATTCATCATGGGATCATAAATTATTTTCACATAAACACAAGAAGTGATATTTATTAAATATACTGCCAAATATTTCAGTTTGAAACTAACAAAATCATCATGAGTGGCCTGAACAACATTTTTTTGTTGTTCCAGCCATTGATGATAGCTTGTTAGTTTTAAACTGAAATATTTGACAGTATATTTAATAAATATCACTTCTTGTGTTTACGTGTGAATAATTTATGATAAAACTATGGCACAAGTTTTCCTCAAAACTAGAATTCATCAGAGGAGATAAAATTCGGTCTATTTTTTTTACTACGAGAGGTTTTTTAAGTGGTTCCATCCTCTTAGTTCAATGTGGCCTTATGGACAACTGCAAAGATGACCGATGAGCCCAGGCAGAGAAAGCCAACTCAAGGTGGTTAAACTCAGATAAGGCTAACCACTTGGGTATCAGTTATCTTTGCACTTTAATTTCAATTGGTCTTTTGGTTGTTCATCTGCATGAGACTAGTGAAAAAGGAAAACTAATAGCCCTTGGTTATATGATGATATAACAATGATGATGAAGTTATGAAAGGAAATTGTTTGCAAGAGGATGAGGAGTGGTTTCTTTGCATGGAAGGTGGTTGAACCATGGAATGCATTGCCTGATGGAGTGGTGAGAGCGAGAACGGTCAATGAGTTTAAGGAGTGATATGATAGACTTTGTGTTTCTCAGGGGGGGGGGCCTCCCCTCGATGGGTCTTGATAAACTTTGTGTTTCTTAGGAAGGACCCCCCCCCCCCATGATGAATCTTTTGACTCCATGGAGGCCTGAATAATAATAATAAAAAGAGCTGAAGACTTTATCTCTAATATTATCTATCTGTCTTTTCTTTTGCCTACTACTATCAGGCTCTCTTGCATCTCTATACTAACTATTCTAGACTTATGATGAGCACCCGTTTACCTTTTCACTTCAATAATAGTAATCTGGAGTCTACTCTTTGAAGGGTTCCTTTTTGGTCTACGAATGAAAGTAGACTTGTGTAATAACTTGCACGCATGCTGCAGGCCTTGTGAGTCATTGAGCATAGCTGATATTTGCTGTATGGCGAGTTTTGCCCACTGCTGCATGCAGGTGAGGATTAATATGGTGGCAGGTTGTTGTCTACTGCCAAATGGATTCTGTGCTTGGTGCATGGAAGGGTTTTACTCTAAGTGCACAGAACTGAAGTTTCACACAGTGGTGAGCTTTGCCTATGGCTGTATCAGTGTTCTTGGGTGAGCCAAGAGATTTGTAAGAGCAAGTTTTGGAACAATGTGAGAGCTATCTAAATTATAGAGGACTGTAATCTGATATTGTTTCTGAGAGTGCTGTAGCTAGAAGATTGCAATCCGAGATTTGTTTTGGTTACAAACTGCAGTATCTGTAATACTTGCTGGCTCATATCTACCACTACTTTATATGCCAGTAGTAATTTTCTTCTTCTTCTGTGAGCACTAATTCTTAAAAAGTGGTGGATCTGCAAGTAATACTACAGTAAGGAATTATCTTTCTCTTCTTTGAGAGCACAGACATTCTTCTCAGTGAAGGATTCTTCTTCTTCTTATTTATTTATTAATTGCAAGTTCTAATTCTAGTACAGGATGTGCACATTATGGATATGTGCACATCCTGAAATCCATACCGTTATTCGCTAGTGGTGAGAACCTTTAGGTCTCACTACAAGCTTTCCCTACAGCTCAACAGGTCCATTTCTTTTCCATTTTAACAGAGAGTATGACAAATATCCCTCCACCCCCCAAGTTAAAACCCTAAGGTATAACATTAACAGGCAACATGAGATTAGAGATGCAGTTTGAACTATAAGGTTCAACCATCCTTTATAGAAGTAAATAAGCCATTTTGTATACAAGACCAACTAGTCATCCCCATGAGGATTGGAAATAAGTGTGCATAATAAGAATTCTCAACAGAATATACTAAAAAAACTCCAATGAGGTAATCTATAAAGTTTTCTCTAAATGAAATACCATCAAGGACATATACAGAGAAGAAAACTCATAAGAAAAGGAATGGGAGTCAGAAAGCGTTTCCTTTTTTGTGAACGTTTCTAATGATGTTGCCTTCACAAGGAGGAAATACCATGATAAATGCTCATTGAATACCTCCATTATATCCTCTGCATTAGTTACCAGCTGTCATCAACTAATTATCCTCCCATAATCATTCTTTCTTCTAACTCATTACAGTTTTTCTTGGCTTGATTGGCTAATTTCTGGTCATACTGCACTTTTGTTGTCTTTACCAACCAAGTCACTTCCAGGCTTGCTCTTTGTACACTTCATGCAACTGATTATTACCAACATTTATCTTGTGTCACATCCACGGTGCCTTCCTTTTCCAGATTAATCCCTTCATTCACATGTTTTACTCCTACCTTATTTTTACTTTTCACATTTGGAACACAATCAGTCATTGCTGCTGTTAGATAGCTCCTGTTCAATGCCAAGGCAGCATCTTTCTTATTTCCACTCAACTCTTTATGTTCTCCTTGTCATCGCCTAAGCTTTTCATAATCACCAGCCCTGTGGTTCCTGTCAAAAGCCTTTGCAAAGTCCAGCAATATCACTGTGTACCCATTACCTTTATACATCTCATTGGTCATTATATTATAAAGGTGAGTAAGTTGCTGAGGCATGATGTACCTCCACAAAACCATATTGTCCTCATATAGCAAGCCATTTCTATATACCTGTTCCTGGATTTTTCCCTTAACTAGCTTCTTCAGTACTTTGACCACCACTCCTGAGATGCTGATCGATCAGTAATTTGCTACCTCAATCTTGAAGCTTCCTTTATGCAATGGAACTCCCCCACCATTCCACCCAAGTGGAACCAATCCAAAGCTCAGACTTAAACAATGTGGCCAAAGGTATTGCCTTAGCACGTTATTGTAATGCTGTAACTGATGATACCATTTAATCCAATATCTGTATTCACATCAAGGTTCTGTAATATCCTATGCAACTCTAATTCATCTACCTCTATTTCCACATCAGCACATACCCCTCTTGTTACTACTGTATTTTCACCTGGATGCTATAACCTTACAAAGTGATCACTTATCAATACAACTATTTTGTCTGCTTCAGTTCTCCCATCAACAGCATTCATCAGAATTATTCTTACATAATCATTCTTCCTTTTACTTGCACATACTGAAAAACTATTTAAAGAAATTGAAGAGGTATGAGAAGAAATTAGCTGTGCAGGCCAAAGGTGTGCACAGCGGATTTCTAAAAATTAGTTGTGCAACCTTTGGCCTGCACAGCTAATTTCTTCTCGTACTCTCTGATAGTACCATACTTGTCATCCTTCTTATCTGTGCTGTGTCACATGCCTATTGATCACCTTTCTCTTTGCATTCTCTCCACAAATTTATCTTTTTTTTTGTAGCTCATACTTAATGATGCTGTTTATCCATTTAATTCCTTTTTTTTATGTAGCTCTCACCAATGAAAGGTTTATTTGTAAACCTATAGTACATTCATACCATGGGTGGACTAATGTTTTTCTACTTTTATTGATTTTATATATTTTTTCTATTTTTTTACATAGTTCTGAAACCTTATTCTAGAGATCAAATGTGGAACTTTTACCAGCCACTTTAGTCCTCCACTGAGCAATGAAATTCACCTCTCACTTGATTTATTCTCCTTACTCTAGGTATGCAGTCTGCTATTACTTCCCTCAAAGTATACCTAGAGTATACTTTGAGGGAAGTAATAGCAGACCAAGTCAGCCCCATGATCACTCTCACCAGTTGGTAGAAATTTGGTCATAGACAAATCCTCTGATGTGCTTACTAGATCTAGTACTCTCAAACTCCTGGTACCTTTTATCACATGCTGCCTCAGGTAATTATTATTATTATTTAGGCCTCCAAGGAGTCAAAAGACTCATTGCAGAGGTCCTTCCTCAGAAACACATGTCTATCAGGACTCATTGTGGGAGGCCTTAGTAAGTGCATAAATTCTGTTTCCTTCTTCCATGTGCCTATTTTCCTCCTTCCAATCTGTGTTCCCATAGTTATAGTCCTTCATAATCCCCATAATTACTCACTCTCCACTCATTGAGCTTATTTGCTAATATATACCAAAGGATGATATATATCTCTATCATCATTTTCATCTGCTAGTCTATAGTAGCAGCCTACAGATATTTTGTTTTGTTAGCCTCTATCATGAACAATATTCCTGGGCCAATGGATATTGTTGGTGATATCCAAATGACTTTGATGAAACAGACAAAAAAAGATCTACTAATCTTCTGCACTTTAATGAATATGTAGAGTAGGCTCTCCTGTGTTGTAGAGCCTCCGTAGCTCAGTCATATAGACAAAACCTTTTCATCAGAAAGACCTGATTTCGATTCCCGTTCATGATGTGAGAACCTTTATTTGGTGTCTTTCGACTAATGGTGAGTAAGCTGGTCTTATACAGAGGTGGAGGGTTTCCCCCTCTCGGAAACTCGGGTTTTTTGTCCCTCATAACAGGCGAACCTGTCCCGTACACACAATTCTACAGACAACAATACTCCCCTCCCTCCCCCAACATCAGGTTACATGACAAGTTATATTGTGGTCACATGTGTAAGATCACATCATGTAAGAAGGCTGATCCAAAAGATGGAATAAGGCACAAGAGGAAGAAGATACTCCTGTGTTGTGTAACTGTGTGATGTTACAGATGATTATGGTGCATTGATACAACTTCTGTGGTTAGGTTCCTGTGGCCAGTGATCCCAACAGAGGTAATGGATGAACCTAGAAATTACTTAATTAATGTATTGACGATGTTAGTGAATGCTAAGACTTTATGGATAATTTGGATTGTTCTAATTAGATATTTCACTTTAACATGGATTAACAAGGCAAATTCTCTTTGAGTTTGAGGCAGAAAGAGGAGATTATTGTCTACTTCTTGTTTCTAATAATTCCAGAAATAGTTAAAAAGCATTTTATATAGTATTCTTTATTGTTCTTCTTCAATATCAACAACAGTTTTTAGGACTGTAGCTCTGCTGTAGGAGGAAGATGTGGGTCCTACTCTGCAAAATTTCAGAGTGGCCCAGCTCAACTGAATGATTTGGCTTGTTTGCAACCCAGGCGTTTTTCTAAAAGGTATTCCTAAAACTGTTATGGTTCCTTCCATTGGTAGCCCAAAAGGCAGGTGTACAGAACCAAATGTCCCTAACTACTTGAGTTTAGTCTCTTTTGTGGTTAGCGCTTAGACCAGTAATGCTAGTAAACTTTTGTGTTAGAATGAAAAGAGCGGATAGGGCATGGAAAGTTAGTATATCATCAGCATAAATGATGGTTGGTTTTTAGCTGTTGTGGGATCAGATCAGGTCACTGAGATTTTATTTTAGTGTTTTGAGCTTCATAAACATTTTGCATTCTGTACTGGTCATTGATATGAATCTTCATCTTAATATATTTTTAAGACCTTTTGGGAATAAACACGAAACTTTCAACAAATTGTAGTGGAATATATTGTTAAGGAATGTGACTAGAACTGAGACCAGAGAGTTTCATATGATATAAAACACTACTCCCAGTCCATCAAGACCAGACTTTGCCTCTTTTGCAACCTTTGAAGGCTACTGTAACTTTTTTTTCAGTGCTATTGACCTGTTCTGAAACACAGAATGATGTTCAAGGAAAATGTGGATAGGTCTCTCATTGTAGTTGTCCTTTTTCAGATAAACAGAGAAAAGCCATTTATAGTGAGTACAGAAAGCACAGTCTAATTTTGAAATTGTATTCTTATACTTTTTTTCCCCCATTCTGGTCTGGTCTTTCCCTGTCCTGGCCATCCCCCAAGTCTTTGGATAAAGAATTGCTTATTTTTTGTTTTGAAGGTATGCCAGTTTTCCCAATTCCAATCAGTGAAGGTCCACATTATGCATTGATTGTCAAATTGTTCCTTAAATAGCTTAGGGAAGTTTCCTGGCATACTCCAGGGCCCTGAGCTAGTTGTGACTTCATCCTTGATGTTGAGTAGGACAAATTTATGGTGAGTGATTCTGTTTGTTTGGGTTAAGTTAACACAGTGAATATAATTTGCATCACTTTTCAGGCTAGTAGATATATAGATTTTGTCTAGGTGAGTTTATGCAACTAGGTAAACACAAGCAGTTCCTTAATATCAGGATTTTTTTTCCCCCTTTTCAATATGGCTGTGTTCCTGCAGCATATTTTGAATTGTCTATTATTATATGTTGCTGGTGTAGAGACCTCCACCTATTTTATTAATTCTGTAGTTCTAATCCCTGGCTATGATAATGCTGGAGGCACCTTGTAGATAGGGGTTAGTAGATGTGAGTAGATGTGAGCAGAGAACAAATAACTTGACTCACAAGTTATTTGTTCTCTGTGGTTGTTAGGCAAAATGTATCCCAGCATTTCAAATGGCTTTTCCTTCCATTCTCAGTCAGTTACAGTTGTAGAGCCTTTATCAGCCATTCATGAAATGAAT
Source organism: Typopeltis vanoorti (assembly GCF_054136105.1). Taxonomy (NCBI): domain Eukaryota; kingdom Metazoa; phylum Arthropoda; class Arachnida; order Uropygi; family Thelyphonidae; genus Typopeltis; species Typopeltis vanoorti. The sequence continues at coordinate 51,070,001 of NC_143555.1, read as the reverse complement.
GGGAAACTAGAATTACCATCCTGGTAATTCTAGTTTCCCTGCATTGACATACTGACTTGTTCAGAGAACAGCAATCTCTACAGATGCCTACATTCTTCCTCATTTAAATGCAAGCAGTCTCTTGCATGCAGTTCCTTTCTGTTCTCAAATGCCCTCCAAGCATCCATGTATTCCAAGCCTCTCTTCTAACACATTCTGGATATCATGCTAGTCATTATTAATGCTCTTCTATTCAGCTCATCATTATTAGACTTAGGCAACACACACTATCTTCCCCCTTCCTGAGTTTTTTTTCTGTACAACCTCAATCATGAATCTCAGATCTCTTGCCACTCAATTTATACTGCCTCTCAAGTCATTCGTGCCCACCATCACAATCATCTCATCCACCCCTTCACCCCACTTTATTGCCATAGTCACACTTTCTATCTTCCCCCAAAATGATAGAAAGTGTGGCTATAGCAATAAAGATCCAGGCAAACACTCCTCTGGCATCCTATCTTGCACACCATGGATTGTCAAGTCTCCATACATCACACATCTTACCGCTCTGTTCCTTGATTGCTCAACTGTATCCCTCACTCTCTCTCTCTCTCTCTCTCTCTCTCCTCTAACACTTTCTCTCTGTGTTCCCCCTACTTACCTGCTGTCCTGGCATCTCTCTATCCCTGGTTCCAGCACTCCCTTGTATTCTTCTCATTTCCTCTCTCCTACTGTTTCTATTCTCTCCTCTTCTATTATTCCCATAACTGTCTCTCTTCTACTGTTTCTATTCTCTCCTCTTCTATCATTCCTATAACTGTCTCTCTTCTACTGTTTCTATTCTCTCCTCTTCTATCATTCCCTTAACTCTATCTCACTCCTACTCTGATTCACCTTCCATTAACTTAATCTCATCTTTCGCACTTCTCAACTCATTCCTGAGACATTCCACCTCTTCTTTCAGCCCGTCTCTCTCTCTCTCTCTGCAAGTTCATGATGCACCCTATCAAATACTTTTTAAAATTTCATAAAAATGACAACGTATGCCTTTCTTCATCCACTGCTTTGGTTTATTTTATTATAAAAGGCCACCAGCTTGCTAAAATAAAAATTTTTCTTAACAAATCCATGCTCTCCTTCATAAATAATCTTATCTGTTCAATTTTGTATATAGGCTCTTACCAATCTTTTTAAAAACCTTAACAACCACAGGAGAAATAAAAACTGGTCCATAGCTCGATACTTTCATTCTAACACTACTCCTCCACAATGACACATCATATCCTCCTCCTGCATCTTAGGAACTTGCCCCATTGCAAGACTCATTAAACAGCCAGGCTAAGCATGACCAGTTCTTAAGCATAATCCCTTAAAGCATATGATGAAATCTCATCTAATCCTAATGGCTTACTTATATTTACTCAGTACTACTCAGTATTTGGAACACATCCTCCTTATTCACTTCTAATTCTTCAATCCTCCTTATTCCTTGAAGTAAAACTGATTTACAAGGATGAAAAATTCAAAATGATCCTTAAGCAACTCCACTATGTCATCTGCATTGGTCACTCAACTCATATGTTTCAGTAAGGTGATACCGTGAGTAGACATTAATTAAAATTATAATAATGGAATTAAATCACATAAAATATTATTTATTAGTAGAATTTTCGCCTGAGTATCACAGGCATCGTCAGTACATGTAAAAAGCTAATTAAACAATAACTGACAATTCCAAAAGGTGCCACCTAAGTAGCTAACGTAAGATAACTAAAAAAGGTCATTAAATTTCCTAACTTATTTTTTAAAAAAATAGATAAATAAATAAATAAATTATATATATAGACAATTAAAAAGGGTTAGGAAAGATTAGCTGATTTAAAAAGTATTATCTCCCACAAAGGGGATAGACATAGACCATCAGATCTGTTTAAGTTAGGAGAATGAAGTAAAGTTTCACATGTTTAAAGCCATTCCATGTGGAACCAACTTTTGTGAAGGACTCGTCTTGTTCCAATGAACTCTATGTCCAGGGTTGATGGCATGCTCTGCAAGTCCAGACTGTTCAGGTTCAAGGTATTGAATATAAGACTTGTGTTTCTTCTAGCCGAATAAAAGCAGATCTTCCTGTTTGTACAAAATAAGATAATCCACAAGAGCAAGGAATCTGGTAGACACTTGGATAACTGAGATGTGGAAACTTGTTCTTTGGAGAAGTGAGAAAGGTGGAGATTTTTCTAATTGGTCAAAAGGCCAACTACTCAAAGCTCTTTTGATGAAGGAATTCTTTTATCCATTAGATAAAAAAGAGAAAATAATATATTGCAATTTTTTCTGCAATAGTTCATCTGAAGAACAAAAGGAGTTGGCCCGATGAACCAGTGTTTTAATATTTCTAAATAACTTAGGGAATTGAAACAACGTAGATCCGAATATAAATTAAATTATACTTTAATAGATATTTCCGATATTTCGGCAATGTCACATTGCCATTTTCTAAAGGAACTTACAAAAAGGCAGGTGCACACAGGCAATAACAATACAGTAACTGAGAATGAAGATATGAAGCTATCGTTCTCCTAGAAGTCCTGATGGTGCCCTCTGGTGGGCTAAGTAGGCGTTCTTGGCCGTTGGGCTGAAGGTCTGCTGATGTATGCCTCCCAAATTTGGGGCAGTCGCATACAACCAAATTTGTTGAGGTTTGGAGAGTTTCTTATGGCAGAGGCTGATTCCATAAATAATCTTTCGAATTTATATTTGCTCCGGTGTATTATTGTTGCTTTCTTCGACCGTATTCTGTGGCGAGTATCCAGAGCATGGTCTGCAAGAATAGAATGGCTATACTTGTAAAACCAGATGTAGTCCTTGTGTTCAGAAATTCTGATATTCGCTGTCCTGCCTGTTTGGCCAAAGTACAACAGTTTACAACTGCAAGGGACCTGGTATACACCAGGTAGGTCTAGGGGAAGTGGTTGGTCTTTGGTAGAGCGGATAAGGGATGCCAATTTTCTGTAAGGCCTGTAACAGGAGGTGAGGTCATGTTTTTTTAGAATTTTGGTGATTTTTTCTGAGGTGCCTCGGATGTAGGGAATGGCGATGGATTTAGAGTAATCTTTTTTGTGGAGGGGGGGAGGAGGGGGGGCTGTGGTTTGTAGGTTTTAATATTTTTTGGATTTTTTTTTGGGGGGGGGGGGGTAGCCATTGGCTGAGAAAGTGCTGAGGATGTGATTTAGTTCAGTGTTAAGGGCTATGTCGTTAGAACAGATTTGTTTAGCCCTGTTGTATAGTGTTTTTAACACTCCATATTGTTGTGAGGGGGGGGGGATTGTTGGTGGATGTATCTGCCTGTATGGGTGGGTTTTCTGTAAACTGAGAAAACCAAAGTTCCATCAGGCTGGCGGGTGACTAGTGTGTCTAGGAAAGGGAGGCAGTTGTTTTCTTCTTTTTCCAGGGTGAACTTGATTCTGGCGTGTTGGTTGTTTAAGTGTGTAAGGAAGGAGAGGAGTGTTTCAGAGCCATGTGGCCAAATAGCGAACACATCATCAACGTAGCGAAGCCATATGGTTGGTTTTTGTGGGGCAGAGGCTGGTGTATACCTGGTGTATACCAGGTCCCTTGCAGTTGTAAACTGTCGTACTTTGGCCAAACAGGCAGGACAGTGAATATCAGAATTTCTGAACACAAGGACTACATCCGGTTTTACAAGTATAGCCATTCTGGTCTTGCAGACCATGCTCTGGATACTCGCCACAGAATACGGTGGAAGAAAGCAACAATAATACACCAGAGCAAATATAAATTCGAAAGATTATTTATGGAATCAGCCTCTGCCATAAGAAACTCTCCAAACCTCAACAAATTTGGTTGTATGCGACTGCCCCAAATTTGGGAGGCATACATCAGCAGACCTTCAGCCCAACGGCCAAGAATGCCTACTTAGCCCACCAGAGGGCACCATCAGGACTTCTAGGAGAACGATAGCTTCATATCTTCATTCTCAGTTACTGTATTGTTATTGCCTGTGTGCACCTGCCTTTTTGTAAGTTCCTTTAGAAAATGGCAATGTGACATTGCCGAAATATCGGAAATATCTATTAAAGTATAATTTAATTTATATTCGGATCTACGTTGTTTCAATTCCCTAAGTTATTTAGAAATGCATAACCAATGTATAAGCCTGTCTACGAGAATCAGTGTTTTAATAGTTTTGACTGGGATGGTAATGAGATTCAGCTCATATTTCCATCTGATAGGGTCAATTTATCTGCAATAATTTCTTCTCATAATGGCTATATGATGAAAGAATTCATTAGGATTTTACTATGGAATTCCTTCTTTTATTATGTTAGGAGGATAAAAATGGTATTCCATTTTTATCTTCCTTATTATATTTTCTTTTTCTTTACTTTTCTGGTTTGAGTCTTATATTCCTTATGCAACTGCACCACCTTTTTTTTTATAGTTTTTTTTTCTTTTCATAACCTCTTTTTCTATCTGCAGTTCTTGTTTGATTTCATCAGTCATCCACTTTCCTCAAGTGAAAAAAGATAATACCACATTGTTATATATATATATATATATTTTTTTTTTTTTTTTTTTGCTTGAGGAATGCAATTTGCTGTGGCTGCTGATAAATATATCTTGATTTCTGCAAATAATTTGAATAAATTAAAAAATATGGAACTGATTAGTTCTTTAGTACACTCCCTACAAATATGTGGTGAAATCCCATCTAATCCTACTGCCTCATTGCTCTGTATTCGAAACATGTTCATCTTTTATTTTCTTCAAATCTATCAATGCTCCATATCCCTCGAGAAATAAAATTAGCTTAGCAGGAATGAAATACCCGAATAAAGTGATCATTACATAACTTCACTATGTCACCTGCATTGGTTATTCAATCTCCTCCCATATAACAGGGCCAATTTTTACACAATTATTTCTTCTGCTGGCCATATAATGAAAGAATTTCTTAGGATTTACTTTACCTTGAACTGCAGTGCTAGTCCCTTCTCATATTCCATTTTTGTCTTCCTTACTATACTATTTTCCTAGTCTGATCTTACATTCCTCATGCAACTGTAATTACCCCAAGATTATTTCTAAGGTTATTATAGTTACCTTCCTTATTATTCTACATGAATTCAATCTTGATACTTGTGCATGTCCATACATTCTCCAAGTCAGGAATACATAGTTACTCTCACCAGTTGAGGACAAGTATGATGTTGGAAGTTTTTTCCACTTGGTTAGACTATAATATAATAAATTTAGTTTAATCCTTTATCCAAGTGTAAGCAAACAAAAAGTTTGCACCTGAAGTATCTTCAGGACTGAGACAACTCGTGGTAAAGGTGGACCAAGCTCTCATCACTACTTGTCTTAGTATCTCCCATAATGCAAAGCACATCTCCTGCGGATGTGTATAATGTTATGCATTAAGGGAAAGGCCACTACCCAGACCGGTTTTACCTTTATTGAGGTCTCGTCAGTGGGAGCCAGACCCAGAGGTGGTGATACTAAGATTGAAGCAATGGAGAAGTCATTTACCTATACAAGTTGCCAAAAGGTGTCTCACCTTATTATTAAATTACTCTGGATTTGGAGAAAGATATTGGAAGTTTTTTCCCACTTGATTAGACTATATAAATTTATAATAAATTTAGTTTAATCCTTTATCCAAGTGTAAGTAAACAAAGTTTGCAAACTGAAGTATCTAAAGGATTAAACTAAATTTATTATAGTCTAATCAAGCGGAAAAAACTTCCAACATATGTCTCTAAATCCAGAGTAATTTAATAATAAGATGAGACACCTTTTGACAACTCGTATAGGTAAATATGACTTTTCCATTGCTTCCACTGGTCAAAACTGGTCTGGGTAGTGGCCCTTCCCTAAATGCATAGTATTATACAAGGAGATGCAAGGAGATGTGCTTTGCATTATGGGAGATACTAAGATAAGGAGTGATGAGAGCTTGGTCCACCTTTATCATGAGTTAGCCTCAGTCCTGAAGATACTTCAGGTGCAAACTTTGTTTGTTTACACTTGGATAAAGGATTAAACTAAATTTAGACAAGTATGATATCTGAGTCATGATCAGATCTACTGATGCCATGATTAAATCTAAAACTCTTGATGCTTGTGTTTCTTTTACCACATGCTGCCTGAGATATCTGTCTTCTTCAATAATTCAAAAAATTCATTTGTCTTATTACTGAATGCTTTTTCCTCTGCCTAATATATAATGCTGTATGTCAAGTCCCCCAAACTCATTTTGCACTTGGCAAATTAATTTTCCTAAACATTTCCTGCTCCTCCCCATCTATATTTCCTAATCTATAGCAGCATCCCACTAATTATCATGTGCTATCCACTTCTACCTCACACCATATACTCTCAAAACCATTAGTATCATTTCCCCCAGAACAGTTGTTACAGTATATGCTACCCCTAGCAAATGCTATTTTGATGTCTCTAAATTCAAAAATATATGATAATTAAAAACAAAAAAAAATAGTGTTTTTATCTTGAGATACAATTTTGCTGTGTTCTGCCACTCTCCAAACTTTCCACTCCTAGGCATTGCCTTAATTCTTTAGTGAGTTATGATGGCCATGCTCTACACTGAGATGGTACAATTCATCTCTTATCATGAGTAACACTCCACCATCCTGTTTACCCTCCCTATCCTTCTGAAATATGATATACTCCTTAATTTCTATTCCTGTCAAGAGATCTTTCTCTGTCAATCATGTTTCATTAATACCAATAATCTTCAAACAGAGTCAATCAATGTCACAAACTCATTCTCTTTATTCTTAATACTCCTGGCATTTGTACATAAAATGGTGCACTTTCAGTATTCCTATAACTATTATTACTCTCCATAGTCCCTAATCTGCTTACATGCCACCTCCAAAGAATCCAAGGACTCATTGTAGGAAGGATCATTACTCTACTACACAACTCACTGTCTCCTCTACTTAATCCTCCAACTACACAACAACACTAATACCACCAACTCATATTGCCATCTGCCAGCCACCACCAACAAGATTTTTTTGTCTGTAAATTGTGTCTCACAGCCACTTTGCTTGTACACTGAATGAAAACCCATGTTTCCAGTAGGGAAAAAACCCTGCTACACCCGTATGAGATTATCTAACTCATCTTTAGTTGTAAAAGCCCACATAAAGATTCCTCTCATCACAACAAGAATAGAACTCAAGTCTTTTCCATTGAAGGGTGCAATGTTCTGTCATTCTTCCAATTGTGCCACATATTATACACCCTCTCATCCTCCAAGACACTTTCACACTATGAAGTCCAAATACTCATTGTGGGAGGTATCACTCAATGATCAACATATCTATCATATCGAACCTTAAACTCATTCACACTTTCGGTATTCACAATACATTCTGCCAATGCATTCTGCTCACCTGCCACTATGTAAAAAAGTCTACTCCTCTTTCTCCTCTTCATCTATACCTTACAAAAATGGCTTCTTGTTCTCTCCCTCTAGTCCTGAATTCCTTCTGCATTAATCTAAGTAAAATAATCTTACTATAGTTCGCCCACCGATTTGAGGTCCCTCGACACTTCTGCGCATGTCAGAAAAAGGAGAATCCATTCCGATAATAGGGTAATCAGTCCTCTGGGATGTAATAATAAACAAACTGAGTTTTTTATTATTACAGGTCAGAAAATTTAGCTTTTCTTTTACGAACATTGCTGTTTTTAAAGTGTAACTATTTTGCTTGTATAACAGTTGGAAAAATGTACGTAAAGTGTTAATAAAATTAAAAAAGCTATAGCATAAAACAAAAATGTAACTAAGTTTATTTTTAAGAAAGTTTTCTATAAAATAAAAAGAATTATACAGATAAACAGAAATTATTTCAAATGAACTTAGATATTCCAAACTTACAGTTGAGAGAACTGAGGCACTTTAATGTCCTAAACTGATTAATTATTTATGAGTTGTTGTGACTCTCAATAGCATGCAAAAAAATGTTGGAAAAAATACCATTGTCAAATTCTTTTACTCTTCAGAGTCATCTGAATCGGTGTCCGAATCGCCATCACTTTCACTTAAACTGATCACCAAAGGTTCGCACAATTCTTCGATAATTCCGTCTCTATCCCAATATATATTTTCCAATGAGGTGACATGAGAGCAATATTTTCCCCACTTTTGAACTGTAATACTTTCAATCGCCTGTTCTGAAAGCTTAAAAAGTTTCGACATGTCAATATCCCCAGTTACGTTGTGATGGCGAATGAAACTTTTCACTTCTGCCCAAACATACTCAATAGCATTAATATCACAATGATATGGTGGTAGCCTCAAAGCTAGAAATCCATGCTCTTTGAGCATCGTGTCGAATTTAAATAGTTTAGTTGTGGGCGAGTTTCTTTTGACCAAATTAAGCAATTAAATTTTTCGCATATCTGGGGAATGAGAAATGTTATTTGCAGAGAGCCAATCCATAAGAACTTGCTTCTTATTAGACCAATTTGGAACTTTGTTTAATCGAATAGAGTGATATGAAGCGTTATCAATTATAACAACAGCATTTTTAGGAAGGTTTGGAATCAGTTTTTCTTCTGCCCACTTTTCGAAAATCGTAGAATTCATTTGCCCATGGTAATCTCCAATAGTTGAATTGGCTTTGTATAGTAAGTTTGAATTCGCTAAAAAACCCATTTCTCCACCCGCACATAAAATTATTATGCGCTGCGAGGCATTTCCGGTTTGTAGCACTCCACATTCTTCTTTAGACTGCCAACATTTTCCATAAGTTAAATCACTATCAATCCAAGTTTCATCTAGATATACAATCGGTCTTTTCTCCTCCCTGAAACGTCTTATTGCTCTCAAATACTGCGTTCTAGATAAAACAATGTCACTTCGCTCCATGATAAGTTTCCTTTTATTCTGGGACTTTTTAAAACAAAATCCGATTTCATGAAGTATTTTCCTTAAAGTTTCTCTTTTCCAAGAAAAATTAATTTTTTCTTTAAGCAAAGGAATCAATTTCGGAACAGTTGGCACTCTTTTCTCGACCACGTAAAATTAGTGAATAGTTCTTCTTATAACGTCTACATCAAAATCATTCAAAGCTACGGTTTCGATGGTTTTCTTTCTCTGGCGCTTTTTTTAGGAGATTTAAATTTTGGCTTACCTTCACCTTTTGATTCCCTACGAATTCTTTTAACAGTCGACCCCGATACGCCTGCAATTGCACTTGCATGTTTTATGACTTGAGAAAGGGGGAACAAGAAGACAGCCTTCTGACGATTCTTTTTCGCAGAATGTCAGCACATTATTCAATATTCTTTTGCAAGAGCTACTGAAACGTGTAACAATAGAACTTGTTGACTGTACTGGATCCATCATATACAAATTAATAATAAAAAAATAATGCAAAAAGAGAACAACAAAAATCAAGCCAGTACTAGTACAGCGACAGACAAGAAAGCACGTTATTTTGCACGTTGGCGACCAATTCGTACATCCTTCATTTCTTTCTCCCCTTCAGCATGAATCGACTATTCTTGGCACAAAGCCAAGAAGGGACCTAGAAGTGGTGGGCGAACTATAACATAAATATCTATCTGGAACCTCTCCATTGTCTCTGAAAAGTTGAAAGTTAATGGTTGCCTCCCATGTGGTTTAGTAGCCATAACACCTGGCTTTCCTTCAGGAGGCCAAGGTTCAAATCCCAGCATGGGAAGCATTGCATTTATTATTATTATTATTATTATTATTTGACACCTCCAGGGAGTCCAAAGACTCATCGAGGGAGGACACCTACTCTACAACTCTGTCTCCACCACTTATTTCAACTACAACAAACCACAACTACCTTCATCATCTACACCAACGCCATCTACTGCCGACCACCACCACTAGTATTTTAACAATCATCCATGCCCATGGTGGGATTCGAACCAGCAGCCTTTTGGCTGGAGAGTGGATACGCTAACCACTCGGCCAACCAGGCCAGCGGTTAGCATATGAGGATAAATTGAAAGCTGATGGGCTCCACTAGTTGATAGGCAAAAAGGAAAGGGATATGATTATTATTATTATTATTTATTATTTTATTATTATTATTTTATTATTATTATTTCTGATACCTCCAAGGAGTCCGAGGACTCATCGCGGGAGGACATCTTCAACTGTCTCTACACCTTACCTCTACTACGAATCAACGCCATCTACCGCCCACCTCCAACACCACCACAACTAGTAATTTTTGTCTGTAAATTGCGTGTGTTCTGAAGGGCCGATTTGTGTGTGATAGAACCATATAAGTTATTAAAGGAGTTTTATAGGACTGATACAAAGACCTATTTCAATTTATGGCAGGAAGGGAAAGAACAATGGGTCACCCTTGGAAACTGTATATGAGTGTGGTTAGACTAGACTCTTTGCTTGGAGGATGGTAAAAGGCTAGAATGGGTAGCCAGAAGTGGTGATCAGTGATTCATCGGTGAAGAAGTTCATGGAGAGGTATGCTGTGCAGTGTGAACAATGTTTAGAGTGGTCTCCGGTGTGAGTCTTTGATTCTATGGAGATGCCCAAAAAATAATAACAGTAATAGTAATAATAACAATAATAAAACATTACATTCCATGAAAATTGAAAATGTCTAAAGAAAGAGACAGACGGATGACAAAAGTGACCCTATTAGAGTATATATTTCATGACACTGTTAACTATAAAAACGTACCTGATAATAATAATATGAAATAACAACTTCCACTTTCCAATATGCACATTAGAAATCTTTACCTGTAAACATTATATAATATAATTTTATGCAATTAAACTATAAATTTTAAAATGAGAAGAAATTTATATGAATACAGACCACAGTGACCCTCCTTGAGTCCTGGTCCTTGAGCATGAACAGCAGCAGGATCAGCATCATCTTGACCAATTAAAATCCTGAATGGACTCTGAGGTATGTGTATGCCATTATTGCGAATATGAATTTGATGGATGCCATTTTCATGTGGAATAAACCTAAGTGCCCACTGATCTGCAATAAAAAAAAAATGTTGGGATTATCATATACTTATGCAAACCCATACATTTATTATCATAATCAGGATTCCACACAGTGATACACTGGGGAAGGGGGGGGCAAAGCCTCCCCCCCCAAAAAAAACTAGAAAATTTTCCAAAAATCTTTTACTAATTAAAATTGATTTTTTAAAAATTTAAATTGTGTCATGTCTTCTATTTCTATACTGCTTATGAATTAGTGATCATTGCAGATGCTCAGTCAGTCGTATGCGATGCATAGTGTGTATTCTCAAATCATCTACTCAACTTGGGTCTCCCCACAAGATTAAATCTTGAGCGTGCTACTAATTTCACATTGCACCTGTCTTATCAGATAATTTGAATATTCAGACACTTAAGTGAATCATATGGTGGTGAAAGACCAAAAAAAAAAAAAAGGAATATAAATCTAGTATCTGTTATTATTTTGATAAGATAGTTAAAGTCATGAGAACAATGTGCTACAGAATTTTTCTAAGTTATCCTAGAAATTAGAATCCTGAACATGTATTTCAATAGCCATCCAAGTCACACAACATTTTTGACTTGTCTACAAGCATAACATGATATAAGTCATATGCTGAACATCTAAAATGATTCTGATTTGACCATACAGGTTTTTTAAAATTTTTATATATTGATTCCATAAACAAAAAATCAAAGGACCTATAGGCACATCAGTGCTACATATGGGGTGCAGATAAGAACTGAGATGAAGTTTATTGATTTTTTTTTTGAAGGTTGTAGGTTGTAGTTGTTTGGGAATACTCCTTGAGGAAGGTTGTTTCAGAGGACATAGGTGGTTAGAATAAAAGAGGATGAACAGAAGCAGGTTCAGTGTGTTTGCAGTTGCACAGTAAAGGGGTGCTAGGCAGCTGCAGCTCTTGTATTAATAGATGCATCAGAAAGTGGAGGTTGATAATGATGATAATTCATGGGAGCAGTTACCATGGAAGTACCTGTAACTACTTTTTGTTTAACAACATCAGCAATAACCAACAAATTTATGTTACATGTCATTTTGGTATCATTCCACTGCTGGGCCTTTACATTTTTTTAAAACAGTAAATAGTTTATTGGATTTAGCTTTATAATAGTCTATATTAAAAAGGCATTTCAGGTGTTCAGACATTTTAGAATACATCTTTCTTTGGAAAGATGTATTCAAAAATGCCAAGTCTGTCTTTTTTGAAAATTGAATGTCTCATGAAACGCTTTTAGTAATCTAGTTTCTGTCAGCAGTCCCAGGATATTTTTATACATTACAGAACACAACTTCTGTCTTTGTAGCATAGCTACATGAATTCCCTGAGCTATTTGTCTTGAAAGGATCTTGATTATTTTTAGTTGATGATATAATAGAACTCTTTTCTCCAGTGTTTTTGATATTTTCTGGTCCCTTACCTTCACCTTCACACTTCACAACTAAAACGTGCAGTTTGCATAATTTCCTTTCATTATTGCCCATAATGAAGGGTGAATTTATATAAATTATTCATAAAAATAATTCAATAAGAAAAACAAATACATTTATAGATGCTACAGAAAATGGTCTGCACTAACAATGGACCCAGACTAACTTTTCACGGTGTAATGTCAGTAACGTGATCCAGTCTCAAACTCGTTTTTGCAAAATATATATATTTTTAAACGACCCTATTAAAAAGCCTTTTCATCACATGTTCAAGTATCTAGTTACACCAAACTAATTTATGTTGTGAATTGTGAAAATAAGCTTACATCAATACTACATTACAACTGCATACCAACTTAAGGGTTACAAAGAGGACCAGGAAAATTACAGTTGGTAGTGAAACAAATGAAAAATCGGTCTTATTAAATTATTTTTATTTATTTATTTTATTTTTTTGTGTAATGATATCTCTGATTTTTATAAGAATGATGATGACTTGCAAGTTATGCAAAATAAAATGTTTGAGAGCACTTGACTATATATTCAAGGCAGCTGTTGAAAATTATCGGCCAATCAGCATAACAGGAATCGTTATCAAGGTCTTGGAGAAAATAGACAAGAGGAAAATACAAGATTAGATAGATGAAAATGGGATACTGTATCAGGGACAGCACGGTTTTGTGAAGGGTAGGTCATGCCTCAGTAACTTGCTCACGTATTATAACACAGTGACGGCTGAACTGGATAAGGGTAATGGGTTTACAGTGATTCTACTGGACCTTGCTAAGGCCTTTGACAGGATACCACGTGGAATTCTAATCAGTAAAATGCAGCATATGGTGATGGATATATAATTAGTGAGATGGATAGGAGGGTGTTTGACGGAGAAATATCAGAGAGTGGTTTATTCAGGAGCAGAGTCCAAAAGACATCCTGTGACTAGTGGTGTGCTACAAGGATCTGTTCTTGGACCACTGCTGTTTAATTTGTTCATTAATGATATAGGAAAGAATCTGAGAGGAACAGTTCATTTGTTCGTGGATGATGCAAAGTTGGGTGGGACAATAGCGAATGCAGATGATGTCAAAATTTTGCAGGATGATTTGGATAGATTGGAGGTCTGGGCTAAGGAGAATGGATGTCAATTTAATGTGGCAAAATGTAAGGTCATACATTTTGGGGTGAAAAGATTAGCAGCAGTTTACTACATTGGTGGAACTGTACTCCAGGAAATTGATGAGGTGAGAGATTTAGGAGTGTTTGTGGATAAGGAGTTGAAGTTTAGGGGACACCTAGGTTTCTTCTTGATGGGGAGGAGGTTGAGGGAATCCAGAGGTGAGTGACCAAGATGATAGCAGGTCTATGGAATGAACCTTATGAGAACAGGTTGAGGATTTGTGGGTTGCAGAAATTGGTTGATAGGCAGAGGAGGGGAGATGTGATTGAGACATTCAAATTACTGAAGGGTTTCTATAAGATTAATTCAGAAGATATTTTTGAGAACAGGGCTGGTAGTGGGAGGAGTAGGGGGGCATCCATGGAAGCTGGGCAAGAGTGTGGTTAGTAAGAGTGTTAGAGCTGGGTTCTTTACTTTTAGAGTGCTGAATGAGTGGAATAAGCTTCCAGAGTCTGTAGTGGGTGCTGTGACAGTGAATGAGTTTAAGGTGAGGTATGATAGATACTGTATGAATGTCGAATAGTTGTGATGAACATGATTTGGGGCCTCCCTCGATGAGTCTAAGGACTCCCTGGAGTTGCCTGTAATAATAATAATAATAATATTTCAAAATTAATTTGTGGACACAGATTAGGTTTTTGTTTATAACAGAGGTTGAGAGATAAATAGTGTCTCCTGTTGTAATAGATAGAAATTACTTCACATTTCAGAAAGAGCAGCAACAAGGTATCTTTGTGAGTATCTCCATGCAAACTAAATTAATTACATCTATATCCTGGTTGAAAATAAAATTCATTTATCACATTCATTGGAGGGCACTCATTAAGAAATAACTCCTACTAAGCTCCACAAATTTCTGGAGCCCTGATCATGGAGCTCCACAAAAATCAGGAGCCCTGATCATGGACAGATCATCCAATCTGAGCCACACTGGCCCTGACTAGGGAGAGTGATCATGTGGTCTTGACTTGGGAGGTTGTGAAACATAGAATGAACAGCTAAGAATAATTATATGTGGAATTACATAGCAGATGATTATGGTAAGTTTAGGAGACAGTTTGAAGCAGTGCCACTGCATAAGAATCTGCCAGGAATGGATGCTATCAGTGCATGGGAGCTTTTCAAGAGTGGGGGGGGGGGAAGAAATCTCAGCCTGAACATCATGAAATCATCCACCCGAGGATTTACACTTTCAATAATCCTCCAGCTGGCCAGTTCTGTATCACCACCTCCTTAAATACCTCTTTTTTTTTTTTACAAAGATGCTCTACAGTGGTGGAAAAATACAGAACTTCATCACACACTGACAGGATCAACAGAGTCAGCTGTACTAACAGAACCACTGTTTTCGAACAGAAACATAAGTATCACAACTGGCCAGCCCTTCCTTTTCCCTACATTGAACTGGACAGGAATAAGAATCATAGGGGACCTCCTGACCCAGACCCTAAACTGGAAAACACTAAAAAAAAACATTAAAAAACTCCAAAATTGAAAAGCAATATCGACTGATGCAAGTTGCCATTATAAAAGCCTTCCCAGATATCGCTACGCCTCAGGGAATCCGTATTTCTTCTAGAAACTGTGGGAGCCTATCTTTCACCTTGCATCATCTGAAGCTGACTTCCAATTCTTCCCTCCAACTACAAGAAAATATACCACTTCCTCATATCAGTGCCTCCAACTGTGCCCTTCGTATATTCATTCTTAACCCTCTCATTTACTAAGATGCACATGCCACCCAGTTTTCAGTGTGATCTTCCATATAAATAAATCGAGGTGTGCCAAACTAGATTCCAACATACAGTGGAGGCTATGGCATAACATCTTGCCAACTCCTACTAAGCTCCACAAATTTCAGCTAAAACAATCAGATCAGTGTCTATTCTGCGAAGTTTCTGGCACCTTGGAACACACATATCTAACCTGTCCTGCAAACAAAGCGATGATCAGCTACGCCCTGAATACAGCCTCTAGCACCTGTAACTATGCACACAGCCAAGAAGACTACTGGAATTTAGAAGAGAACATACAGAAGAGAACAAACACATAATATGCAATTTCCTCTTCATCTGCACCAAGGCTGTCATTTACAGTTTCTACCTTAAGCACACAAGAAATAACCAGCACCATCCATCACTGAATCAGAACAAACCCTCACGTGTAGCCTATGCAGGAAACTACAGAGCAGGCTTTCATTGGAATTTGATTATCACAAAGAAACAGGAACTGTCGCAAAATTCATAGAGGAGTGGAATCCAACTGGTACCCTTTTCTGGATTGCCGACTACAACACACTTCAGCTGAAAAATAACTAAAAATGATACTAAACTGTAATATTGACTCTACTGAAAAGACACATCCTGTCTAACACTAATGTACTTTTCTCCCTCATTTCTATTGTATATCTAAAAAGAAAATCCTTTTTTTCTCTGTAATATACATTCTTATAATATGTAAATTGTCCTTTTGTTATCTATCGTCCAATGTATATTTTATCAAGTTTAATAAAAAATAAAAATAATCAGACAGGAGTCAGATGAATGAGTAGGATCATTAAAATTGTGGCAGGTATATAAGGTGAGACAGGTGATCAGGAAGTTCATTCTGATCTACAAGGCTCAGGCAGGAAAGATGACCAAAATGGAGGAAGGCAAAATCAGATTATGAGAAGAAATTAGCTGAGTGGGTCAAAGGAAATCCCAAACAGTTCTCTCACTATGTGGCAAGTAAAAGGAAGAATGACTATGGAAGGATAACGTTAACAAGTACTGATGGCAGTATGTGACAGAAGAAGACAAAATAGTTGAGTTACTTTGAGTTGAGTTGACCACTTTGCAAGGGCTTATCATCTAAGTGAGGATAGTGCTGTGACAGGAAATGACATGAGAATAAAGATTGATGAATTAGAAGTACTTTCGAATATTGCAGAATCTCAATGCAAATACAGTGATCAGGCTTTATATTACAAGTATGTGCAAAGGAAATGGGACTGCCTCTGATTATACTGTTTAACTTAAGTCTCAGCTCTGGCTGAGTCCCAAAGGAGTGGAAGTAGGACAAATAGTTCTGCTGCATAAAGGAGGCTCCAAGAAACTATAGTAAATTATATACCAATCAGTATCTCAGGAGTGATAAAGGTATTGGAAAAGTTTATCAAAGACAGAATTAAAGAACAGTTGGATAAAAATATGATACTCTATGGGGGAAAGGAGCAGCATGGCTTTGTGAAGAATAGGTCATGTCTTAGTAATTAACTAACTTTTCATATGGAGTGACAACTGAGTTGGAAAAAGAGAATGACTACACAACAATACTACTGGATTTTGCAAAGGTGTTTGACTGGATACATTGTGGGGATGGATATGAAACTAATGTTATGAATACAAGGATTGCTGATGGACAAATGCCAAATATACAGAAGAGCAGAATCCAGGAGAAAGCAGGGAAATATTTGTGTACTGCAAAGCTCTCTGCTTGGACTCCACTGTTTAATATGTAAATAAATGATACCGGGGATGATTTGAAGGGACATATACAGTTCGCTAATGATGCAAAATTGGGTAGAGTAATAGGTAATCAACAAGATGTAGAGAGCTTACAGGATTATTTAAATGAGCTGAAAGTATAGACTAAGGATACCAGTTTAATGTGGAAAAGTGTTAAGTTAAGCAATTTGGGGATAAAAAGATTACAAGCTAGATTATATTGGTGGAGATGGTGAATATT
The DNA here is from genome assembly GCF_054136105.1 of Typopeltis vanoorti. Taxonomy (NCBI): domain Eukaryota; kingdom Metazoa; phylum Arthropoda; class Arachnida; order Uropygi; family Thelyphonidae; genus Typopeltis; species Typopeltis vanoorti. Next base: position 51,052,613 of record NC_143555.1, on the reverse strand, counting down.
TTGGTTATTGAAGAACACACCAACAAGCAGAGATAAGGAAATTATCATTCCTCTTCATAGATCAGGTCTGGTCATCTGGGTTTCTTAGAGGTGAGGAAGTGGTAGAGAGGATCCAGAGGTTAGTGAGACCAAGTTGATGAATGGTCCATGGAATACTTTCTATGATGATAGATTGAAGGTTTGTAGTTTGCAAAAGCTGGCTGATAGACAGAAAATAGGGGATATGATAGAAACATTTAAGTTGCTGATAGTTTTATAGTATTGATACAGATGAAACATTTCAGTAACTGTTTAGCAGGTACAGAACACGGGATCATTCCTGGAAATTGAGTAAGTAGTCCTTAGCAAGAGCATAAGGACTATAGTTTTCCTTGGAGAATGGCGAATGAGTGGAATGAATCACCAGAGTCTGTTGTGAGTGCTTTGTTTGCCAGAGTTCAGTGTAAAATAGAAAATAGATATGGTGCAGATAGTATGAGTCCAATACATCTTTGCACTCCATAGAGATACTTAAGCAATATACAAGTAGCCTAGTCATGAAGATACTTCATGACTATGCTACTTGTATGCCAACTTTAATTTATTGAGAAATAATCTTTTTTTTAAATAGACCTTATATTTCCTAGAGGAATGAGATTAAAGAACAAAATTAAAAGAACTTAAATCCTCAATGATATAGCACCGAGTGATTTTGCTAAGGTTTCTGTGAACTCTTGTTCATTTTTCTCAACTTTTGTTAGACTCTTAAACAAGCAGGATCAAGCCAAAATGTTTCACATAGTATAGAAAGATTAAAACCATCAGCTATACTGGGTTATATGAAAAAAAAGAACAGAATTTATTAATAGAGATAAAATATGTTACCTCTATTACTTTCTACATTTTGAAGACAGTCTGGCCTATAAATAAATATGTTTAGGATACCGAAAGCAAAATCCAGATATAGTGGATTTCAGGTTATTCTACTATAGCAAATGCTGTTATAACAAACCATTCACTATAACAAAAGTGCAAAACAGAAAGTTCAGAAGTCCAGACCCAACTCCCATAGGTATAATGGTATGTTAAAAGAAATTTACTATAGCAAATTTCCTACTATTACAAATTATTCCTGTGGTCCCTAAAAATCCATAGTAGCAAGAGTCAGTGTATGCCCTTCTTACCTACTAAAAGTGGGCTCAGATATTGCTTCCAGCAACAAGTTTTCACTGTGGAAACAATGGTCTATAAAGAAATATGTTTTAAGTACTGGAAGCAAGATCTGGATCTAGTGGATTTTATTTGATTGACTTGCACTATTATAAAGAACTCCTCACAATAACAAATAACTGAAGAGATCAGTCCCATAGGTATATTCATTTGTTTAAAGAAATTAACTATAACAAATTATTTCTATCTCCCCACCCCCATAAATCTGCTGTAGCGAGAGTCAATTATAGTCCCTTTTCAGCTACTGAAAGTGACCCTACTTGATCTAATCCAAACACTGTAAAGTAATCAGTGACTGTTTTTATTGTGGAAATATCAATTTTATATTTTGATTATGCTTAATATTTTACCTTTATTCTATTTTCTGCACTAAAATATGATAAGATAGAATTTATGGAATATTTTTTTCATTTAATATTTTTGCATATTTTAATCTCGAATAAATTTTGAAAAAACAAAACAATAAACAAACTTAATCACAGGACTCCATTTTGAAATAGAGAATAGTATTTTATTTTGCTAATGAATATTCAAATTCTACTTAATAACATTGTTTTTATTATTTTTGAATGAACTTACCTTCATCAATAGGAGTGACAAAACAGTCATCCTCTCCACCTGAAGGTGCCACAACCATACCATCAAGCATACCTTTTGCTCCATTCATCTGAATTGTGAATGCTATAGGCTTGTTTACTTGCAGTCCTGAGTCAACAATATGGCCAAGTTCAATTTTCCTGGAATCTCCCATTTCAGGCATGATGTATACTTTAAAAGGACTATCTGGGATTGGCTCATCATTAAATTTAATTCCCAATCTGTATTCTCCTGCATATTTTGAACAAATGTAACTGAAATTTAGTAAGCTGTGCATTACATAAAATAAGATATTTTCTGTGATTTCTAACACAAAAAGAAATTAAAAAATAAGACCAGTCTAAATTATTTAATTAAATGATATCCCATGCACATTGTCATATTTTGTTCTCTTTTTTTTTTAATATTATCTTTATGGAATTAAATCTCTTTTTTTTATATAATTTTTTTTAAATTCCTTTTTTGTAATACTTCTTCAGAATTCGTTTATTTAGAAATATACTCTAAATCAGTAAATTTTAAAGGTAGCCAAGTATATGAAAAGGTAGCATGTAAAGAGAAAAGTGCACTTTTTGTTATTTGTTTGTACTGGTTCTTGAATGATCTGAAATTGTTACAAATACTGTGCCTTGAACTTATTCACATTTTTTGTATATCTTCTGCAATGCTTATCCACTTGACCACCACTTTCTGTGTGTCCTGCTCTCTTTCTTCCTCCCTTGCTCACTACACTTTTACAAAGTTGAAGGGAGGCCTCACACTTGCCCTTCTTTCCCTATTCTATGACTTATAAACTCGAGGAGCTATACAACTCATTCACAGCAGGCTTTTACAAACATCCATGCCCATGATGGGGACTTGAATCCAAAACCTGCTAGTTGGAGAGCAGGAATGCTATTCATTAGCTAACCAGGCTGGTAATATTCTACAGCGGTGCAATTGGTTAGCGTGTGGTACTTATAATAATCTGGTAAAATCCCTTTACATGTCTATCATATTACCTCTCTTCTCCTTACACAATAAGCTCCATGATTTACATTTCCTTAACCTTTCCTCATAAACTAACATTAGAGGCCTAATAATTGCCTTCAGTCACTGGCCTCTGGACCTTGTTCAGTTTCCATGATCATCACCAAAGAAATTAAAGGACTAAATTTATGTATAACAGTTCATGTAGAGTCTGATTAATGCTTTGTAAAGTATAACAACTAAGTTTGCGCCTGAAAGTATCTTCAGGACTGGGGTAATGTAGTACAACATCAGGCAACTCGTTGCAAAGGTGGACCAAGCTAACATCAGAGTAATATCCAGAGTAATTTAATAAAAAGGTGACACACCTTTTAGCAACTCCTATAGGTAGAGAGGACCTTGCTATTGCTACTGCCTAGTATCTCCACATCTGGGCCTGGCTCCCACTGAAGAGACCTCAATAAAGGTTGAAACTAGTCAGGGTAGTGGCCCTTCCCTTAATGCATAACATAATACATATCCGCAAGGAGATGTGTTTTAAAATATTATGGGAGATACCGAGATAGGAGTGATGTTAGCTTGGTCCACCTTTGCAATGAGTTGCCCGTTGTTGTATTACCTTACCCCAGTCCTGAAGATACTTTCAGGTGCAAACTTTGTTTGCTCACACTTGGATAAAGGATTAAACTAAATTTATTATAACAACTAACACCATCCCTCTACCAGTGTCTTTTTCAACATAATGCTGTTGTTGTTGTTACAACTCTTATCATAGTATTGTAATCTTGCTTATTTGTCCAAGCGATTAGCTATTTAATATATACACATATTCTATACACATATTACATATTCTATACACATATTAAAACTCTAAGCTGCCTCTTCATGTTTTACTTTTTTTTTCTTCAAGTTCTTCATCGTCATCATCATTATCTTCTAATTCATTCTGTAGCGTCATATTTATAATTTCATCATCTGATTTGATTTCAAATTCACTTTTGGTTCTACCTGTAATCCATTTCGCAACATCTGTTTGTGAAATTTCAACATCTGGATTTATATTTTTAATCAAATTATGCACGTTTTGAATTTCCTCTTTTTGTGTATATTTTTTGATTCATGCCGACAATACAGTACGTACTGTACAGTATAAAAAAAGCAAACGTGAATATACAATAAATCAAAATAGTCCTCCAGTATAACCGTACAATCGACAGTATGAAAAAAATACTGTACTGTAATAATAATAAAATAAATAATAATAGTTAAAATAATAATTATTAAATAAAAATAATAGTACACAAAATAATAATACATAATAAATAAAACTTTTTTCTTTCAAACTGCAGTTCGGATTATTGGAGGGTTCGGACTAAAGAGGTTCGGATTAGTGAGATACCGCTGTGTATATATATATATATATATATAGAGAGAGAGAGAGAGAGAGAGAGAGATGGGTTGTGTTCATGACATGTATGAGCTGAGTAGGTGGTATAAGTGCAGACAGTAAAGCAGTTGTAAGGTGTGGTTATGAATGGACTTTGTGGCAACTAGAGAGGACTTCTCTCTAAATACAAAATTAGACTTTAGATAAAATAATAAATCTTGATTTCAATTTGCACTGCTCTTATTTGGTATTAACAATTAATATCAAATAATAGTTAGACGAATTGCAATCAAGATATGGCTCAATAAATGATGCATATTTATTCTTCCAATTGTTCACATGTCTACTAGAATACCAGATAATATTAACCACCCTGCAAAGCACTATCCTTCCTTCCTCACCCACCATCCTTTTAAGTATACTGTAGATGTCATTTGTCTTCAGCAATCCAGAACATAACCTAATGTTAATTTCTTCTTTAACTATTCTTGTAAAACTATGGCTAGCATTGTAAAAATGCCAGGCAGGATTAACTTCATTTCTGCTGATGGATTATTGTTTTCATTCTTCTGATTAATGTCAGAATTGCAATCAAGATATGGCTCAATAAATGATGCATATTTATTCTTCCAATTGTTCACATGTCTACTAGAATACCAGATAATATTAACCACCCTGCAAAGCACTATCCTTCCTTCCTCACCCACCATCCTTTTAAGTATACTGTAGATGTCATTTGTCTTCAGCAATCCAGAACATAACCTAATGTTAATTTCTTCTTTAACTATTCTTGTAAAACTCTGGCTAGCATTGTAAAAATGCCAGGCAGGATTAACTTCATTTCTGCTGATGGATTATTGTTTTCATTCTTCTGATTAAACATCAGCACAGCATAATTTATCATCCTGTAATGTAAAAATTAAGAAGTATTACAGATGTGTAGGAGTTGATCTTAGGATAAGAGTCTCCCAAATGTTTTGGCAAATTAATGCAGCCAAACTTGTTAAGCTTAGATGAATGCTTTAGATGTACCGCAGCCATTGCTGATAAAAATAATCTTTATGACCCATAACGACTTCTATATAGCACACTGGGTTTTTTTCATCTAATCCTCTGCAAAGGGATGTCCAAAGTATGGTCTGCCAGTCTAGACTGGCCACAATAATGGTAGCAAATGTATTTCTTATGTTATGCCAAAAATAGATGTTAACCTCCCAACCGGCTGGTGTGGATGAAATATTCAACACACCCTAGCTTTTTTCATGGATCAAAACTTCGTCGGCATTCTACCTTTTATCATGCCATTACCTTCCTGCACCGTTAATCTCGTTACGGCTATTCTATAGCCATTAGTGGATTAACTGTTGCTGAGTGACCTTTGTGTCCCCCCCCCCCTGTCTTTACGTCTATTGTGCTGCTTAGAATTTCATTTACTGTCCTAAGTTATTTGACCTTTCTTGCCTCTAAAATGATTTATTGTGTCTCTTCCCAAAAATTGAAACGAATTTCACATATGCGAAAAAAATCAATCCTGAAATGACCACTGATCAGCTTTTGCAATGAATCTATTTAGTGATAGTAAATTTGGTGTATTTTATTCTACAAATCAGTGCACCAGAAGAGTTGCACTGATTGTTCTTTCACTTTACGTATAATAGTTGAATAATTTTTTTTCGAATTTTAAAATTTTCAAATGTTTGCTTTGAAAATATTATGTCAAATATTTATATTTTTAAATAATATTTATTGAAATAAATATGTCCTTTTTCTTTCGTTTCTAGCGAAATAGCATTATATGGATCATCACATTTCAGATTTAGAAACGATTTTTTGTTATTCATAAAGACAAAATAAAAAAAAAATGTTAAAATGCTAAATTGCATTACTCGGTTTCCGATCGTGTCTTTTTGATATCAAAAATTTACATCCAATGATATTTTAGCAGTGATTCTTCGCCTTCGTCATTTATTTATTTATTTGTATTATGCATATTACGATAATATCTGGTACATAACCTCGTAGATATGTCGAAAATATAATGTGAAAAATATCATATACGGAATGATTCAACATTTTTGCTCATTTTGAAGATTTTCTAATGCTTCCCCCCTCCTTATTCTCTCCTGGAACTGAATTGCATAACTACTCTAAATTTCTATACAGGTTTGAAAGCTTTTCTAGACAGCATTCAAAATCAATTACTTCATTTTACCATTTTGACAAAAGATATACGGCAATCAGATTGTATTGTGAAGCTTCTAATTCTGTTCTATTTATTTGCAATCTAAAACCAGCTGTTCTACTGTCTGCTGAAATTATGTGAAATTTTAGAAATAATATGCTATATTTTCACCATGCAAAATTGTTTATATGCATACCACACAAAAGAAAGTTCAGTAGTATTATTTGTGTTTGTTTTTCTTTTAAAAAAATCAAAATATTACTTCTTCTGCTGCTGGAAGCTATTTCTGAAATAATCTACGTCTTCTAAATACTTGGTAATATCCTCTTAGCTGCAGGAAAAGTTGAAGGCTTATTACTCTCAGTGCTATTGAGAAGAAAGGGGAGAACACTAAAGTGCCCCAGGCTGTAGTGCAAAATATGTCAAGAATGTCTTGTTTCCTTTTCGATTGTTGATTACCTATATCCTAACAGAAATACTGATATTTCGTTTACATGCTTATACATTATTTATGCCAAAATAATTGCTTAATTTATAATGATCAGTTTCACTTTTATTATCAAAAATTAGAAATTAAATCATACAATTATCTTGAAAAAGAGGATTTGAATTATTTTCAAAGAAAAGGTGCATATGTGTTTCATAATCTTCTTTTTTGGGGGAGGGGGTATAGACCTAAGCAATCTGCGGATATTTCAGATAATTTATTTCATAAATCGTTCGCAAGACAGCTGTTACAAACGTAAATCACTTGGGGAACATACCCATTCATTTTAGTGTAAAATAGTAGCAAAGGTTCAGTTACTTTAGATATCTAATCTAGAAGAAAATGTTATGTCTGCTGAGATTAGAATCATACGTGAATAATTTTTCTGACATGATTTCTCTATTCGTTATAATGTAACCAATTTCCAGATTTTTCTCCCTCCTGCAGACTTCATGTTATATGCAGTGATTTCTTCTTTGTACTACAAGAAAAAAAAATCAGATAACAGGAGAAAAATATGTAGTATTTTCTTTTCCACTGGCTGAATTTACAATGTTCTTTCTTTGTGTTTTGAAGAGGAAGTGCAAATGACTTTTTTCTTACTATTTTTGCCATTATAACATCTCATATAATTATAAGAGTGACATTTTACCGTTTTTCTCCCACACGAGAAACAGAAATAAGGTGGTAATAATATTGTTGATTCTGCCAAACTTCATTGTAGCAGAAATTTTTATTACAAAACTTTGTAATATATATATATATATATATCTCCGAAACAAAAAATTTGGAACCCATATCACATCAATGTTGAGTGTTGGCAAGGTGAAAATGTTCCCGTTATTATTTATATATTTCATTTATTAACTAGGGGGGCTACGCCCAACCCCCCCATGTTCCGGTATGGTAGACTAGTTCTCCTTCAATTGTGATAACTCGAAAGGGGGTTCCACCCCTGAATTCTGATGACTCGAATTTTGAAGACTCGACACTCAAGGTAGCCCCTGAGTTTCAAAACATTTCGATAAACATGACATAAAAAGCTTATCATTTTATATATATATATATATAGGGTAGATTTTATTTCATTATTTTTTATTGTTTTGATGAAATACTTTACCTGGAATACTCTTTCCAGTTTCTCTGTGTCATAAAAAGAACTTAAAAATTAGCCTTCAAGATGAAAAAGAAACAGTGCATTCGGGTATCCCTCTATCAATATTTGTAGTCCTGAAAAGGACTGTTTTGATGGCTTTGAAAACAAACATTTTTTATTTCATACTGTTCAGAATTTGAAATTCTTGAACAGCGTGGAACACCTTGAAGCAAGGGTAAACACACAAAGCAGTTTTACACTCAGGGCACCAGATTTTTGTTTCCTTTCTGATATTTTTTTTATTACATACATAATATTTGCGTGCAGGTTTTTTTTTTTATTAGCGGTTGGGGGTAGATTTTCGGGATAATGGTTGGAGTTAGCAGCGTTCAACCTCAGATGTCTGGCAGGATTTACTGTTTTTCTGCTTGCTGAAGAAGGTGCATGTGCATGCAGCAATGCTTTCGCAATTTCTATTCTGTATTCTAGATATGTTATGGTAGACAAACATTTTTTCTTGTACAGGAGGAAACTGTTCCAAATAACAAAATCCAAACACTTCAAAATTCAAATAACATGTCCAAACACTTTTATGTAATATTTTTTATGCTGTTTCCTCATTACAGAGTAGAATGATAGCTGCTGATCGCACCTGTCGACTCAACCCATAGTGTCGTTGTATGCACACACAGCAATGGGTTTTTCGTTCTTCAAACCATGCTTCTCCACGGATTCCGCTGATGGATTGTGCAGGGAAGATAGCAGAAAAACATCTTTTTTGTCTTTCCAACGTAGTGCAAAGACTTTCCCTCACTGATAAGTTCGGATTTCCCCTTTCGATAGCTTTCCTGAAGCCAGATCTGGAGGTATATCTCGCCTTTTTGCATTTACAGTACCATAACTATCTGTAAGATGCTGTAAAAGCAAATCAGCGAGTTCAGGACACATATACAGTAATTATCCATTATAATGCAGTAACCTTTCCCCAGTAAAGGGTCTAGTAACTGCATTACTGCACGCATCGACAAGGGGAGATCCGAATATCTATCGTGCTCGATTACAGTTTGCTTTCCTGTATAAGGTTTGAAATCCCAAAGATATCCACTTTCCGATTCTCAAAGCATAAAAAATTTTACTCCATACTTCGCTTTCTTTTTGGGAATATACTGCTTACATTTCAGTCCACCTTTGAATGGCATAAGGCTTTCATCGATACTCAAGTCTCTCTCAGGAATGTAGAGTGATCTACATTTTTGACGGATTTTCATCAGAAAATCATAAATTTTGTTGAGGACTGGGCAAGGATGTGTTGCCTGATCGTATTCCTCATTATTCTGAAAATGCAAATACTTCATGATGAGACTGTATTGTTTTTCAGTCATAACATCACGAAACATTGGCGTGTTCAGAATCCAGTCTGTAGACCAATACATTTCTAGAGCTGGCTTTCTAAATGTATTTTGAAACTTTGGTTTTTCATTTTCTTTATTCTGATGTTGCATTTGAAGGATGACAGTGATTTTAAATATTAATTTCACCGATATCCGAATATCACATAATTTCCTGATTTATAATAATCAGGAAATATGTATATTGTCTAATTTATAATTTGCTAATTTATAATAATCACCACATAGTTTCAGTATCGAAAAATTAAAGTTATGTGGAACAATTACTAGAGAAAAATAACGAATTAAATAAAAACTATACCTATGTTTCATAACAGTTTTCGGGTGTGTGATAGTAATGCAACGGGGGGGGGGGGGGGTTGAACTATCAGAGGCGAAATAAAGTTCAATTCTATTGTAAAAATATGGAAATGAAATTTCACATTTGATATACATATTTTGAATGATAAAAATAAGCAAATGTATCGCTTACTTTAAAAATTGGAGAATAAAATATCTGAATTATGCAGAAAATATAAATTTAAATAATAACTGTTAATTTCATTTTGTAATGACCAATTATACAAGGAAACCAAGAAAGTGAAAGTACAGATTACTATACAACATGAAGAAAAAATTTAGTAATATGATTAAAGAATTTCATGTTATTCTCTATAAAGCAAAGTTGCTCAAGCGTGTCCTAAAGGAAATCTGTTAAGTATTATTCGATTTCGATGGTTTTGTACAAAAATAAAATTAATATAATCTGGAACGTCGGCAGTCGGTTTTCTTTTCTTTTTTTAAAAGAATATTTCAAATAATTATCGTGAATTAATTTCTTCGAGAACAAAGAAAAATCTTTTGTCTAGTAGCGATTAGAAAAAAATTAGCGCAAAAAAAAAATAATTAAATTGGTTAAGTGAAGAAATTATGCAAGACCTTTATTTTGTCCAGAAATTAAAACTGTATTGTACAATAAAAAGAGAAAACAAAAATATAAATAATTTCTCTATTTTTAGTCTATCATATATAACTAAAATCCAGTTCACCAGCATGGAACAAGAAAGTCTGTTTCTTGTTATAGGCAACTGAGAGGCAGCTACGAACGGGAGATAATCCGATTAACCTTTCTCTTCAGCGTGAGGGTTTATCACACCTTCTAATGGACATGATAGTCAAATTGCACTTCTTATCCAGGTTCTTTAAACAGGTGGACTGAATCTTATCCAGATTTAGTTGGACGTCTACAGACGTCCTAGCCGGTAGGAAGGTTAACAGATCTTCCTATCTGTCCATAATAGGCAGAGTTGCAGTCACTGGGAATTTCATACACTGCAGGATATGCTAGAGGATGGAGTCTGTCCTTAGGAGGATGGATCAAAGTTGCTAATTTGACATGTGGTTTGAATGTGGTGTGTAGGTTATATTTTTTTAGGAATACTTTGGTTATCTTTTTAGATGTACCTCAGATATATGGAATAAGAACAGTGGTGTTTTATTCCTATGTGTTAGGGAAGGGGAAAGAGGAGTAAGGACAATGTAGCATTTTCTATTTTGTACGAACTGTAGCTAGTGGCTGTGAAAGTATGGCAAAGATAGTGGAGTTCTATGAAAAGAGCTGCATCATTAGAACAAATAGACCTAGTTCCTTGTGTAAGTGTTTTTAGAATTTCATACTATTGGGCTGGATGAAGGTGTGATATATGTAGATATCTTCTTGTGTGTGTTGGCTTTCTATAAAAGGATAAAGACAGTAAAACATCTGAAAGGCAAGTGACTAATGTACCAAGAAAAGATGAACAGTTATTTGATTGTTTTTCTATGAAGTGAATTTTGGGGTGTTAAGTTGTTAAGGTAAGTTACAAAAGAATCCAGTGTCTTACCCATAGGACCAAATAGCCAACATCATCAACCAAACACAACCACACTAAAGGGTTCTAGGTGGCATCTTTTTATAATTTAGTTTATTTGGTGTCGTAATACTATTAAAATAAGTTATGAATAACATTCAATACCTAAGCTTGTCAATAAGACAAAGACAGTATGTAATCATTTCATCCTGAAGTGCATAACATTGAATTGTGCAACATTAAATTGATAACCATTATCCTTTGCCCACAATCCCCATTTATTTAATTGCCCTTCATAGCTTTGCATCATCAACAAACAACTGAATTCTTCCCCCTGAAATCAATCCCTATATCATTAATTACAAATTAAAGAGCTGTGGCCTGAGTACAAAGCCCTGAGGTACTCAACTAGTCACCATTTTCCTAGATTTCACTGCACCATATACTACTTGCTGGTGTCTGGCTGTGCCACTAGCTTCATATCCATTCCTATTTGCTCCACCTCATGTAATAGTATTCCATGTGGTATTCTGTTGAATGCCTTACCAAAGTCGTGGGACCTTTTTGCATATTACATAGATGCGATAACTATCACTACACCACAAGCATGCCACAAGGCATGGAAACATTTATTCTAATGTAAACTCTCTTCCTCCAAGGTTGTTCAAGAGAAGAAATGAGCTTGTTGTAACTAGCTTAAACTGTTAAGCCAGTTACAATATGCTAACCAGCCTATTACATTAGTTAAAACTTTGTTAAGCTTTTTACTAGCTTAACAAGCTTTAGTCCCATAGAAAATGCCAATCTCCTGGGTTTCTTACTTTTCCTCTAATTTATGCACTGATAATTGCAAAATGTCATCTACCAAGTAAAACTTTACCATCTACCTGTAAAATTTTAATGATCTCATTGATTTTTCACCAGAGGGGCAGGGAGGGATATGTATATGAGAAAAAGAGATCAAAAGAACTGTCTTAACTTGGATATCAAAAATGTCTCCTAGTTCTAATGGCATTTCCCTGATCATTCTAAGAATTGTACTACAGGATTAGCACTGTCTTTTACTTTTCTGTTCCACTGGCATTTATCTTGCATCTTGATAATCAGTCTGAATTCAATTTATTCCTAAGAAGGACAACAAAGCTTTAGTATTTAATGCTCTGACTGCTCATGTCCCAATTCTTTCTAAAATAATGGAAAAAACATTGACAGCCAACCATGCTATCTGGAACCCTCTAAACTGATGAATGATTGCCAGTATGGATTTTATCACTATGGATCAAAAAAAGGCTTGCCTTACATATGTCATTAACCTTTAGAGAAATGTCATAAAAAAATATTCAGAAACTTTCATGTAGTTGCTCTTGATAACCTTAAGGCATGTGATACAACAAAGGCCTATCAAACAAGTTCTTAAATTCATGGTCTTCCTCTGATTAAGGTTGCTATAATAATATCCTCTTTAATGGAATGAACTATACAAATGACAGGTGATGTCTGCTCATACGACATTTATACTCACCTGCCTCAGAAACACGGTAGGACACTTGGGCACTGCCATCAGTTTTGTCAATAAAGTCTATACGTGCTTTAGATGGACCCTCTACAGAAATAGAAAGCATTCCTGCGCCAGCTTCCCGTGTCCAAACATTGAATTCACCTATAAGAAATTGAAAAAAAATTTGAATTTGTCATTTCGAATACATTTTTATGAGAATCCTACTATAAAATGTTGTAAAAATGTAATCCCCTAACCCCAGAGTACAATAAGGATTATGTATCCTAGGAATTTTTGTTGCAGAAATCAAATATAGTACTTTATCAGATAATAAGTAGTGCAGCAGGGGGGGGGGATCCACCAGAAGATAAAATCATTGACTAAAGATTTTTACAAATATCCCCAACACCAGACTGGAATTCGATAAATTACTTTTTTTTAAAATTATCATTGTTATTATTAATGTCTGACCTCCATGGAGTCCAAGGAATCACTACAGAAGGTCCATACTCCCCCCCCCCCCCCACACACACTCCATACTCATGTCCAATCCACACTCACCATATCTCTTATTCAACCTCTCCACATCTACAACACCTTCTCACACATACATATTACACTCATGACACTTACCATTCTTCAAAAATCTCACTTTCTACTCTTTTTATAATCCCCTCTAGATTAAGCTGATAAAATCCTCTCAACAACTTAAACATCTATTATAATACCTCTTTTCCTCCTCTCCACCAAATTCTGCAATCCACATCTCTTCGACCTCTTTCCATAGCCAGCATTCCAGAGTCCTGATATTATATTAGTCACCTGTCTCCTGGATTTTCAATGTAATGTGGAAACATTGGAGAGGATCCAGGAGACAAGTGACTAAGAGATGTGGATTGCAGATTTTGGTGGAGAGGAGGAAACGAGGTATTATAATAGACATTTAAGTTAGTGAGAGGATAGTACAAGTGTAGTTTGACCAGTGATTTATACATTGGCACAACCACCCCCTTATCCCTACATGTTAGAGTACTTCTTATTATAGCAGCACTATGATGTGCAGTCTTTGGAACACTTGTAATATGCACTTTCGGTCTACTGTCAACCATCACTTCCAAATCTCGAATCTCATCCACTTCCTGTAGTACAGCATCATCAATATAGTACAAAGTCTTATATTTGTACACTCCAAAATGCAGCAACTTGCACTTATTAATATTAAAACTACAATCCCACTCCTCTGTCCAAGTCAAAAGGCTATTTAAATCTTCCTGAAGGGAATTAACATCAGCAGTGTTACTTATAATTCTCTCCATCATCAGCATAAAACTGAAGATCCCTAGTCAGTTCACATGATAAACAACTTAGACAGCAGAGGTCCAAGAACAGAACCCAGGAGCATGCCATCAGTTACCCTCCTTTTTTGAGTCACTGTTCCATCATGCACAACTTTCTGTTATCATTCAGGGACCAATCACCAATCCACCTAACCAATATATTATCTATTCCCATCCTCTGCAGCTTGTACACCAACTTATCATGTGGTAATCTATCAAAAGCTTTGCAAAGTCCAAGAACATCACTATATATGATTCTCCCTTAACTAACACACTTGTTAAACTTATTATAAAATGCAAGTAAATTGCTAAAACAAGACATCCTTTACAGCTGACCATCGATAAAGAATATGTCCATCAACCCAAGCTTGTATTCTATTCCTAACCAATCTCTCCAACAACTTAATATACAGTCTATAATTTTAACCTTTTGTAAGAGAACCATGCTTATGAAGTGGTACTAATTTTGCTTTCTTTCCACTCCTTAGAAACATTACCCACTACAAAAGTTTCATTAAATATCAACAATGAGTCTTTTGATTCTTTAGAGAAACTTGTGACATTAAGATTATAACATATAGACACATTTACACAAGAATATTATATTTTAATTTGCCAAATATTTCAGTCTGAAAATAACAGACTATCTTCAGTGGCTATATAGGAACAGTTTTTAACAAGGTGGAATACCAACAATTGATCATTCAAAAGTAGAACGAGCCATGTGATGTTATATCGCTAACAATATAACATCATGCGGCTTGTGATGTTATATCGGTATGAGTCTTTAGACTCCATGGAGGTGTGGTGTTAATAATAATAATAATAATTAATAATAACTTCTCACTGCATTATTAACATCTAATCTAATCAATACCTGATACAGCTCTGATTATTCTTTCACTTCCAATTCTCCTAATACTTGACTCTCGTCTACATATTGCACAGCATTATTTACACCAGTAGAGCATATGCTAGCAAAGTGCTCATTCAATAATTCCATTATATCTTTTGCAACAGTCACTCTGCTGCCACGACTATCCATCAGTATCAACCTGCCATAATTATTAATCCTTCTTGCTTGCCATATAGCAGAAGAATTCTGCTATAAGGCAAGCAAGAGGAATAATAATTAACCTTGACCTATCCAGACAATCTCTTCTCATGCTGCACCTTTTCTTTCTTTACCATGCTCAATGCCTTAATGCAGCTGCTTGAATTGCCTGTTCAAAGTTTCTTTTCATGTAATAAACTTTACTTTAACAACAGACTCCATATGTTGGTTAAAGCCTACAAAATTACTTGCGCAATGTAGCAGAAGTTTTTTCCATACAGCTCTCTCGTTACTTGGTACCATGCTTTGTTAATATTCTCAGTGGCATTTTTTTATATTATAATTTTTCCACAACTTCGCCAGTGTAATCAACTTGCTGAATGCAGCTGCTTGAATTGCCTGTTCAAATTTCTTTTCATATAATAA
Organism: Typopeltis vanoorti; assembly: GCF_054136105.1. Taxonomy (NCBI): domain Eukaryota; kingdom Metazoa; phylum Arthropoda; class Arachnida; order Uropygi; family Thelyphonidae; genus Typopeltis; species Typopeltis vanoorti. The sequence continues at coordinate 51,037,133 of NC_143555.1, read as the reverse complement.
GCTTTAAAAGTTGCAACTGTTCCTTGATTCATAGGCTATAAAATTTATGTATTTGGTGGGAAACATATCACCTTCACATTTTCATTTAAATCATCTAGCAAAACAGGATGGGGGAGGGGAATGAGAGAAGAAAAACAAACCAAAACAAACCAAAAACAAACAAACAAAAAAAAGCAAGACAAACCGGGAAACAGGGAAACTGAGGGTAAACAAAGGGAACACAGTGTGAGAAAGGCTGAAGCTCCAAGAGGATGTGAATGCATGTGTAGACAAAAAGGGAAGGATATGACTTGGGATTTGAAGAAAGTTCTGGGATGAATAAGGAGAAAAAGAAATGGCTCAAGGAAAGTATGGAAAAGTCACATCTAATAAGTGGTATCAGTGAAACTTGTATTAGATCCAGGAATGAACTGTTATATTTGTATACAAATGCTAGAAGTATAAGAAACGATGCAAATGAAATGGTTGCATTGATTGAGTTTTTTCAAAAAATTGCTGGAATAAATAAAACATGGCTGAATGAGGATGACATCCTGACAGGAATAGAGATGGAAGAGTATGATGTATTTTGTGAAAATAGAAAAGGATGAAAAGGTAGGTGGAGTGCTATTGATGCCAGAAAAAGAATATGTCCACACGAGGTAGAGATGCAAAAGGGAAATAGTGGCAGTGGTTTTGAGGCAGTATGGTGTGAGACAGATGTGAATAGAATGAAATACTTAGTCAGATGTTGCTATAGTCCTGGTAATGTGGATGTAGTGAATATGAAATGTATAATCAAATTAGCCAAGCAAATAAGAAAAGGTTGATCATTATGGATGATTTAATTATTGCATCATAGACTGGAATGATGAGATAGCAACCGGAAATAAAGAAAATGAGTTTCTCGGGTTTTTGAGCAACAAATACTTCAGGAAATGTGTAATAGAGGGCACATGAGGATTGAGGGTTTGGGATTTCATCTTCTCATCAGAGGATGTGATTATGTCATGAGAGTGACCATGAAGTAATTACTTGAGTTCCTACTAGCCAAGTGAGGACTTCTGGGAAGAAAGACAACATATGGAACTACAAGGCTAGTGATTATGAGAAGCTAAAGGGAGAGTATGCAGTTGTAGCATGGAATGACAAGTTGGATGGAAAGGAGATCAATGTTGCTTGGATGATATTCAAGAACTATATTGTAGAAGCAATGTCTAAATGTATTACATGGGTCAGAAGGTTACACAAGGTAGGTGTGAATTGGATGAATGAAGAAATTAAACATGCAATACAGAGGAGAAAGATATTATGGAAGCAACATAAGAGGAGTGGTAATAACAATTCCATGAGGATTACAAAGAACAGGCAAGGAGGGTGACTTGATTGGTAAGAGTAGCAGAAGTGCAGCATGAGTGGCAGTTAGCTAATGAAACCAAAAAAAATCCTAGGGAGTTCTTTCGATATGTAGCCAGAAAAAAAAAAAGATTATTATTATTATTATTATTATTATTATTATTCAGGCCTCCATGGAGTCAAAAGACTCATCATGGGAGGTCCTTCCTAAGAGACACAAAGTATATCAAGACTCATCAAGGGGAGGTCCCCCCCCCTAAGAAACACAAAGTCTATCATACCACTCCTTGACCTCATTGACCGTTCTTGCTCTCACCACTCCATCAGGCAGTGCATTCCATGGTTCAACCACCCTCCATGCAAAGAAACCACTCCCTCACCCTCTTGCTCACAGTTTCCTTTCGCGTAACTTCCAGAGATGGCCTCTTATCATCACTCCTTCCTGCTGTTCAACCAAGCGAAAGAACTCCCCAGTGTCAACCCTGTAACCACCTCTCAACAGTTTAAAAGTCTCAATCATATCACCTCTCCTTCTTCTATCCACCAAACTCTGCAGTCCACATTCCCTCAGCTGATCCTCATAACTATCATTGTACAGTTCTGAAACCATCTTTGTTATCCACCTTTGTACCCTTTCCACAGTTAATTTATCCCCTTCAAATCCTAGGGATTCAAATCCTTCATGGAATATAATGGAAAAGAAATGGAAAATTCATGGAAAAGAAAAATCATAGAATGTTGGAAAGATGACACTGATTGGAGAAAATGGCATAAGAACTGCTGAAGAGGATATAATTGAGATATTTAATGAGATGAGCAGTTCATAAAGTTATTTCATTCTTGTGAATATGATATCATGGAGAACTTGAGAGCAGTGGATGATTAGGAAAAGAGACTGACTTAAGTGAGCAAGAGATATATGGAGAATTCAGCAAACTTGATGTTAATAAGGCTGTAGGACTTGATGATATATCACCACGTATTTTGAAGGAATGTGTCAGGGAGTTGACATCTACATTGACATATTTGTTTAATATGAGTCATATACTGGGTCAAGTTCAAAACGAGTGAAAGGATGGCAAGATTGTGCTACTTCATAAAGGAGGTGACAGAACTCAAGCATCAAATTATAGACCTATCTGTGTGTCAGTTATTGTGGTTAAAGTGCTGGAGCAGCTGGTGAGAATCAGGATCCAGAATTGGATTTAAAATAATGGTATTATCTTTGATGGACAGCATGGATTTGCTAAAGTGAGGTCTTGTTTTAGTAATCTAATTACTTATTACAATAAGGTGACGTCTTCATTGGATGAAGGAGATGGATACACAGTAGTATACTTAGATTTTACAAAGGCTTTTGATAGATTACTGCATGATAAGTTGATAGTCAAACTAAAGCAGATGGAGTTGGATATTAAACTAGTGCAATCGATCAGAGATTAGCTATCTGGAAGATATCAAGTTGTGTATGTGGGAGCTATATCTCAGAAGAGAGAAGTCACTAGTGCTGTGCCTCAGGGGTCTGTTTTAGAGCCACTGCTGTTTAACCAGTATATTGGAGAAGATTGGGATGGGGATATTCAGTTGTTTGCAGATGATGCAAAGTTGGGAGGAACTATGAGGAGTAGAGCAGATGTTTTGGAATTTCAAGAAGACTGGAATAGCTTGAGTGAATGGGCATGGAAGTGGGGATACCAGTTCAATGTTACAAAATGCAAGGTTTTAAAATTTGGGAAACAAAGATGGGACATAGAATTTACACTTGGTGGATATATATTGTCCATCATTGGAGGTGGAGGAAATAAGAGATCTTGGGGAGATGGTGGATAAAGATCTAAAATTTAGAGGACACATTGCTAAAATTGTGAGGACAACACAACGAATTCTGTGGATGATGTTGAAGGCACTGACTTGTAGAAGTAAGGAGATTCTTGTTCCATTGTATAAGGCCTTGATTAGGCCATATATGGACTACTGTGCACAGATTTGGTCACCTGGTTTTAAAAAGCACAAAGATATGTTGGAAAGGATCCAGAGGTGAATGACTAAGGCAACTTCTGATCTCGGGAATGTTGAATATGAGAAAATGTTGAGAAGATGCAATTTACAGAGGCTAGTGGATAGGAGGAAAAGAGTATGATATGATAGCGGATATGATAATAATTGATAATAAAAGATATGATATGATTCAGGATTAATGTTGAAGATGTTTTTCATAAAATGGTGGGAGATCAGGGAATAACAAGAAGTCATCCCGGGAAGCTATATAAGGAAGGTGTGAGCAAGTCAGTGAGAAGCAGTTTTTTTGCATGGAGAGTTGTTAATGATTGAAATGCATCGCTTGAGTTTGTGGTGTCTGCAGAGAAGTTGAATGTGTTTAAGGCAAGGTAGGATGAGCTGTGTGTGTGTGTGTATGACAAAGAGACCTCCTAGATGCGTCTTTGACCCCATGGGGTCTTAGGATAATAATAATAATCTAAAAGCAACAAAGCTTTAAAACTAAGATTATTTTCTTTACAATACTTTCAAATGATGGACAGAAACAATTATTGATCTAGTTTTCAAAGAGATTCACAATTATCCATGCTTTTTATTAGCAAGACAAATAACCAACAGTGATTGCTGTGTGTAGCTTCTAAGCACCCTAGGATTTTGCATATAGCACAAGCATGGGTTTTAGTTTGAAACCTCCATCAGTATTACCACCCATTAAAAAAACTGTTATTTGATCTTTTGATGATTTACAACCAGTTTGTGATTTTTAATTCTTAGCAAGAAAAGTTTTAGAAGACATTATTTTACATAATAAAGATGTTTCATTCACATTGAAAATTTCCTTTGATAATAACCACCTTCTTTTATTATTTTATGAAAAAAATTCTGGAAACTATTCTGTAGCATCTTAATCTACACTTGTGGACTCATCTTGAATTGCAATGTTATGCAATGCAGTTTGTTTTTTTTAAGCATTCAAACCAGCCATTATTACTACCAACAAAGAAGCCTTTTGCATTTTTATCATCTCCTTTCAATTATTATTATTATTATTATTACGGCAACTCTAGGGAGTCCTTAGACTCATCAAGGGAGGTCCTAAACATCATGTCCACACAACTATACGACATTCTCACAGTATCTATCATACCTTGCCTTGAACTCACTCACCGTCATAGCACCCACAACAGACTCTGGCAGCTTATTCCACTCATTTACCACTCTAAAAGTAAAGAACCCAGCTCTAACACCCCTGCTAACCACACTCGTTCCCAGTTTCCATAGGTGTCCCCTAGTTCTCCCACCACCAGTCCTGATCTCAAAAATATCCTCTGAATTAATCCTATAGAAACCTTTTAGCAATTTGAATGTCTCAATCATATCTCCCCTCGTCCGCCTATCAACCAATTTCTGCAACCCACAAATCTTCAACCTGTTCTCATATGGTTCATTCCATAGACCCACTATCATCTTAGTCACTCGCCTCTGGATCCTCTCCACCTCCTCCCCATCAAGAAGGAACCTAGGTGACCAAATCTGGGCACAGTAGTCGAGATGGCATCTTATCAAGGCTGGATACAGAGGAACAATAACATGCTTGTCTCTGCTCGTCAAGGTATTTTTCAACAACTAAGTGATTTGATGAGCTGATTTAGCTACTTTTGCAATGTGCCCCCCCTCACTAAACTTCATCTCCCTATCCACCAACACTCCCAAGTCCCTGGCCTCATCAATCTCCTGGAGTACAGTTCCACCAATGTGGTATACTGCTGCTAATCTTTTCACCCCAAAATGCATAACCTTACACTTTGTCACATTACATTGACATCCATTCTCCTTAGCCCAGAACTCCATCTATCCAAGTCATTCTGCAAGATTTTGATATCTTCTGCATTCACTATCGCCCTACCCAACCTTGCATCATCAGCGAACAAATGAACTGTTCCTCTTAGATCCTTCCCTATATCGTTAATGAACAGATTAAACAGCAGTGGTCCAAGAACAGAACCCTGCAGCACACCACATCACAAGCTGTCTTTTGGACTCTACTTCTGAATAAACCACTCATTGATATCTCTCCATCAACCACCCACCTATCCATCTAACCAACCCTATATCCATTCCCATATGTTGTAGTTTAAGGATTAGAATTCCATGTGGTATCCTGTCAAACGCCTTTGCCGGGTCCAGCAGTATCACTGTAAACCCACTACCTTTATCCAGATCATGCCTCAGTAACTTGCTCAAGTTATAAAACTTGAGCAAGTTACTGAGGCATGATCTGGATAAAGGTAGTTTTATAACTTGAGCAAGTTACTGAGGCATGATCTACCCTTCACAAAGCCATGCTGTCCCCTGTACAGTATCTCATTTTCATCAATACATTCCTGTATTTTTCCCTTGACTACTTTCTCCAAGACCTTGACAACGACTCCTGATATGCTGATCGGTTGGTAATTTGCAACGTAGTCTTGGATCCTCCTTTATGCAGTGAAACTATTTTCCCTTCTTTCCACACCTTCAGGACTAAACCAGACCTGAGACTCAGATTAAACAACATTAAACATGGTCAAGGGCACTGATAATTCCTTAGCCGCTTCACACAAGACCCGTGCCGGTATACCATCCAATCCCACAGATATATTCACATTAAGGTTCTGTAATAGACTATTCACCTCCACTTCATTCATCACAATTCCCATATAAACTAATGGTTCCTTCATTTTTTCAATGTCACCACCTGGATGATATACTTTTGCAAAGTGCTCGCTCAGTAACTCCACTATATCGACTGATTCAGTGACCTCCTTACCATCATCATTCCTTAAAATCATTTTGCCGTTTACAGTTTTTTTTCTTGCTTGCAGCATATTGAAAGAACTGTTTGGGATTCTCTTTAGCTTGCATAGCTAGTTTCCTTTCATAATCTGCTTTTGCTTTTTTTTACCACACTCGTTACCCTTCTGGCCTGCACTTTATACCGTTCGTGTGCCTGCAGGTCACCCCTTTCTTTAAATTCCCTCCACAATTGTTTCTTTTTTTTGCAGCTCAAGCTTAATGGTGTTATTCATCCATTTAACCCCTACTTGTTTTACTATTCGGACCCTAGGTATACAATCAGCCATAACCTCCTGTAAATGCTCCTTGACCACTTCCATGCCCTATCGACATCCAGCCCTTGCAGTTGTACATGCCATGGCACTGATCCAAGCAATCTTCTAAGCTTGTCATACTTTCCAGCATGGTAATTCCACATATATCCTGTCTTAATCAAAAATTCCACACCTTTAGCCACCTCCCAAGACCTTATGATCACTCTCACCAATAGGTGGCAACATGGTCATATTCATTACAGTCAAATTCTGAGATGCTATTACCAGGTCAAGCACTCTCACACCCCTAGTATGTTCAATTACATGCTGTCTCAGATAGTTATCCCTTAATAATTGAATAAAATCCATTTCCTTTCTCACATGTGTCCTCTCCTCCTTCCAATCAATGTTTCCATAGTTGAAATCCCCCATAATAATTACCCTCCTTCCACTCATTTCATCAATTTGTTTATGCATACTATCTCCCCCATCTATTCCATCATCTGATCTATAGCAGCACCCAACAATGGAAAATGGAAAATAGACTTAATGATTCATTTTAATGCTATCAGTGCATATAGTTCGCCCACCGATTTGAGTTCCCTCGAAACTACTGCGCATGTCAGAAAAAGGAGAATCTATTCCAATAATAGGGTAATCAGTCTGTCTTCTGGGAGGTAATAATAAACAAACTGAGTTTGTTTATTATTACAGGTCGGAAAATTTAGCTTTTCTTTTACGAACATTGTTGTTTTTAAAGTGTAACTATTTTGCTTGTATAACAGTTGGAAAAATGTACCGTAGAGTGTTAATACGTGCAAATACTGCGTTCTACATAAAACAATGTCACTTCGCTCCATGATAAGTTTCCTTTTATTCTGGGACTTTTTAAAACAAAATCCGATTTCATGAAGTATTTTCCTTAAAGTTTCTCTTTTCCAAGGAAAATTAATTTTTTCTTTAAGCACAGGAATCAATTTCGGAACAGTTGGCACTCTTTTCTCGAATACGTAAAATTCGTGAATAGCTCTTCTTATAACGTCTACATCAAAATCATTCAAAGCTATGGTTTCGATGGTTTTACTCTGGCGCTTTTTTTTTTTTTTTTAGGAGATTTAAATTTTGGCTTACCTTCACCTTTTGATTCCCTACGAATTCTTTTAACAGTCGACCCCGATACGCCTGCAATTGCACTTGCACGTTTTATGACTTGAGAAAGGGGAACAAGAAGACGGCCTTCTGATGATTCTTTTTCGCAGAATGGCAGCACATTATTCAATATTCTTTTGCAAGAGCTACTGAAACGTGTAACAATAGAACTTGTTGACTGTACTGGATCCATCATACAAATTAATAATAAAAAAATAATGCAAAAAGAGAACAACAAAAATCAAGCTAGTACAGCGACAGACAACAAAGCACGTGATTTCGCATGTTGGCGACCAATTCGTACATCCTTCATTTCTTTCTCCCCTTCAGCATGAATCGACTATTCTTGGCACAAATCCAAGAAGGGATCTAGAATTGGTGGGCGAACTATACTAAGAGGAATTCTTTTTTGATTGCAGTAGCCAAATTGATAAAAGTCACTTCATTTCAATCATTTTATCACTTTGATTCCCAGTGGCTTGCAGATATTGAAGTTGATACATCTTGTCCCTTTTTCCTATAATCATAGTTTGTTTCAAAACAGAATGAGCTATTGCCTCATTTAGTCCAAAATCACAATCAATTTTTGCTTTCTTATTATTGCACTCATCTCTTAATTAATTCAAGTATTTCTTCTAAAAGTGATAACTTTTTATCATTGCCACAATCTATTTGATTTTTGCTTTTATCCACAGTTACACTGAAAGATAATTTTTTTAATATAAAAATTTTTATATAAGGCAATAAGATGGCAGTACATGCTTATGTAATTGTGGCATGAACCACCATGTTTAGTACACTTACAGTACATGCATGACTATATTATAAATAGGGTTATCATGAATTTTCTGTAACTGAAAATTTGAAAGAGGACGTGAGGACAAATGTGTTTAGTTAGATACTGTGTTTGGTGTTGCAATAAGCCATTATTTTACTTCATGTATGTAGTATAGTATCTGGGAGGGGAGGGGAGTTCTTTTTCATTATGTTGGATCATTTTCTTTCCAGTTCTACCTACACTAATTGTAACTAGATATGGTACATAGATTATCTTTCAATGGTAACCGTGGATGAAAGGGAAAGTGAAACGGGCAGTGGCAATGATAAAAAAGTTATCAGATTAAAATAAAAAATTTAATTAATCAATTTTTTTTTCATATTTTGGTTAATAATATTAGGTTAAATTATTATAGCTTTTGTTTTAAACAAGTGTGTGATTGAATGAGTTATTTAGCTTATAAGTAAATCTAGGATTTTTTTTTTTTTTTTGTTCAAACATGATATTGTTGGTATGGTACCAATTATTATTATTATTATTATTATTTCATGACACCTTCAGGGAGTCCAAAGACTCATCGAGGGAGGGCATTTACTCTACATCTCTCTCTCTCTCCACCACTCACAATCCACCAACTACACCACTGACCGCCCACCACCACTCATATTTTCACAGACAATCACAAACATCCAAGCCCACAGTGGGATTCGAACCCGCAGCCTTTTGGCTGGAGAGCGGATATGCTAGCCTGGCTGGCCGAGTGGTTAGCATTATGCTAGGATAACATAGCGGTTATCCTAGCATTATGGATAGGGGAAAAAAAAAATCTGTCAAGCAAGTTGAAGACTGATAAGTATGTCAATGTAGATGCTTGAGATAATGACCACAGTGAGAAAAATGCTTATTGAATTACTTTAGCATCATGTATGGTGAAATCAAGATTTAAATCAGCAAGATAGAAGGCCCCTAATTGTTTGTGAGTAGTAAAAGATAAAACCTACCTATCTGTATAAGTAATTATAATTGGCCTCTTGGTCAAAAAAAAAAGAAGTGTCATTTGTATATGTGATGTCCCCCCCCATTCAATTCTGAAGTCACATGATTTCTGATAATATGGAGTTTTTTTTTTAACAAAACATAAAGTGTGTGTATAATACTGTATAAAATACAGTATTATGTATACACTGAAAACTGGAATGGAATCAAGAAAACATTTCATTTCTTTATTAGTAAATCATGAGCTAACATTTTAGTTTTTTCTGCAGAAACATCACAACAGTTTCCTCTCAGCATTTAAATTTAAGTTTTCCTTAATCAAAAAACAAGAATTTGCATTTTAAGATTCTCACTTTGCTAATGCAATTCAATATGCAAAAAACACATGCAAATATTTTTGCATGTGTTTTTTGAATATAGGCACAATTACACTTTTATGCAATTAAAATTTTGTTTATAGTTTGTCTTTTGGTCAATAAATAGTGTTGTCCATCATGTTTTTTTTATGGTAGAACAATGATGACAAAAACCATTTTGTCTGCCAATTTGAATTTGCATGATTTTGTGCAATGCAGTGTATGTGAAATGTATTCATTGTGAAAATTAAAGGATATATGGAAGGAAATTGAAACTGGAGAGTGAGTGTGTACTCAATCTTTCAAAAGTAAGTGCCAGTTAGGTGACAAGAATGAAGCCAAATGTTAGTAGATTGGACAGTATCGATGGTAGAATAGAAAATGTCGGAATTAATGTCAAACATGCAGCAGTGGAAATGCAAGAGAACAAAATGGACATAAATAAAGAAATTGCACACTTGAATGTTATCCGTCACAGGACAAAACACAAAATTAAAAAGTTGCAGAAGTAGCAAGAGATTAGAGAAGAGAAAGAAGCAGGTGGCCCAAAGTAAGAATCAAGACCATGTGAACAAAAGAGAAAAACAAGTTAAGGAGAAAATTATGTAAGGAAACTCAATGATCAAGGGAGTACTTAATGAAAGTGTAACAAAATCATGTTTCCCTGTTGCAAAAATTAATATTATTAGTCATGCCATCCAGATGCAAAAAGGTAAGATGAAAGATTTTTAAAAATTTTATGGAATTTACAACCATGTTAAAAAACTTTTCTTATTATCCAGAAGTTTCGATCTTCACATCGAGATCATCATCATCTGGAGCGTACATAAGTATACAGAACAAGCTGAGTTACATCATTAACTGTAAGCTAGAGAAACAATGATTTGATCACATGTTATTCTACTGACGTGACCTCTGGTGGGAAAAAATATATATATATATATATAAAAGTAAATTAAAATAAAATAAAATAAAAAATAAAAAATAAATTTTTACATCAAGCTAAATTCTATTTGTACAATGACAGGGATAAACATTCTTTTAGATGGTTTTCTTTCAGAAACAATTGGTGTCCTATTTTTAGTATTATATTACAATTCTTATTTTTGATTTACAATACTGGATTTTCTATAGTCCTGTTTATAGTTGTTCTTGGTGAGGAAGGTCGAATATATACCTTCCAAATGTTTGGGATTTTTAAACCATCATTGTTGTTCAGATTGGGGTGGTTGCTGATAATCTCACAGGCTTCCTTGAATTTCCATTCATACCATGTTCTAGTGTGATGTAGACAGCTGGTGGTTTTCCAGTCAATTCTGTGTAAGGTATTCAGGGCATGATCAGAAAGGCCAGCTTCACCATAATTATTATGGTGAAGCTGGCCTTTACATATGACACATTAAATATAATGACACATTAAATATAATGCGTCATAAACGACACATTATATTTAATGTGTCGTTTATGTTCTTTTTGTCTAATAGGAATAGTGTGTCCTGTTTCTCCTATATATGGTATGTTGCAAGTACAATAGATCCGGTATACTCCAGGGTGAGCTATTGGAGGGAGTGGGTCTTTGGATGAGTTGAGTAAGTTTTTTTTAATTTTGCAGGTTTAAAGGTGGCTTTGAGGTTGTACTTTTGTAGTACTCTGTTTATTTTCTCTGATATTCTTTTAATGTAGGGAATGGTTATAGTTTTACTGTAGTCTGGTTTGTCTTTGTTTTTTATTGTGGTTTTGTAGAGAATTTTGTTTATAGTATTTTGGCTGTATCCGTTTTTTTGTAGGTTACTACTGATAATTTTAAACTCGTCTTTCAGTGCCTGTTCACTGGAACAAATTGTCTGAGCTATGTTTTTTAGCGTGTTGATGACACCTAGTTTTTGTGTTGGGTGGTGGTATGAGTTTATACGTGTATATATTGTCCCGTATGTGTCGGTTTTCGGTAAACAGTGAAGGAAAGATTGCCCGAGGGAAGACGTGTGACAAGTGTATCTAGAAATGGAAGTGTGTTGTGTTTTTCAATTTCAATTGTGAACTGTATGCATTTGTGTTGTTTGTTTAGGTGGCTAAGGAATGTGTCTAATGTCTGGCAGCCATGGGACCAGATCACGAAAACATCGTCAACGTATCTAAGCCAGACTTTGGGTTTTAGATGGGAGGAATCTATGGCAAGTTGCTCAAAATGTTCCATGTAAAAGTTAGCAATAGGAGGGAGGATAATGGCGAACCCATGGCTGTGCCTTCATTTTTGTAAGTAGAAGGCGTTTTGCCATACAAAGTAACCTGACCGTAATACAAGCGCAAAAAACGCCGTGATATCTGGAGGGAATTTGTTCTGTAGGATTGTGTCATTGATTGGGACATTTGTAAAGAGGGCAGAGATGTCAAGACTGACGAATAAATCATCTTATTCTAATGTAATGTCTTTGATGATGTTTATGAAGTGTTGTGTGTTTTTGATATAGGAAGGGGAATGACCTACCAACTCCTTGAGTGTTGCCACTAATTTTTTGGCTAAGTGATACGTCGGGCTATCAATTCCTTCAATGATAGGTCTTAGCGGGGTGTTTTCTTTGTGAATTTTTGGTAGCCCGTAAATTCTAGGGGAGCACGCGTAATGAGGGAACAGTTTTTTGATTGTATCTTCGGGCCACGTGGTAGTTGATTTAAGTAGTTTCTCTGTTTTGTTTTTTGTTCTGTTAGTTGGGTTGTAGTTAACTAGTTTGTATGTGTTATTGTCAGAGCAGCAGATTCATTTTTTCTATATAAGTGGTACTGTTTAAAATGACAGTGACATTTCCTTTATTGGCTCTGGTTATTACTATGTTCAGATTTGTTTTAAGTGATTTTATCGCTGTTAATTTGTGTTTAGTTATGTTGCTTGTTATTGTTTTGTTATTGTTTAAAATGTTCGCAGTTTCTATACGTATTTTGTCTGCTATGTTATCAGGCACGAATCTTAGGCCTCTTTCTATATTACAAATAACTTCAAGTCTGTCTATCGTTTTTGGTGCTATAGCAAAATTTAAACCTTTGTTAAGTATAGAGATTTCGTCTTTGTTTAGAGCGTGGTTAGATAGGTTAATTATGTTATTGATACCTGTGGGTTATTGGTGGCTCCTGTTGTTTCTTGCTTCTGGTTGGTTGTTCTTGTTCACTGTGGCAAACTTTGAATATGGCGGCTGGTTTTGTCGTTCTTTTAGTCTTTGAAATTTGGAGATTAGGTTTTCTTTCTTCGTTTGTTGGATGTGGTTTGCTGTGTTGTCCGTAATCCTTTCTAGGATTATCCAGATATCTGCATTTAAATAGCTAGACAGCTCCGTTTTTTCTTTTAGTAGCTGGTTTTGTGTAGCGGCTAGGTTCTTTCTGGTAGCTTGGATCTGCTCTCTCAGTAGTGCTTTCTCCATGCAGTGATATATTCTTTGTGCCTTTGTTGAAGTGAATTTTCAACCAACTGGTGTTTTTAAAATGGTGTAGGGACAGTGATATCACTCCTAATTGCATTAGGCTAAAGAGAAAATTCACTTCAACATAAACGACACATTAAATATAATGTGTCGTTTATGGCACATTATATTTAATGTGTCATATGTAAAGGCCAGCTTCACCATAATAATTATGGTGAAGCTGGCCTTTCTGATCATGCCCTGAATACCTTACACAGAATTGACTGGAAAACCACCAGCTGTCTACATCACACTAGAACATGGTATGAATGGAAATTCAAGGAAGCCTGTGAGATTATCAGCAACCACCCCAATCTGAACAACAATGATGGTTTAAAAATCACAAACATTTGGAAGGTCGAACATCATCTACTCCAGCTGCCTTTCCACATTTCAAGCCTTTGATGGCTTTTTCTACTTCAAGTATGGATATATATTCCTGCCTGCATGCATGATCAGTGTTTTTTACCACTATTCGACCTTCCTCACCAAGAACAACTATAAACAGGAGAAAATCCAGTATTGTAAATCAAAAATAAGAATTGCAATACTAAAAATAGGACACTACTAAAAGGAGTAATACTAAAAGGAGTAGCCATAGTATTCAACACAAAATACGAAGCTAATCTTCTTGAATGGCAGTCAGTCTCAAGTAGAGTAATGTGGGCAAATATGAGAATGGGGAACTGGACAATGAGACTTATTTGTGCCTATGGTCCCACAGAAGGTTCTACTAAGGTAGAAGTGGAGGAATTTTTTGAGGCTTTAGAAAAAGCAACTGACACAATGGAAAAGGAAAAGTTGGTCCTTGTTGGGGATCTAAATAGCAGAGTAGGAAATGATTGTGAGACATACAAAAATATTTTGGGAAAATTTGGAGAAAAGAGCAAAGCTAATAATAATGGCAAATATCTGTTGGATTTCTGCTCAGGACATGGACTGGTTATTACTAACACCATTTTCCAACATAAAAATGTGCACAAATTCACATGGAGAGAAGAGGCTAGGAATAAGAAAAGTCACATTGACTATGTTATTGTTGATAGTGATGTTTTCTCCCTGATGCAGGACACCAGAGTGTACAGAGGATTTGAAATTCGAAGTGATCACTATTTAGTCTTGAGCAGGATAAAATTGAATTTCATATTGAAAAGAATAATATGTAAGAAAGTTTTAAAGCGAATAAAAGTTGAGCAGCTCTCAGATGTGAACTGTAGACTAAAATACACAAAGATTATTGAAGAAAAAATGAAAGAGTTTGAGAACAGGAATCAAACCTGGGAGATTCAGTGGCAAACTCTGAAGAAAACATTGATTGATTCTGCCAGAGAGGCATGTGGTGAGGTTGTCTGCAAGGATAAAAAAATCAGAACTCACTGGTGGACACAGGAAGTTAAAGAGGCAGTGAAGGAAAAGAAGAACGCATATCAAAAGTCCCTGTCAAATAAGTCAGCTTGTGCTCTTAGAGAATATAGAGATAAATGCAAGAATGCTAAACACTGTGTAAAACTAGCTAAACAAAAGTCATGGGAGGACTTTGGCAAGAATATAGAAAATAAATATCAAGGAGGTGGCAAAATATTCTGGAGGTTGTTGAAGAAGCTTAGGAATGGAGGAAAGAGTGCTGTAACAGGAGTTAAAGATGATAAAGGTGACATGAAAACTGGAGAAAAAGATATCCTTGAAGTATGGAGTAATTACTTTGAAAAACTGCTAAATGAAACAAGCAGTTATGACAGCACAGTGGTAAAAAACACTGATCATGCATGCAGGCAGGAATATATATCCATACTTGAAGTAGAAAAAGCCATCAAAGGCTTGAAATGTGGAAAGGCAGCTGGAGTAGATGATGTTCGACCAGAAATGCTGAAGTATGGTGGTATAAGAGTCTTACAGTGGCTTCACTGCATAGTTCAGAGGGGCTGGGCAGAGGGACAAATTCCCGATGATTGGAGTAGAGCTCTCATAGTACCCATATATAAAAAGGGAAATAAAACTGAATGTGAGAATTACAGCGGTATTTCCCTACTGAGTGTTCTTGGCAAAATCTATGCAAGTATACCTGAGAAACGATTGAGAAGAATTGTGGAAGAAAAGCTTGGTGAAGAACAAGCTGGATTCAGGCCAAACAGAGGCTGTCAGGATCAGATCTTCACTTTACAACAAATAGTCGAGAAAGCATGGGAATATAACAAAGATCTGTATTTAAGTTTTGTTGATTTGGAAAAGGCATATGATAAGGTGCCAAGAGAGAAGCTATTCAATACGCTGCAGTTATATGGTGTAAATGGGGCATTATATCAACCAATACTTAGTCTTTATTTGAGTTGTAAGTCAGCAGTTAGAATTGAAGGAAGTACAGGAAGATGGTTTAATGTTAAATCTGGTGTGAGACAAGGATGTACATTATCCCCTCTGTTATTCATTATCTATATGGATCACATTATGAAGGAATGTGGTATTAAACCTGATATCAAAATTGGAGATGTTAATGTCAGCTCTTTGCTTTATGCGGATGATGTTATACTTCTAAATAAATTCACTACAAGTCTGCAAGATTCTCTGACTAAATTGAATAGCTGTTGTAATAGATATGGTATGAAGGTCAGCAATAAAAAGACAAAGACAATGAAAATAGGCAGAATCACTGAAAATGTCAACTGTGTTGTGAATGGAGAACCTGTGGAACAAGTAAAACATTTCAGCTACTTAGGCACCATTTTTAGTGAAGATGGTAAATTAAATATAGAAATAGACAACAGAATCAGCAAAGCTGGTATGGTGGGAAGTCAACTGAATAAATTCATATGGAATAAGAGAGAAATTAGTTGGAACACTAAATTAGCTGTATACTAGACAGTGTTCAAACCAGTTTTAACTTATGGATCTGAGAGCTGGGTCAGAAGTAAAACACTTGACCAAAGACTAGAGACCGCATATATGAGAGTCCTGAGAAAGATTAGAGGTGTGAACAGATGGCATTGATGGCAATATCATATTAAAAATGAGGATATTAGGAAAGAACTTGACATTGTCTGCACCCAGGAATGCGTTAGCAGAGCTAATCTCAGGTGGCATGGTCACTTAAACAGAATGGGCGAAGAAAGATTAGCAAAACAAGTGTTCTCTGCTAGGTTGGCAGCAAAACCACCCAGAGGAAGACCAAGATATAGGTGGATTGATACAGTACAAAGTGCCTTAGACGATAGAAATATAAGATCTGATAATGTTGGAGTCTTGACAAGTAACAGACTGATTTGGAGGAAAATTGTAGATAGGAAGTTAGTAATGATGTAATTTTTTCATGTAGTACTATCATATCCTGTACACCCCTCGTGGGTACATGGCAGGAATTTGATGATATATATATATATATATATATATATATATATATATATATATATATTAGGATAACCAAGCAATTTTATATGCTTGGTTATTTTATATATATATATATATATATATATATATATATATATATATATATTTTTTTTTTTTTTTTTTTTTTTTTCCACCAGAGGTCACGTCAGTAGAATAACATGTAATCAAATCATTGTTTCTCTAGCTTACAGTTAATGATGTAACTCAGCTTGTTCTGCATACTCATGTATGCTCCAGATGATGATCTTGATGTGAAGATTGAAACGTCGGGATAATAAAAAACGTTTTTTAACACGGTTGTAAATTCCATAAAATTTTTAAAATGAATACTGATCACCATGTAACCGTAAAAGATAGGAGTAAGGTGAAAGAATTAATTGTCTTGTCTGGCACTAATAATCTAAGAGTCAAGAAGTAATTCGATAAGGGGAGGGATGTAAAGGAGTTGTTAGATGAAGCAAAAATGAAGAGTGAGAAGGTAAAGATTGTAAATCTCCTGCCACACTATGATAGAGATAAAATGAGGAGGAGGAGGGAGATGGTAGCAAATGAATCAATACATAGGTCATGTAGAAGAAATGATATAAGGTTTGTGGATCTTGTGGTCTGTATTTGATGGATAGAAGGATCTGCATAATGCTGATGGACTGTATCTCAATGGTTTTAGTGTTAGGTGTCTAGAAAAAGCTTTGTTTGCCAAACATGCTGAAGCACAAATTCAGGAAAACTTAAGCAATTAAGGTGGAAGCAGGTGAGTTTGTATGAAGGCACCCATGAAGTGAGTGAATGTGAGAATGACCAAATGCAGATAGTCTCTCTCTAGCAAAAATATTGAATAGGGTAATCATTTCTAAAAGTAAGAGTGATTGGGACCCTGAAGGGTTGATTCAGCTTCTATATACTAATGCCAGAAGTATTAGGAACAAAAGGGAGGAGTTTTGGGCATTGGTTAGTGCAACCTTGCCAAAAATTATAGGCATTAGTGAGACTTGGCTAATAACAGATGTAGTTACATTGATAGAAAGTGAAGAGTTAAGTATTTTCAGGGAATATAGAGAAGACAAGATGGGAACGGGGGAGGGTACTGTTGATAGCAGATGAATTGCAGCCAAAAAGAATAGGAGATAGCAGGAGGGTGGTTGTTCATTTGAAGCAGTCTGGTGTGAGATCAAGACCAGTAAGACAAAATATTATTATTATTATTATTATTATGTGACACCTCCAGGGAGTCCAAAGACTCATCAAGGGAGAGTGTGCCAACAGCATCTAATGATTGATCCTTTCCAACTACTAACCATGCTCAAACTTGCTTAACTTTTTTTCGTGCGCCATTAGTAGCAGATCTCTACCAATCGACCAACCTTTGCTGGTAGGTCAGGGGTTTCCATAGATGGAAGAATGCAAATAATCACTCGACCTGTACAAGGAGTTCAGGTCGAGTGATTATTTGGGGAACTTCAACTATGGAGATATACACTAGAAGAAAGAAAAATCATATGTTAGGAAGGAAACGGAATTTATAATCCTACTGAGAGATAATTACTTGATGCAGCATCTAATGGAAGGTACACCATAACCAAGGTGACCACATTGTCCCAAATTGGCAGAAGTGACAATGGTCTTTGCTTGGGAGATTGTAAAACCTGAGGAATATTCTGTCAAGAAGGGGTATATGTTGAATGACAAGGCAAGTGATAAGGACAAGCTTAGGAGGAAACTTAAATCTATTATTATTATTATTATTATTAGACACCTCCAGGGAGTCCAAAGACTCATCGAGGGAGGGTGTGCCAACAGCATCGAATGATTGGTTCCCTTCCAACTACTAACCGTGCTCAAACTTACTTAACTGATCCATTAGCAGCAGAGGCTCTACCAATCGACCAACCTTTGTTATGGCATGGCTTTACTGGGCTTTTCCCTTGCAATCTTTCCATTGCAAGGGAACATCCTCAATAAAGTTAACCAGCATTGTAAGGAAGGCAAAATCAGATTAGGAGCAGAATCTAGTCAAGCAGGCCAAGGAAATAATAAAGAGTTCCTTCATTAAATGGCAAGTAAGAGGACGAATGACTATGGAAGATTAACCTTAAAAAGTGCTGATGGTGCAAAGGTGACAGAAGCAATAGATAAAACAGTTGAGTTACTGACTGACTACTTATCATCCAAGTGATGTTACTGCTGTAACATACATGACAGAGACTGATGTGAGAACAGAGGTAGAAGAATTGGAGGTTCTTAGGATATTGCAAAATCTCAATTAAATACAACTGTGGGATTAGAAGGTATATCAGTTCATATATTGCCTCTGACTAGGCACTTTAATTTAAGTCTCAGCTGTGGTAGAGTTCCAAGGGAGTGGAAATGGGCAAAATAGTTCCCTTGCATAAAGTAGGTTCTAATAGCAAATTATAAACCAATCAGTATCTCAAAGCATGGTTGTAAAGGTACTAGAAAAATTGGTTAAAAAGAGAATTCAAGAATAGATGGATTAGAATATGATACTGTATGAGGGACAGCATGGCTTTATGAATGGTCAGTCATGCCTTAGTAATTTACTAACTTTTTATACTAGAATGACAACTGAGTTGGATAAAGGAAATGGCTACACAGTGATTCAGCTAAATTTTGCAAAGGCATCTGACAGAATACCACATGGAACTCTGTTATCCAAATCAGAACAAATAGGGATAGATACAACACTGGTTTTGTGGGTAAGAGGGTGGCTGCTGGATAGGTTAAAAAATGGTATACTGAGGAGCAGAATACAGGTGAAAACAGGCTAGTGGCATGCTGCAAAGTTCAGCGATAAGACCATTACTGTTTAATTTGTATGTAAATGATATAGGATATAACCTGAAAGGAAATATTCAGTTGTTTGCTGATTCAAAATTAGATAAAAGTAATAGTTAATCAAAACAATATGGAGAGGCTTGCAGGACAATGTAAATAGGCTGTTTGTATGAGCAAAAAATAATGGATAAAAGTTTAATGTGGAGAAATGTAAAGTTATGCATTTTGGGATAAATAGATTACAAGTGTACCACACTGATGGAACAGTACTTCAGGAAATAGATGAAGCTAGAGATTTAAGGGCAGTGGTAGACAGAAAGTTAAAGTTTAGAGGGCATATTGCTAAGGTAGCTTATAAGATTACTTGGCTAATAAATAGAGATAAAGAAGTTCTTCTTCTTCATCTTCCCAAGAAACTCAGGAGACCAGACCTGATACAACCACATATGTATTCCTTTGCTCAAGACTGGTTTCTGGTGGATGAGGAAGTGGTGGAGAAGATTCATAGGTGGGCAACCAAGATGGTAAGTTGTCTGTGGAATGTTCCTTATGAGAACAGATTGAGGGTGTGTGTGTGTGGACTGAAGAAGTTGGTTGATAGGGGAAAAAGAGGGAATATGATAGAAACATTTAAGTCACTTAAAAAGTTTTATAGGATTGATGCAGGGGAAATGTTTCACCACTTGGCTAGAGGGGTCACAACAAGAGGTCATCCCTGGAAGTTAATTAAGGTATGGTTAGTAGGAGTGTGAGGATTAGATTTCTTGTTTGGAAAGTTGTGAATGAGTGCAATGGGTTGCCATAGTTAGTTGTGAGTGATTTGTCTGCTAATGAGTTCAAGGAGAGATATGATTGTGTGGATAATTTGGATCTCCCATGATGAGTCTTCGGACTCCATGGAGCTGCCTATACAATAATAATAATACTGTAATAATAAAAGATTCTAGTCATCTCTGTATTGTATTTATTGATATGATAAAGCTCTACATTCCCTCAAGGTCAAGGAAAGTCCAAGAGGTTTCATCCAGATCAGCGTGAATGGTATGTAGTAAGTGAATTTTTAACCCGTGTTAAATAAACTGTGGTATCAATTTAATGACCATGTTAATTCAAAAAGTGTATTATTTGACACCAGGTGAAGTGAGGGAATCTTGTATTTCTACTGTACAAGTGACTATTACTACAGCAAATAAAGTTCTAGTCACTCCACCTACCATACCAAACTATCAAAAAATTCCAACCAGAGCCCTATAGCATGAATGCTATGATAAATGAAATTCAGTACAGGCAGTCCCCAACATACATAAATCTGAACATATGCAAATTATCCTTAAAGGGTCAAGAAAAAAATTTGACTTATTAAAATTTTACTTACCACATGAATGTTATTCACACACAACTTAACAACAATCATCCACAAGACAGCATATGCAGTGGATGTGGACAACTTTCCTACTACTGATATGATTATGTTGTGTATTTGCATTCAGATTCATAATTTTTAGTATCTGTGTGTGCTGAGTAGAGTACAATCATGATTGAAAAAAGGCACGAAAGATGAAAAAAGTGAACTCATGCATAAATCCGCAAAACTTCAGTGACATGAAGCCCTTGGATCAGAAAGACCTGGGCTCAATTCCTGTCTATGATGTGACATGTGTTTTTGACTAAAGGTGAGTTAGTCAGTCTCATATGGAGGAGGAGGGTTTTTTCCCTCCCAGAAACTTGGGTTTTTTTTCATCCTCAAACAGGCAAACTGACCCCATGAACACACAGATCTATAGACATTGAACACTTTGGGGAATGATGATAGCCTATAATGGGCCCCCAGCCAAAAAGTACTAACTTTTGACCAATACCCTGTCTTGGATCAAAATGCCAATACTGGCCTGGATACTCCCATATGCTACCAAAAACAATGCACAAAAGTTGATCTGGAGATGCAAATTATAAAGAAAAATAAATAATTATGTGGTACTTATCTGTGGTACTTATATTTAAAAAAATTATACACCAAGTGTATGATGGTTCCTGCCACATATTTAGAAAATTTTGAAGTTAATTTTTGTGTCGTGGCAGGCGTTTATCACAGCAGGTACTTACCAAATTTCTACTTGCTATATGTACATGCAACATTCTTGAATGCGACACTGTAATTCAATGTAATGTAATGCTTTTTTTTCATGGCAAAAATTTCTCTGTATTGAATCATACTGTAGAACATACTATTTTTTGGTCTCTAAAACATCACTATAATGAGAATAAAATTATTTCATATCCGCTGAATGTTAAGTTATATTTTTTGTTATAATATTAGAATTTCTATGATCTGCCCAACAGAAATATCAATTTATTAAAACATTGATACTTACATGGTTCATTTGCTACACCTCTTTCCAGTCCTTGACCACCAGCATGCACTCTATGTGCACCCCTTTCCAAAAATGGCCCTACAGTATATTGAAAAGGGGAACCAGGTATGTGAATTTCCTTGCATCGAACACTAATAGTGTGTATTCCAACTTCTTTTGGAACAAAATGTACAGCATACTGACAATCATCCATGTCAATAATCTCAGCATCATCAGTCTTTCCAGATGGTGATGCCACTTTTGCTGACATGTCAAATGCATTGGTACCTACGGGAGATAATAAATAAGTAAGTTTATAACATATAATATAATAATATGTTATAAATCAAACAATTAAAAAGATGTTAAAAAGGTGTCTCGAAGTTATTATTATTATTATTATTTTATCAGCCATCAACAAGAAGTCAAATTCATTGTCTGCATTAACAATTTTTTGCATAATACCTATCATACTTCTTTAATTCATTCATAAATGAAGCACACACCTCTGGCAATTCATTCCACTCATTCACCATCCTACAAGAAAAAAATCTGGTTCAATCCCACTCAAACAA
The DNA here is from genome assembly GCF_054136105.1 of Typopeltis vanoorti. Classification (NCBI taxonomy): domain Eukaryota; kingdom Metazoa; phylum Arthropoda; class Arachnida; order Uropygi; family Thelyphonidae; genus Typopeltis; species Typopeltis vanoorti. Next base: position 51,014,883 of record NC_143555.1, on the reverse strand, counting down.
TTTGAGGGGTGGGGGGGTTAACCCCTTGCTACTTTCTCCCTTACTACTATGTATTGAAAAATTTTATAATTTTATCATATAATTCTATCATATCACTTCTTTTCCACCTATCAACAAGCCTTTGTAATCCACAGACCTTCAATCTGTCCTCACAAGGAGCATTCCAAAGATCTGTCACAATTTAAGTCCCTCAGCCCTGGATCCTCTACCATGTCCACATCCTCAATGAAATAAACAACAGATCCATGTGCAGATTGCAAACATAGCTTTATTAAAGCCTTAAAGTGTATTCCTCAATATCCTAGTAATCTGATTAGCTGTTTTTTGGCCACATTTGCAATATTTGCTACACCTCTTTCACCTCAATATGCTCTCTAAATTTCAACTTCCTATCTACAATCATGATCAAATCCCTGGCTTCATCAATAGTCCATTTCTATCAATATAGAAATGGACTATTTCTACATTGCTCCAGAATTTGCCCCAGAATCTTATGCCGGCCTATTTAAGTTATACTGCAGGATCCTATATCATCTACATTTACTGTTGCTCTTCTCGGTTTGCATCATTGGTGAATAACTGGATATTTGTCCTTAAATTATTTTGTATATCACTAAGATATAACTGAATAGCAGTGGCCCAAGTACAGAACTTGTTGTGCACCACTAGTCACCCATCTTCACTTGGATTCAGTTATTCCATATATTACTCTTTGATATGGGAATGATGAGGAGGACACTGACATGTAGAAGTAGGGAGATTCTTGTTCCATTGTATAAGGCTTTGATTAGGCCACACATGGACTATTGTGCCCAGATTTGGTCACCTGGTTTTCAGAAGGATGAAGAGATGTTGGAAAGGGTCCAAAGGCGACTGACTAAGGTAGTTTCTGACCTCTGGAATGTCGAGTATGAGGAAAGATTGAAAAGATGTAATTTGCAGAGACTAGTGGAGAGAAGGAAGAGGGGAGATATGATAGAGACCTACAAGTTGGTAAGGGGTTGCTATAGGATCAATGGTGGAGAAGTTCTACAGCGAATAGTGGGAGATCAGGGGAGAACCAGAGGTCATCCCTGGAAACTGTATAAAGAGGGTGTGAGTAGGGGAGTGAGAGGCAGGTTTTTTTCGTGCAGAGTTGTGAATGATTGGAATGCCTTGCCTGAGAGTGTGGTGTCTGCAAGGAGTTTGAATGTGTTTAAGACCCGGTATGATGAGATGTGTGTGAGATAAAAGGACCTCCTAGATGAGTCTTTGACTCCATGAGGTCTTGTTTAATAATAATAATAATAATATCTGACAATCACCAGCTCTCTTATCCATACTTATAGATGAGTTAATGATGAATGGTAAGGCAGCATGCATAAATGTGCAAGTTAGTAGTGGTATGTGGTAAGAGAGTGGTGACAGGTGACAGTGGACATGCAAAGTAGTGAAAATGCAATTTTCATAAATGGCACTGAAAAACTAATTGGAGATATGAAAGTTTAGTTGGTAAAGATGAGGCAAGAGATTAAATGTATGAAGAATGAACTGAGGAGAATTATGGATTTGCATGGGAATGTGAGGAAGAATGGGACAAAAGATTTATAAGAAATATCAAATGATTTGATAGTGGAAATGTATGAAGATTCAATGATAAGAGGTGTGATGAGTGAGAAAGTGCACAAGGCCTCTTTTCAGGGAGGTAGAATGAGTAGGGTAGTTGAAGCATTGAATAAAAGGAGTACGCGAGCAAAAGAGTGAGTGGTAGTTGGCATGAATGATTTAATTGGTAACAGGAAGAATATAAGGAGGGATGTCATGAGGCTGTTAAGGAAAGTGAAAGATAACAATGTGGTAAGTGTGTTGTCCAGGTATGATAATGATGAGTCGAGAAGACAAGCGAAGATTATGAATAATATTCTAACAGAATTGTGTGAGAAGGGAGGAGTTCATTTTGTGAATGTGTGGGATGAGTTTGAAGGGGATAGAGCTGTATAAAAGAAATGGGCTACATTTGGGATGTGGTGTGAGTCAGTTGGAGAAACTGTTGCTGCAAGAGAGAATGACTGAAGTGAATGTAGGACCTGAGGAAGCAAGAGGTGTTGTAGAAAAGCAGGAAAGTAAGGTAGGCCAGTTTGTAAATGGAGAGGTGAGTGGCACAAGTGAAGAGAATGTGAGAGAAGGAACACAGATTGGACAGGGAAAAAGGGGAGGTCAGGGTGGATGGGGGGGGGACCCCCAATGTGTACTTCTATGGTTTTAGAAGTACACATATACTTCTAAAACCATAGATGATGGTTTTAGAAGTATATGTGTGAAAGTGCAAGAAAGGATTAAGATAGTTCAAGATGTGGGGAGTTGACATTTACGTCTAGAGAGGGGTGTAATATCAGTGATGATAAAACAGGAATGATGGGAAGGGGGAGGGGAGTTTGGAGGAGTCATATCTGAGAAGTGAGGTTAGTGGGAATTGTTATAGAAACAGAAACTGTGTTGTTCCTAGAGTCCTAAAGGTGCCCCCCCCCCCAAACAGGCTATATTGCGCTGTCTTGGCTGTTGGGCTGAAGTTCTCAAGATGCAAGTTTCCCAAATTTGGGGCAGTCTCATGCACCCAATTTATTTTTTCAATTTGATTAATTCAATTTATCTCCTTTGTTTTATTGAAACACTTGCAAAAAATAGTAAAAATATATGCATATATTTTCTTATTTTGATAAAATAGCTGCTGTGAGACACGGCTGTTTCAGTAAAGAATAATGACAAGTTAACCTGTGAAACAGATACATATCACATGGCACTAGCAGAAAGTGTATGTGTGAGGCACTTGTTGCATACGGCAGTCAAAGTGTTAATATTCCAGTATACGTTGTAAATTCCTGAAATAATTTAATAGAAATTAGCTAGTGTGTATGTTTACAAATGCTGGAAGTATTCAAACTGTAGCACTGATAGAGTTCATTCACTCAAAAAATTGTTGGTATAAGTGAGATATGGTTGAATGAGGACGACATTCTGAAAGGAATAGAGGTGAGAGAGATGTGTAGTCTTTCGTGAAAACAGACAAAGCAAAAAGGCAGGAAGTATTATTGATGGTGGCAGATGAGTTGGGCCCATTTAGGATGAAGATGCAACAGCAAATACTGTTACTTGAAAACCAAATACAGTGGTTTTCAAGCAGTATGGTGTGAAGTGGAGGTGGATAGGGTGAAATGTTTAGTAGGGTGTTGCTATAGACCTGGTAATGCAGAAGGCAGGAAGAAGGAAAAGTTTAGCCAATTTGGTCTGGCTAATAAGAAAAGAATGATCATTATGGGTGATTCAATTATGGTAATACAGACTGGAATGAAGAGACAGCAGCAGGAACCAAAGAAAATGAGTTTCTTTAGTTTGTAAGGGATAACTACCTTAAGCAGTATATAACATGAGCCACACATGGATCGAGGTTCTTGGATTTGATTACTTCATCAGAAGATATTGTTGTAAATGAAGTGCCACATCTTCCTCCAGTTGGTGAAAGTGATCACTTGGGTGGTGGCCAGCCATATCAGGACTTTTGTGAGAAAGAGTCATATATGGAACTATAAGGCAGGTGATTTTGGAAAACTCAGGAGGCAGCTTGCAGCGATATCATGGAATGAGGAATTGCATGGGAAGGAAATCAATGCTGCTTAGTCTCTACTCAGGAAGTATCTGGCAGAGGCAATGACTGAGTGTACACCAAAGGTCAGGAGATTAAATAAGACAGGTGTAAAACGGATAACAAGGAGAAGAGGGAGGTGAAGTGTACAATCTGGAAGAAAAAGTCATTGTGGAGGTGGCACAAGATGAGTGGAGATAATCAATTACATGAGAAGTACAAAGAGGAAAGCAAAGAAGTTAATTCACTTAGTAAGGGTAGCAAATTTGCAGTATGAGCAGCAATTAGCAAATGATGCTGAAAGAAATCCTAAGGAGTTTTTTGATATGCAGCAGTAGAAGGAAGAATGATTATGAGAAGATGATATTGGTCAGTGATAATGGGAGAATGATAAACACTGAGGAGGATATAGTAGAGGTGTTAAACGGGCAGCACATTAAGGTATTCCATCCTTATGATTGTAACATAATGCAGAAAGTGAGAGCAGTGAGAATGGGGAGGAACCACTGATGGTGGGTGAGCAGGAGATATATGAGGAATTGAGTAAACCTCATGTTAACAAGGTTATGGGATTTTTATTTATTTATGCTTATGGCTACATGAAACTGGTAAGTGAAAAGTACAATCACAATTTCCAGCAACAAATGATGAAAATCTTAACATATAAAAGTTCATTACATAAAAGGTACAACCAGCTTTCTAAGTCTTTCCCGTGCCCCCCCCCCCTCCACTTCATAAAGGAAGCAATAAGACTAAAGCTTTGAATTATTGGCCAATCTGCTTGTCTGGAGTTGTGTTTGAGGTGTTGGAAAAGCTAGTGAGGACAAGGATTCAGAACTGGGTGGACGGCAGTAGAATTCTCTTTAATGGACAGCATAGGTTTTGCTATAGGTGACACATACATTGGACAAGAGGGGGGGGAGGAGATGCACATCCTCTGTATTCCCTCACATGTAGCAACATCCAACCAAATATCTCATTTTCTCAACTTCTACCTCACACCATACTACTGGGACTTTTCCCCCCTTGTATCTCAATCTTGAATGGATATAATACCCTTGCAATCATCAGCAGCACTTCCTCTCCCTTCTTTCTCTTTCTATATTCAAGAAAAAGATCATATCCATCCATTTCTATTCCCATCAAGATATCATTCTCATCCCATCATCTTTTACTTATTCCGACTATTTTAGGGCAAATAAATTTAGTCAATGGAACAATTTCATCTCGCTTATTTCTGATACTTTTGGCATTTATAAAAAAGCATAACAATTCATTTCTTGATCTATGACTAGTCATACCCATGCTTCCTCTCATTTGTAACTTCTCCACACTTGCTCCTGTCTGCTCATCCTTACAATTTGTCTCATTTTCCCCTCCTAGTCTCAACTACCCCCCCCATGTATTCCAGGCTGTTCCATTCCTGTGCTGATCATTCCCATACCTGCATTCATTTCTGCTTTCAGAATCCATTCTCCTTACACTGTGTCTGCCTGACTACCTTGGCCCATCCCATTTCTATGTTTAACTTGCATTCCTGTTCTCACATTCTCATCTCCATTCACACTGGTCTCATGTAGTTCACTCTCATGCTGATTTATATCATCTCTGACTTCCACTGATACCTCCTTCCCATCACTAATTAACCTTCCTTCCAGCAGCAGCCTTTCCAGGTGACTCACTCCCAAACCATTTGGATGCAGCCCATCACTCTACTCTTATACAGTTCTATTCATTGCTCAAACTCATCCCACACATTCACACACTGCACTCCTTTCGCTTCATACATTTCTGCTAACATTCCATTCAAGATCTTGTTCTTTCCCACAACTCATAATTGTTATACTTGCAACATGCAAACTATTCTTCCTGCCACACTTTTCTCAATAATCTCCTAATATCTATCCTTACATTCTCCCTATGCCCAACCAAATCATTCGTTCCAACCACAACTACTTACTCTCTCACACACTGACTTCTCATATCCATCATCCCAATTACCCTGTTCATCCTACCTCCTGGAAAACAGACTTTGTGCACCCTCTCATCCACCACGCCTTTTATAAGAGTAGAGTGATGCAGTGGAGAAAAAGAAGTAGCAAATGACTCTTGAGTCATTTGCTACTTCTTTTTCTCCACAATCTTTCATTTTATTCTTTCACACTCTTCCATTTGTATCCACCAAGTTGATAGAATAAACTTAATTAGCAATGACTTTGAGAAAAGATGGAAGAAGCAGACTCTATTTGAATTTAATATTCTGTAAAATAAAAAAAGGGCAAGGATGATATAGAAATCCATTGCAATTTCTGTATGTTTTATTTCAAATCAAAGTATTGAAATTGTCCTACCATTGTATTTAACTGCATGGAGAGTGGTACCAAACTATGGATGCAAAGCACTCAAAGACAGTCCTGATACAATGAAAAGTAGTTCTCATTTCATGTCATTAGACAAAAGTGCAACACAACAAAATTATCACATTACTCAAGATACAATCAGTCTAGGCTTCAGGTAGAGAAATTAGGTTTAGCTTTTGAGGGAAAGCGTTAATGTTCTAATACTATTATTTTCTCAAGTCATCTGTCCCTTAGGATGGGTAGAGTCCCCTGATAGGGATCATAATAAATTAATGCAGCTGCACATCACTTCTCTGCTGCATCCCCAAAGGCTGAGAATCTTTAGTATTTATGGCTGTAGATCTATGTTCAAGGGAAAAAAACGTTCTATGTCAGTATGAGACCAGATAACTCACCATTTGATTGAAAAGACCTGATAAAGGTTCCTCATGTCATAGATAGTGTTTGAACCCTCAGTTTTTCCAACCAAATGGCTTGTTTATACCAAATGAGCTACAGAGGCTCTAATACTATTATAACATAATATAAAAAAAAATAAAATATATAGTCACAATTACCTGGAAGTTTAAAGGTTAGTTTACATTCTGTTCCAACATCAGATACTGGAAGAGCATCCCTCTGTTTCTTTGTGATTTCTCTCTGAAGATTAGACCCCTGACCAGTTACTTTTACTGTAAGAGGACTGCCTGAAAGGTACAAACCAATCTGAGATTTACATAATTAAAATACTATTAACCAAATTCTATGTCAGCACAATATATCATAGATAATTTCACATACAGATGGAGTCTGAGCAGGTTAAGTAATTCAAGTACCCAAGGAAAAACATTATGCTCATAAGTGAAATAGTCTACCTCTTGGTTATGTTATATTATCCACCATTTATCCCAAATGAAGAATTTTTTTCCTTTTTAATCATTTTAAAAATTGGCATTATATGTATGCACTTGGTGATTATATTATTTGTTGGACCTGTACATCTTTAGAATGTTGTGTTGTTTTTTGTTGTCACACATCTGCCAATGTCATATAGCTTCTAGAAGCATTTCTAAAATCCATTCTTTAAAAGAACTCATAAAGCCTTCTCTGCTATTACTATGAGACTCTTCAACAGTGTCTTTCCTGAAATAAAAACACAGTTGAAATGACTTCTCTTGAGAACTGTTTCAAGCATAGAAAGAGATGACAACATGGGATTAAATAATGCAAGGGGGAGTGGGAAGTATAACAGTGACATGTTTAATGAGCTCCTGTTATAGTGACAAAGAATGGTAATGAACAAGTACACTGTTATGCATCAAGACCAATGTTTTTTTTTTCCAATTTTCTCTCACAGATGAACAACTTGCATATTATTTGCTCTTGCACTTTCAAGTAAAAATTCATGATGTAACAGCTGAAAAACACCTAGCACACGCACATTACCTTTCCCTTTGACCTGTAATGTCAAAACTACTTTCATAAGAGAGCAAGCAATGATAAGGATGTCGAGGTTTATAAAAGCTTTTTTGGATGCAGAGCATACATCATACAGAAAACATGACATTGCATCCCCAGTTATGATTTACTGCAGAAACAATCTTCATCATTAGTTGTGATGTCAGTCCCCACAAATTCTCATGCACTTAAGATCCTTTTTCCTGCATGGAATGGCATGTACTGTGTGATATTCCAACTTGTTTTGCTATGGTATTCATCATTTAATGATTATCAGCACATACATATCTCAAATCAATTTTAACTCATTGCTCATTTACAGGCAGTTACTAGATGGCCTCTACATTCATCTCCCCAATGGTTTTCTGCTTACTTTAAGCAAGGCGTTGATACTTAAAGTATGCTATTCAAAGATTCACCATTGTATACTCAGTGCAATAATACAAATGATTCTATTTTTTGAAATTTGATTAAACTTGATGTATGCACTATGTTAGCTTGCATTCCTTGAACAAACATAAAACTGCAGTTTGTGTGCATGCAGAAGAGATAAGCTGGATATATTAAACTGTGTGTGTGTGTGTGTGTGTGTGTGTGTGTGTGTGTGTGTGTGTGTGTGTGTGTGTGTGTGTGTGTGTGTGTGTGTGTGTGTGTGTGCAGAGGAGATAAGCTGGATATATTAAACTGTGTGTGTGTGTGCGTGCATGTGGGGCTTCTTTATATTTAAGTTATCCAGTAAGGACAGGCAGCTATGAGTGTGTATTCAGTCCCTGAACTTAATGAGTGTACCTCATATTATATGTTAAATATATAATAATAATTATTAACTGAGCATCTCCATGAAGTTCGAAGACTCATTACTGGAGGACCACACTAACCATTTATCATCATCATCAAATAACTGATATGTACCATCAGGGATGCACAAGATAATTATGATAGTATTACATGAAAAAGTTACACCATTACTAACTACTGATCAACAATTTTCCTTCATTTCCTCCTTAAAAGACAGAAATATAAGATCTGATAAAGCTTGTTACCTATCAAGACTCAAATTATTATCAGATCTTATATTTCTGTTTTTAAGGTGCTTTTTACTGTATTAATCCGTCTCCATCTTGGTCTTCCTCTGGGTCTTTTTCTTGCCAACCTAGCACAGAACACTTGTTTTGTTAATCTTTCCTCTCCCATTCTGTTTAAGTGACCATCATATCCCACCTGAGGTTAGCTCTACTAACACATTCCTGAATGCTAACAATGGCAAGTTCTTTCCTAATATCCTCATTTTCAATGTGATACTGCCATTGATGCCATCTGTCCATTCCACTAATCTTTCTCAAAACTCTCATGCCTGAGGTCTCCAGTCATTTATGTAGCAGTAATTATTTAAGAGAGTGATGGAAAGAGTATATAGATGATTTGTACAAGAAAGATATTAATTGAAGGAGAATTTGAAAGATGATTTGTTGAGGAACCCATGATAATGAAAAGTGAAGTGATATCAGCAATGGACCAGCTGCCAAAAGGAAAAGCTCCTGGAGCTGATGGAGTGTCAGTGGAATTAATGAGAGCAGTTGGGGATGAAGCCTCCCCCTGCCAGTGGCGTCTCCATCTTGTCAGGGGGGGGACTTGCGCAATCCAATGATCTTGTGAACTATACTAGAGGTATCATTACTTCCAGCAGGACCTCTGAAAGTCGAACTGTTTGGATAAAGAGAGTCGCCCTGGTGCTCCAGGTAGGGGGGGGGGGAACCTTCACTGGACAGACTTAAATGGATATTGATCCAGGCCTTGGAATAATAGTTTACAAATAGGATCATGGAATGTCAGAAGCTTGTACAGAATTAGAGCATTGCATTTCAAGAAATCATGTATGATTTCTTGAAATGCTCTTTATAAACTGGATATAGCAGTACAAAAGAAACACAATGGATAGGAGAAGGAAATTTGAAGTAAGAGAACCTTTTGCTATTTTATGGTGGGAAACAAATCTGAAAAGCATAAATTTGGAATATGTTTCATCATTAGGAAAAAATTGTGATCATCACTAATTGAATCTAAAGTGTTTAATGAAAGAAAAAGTAAGCTAAGTGTACAAGCACAATTGGTTCAAAATAACCTTTATTAATGTGCGCACACACACACACACACACACACACACACACACACACACACACACACACACACACACACACACACACACACACAGAAGCTGCAGAAGAATCAATAAAAGATGAATTCTATGAAAAACTGGCATTAATTGTAGAAAAAATTTCACTGGCAGGATATAATCATTTTATTAGGTGATTTCAATGAAAAAATTGAAAAAGAAGAAATATATAAACAAATTATTGGAAACCAAAGCCTTCATGAAGAGACAAATAGTAATGGAGAAAGATTAATTTGGCCACATCCAGAAATTTAATAATAAGAAGCACTGTTTATGAGAAATAATATACACAAACAAACATGGAAATCTCCTGATGGTCATACATTCAATGAAATAGACCATATCATAATCAGTAAAAGACATTGGAATTGCATTCAGAATATCTGGAGATTCAGGGGAGTTGATTGTGGTAGTAATCATTTTCTAATTGGTGCCATACTTAAGGTTAAAATAAACAGTAAATATTTTTCAGCACATGCAAATCAACTGAGATATTATATTAACAAACTAGATATAACAGAAGAGAGAAGAAAATATGAGTGTGAATTAAAAAGAAAATTGAAAAAAATGAACCAGAAGAAAATGAAAATACTGAAAACATCTGGACTGGAATTACATCAATGATAGCATAAAAGTAGCAGCAGAACACTTGGTTGGAATTCCAAGTAAAATACAGCATAAAAAACGATTCAATGAAGAATGTGAATAGGCAGTAAAGAAAAAGTAAAAAGATAGAAGCACATGGCTTAATAACCCATCTGATATTCATGCCACTCTGAGATATAAAGAGAGCAGCAAGGCAGCCAACAAAATAATAAGACAACAGAAAAGAAAAATTTTTTCATGAACATAACATATTGAAAAAATCCAAATACTTTACAGTAAATAATCCCAGAAAATTTCTAAAAACCAAAAGATTATTATTACATGACACCTTCAGGGAGTCCAAGGACTCATCGAGGGAGGGCACCTACTCTCCAACTCTCTGTCTCCACCACTCCACTAACTATAACGAACCACAACTATCATCATCTACACCAATGCCATCTACCACCCACTACCATCACTAGTATTTTCACAGACAATCACAAACATCCATGATCATGGCAGGATTCAAACCCACAGCTGTTTGGCTGGAGAGCAGATACGCTAACCACTCGGCCAGCCAGGATGGCTGAGACGACCCCGTGAAAGCAGCTGCTGAGGTAGAATTTGGTAAGGATCAGTTCTAATTAATAAAGAAGATAGGCACACATATATGAAAACAATAGTAGTAATGGACAAATACTAGCCACCAGAGATGAAATATCAAACAGGTGGAGAGAGAGAGTACTTTAACAAACTCCTAAATTGTGATGAACCTACTGTGTCTTTCAAACAGAATACTTATACTTGTCACCCAGAAAAAATTAAACCTTTGCTAGATGAAGTAGTGGAAAGTATAAAGCAGCTCAAAGACAACAAGGTGCCAGGTACTAATGGAATAGTAGCTGAACTCATTAAATATGGTGGTAATGTTTACATAAGCTGGTAAATTTAATATGGGAAAAAGAAGAGATGCCTGTGAATGGAAAGAATTGCAAATCAGTATATAAAACAGGAAACAAAAATGAATGTGAAAATTACAGGTGAATAACGTTACTGTTAGCAGGCTACAAAATTTTATCTAATATTGTACTAAAAAGATTTTTACCTATGTTGAAGAAAATACTGATGAATATCAAGCAGGATTCCAAAGAAATAGATCAACAGTTGACCAAATGTTTACACTTAAACAGATAATAGAAAAAAAATGGGAGGACAATCTGCAGCTCCATATTTTATTTGTAGACTTTAGAAAAGTAAATGACAGCATTAATAGAGAAGTCCTTTGGGAAATAAAATATTAGATGAACTAGGAATACTCATAAGATAATATGTTTAATCAAAATTTCCACCACTGACAGCCAAAGCATGGTAATAGCTAATGAAATTAGATCTGAACCTTTTGATATTAAGCAAGAAGATGTCCTTTCACCCACTGAAAATTTAACATTAGAAAAATGCATTCGAGAAATTGTAAAAGATAACATAAACAGAACAGTAATATTAGGATATGCAGATGATATGCACCTTGTTGGAGAAAATGCTGAAGACATTTTGAAATTTTACATTTAGACACTTAGAAAACTCAAAACTGATGCTGAAAAACTAAGACTACAAATGAACCATGATAAAACTGAATATTTAAATGTATGCAGAAATCACAATCAAGGGGAAAATGACCATTTTACCATTGATAACCTGAAATTCAAAAGTGCCACTTTCTCCAAATATCTTGGAACAATGATTAATCAATATAATAAAATTAGTATAAAATTAAGACCTAGAATACATGCCTCCAATACATCTTATCATTCACTACAATATATTTTATTTTCCAATATTCTATTAAGCAGAGTTAAAACAGAAATATCTAAGATCATTAGACCTATTGTTTTATTTGAGCAGAAACCTGGAGCACAACAGACCAAGATACAAAAAAAGCAATGCATATCTTTGAAAATAAAATCCTCAGAAAATCTATGGACCCATAAGCAACAGGTGAATGGAGAAGAAGACATAACCAAGAACTATAATGAAGTCCATGGATCCCCACTTCTAGTAGATGAGATTCGAGCAAGCAGATTGAGATGGCTTGGACATGTAAAGGGTGTCCCAAAATTCACGCAAGATTTAAATTTAGCGCTATTTGTGTGTTAAAGTGTTGCCAACGAGAAAAAAAAGACAGCGTGACAGCTGACAGTTCAGGGTTATTAAAAATGGAGCGCTACACAAAAGAACAATGCATTTTCATTGTTGAGCAATATTTTAAAAATAATGAAGGTTTGGCAGCTACAGTTCGCAATTTTCGTACAAAATATGGTCCGAATAGTGATTTAACTTCATCAACTGTGAAAAGATTAATTAAAAAATTCAAGGAAACTGGATCAATTAGTGATCATATACACTCTGGCCATCCTTCAAAAAGTCGTTCAACAGAAAACATCGAAGCAGTTCGTGAGAGAGTTTTGCTGAGAGTCCAGGAACATCAATTCGGCACCGTGGTCTTGAATTGGGCACTTCGAGAAGCTCTCTACAGAGTATTTTCATGAAAGATTTGCATCTTTATGCTTACAAAGTTCAATTGACTCAAGAACTGAAGCCTACTGACCACACACAGCGGAGAGAGTTCGTTGAATTGATTATGGAACAACAACAAGTGGATGCTTATTTTTCGAACAAAATCATCTTCAGCGATAAGGATCATTTTCATCTTGATGGCTTCGTTAATCGACAAAATTGTCGCATCTGGTGTTCAGAAAATTCATGAGTGATTGTCGAGAAACAAATGCATCCACAACGTGTCACTGTTTGGTGTGGATTTTAGGCTGGAAGCATCATAGTTCCATTCTTCTTCGAAAATGCAGCTGATAAGGCAATAACAGTTAATGGTGCTCGCTATCGCGACATGATAATCCAGTTTTTTGTTCCTAAATTGCAAGATATGGATGTGGACGACATGTGGTTTCAATAGGACGGTGCCACATGCCATACAGCTCGAGAAAAAATTCAATTACTGCATGAGTCATTTCCTGGTCGTGTAATTTCCCGTTTTGGTGATCAGAATTGGCCGCCCAGATCATGTGACTTAACGGTGTTGGACTTTTTTCTTTGGGTTTTTTGAAGTCTAAGGTTTATGCCAACAAGCCCATGACCACCCACGCCTTGAAGGAGGAAATTGAGCGCTGTATCAACGAAATTCAGCCGCATTTATGCAAAACGGTCATGGAAAATTTCGACAAAAGAGTGCATATGTGCCAGCAAAGCCGTGGAGGCCATTTACCCGATATGCTATTCCATGCATAACCCTATACTGTATACTTTATGAATCAATAAGAAATTACAATTTTTAATTAAAAACCTGTGTTTTCTATCAAAATTACTTCTTGCATGAATTTTGGGACACCCTGTAGAAAGAATAGTTAAACAAGCATTCAAGATGAAGCCTGATGGAAAGCGACCTAGATATATATCGCAGATGCATTGGGAGAATAATATCCAAAAAGACTTAGCAAAAATGGGAATACAGAACTGAAATGAAAGAGCTGAAGGTAGAAAGGAATGAAAGAAGTTGATACGTACAGCAAAGAACCTTAGAAGTTCAACTAGCTGCAGAAGATGAAGTTGGGGATGAAGCAGTGAATATATTAACTGAAATTTGTCAACAGGTTTGGAAGAAAATATATTGGCCTAGAGATTGGAAATCATCAATATTCATGACAATTTCTAAATCAAATCCCAAAGACTGTGAGATTTATAGAACTATCACTTAAATTTCACATGCAAGTAAAGTTATGCTGAAAATGATCCAACAAAGGCTGGAGTCATATGTGAATAGAGAAATGCCACAAGAACAGACAGACTTTAGGAGAGGTAGAGGAGGTAGAAACCAGATAGCAAACATGAGATGGATTATGGAAAAAAAAAAGAATTTCAGAAGAAAGTACTCATCTGTTTTATTGATTATAAGAACGCTTTTGATTGCAGGGATGACAACAGACTGTGTGTGATTTGTAATGAAATCAGTGAGAATACCCGAGCATCTAATTTTCTTGATAAGAGAGCTCGTATGACAACAAGAAGCTTCAGTAAAAACAGTCTTCGGAGAAACAGACAGTATTTGATTGGGAAAAAGGGGTTTGGCAGGGTTGTATACTATCACCATAGCTTTTTCATGTTTAATATAAATGCATTATGAGAATGGCTAACTTAGACAAAGACCCAGCTGGAATTAACATTAGTGGCAGAAAGTAAATAATTTAAGATATGCAGATTTAATGGCTATGTATTTCCTATACTTATGGATAGGTATAGGAAAACAGCTCCTGTACACTGCCACCAGTTGTAGCTGGTGGTGATGTATTCGACAATTCTGTGGATTTGCTGAGTAGTACTATGGTGTTGCCGAAAACCAAACTGTTCTTTAGGGAGGATGTTTAGGTCATTTACTGAGGTTTGGAGTCGTGAGTGGATAACCTTCTCCACAACCTTACCCAGACTGGACGATAATTTTGCGGTAGGTGTGGGTCTTTGCCTAGCTTATGTATAGGAATTACATCAGCCAGTTTCCAGGAGGAAGGAAAGTAGTGAAATCTTAAAATTGCATTTATTATACTGGTCAGGTGCACTACTGCTTTTCGGGGCAGAAGTTTGATCACCCGATTAGTAATTCTGTCTGCCCCAGGAGCTTTTTTGTTCTTTAATTTTTTAATAATGTCATATTATTATGACAATAATGTCATATAGTATGAAAACCTTGACTTTGACCACATATATAAGATTCACAGCATGGTCAGTGCTGGTGATAGGAAGTTTGAGTGAGTGTCTGACCTTGCTGTGAATCTTATATATGTGGTCAAAGTCAAGGTTTTCAGACGAAGGCCTGCATTACTCCTCCAAATTGTATGCTATAACTTCTGCTTTGTCTACATCTGTGAGCAAGGCCCTAGTCAGAGAATAATGGGGGGGAAGGGATCTGTCTTTGTTTTTGATATTTTTCAGTAGTCCCCAGATGGACTGATCAGCAGGTGAAATGGAGGCCAACTTTTCTTCCCGTACTTGGTCTCTATGAGCTTTGAGCGCATCTCTTACTGCCCCATTTAATCTGTTTAGATTTGTTTTATCTTGTGGCACACACGTGTTACGGAATCTTTTCCTAGCTCTGTTTTTGTCTCTGATCAAGTTCATGATGTCTTCAGGCAAACAATCTGGCTTGCGGGCAGATTTGTAGGAGGTAGCTACCATTATAGCAGAATTCATTTGTTGTGCGAGATTTTTAACTGCAGTTTCTACTTCTTCTTTTGTGCATATGTGAGGAACAGGTCCAGTATAATCCTTCAGTGCTGTTAACAGCCTTTCCCATGCTATGTAGGAGTGAGAAGGAGGAGACAGGTATTCTTGTTTTCCCATTGGGTTGTGATCGAATGATAGTTCATCCATGGATATAATGCTGTATTGAAGTTTGATATCCTGCAGGATAGCTATATCCAGGATATCAGCAGTGCCAAACATACTGAGATGAGTTGGTTCGGTGGGGCCTGCCACAACAGCGTTGCTTGATCCTAAGTAATTAGAAAGGATGCAACCATTCTTGTTGGTGGTTGAGCAATTCCACACAGGGTGCTTGGAGTTCAGATCCCCGGCTATAATGGTCGGCTCTCTGATGCATAAGATGGCATTTAGGTCAGAGTGTAGTAGAGATTTTTGGAGAGGGTTGTAAGCTGAGTAGATTTTCAATCTGCCAGCAGAACTGGTGACTACTTCCACACCTGTGATCTCAAGGTTAGTGGTTGAAGGGTTGTTCACAGAGTGGTGCTTAATATAATTTTTAATGAAGATGGCACTGCCACCACCTCTGTAGAGTAATCTATCATTTCTGTATAGGCGATAACCCCTTATTTTAGGATTGTCTGAGGGTCTTAAATGAGTTTCACTGATTAATAAAACATCTGGTTGATACCTATATGTGAAATCTTGGAGTTCCAGAATTTTGTTTTTGAGGCCATTTGCATTCCAAGCAACGATCTAAAGAGATGCTGGAATGAATTTATTACTATTCATTTATGAGAGCTGTGAGGATGACCTGCGTTTCACGAAGAAATCTTTTAGTGGAGGTTTCAGTAGAGTTTGATAGGCTGAAATTTTGTAGTATGTTTCCTAGTGAGGCTGTAATAACAGCTGTTAGATTTTTAGGTGCTGGTGGTTGATTTTGTTCTGGTATTGGTCTATTTGTGTGGGTCACATTGGCATAACTTCTTGTTTGCTTTTGGGTGTCTCTATTTTTGGAGGTCTCTGACTGTGGCCACTGAGTCTCCGGTTTTGATGCCTGGGCCTCTGGTGTTCTTATACTGTAGGAGGAGGGCTGATTGACTGCCTCCATCCGTCTGTTCTTTGGGTGCTGACTACATCCTTTGTAGTTCACAGGATGAGGGCCACCACAGTTGGCACATTTGGCCGAGGTGGTCCTCGGCTTAGTGCAGGTATTAGTGGGGTGGCTGTCTCCACATTTCAAACATCTATATTCAGCTCTACATAGATTTTGGGCATGGCCAAACTTCTGGCACCTGTGGCACTGCCCAGAAGATGAATTTTTCCGGAGTGGTTCTGGTGTGACGATGAGACCACAGACTGTTTTTAAGTTATAGATATCTTTGTAAATTTTATGAATCTCTACTAGGACTAGTGGCATGGGAGTCTTGTCTGCTTTGTACATTCTGCTGATCTTAACTGGAGGCAGATCCTGAGAATTCAAGTCAGCAGCTATTTCTGCTGTGTCAATGTCTTCACAAACACCACGAAGGACTATGTTCAAGTTTTTTTTCCAAGCTGAGCGCAAAGGTATGATACTGGATGCCTCTATTGTCCAGTTCTTTGGTCAACCTTCTATAGTCTGTCACCATTGCTGGCTGGATCTTTATGCCTTCATCCATGTTTTTGGCCTTAATGAAGCCAATGTGCAGATTGGACATTGTGGATCTTAAAGCTGCCCATTTCTGCTTTTCTCTAAGGATGATCGGAGGCACCTTTTCTTTGGGAGAAATAGCGACGTCCGAACCCTGAGAATCCTGTTTCATTTCATTGTCATTGTGTGGTTCTTCTGTTGCTCTTCGTGTTTGCATGCGCGCACTTCTACAAAGTCTGAAGGAGTAGAAGGCACCGATTCTAACTGATCTTCTGCGACAACGTCTGTGACTCTTTCCGGCGGAAACGTGTCGTAAAGTTTCACTTTTCCCGGCCAATTGTTGTTAAGTAGTTCACCTAGTCTTATAAATTCTCTATATACCTCCTCGAATATTGTCTCATTTAGCTGTTTTTCCATGATTATCAATGTGAAGTATCTAAAGTTAAAAAAAAAAAAACACTTACCGTGCAGTTGTAGTCTTTCTTACCGGCACTGCTACAGGACTCTGAACTGTTTTAGTAAGCGCACTAATTCAAAAAATGCATGATCTTTCTTCTTATTGTGCTATCTTCTATCGAAGGTCAGCGACCATCTTGGCGAACAAACTGCGCTCTTGTGCTAATCTGAGCAGTTGTGCACTGCTCTTTCCTGTTCACGTCTTGATGTTGTCAAACCATGATATTCTTTTTCTTCCTCTAGTTCCTTTGCCATCAATTCTTCCTACCAAAATAGTTTGTAGAAGTTGGTATTTGCTGTTTCTCATGATGTGTCCAAGATATGATGTTTTTCGTTTCTTGATTATTTGTACAAGATGTTTAGCTTTGCCAATGGATTTTAAGACATCTTCATTTGTAATTTTTTCTGTCCATGATATCTTTAGCATTCTTCTGTATAGCCACATCTCAAAGGCTTCGATTTTCTTGATGGTTGTCGCCTTCAATGTCCATGTTTCAACTCCATAGAGCAGAATAGACCACACGTAACATTTCAGCATTTGGCATCTGACTTCCATGTTTAGGTCTTTATTGCAGAATAGTGCTCTCATTTTCATGAAGGACTGCCATGCAACTTCAATCCTTGTCTTTATATCTATTTCTGGATCCCACCGTTCATTAAGCCAGCAACCAAGATATTTATATCTTGACACTTGATCAATATTTTTCCCATTGAGTGTCAGTTTCATTGATGAGGCTGGATGTTTGCTGATGATCATGTATTTTGTCTTGTTGATGTTTATATTTATTCCCATTCTTTGGCTTTCTATGTATACTCTGTCAATGAGTTTTTGGAGATCCATAATGTTATCTGCAATTAGCACGGTGTCATCTGCATATCGTCGGTTGTTAACAATCTTTCCATTTATTGTGATTCCCTCTGGACATTCTTCCAATGCTTTTTTAAAGATTACCTCTGCATATATGTTGAACAGGAGTGGTGAGAGCATACATCCTTGTCTCACTCCTCTTTTGATGTTAATATCACTGGTGGTAATGTTGTCTAATTGAACGGTAGCTGACTGATTCCAATACAGATTTGTTATTAGTCTTATGTCTTGTTCGTCTAGCCTTATTTGTTGAAGGATTTCTATTAAGTTGGTGTGTCTGACTTTGTCGAATGCTTTTTCAAAATCTATGAAACACATAAAGACAGATTTCTGTTTTTCTATGCATTTTTGTATCAATATTTGGGTACAGAAAAGGGCCTCTCTAGTACCAAAACTATTCTGAAAGCCGAATTGTGTTTCACTTAGAGTTTCTTCACTTTTTCTATAAATGCGATTCTGAATTACTTTCAAAAATATTTTTAATGTTTGGCTCATTAGACTAATAAGTCTGAAGTCACCACAGGAATTCGCTTTGGGTTTCTTTGGGATAGTGATAAATGTAGATTTGAGCCAATCTGATGGAAATTCATCACTTTCATATATTTTATTAAATAGTTTTTCAAGAAGTTTGATGTTATCTGGTTCGATTAATTTTAAAAATTCTGTTTGCACACCATCTGGTCCACTGGCTTTTCCTGTTTTACTTGTTTGTATAACATTCTCTATTTCGCATTTCATGATTGCTGGTCCTTGAATGTTATCTTTTATATTTATAGGCTTCTGTCTAGTATCATTGAAAAGTTCTGTTACATATTTTATCCAAATCTGTGCTTTATTCTCTTCTTCTAGAACTATTTTTCCATTTTCGTCTCTTAGAGACACTATTTGCTTTTTCCTCAGTTTTCCGGAAATTTCGTTGATTTTCTTATACAGATTGAAATTATCATGTTGTTTCTGAAGCAGTTCAATTTCAGTACATAAATTTTTCATCCAATTTTCCTTGGCTTCTTTTATTTTTTTCTTGATGATGTTATGTGTTTCTGTATACCTGGCTAGGTCTTTGTTTTTATACATTCTTCTTGTATCAATAAGAGAAAGAATCTCAACTGTCATCCATTCCTGTTGTTTTATATTATTCACATAACCTACTTCTTCAATACTTGTTGTTACGATGGCATTCTTTAAGCTATTCCAAAGAGATTCCACACTTTTATTTTCTTCTATGTTAATCTGTTGTAATCGCAGGTTAAGCTGTGTCTTGGCACTTTTATTTATGTTCGGGTCTTTCAGTTTTTCTACATCAATTTTCTTTTTCTTCTTTTGTGATTTTTTAGCTGATTTTAATCTAAGACGTATACTTCTGCAACTATGGGATTGTGGTCTGATGAGATATATGCTCCAGGATAAGTCTTTGCACTCTTTATATTACTGTGGAATCTTTTATTTATCAGTATATAATCAATTTGATTTCTGACAATATTATGTTGGTTATCTTGAGGCGATTTCCAAGTGTACAGTCTTCTTGGTGGAAGTTTAAACCAGGTATTTGCTATTGTTAGACCTTCTTCCTGACAGAATTGGACTAGGCGATCTCCTCTGTCATTTCTGGTGCCTAAGCCATGTTCACCAACAATTTCTCCATCACCCCCTCTTCCCATTTTTGCATTGAAGACCATGCACTCTTTAAGACATACTATAATAAATGCACCACAATTCTGAAACTGACCAAACTCATAATCACTACCATGAAACTCTCATCGTCCACTCTTTTTCCGATAACCATTCACCATTTTCGATCTGATCCATTTTTCCCCCAATCTATTGCTACTAATGATCATCTCTTTGGCCATTTAATAAACATGTTTTTATATGTACACCTGAGTTTTATCTGAGCACGAGACTGATTTTACCACTCATAAAACCACGGACCTATGCATAAAGGGAATATAAAGGAAGCTAAGAGCATTTAGACCATGACTGTATGCTAAGATTAGTTTAAGCTACTTAATTCATTTAATAAGGTTAGGTAACACTTGACCTCCGGAAAGGTTTCTCTGCACAAGAATTTTCTGCTTTTTTTTTTTTCAGAGCTTGCAAAAAGGAAACTGGTCCAGAGTGATAGTTTAGAGAGATTCATTCTTAGTTGGCACAGGAAAGATAATAGTAGCAAAATTATAGAAAACCAACGATATAACACATCCTATTATTGGAATGGATTCTCCTTTTTGTGACATGCGCAGAAGTGTCGAAGGGTCTCGAATCTGTGGGTGTACTATAGCAGATGACACAAATTTTGGGGATAAAAATTTGGAACATAGTGTACATGTACACTACGTATACATAGTGTACATGGAAGTGGTGTAGTATGCCATTAAAAATAACTTTGTAAAATGTTTTAAATCAGTAACTAAATTATTTCATCCTGGTAGTGATTTTTTAAAATAGTTAGCCATAAAAAATGTATAGATCGAAAACTTTTAAAATCTGTAACATTTATTTTTAAGATGTATATAGGTGCACTAATCGAATTTGGGTATCGAAAAAAAATGACACACTGATTGGGAGCGCATTAATCGAGGGATTACTGTATAGAGAGCAGGCAGTTGATTTTTAGTAGAATGGATAAGTTAGCAAGTTTTCGGTGAGGCTTTGAAAATCATGCAGAGATTGTATTTTTTTTAAGATTCTGGCTACTTTTTCATAAGTACCTTAGGCAAAGGGAATGATGATAGCACAAAATTTATAAACAGATAGAGGGTACGGAACTTCTCTTCTCTTCTCTTACTCCTCCTGGCCAATTTTTTTATGGAATATTTTGAAAAACAAGCTCTTGACTCAGATTCCCTCAAACCATCTATCTAGTTAAGATATGTAGATAATGGTTCTCCTTTTGGCTTCATGGCCCAGACACATTAGGCTCTTTCCTCTCTTACCTCAAGGGTCTTCACTCTAGAATCCAGTTTACTTTGGAAAAAGAAACTAATAATAGTTCAGCATTTCTAGACACCTTGGTAACACACCTACCATTGATAACCTGTCCTTTTCAGTATACAGGAAGTCCACCCACACAGGCAAATACATTCACAAACTTTCCTTCCCCCCCCCACACACAGATACACAATATGGTATCATTAAAACACTAGCCAATAAAGCCTATAACCTTTGTTTCAATGAGTCCTCTGTTACAGCAGAACTTCATCATATACAGCACACCTTCTTATCTAATGGCTGCACAATATCAAAAAAAAATCCCCACAATATCAAAAAAAATCAATCGGTCCTCCCCAATCCTTGACCTTCTCTTCAAAAACATTTTCTGAAATACTTCCAACATCCACATGAAAGCACAAAAAATACATCTGCAGCCATGAATATATAGTCAATTGGGCCTTGCAGACCATGCTTTAGATACCACTCATAAAATCAATTTTGAAAAACCGCTCTCAGCAATTAGCCTAATGTGATGGTGGTGATAAGGCTGTAGCTTCAAATTATAGGCTGATCTGTATATATCTGGAGTTGTCGTGAAGGTACTAGAGAGATTGGTGATGAATACAGAAATCGGTTGATAACAGCAGTATTCTCTGTTGTTATCAGCATGGATTTGTTATGGGGAAGACCATGTTTCACTAATTTAATTATGTACTATAATAAGGTGAAAAATACCTTAGATAGGGAAGAGGCATATACAGTGGTATACTTAGATTTTGCAAAGGCTTTTGATAGACTGCCACACAACAAGCTCTTATATAAATTGAAACAGATGGGATTGGATAATAGACTTCTGAGTTGGATCAGTGGCTGGCTGTCAGATAGGTATCAGAAAGTTGTATATGAGGGCGCAGTATCCCGAAAGAGAAAGGTCAATAGTGAGTGGTGCTGCAGGGATCAGTTTTGGGGCCATTGTTGTTCATTTTGTATGTTAATGATATTGGGGTGGGTTTAACTATTGATATGCATCTGATTACACATGATGCAAAACTGGGGAGAGAGCAATGCAGAGTCAAGAGAATGTTGCCTTACAAGAGGACTTGAATCAGTGGCACATCCAGGGAGTATTGGATAATAGACTTCTGAGTTGGATCAGTGGCTGGCTGTCAGATAGGTATCAGAAAGTTGTATATGAGGGTGCAGTATCCCGAAAGAGAAAGGTCAATAGTGAGTGGTGCTGCAGGGATCAGTTTTGGGGCCACTGTTGTTCATTTTGTATGTTAATGATATTGGGGTGGGTTTAACTATTGATATGCATCTGATTACACATGATGCAAAACTGGGGTGAGAGCAATGCAGAGTCAAGAGAATGTTGCCTTACAAGAGGACTTGAATCAGTGGCACATCCAGGGAGGGGCCAAGGGACCCTGGCCCCCTCCAAAAGAAAAAGGAAAGAAAGCACTAGAAAATTTTTTAAAATCTTTTCCTAATAAAATTCATTTTTTTATTTATGTTGTGTCATGTCTTCTATTCCTACTTATGAATTAGTGGTCACATAAGATGGAATTACCCTATAGCTCTTGGGAATCACTGCCACTGTGAACACAAGGCAAATAAAGCAGTGCTCGGGCAGACCGAGCACTGCTTTATTTGCTGTCTTGTTCTTTGTTCATTGTCTGAGCTGGGCCAGAGGAGATCACGGGTATCATATATTGGCGATTGCTGCAGATGCTCAGTCATAGGTCGTATGCAATGTGTAGTGTGTGTACTCTCAAATCGTCTACTGAACTTGCCCCCCCCCCACCGCCAGAAGTTTAAAGATTCAATCCTGAGTGCACCACTGACTTGAACAGGTTGCATGAATGGAAGGTAAGTGAAACTGTCAGTTCAATGTTGCAAATTGTAAGGTTTTGAGATTTGGTAAGCAATGATGGGATGCAAAGTATACACTTGTGGGGAAACTTTAACGGAAGTGGAGGAGATGAAAGATCTAGGAGTAATGGTGGACTATTTCTGCCTTATTTTGTTCACAATTTTATTTACTTCTCATATCCATGGCATCAATTATCTTGTTCAGCCCAACCCCAATGGAAAACAGACTTTGTGGATTCTTTCATTCACCTTTAATCACTCTTTATCCCCTTTATCATATAACAATAATAAAAAAAAAAAATTATAATAAACCTATTTTGGATAGATATTAAATTGCATATCTAGAGTCCGAATAATAAGGAAAGCAAAATCAGATTACAAGAGGAAATTATTCAAACTGCTCAAAGGAAATCATAAAGAGTTCTTTGGCCAGGTAGTAAGTAAAAAGAAGAATGATTATGTGACAGAAGTGGAAGAAATAGTTGAATTACCGAGTCATCACTTTGTGAGAGTGTATTTTCCAGGTAGAGATAATGCAGCAACTGATGTGATAAAGAAACTGGTCTCTAAAATAGAGATGGATGAATTAGAGGGGTTTAGGATATTAAGAAATTGTGACTATAGACATGGGATATTAACTTGAGTGTTATGAGGGTCAATATTCCATTGACAATGTATCTGACCAGGCTTTTTATTATTATTATTATTATTATTATTATTATTATTATTATTATTATTATTATTGCACCTTCCATGGAGTCAGCAGACTCATCGTGACAGGTTCATTCAACTGACAACATTTATCATACTGAATCTTAAAATCTTTAACACTTCTTGCATTAACAACACATTCTGGTAATGCATCCCATTCATTGAAAATTTTCCATTGCAAAAATGTATTTCTTGCACCCCTCCTCACCACATTCTTACACAACTTCCAGGGTAGGAATCTACACCCTGGACGTTGTGTAGGAATCCCATGTGGATTAATCTGATAAAATCCTATCACTAACTTAAATGTCTTTACCATATCACCTCTTTTCCACCTGTCCATCCACCAATCTCTGCAATCCCTATTTCTTCAACCTCTCTCCATATCCAGCATTCCAGAGTCCTGATATTGTCTTAGCCACTCACCACTGGATCCTCTCAAATGTTTCCACATCACACTGAAAACCAGGTGATCAAATCTGAGCACAATAGTCCAAGCATTGTCTGACCAGTGCTTTATACACTGGCACAACCACTTCCTTATTCCTACATGTTTAAGTTTTGGCTCTGGCAAGGTCCAAAGGAAGAAAGAGCACAAACTATTATTATAGGCTACTCCAAGGAGTCCTTTGACTCATCAAGGGATGTCCTAAACATATGTCAAGAACTATCCAACGTTTGCAAGTATCTATCATAGTTTGCTTTGAACTCATTCACAGTCATGGCACCCACAACAGACTCCGGCAACCTATTCCACTCATTCACTACTCTCTAAGCAAAAAAAAAATCTGGTTCTAACACCCTTGCTAACTACACTCTTATTCAGTTTCCATGGATGGCCCCTAGTTCTCGAATTACCAGACCTGTTCTGAAAAATTTCCTCTGAAATTTTTCAGAACAGAAATTTTTCCCTTTTCTATCTATTAACCAATTTCTGTAACCCACAAATCTTCAAGCTGTTCTCGAAAGATTCATTTCATAGACCTGCTACCATCTTGGCCACTCATCTCTGGATCCTCTCCACTTCCTCCTCATAACCAAGAAACCCTGGCACCCAGATATGCATGCAGTAGCCAAGACTGGTTCTTATCAAGGCTCGATGAAGAGGTATAAAGCTTGATTTTTCCTTTACATAAAACAGGCATCAAGACAGAGGCAGCAAATTCTGGAGCAATCAGTATTCATGTGTGTGTGTGTGTGCATGCGCATGTGCTAGGTGATCCAAGTCAAAATTCAGGGATGGTGGGTAGAAATACAATACTGTAAGGGGTAAAGCTTGGCATAAGTGTGAAGTACTTTTCATCAAAAGTATGAAGTACTTCTGATGAAATATCTCTTTTAAAATTTATTTCAAGATTAGCATTAAATTGATCTGATCTGATCCTGTGGCTTCCTCTCTTGAGAGGGTTGCAGCTGATTACTAGGGAGATAGTGACGCAAGGTGGTTTCCCATTGCCTTTCTTGCTGTATTTATGACTGTAGCCTGTGTGTGTTCACGGGTCCAGTTTGCCTGCTTGCGTGATGAAAAACCCCAGATAAACTGGTGGAAAAAACCCTGCTGTCCATGCCCAAGACCGACTAACTTGGCTATGACTGAGGAAGATCCTTAAGCTTTTCACGTCATCGACGGGAATTAAACCTAGGACACTCATTCCCCAAGCATATTGTCATGAAGCATAAAGCCACCAGGCTAACCACGCAGACTAGCATTAAATTATTGTTTAATTAATAAACAATTAAATATCAATCATAGATTATTTATTACTTATTAATAGTTTATCATAAAACATGGATTTTATACACAGTGTGCCTGTTAAGTAGTGAGACTGATTTTTTACAAGACAGCCCTTTGAATAAAAGTAACAAACGTGTTTATAGTTTTGTCCATTAGAGTGTGTTGTAATTGCAGTTGCAACTTTCGAGTTGGGTGACCCAGCAGTTTTGTTGAAGTAAGATTGTGTATGAGTGAAGATGTCAGAAGTTGCATCATGGAGCAAAGAGCTGTGATAAAATTTTACTGTAAATTAAGAAAAACTGCTACAGACATGTACCAAGACCTAAAAAAAAGTTTACAATGACAACTGTCTAAGCCGTGGACAGGTTTCTGCTGGTTTTCAACATTTAAAGAGGGAAGGGGAGGGCAAGGATGAACCACACTGTGGATGGTCAGTTTCTGCATGGAACAAATGAATATGTGGTGAAAGCTAGTGAAACTGTTGCCCATGACAGGAGAATAACCACTAGGCTACTTGCTGTACAGCTTGGTTGGTAAGGAAATGGCCAGATTAATTTTAGAAAGAGAATTGCACAAGAGGAAGATTTGTTCGAGGTTTGTGCTGCATGCGTTGACACATGAACAGAGAGAGAGAGTGAGCAACAGGTTCCATGTTGTTAAAATTTCATCCATGCAAGTTGATCAAGATTATGATGTGTTGCAAAAAACTGTCACCACTGATGAAAGCTGGTGTTTTCAGTTTGATTTGGAAATGAAATGCCAGAGCATGGAATGTCTTTTCACTGGCAGAAGAATGTCAAGTTGCAAAAATCACTTGTCAAGACAATTGTCACTATTTTTTTTTTTTTCAATGCTGCTGGAATTATCCACCATGAATTTGTTCCTGAGGGTACCACAGTGAACAGTCAGTATTATTTAAGAGTAATGCAATGTCTGTATGCCCACATGTGATGTATCAAGAAAAACTGTACCACAACAACTGGTTTCTGTTGCACGATGGCATGCCTACAAATTGTGTGCTGCCACTGTAAAGCAGCTTTTGGCTTCAAAGTCAGTTTGCATGATCAAACTCCCCCCCCATTACCCACTCACCAGATTTGGCTCCTGCAGACTTTTTCCCCCCTCCCAAAGATGCAGTACGCTTTGAAAGGGGAGTACTTCAGTGACTTCAAAGACATCCCCCTGTGACCCGGACAGCGAAGGAGGTTCCCATTCAGGACCTGTGCCTTCGAACACGTGCACGACAAATGTAAATGTTGTGTGGAGTTGGAGGGAGATTATTTTGAATCTGTGTAATTTAAAATTCTAAAAATAATAAGTTTAGTTTAATCCTTTATCCAAGTGTGAGCAAACAAAGTTTGCACCTGAAAGTATCTTCAGGACTGAGCTAAGTTGGTGCAACACCAAGGCAACTCATGGCAAAAGCTATCATCACTACTATCTCAGTATCTCCCATAATGCAAAGCACATCTCCTTGCAGATATGTGTAATGATATGCATTAAGGCAAGGGCCACTATCCATACTGGTTTCGACGTTTATTGAGGTCTCGTCAGTGGGAGCCAGGCCCAGTAGTGGAGACACCAAGGAAGAAGCAATGAGAAGTCATCCCCACCTATAGGAGTTGCCAAAAGGTGTACAACCTTATTATTTAATTACTCCGGATTCAGAGAAAGATGTTGAGAGTTTATTTTTCACTTGGTTAGACTATAATAAGTTTAGTTTAATCCTTTATCCAAGTGTGAGCAAACAAAGTTTGTGCCTGAAAGTATCTTCAGGACTGAGCTAAGGTGGGTGGGGATGACTTCTCATTGCTTCTGCCTTGGTGTCTCCACTACTGGGCCTGGCTCCCACTGATGAGACCTCAATAAAGGTCGAAACCGGTATGGATAGTGGCCCTTGCCTTAATGCATAGCATTACACATATCCACAAGGAGATGTGCTTTGCGTTATGGGAGATACTGAGATAGGAGTGATGATAGCTTTCTCCACCTTTGCCACGAGTTGCACCACCTTAGCTCAGTCCTGAAGATACTTTCAGGTGCAAACTTTGTTTGCTCACACTTGGATAAAGGATTAAACTAAACTTATTATAGTCTAACCAAGTGAAAAATAAACTCTCAACATTCTAAATATAGTTATTTGTTTTGATACAATAATTGTTGTCTCATTATTTAATAGTCTATAAAATTAATGGTAATTATAACAGTTCAAAAAACTATTGTGCACTTACCAGGAACATGGTGGTCAGCAAACTTGATATTGATAACATAATATCCAGGTTCAGTTGGCTTGTAGAAGAATGATAATGTTCCATCTTCATTGTTCTTTTGCTTTATTTCAGCCTTGCTACGACCTTCAATTGAAAAATTGATAGCTCCAAGCCCTATACAATTTGAGGAAGAGAACTCGATTAATATTTAAGGTGTAATAAAATTTCGAAATATATATAAGAAAAGCTAAATTTCATTAAAATGATTGGGTTTCTTAATGGAAGATTCAATTCATTTTGTTTGCTTTCTTTTACTGCACTGAAAACTAAGTTTCACTATACAGAGAATTTGCCTAGAGTTGCATTCTCCAGAAAACTTATACCAACTAACATATATTTCTCTGATATTTTTATAAAAATCAACTGGAAATAGAAGAAAAGACAGATGCTGTTTCCCTTACCATCTGAGAAAAGTTTATACAGACTAAGGAACAGTATAAACTGAGATTTATAATGTTCTTCTCTCTCTCTCTTTCTAAATTCCACTTCCGATTTTCAAGCAGAAGAACAAAGGCTAAAAGGACTTCAAAATCTCATAATACTAACACAACAGTATTAATTTCAAGCCTCCAAGGAGTCTGAAGACTCGTGAGAGGTTGAACACTTACAGACCACAATAACTATCATACCTTACTTTGCCTTGAATACATTCAATGTTAGAGCACTCATTGCCTACTCTAGCAATGAATTCCACTCATTAACCACCCAAGTAAAAAATCTCCTTTTCACTTTCTTACTCACATGACCTTTGTATAGTTTCTGTATGATGTTTCTTTATCACCAATATATATCACCAAGCGACCAGGTCTGTGCAAAAAAATCCAAATAATGCCTAATTAGTACCTTATATAGCAGAACTACCACCTCCATATCCACATCAGTGTTCTTCACATTACAGCAGCAATTTTTTGGGTTACCCTTACAACTTTCGTGATGTGTCCCCTGAACTTCAGTTCCCTATTCACCAAGATGCCTAGATCCCTTGCTTCCTCTACCTCCTGAAGCAAAGTTCCTCCAATGTGGTAAACCTCATTCCATCTTCTCTGGCCAAAGTATATAACTTTACACTTAGCAACATTGAAATGATCTCCCCATTCTGCAGCCCTAAGAATTAAGGTCTTTAATCCTCTTGTAGCAACAACACATCAAAACTTCTTTCTAATTTAGCATATTCAGAAATCAGAAAGAAAGCAAGTGAATATCTCCTTTCACACCATGAACTATATTACTGATATATAAGTTAAACAACAGTGGTTCCAGAACAGAACACTGTACCACATTTGTCACTTTCCTTTTTTTTGGGGGGGGGGGGATGAGGCACATTGCATCTCCATACACAACTCACTAGCTCCTATCAGTTAACCATTCCTGTAACCAAACATTATACCAAATGACTATCCATCCCCATCCTGCTCAATTTCAACATACTCGATCAAATGCCTTAGCAAAATCTAAGGTATATAAGCACACCTCTTCTGCCCAATAATACACTAGTCACCCTATTATAAATTGTACCCAAGTTACTTAAAGTGTGACCCCCCCTGACCCCCTCCCTAGCAAATCCATGCTGCTCTCTCTTGAAAGATTTCCATTTTCATCAATCTAGGTTTGTATTCTGTTTCTAACCAGCTTCTCTAACACTTTCACCACTACACTTAATATACACACACTGGCCTGTAGTTTGACACTACTAATTGGATTCTTCCTTATGCAGTGGCACTATTTTTCCCTCTTTCCACTCTTCTGGGATTGTTCCTGTTGCCACACTTCTTTTGAACAACCAAGTCAAGGTGCCAGCTCTTTTGCACATTTCTTTAGTATATCTGGTAATATTCCATCCAGTCTCACAGCCTTATTAACATCAAGGTTACTTAAAATTTGAAACACTTCCCATTCTTAAACTCTCAGTCTTCTGTCCTCCTTCCTATTGCATTCAACATCACTCTTAACTCCACACTACATGAAATAACTAATAAAATAGTCATTAAACATTTATATTATATCTTCAGCAGATGTGACTCATGTTCCATATAGAACTGGAATATGGAACTGACTTTAGTTCCATGAATATGGAACTAAAGTCAGTCTTCCATATTCATCCTTTCTTCTACTAGTCACATAACTGGAATTCTCTAAGAGTTTTGCTTTACTGCTTCGGCCAATTTTTTTTTTCATATGCCAATTTCTCTTTCCTTACCATGCTTGTCATCTTCCTAGTCTGCACCTTATAATCCTCATGCTGAGAGGCACTCAATTCTTTATATCTCCTCCATAACACTGCATGAAATTATGCAGAAACCATGCATGATTTCATGAATCATCTTTTACTGCTACTTTATTAATTCTCTGAACCTTAGGAATACAAGGTGATGCTGCTATAAGTAATGGATTCTGGACCAAATCACAGGTCTGGAATCAATTACTTATTGATTGAGCCAATGCACATCACAATCTAAATTCTTAATTCACTTACCTCATATTCACTTAAAAATTCAATTTTGACATAAACATTCATAATAAACAGACACACACTGCACTTTTTTTTCTGATCAAAGTTAAAAGCAATCCAATTTGAATCAAGAAAGTAATTTGCAATTTACTGTTGCATCAAGAAATTTGAATCAAGAAATTAATTTGCAATTTACTGTAAAAAAAAAAAAGAGGTGGTAATGAGGGGGGGGAATCAAAATCTATTTCATACTTACCAGCATCACTGGTATCTAAAATAATTTCATTCTCTTGATGAGTTTTTCCTTCTTTTAGACCATTTCCTGACAGCTGAACTTTTGAAGGAGTTCCAATTTCGTGTTCAAGAACATTAATGTTAAATGGGCTATTTGTAATGTGTTTTCCTAGCCTTTTTATGTTTACAACATGCTCGCCTTTCTCTCTTGGAGTAAAAGAGACACCTAATGAAGACAGTAAAGTTACAATAATATTTGTAAAAAATTCTGATAAATGTAATGTTATGTTAACCTTGTTTTTTTCAAAATTTATAATTTTTTTCAAATATATACTCAGTCACTTTTTTAAAATAAACATCCATTGAAACAATCAACAAACAGATGTAGTTAATTTTTTTGTGTTCACACAATACACTTTCTTTGAGCCCCTGACAATTTTTGTTGGGCATAAGCTTTGGGATCCCACTGCAGGGTTTTTCAAATTGATGGGCATACCACTGAGTTTAAAGGTCACCCTCAAGTGTTTGCTGAGGACAAATAAAATTAGCGTTAGACATAAATACAGATTATCAAGAGTTGCAGTAATTCTTAAGCCAAATACTGAGTCACTAATCTTACTCTTATTACAAGAATCATTATAACCATTCACCTGCTATAGCTCTGGTTCTAGGTTAATTATATAAAGTATCAAAGTCAATTAATGAAAGAAAAGAGCAACTTTTTTACTTCTTCATGAATAGATACCTCTAAAAGTCACATTGTTCAACCAATTTTGATAAAAATTGGGATATATTTATTGATTAAGAATTTCAATACAATCGAATTTCAATACAATTGAACTTGGGGGGGAGGGGAGAATTCCTTCTCTGCAGACACCTCAACAATTCACAACACTGAAGTAATTTCTGTCAAATATGTAATATAGCCATTTCTCGTGATGTTTAGGATACTCTGAGTATTTTGGCACAGTTAAACAAAAGGAGTGCAGATGAGAGAAGGGTCTCCTGCCTATAAGTCATAATTACACTCATCTCAATGAAATTTGAATTCTTTAAACAATGTTTCTCACACTACTTAATGTTCGCCCCCCCCCCCCCACCCTCAAGAATTCCGAGGACTCATATTAAAGGAGAATGTAATGGCTGAGAATGTGTAGCACTCGACAGGAAACATGCAACTAATTCTGACCAAATTTGGAGAAGTATAATTGTTTCTTATGTTGTTTAACACAAGTACCTTGAGAATTTCAGAACAACTGGACCAAAATGATATAGACTACATTATTATAATAAATTTAGTTTAATCCTTTAACCAAATGTGAGCAAACAAAGTTTGTGCCCGAAAGTATCTTCAGGACTGGGGTAAGGTGGTACAACACCAGGAAACTCGTTGCAAAGGTGGAGCAAGCTAACATCACTCCTATCTCCTTGCAGATATGTATAATTTTATGCAATAAGGGAAGGGCCACTACCTAGACTAGTTTTGATCTTTATTCAAGTCTCTTGTCTCTTCAGTGGGAGCCAGGCCCAAGTGGAGATACCAGGCAGAAGCATTAGCAAAGTCATCTATTCGGCAACCTATAGGAGTTGCCAAACGGTGTGCCAAATTTTTTATTAAATTACTCTGAATTTAGAGAAAGATGATTAAAGTTTATTTTTCACTTGGTTAGACTATAATAAATTTAGTTTAATCCTTTATCCAAGTATGAGCAAACAAAGTTTGTGCCTGAAAGTATCTTCAGACTTGCTAATGCTTCTGCCTGGTATCTTCATTTGGGCCTGGCTCCCACTGAAGAGACCTCAATAAAGGTCGAAACTAGTCTGGGTAGTGGCCTTTCCCTTAATGCATTATACATATCCAAGCAAGGAGATGTGTTTTGCATTATGGGAGATACTGAGATAGGAGTGATGTTAGCTTGCTGCAACGAGTTGCCTGGTGTTGTACCACCTTACCCCAGTCCTGAAGATACTTTCAGGCACAAACTTTGTTTGCTCACACTTAGATAAATGTTTAAACTAAATTTATTATAGTATAACCAAGTGAAAAATAAACTTTCAAGACCACATTATTATTTTTACAGCTATTTTGCCTGCTTTCATTTAGGAGTACCCCATTTTTTAATGTCATTGGCTTTTTATTCAAGAATTCTTAGGGTATTACTGATGTATTATAGAGACAGATATATTGATATTGATGATGATGATCATCATCATCAATATCCAGATATGAGTATAGAAAATGAGAGAATAGGTGTGCAAGAGGAGCAGGGAAAAGGGGAGGCTCAGGGTGGACAGGGACTCACATCATGAGAAAGGTGGATGCTCCAAGAGGAGGTGAGCATGTGTAGGCAGGAAAGGAATGGGATGACCAGGGATCAAGAGGAAACAGTTGGAATTGAAAAGGATTTTAAAATGAAGAAGCAGAAAGGGAAATGGTCCCAGTTGAGCATGGAGAGATCACATCGAGTGAGTGGTATCAATGGAACTAGCTGTAGATCCAGAAATGAGCTGTTGTGTTTGTATATAAATGCTAGAAGTATTAGAAACAAGGCAGATGAAATGGTTGCACTAATTGCATCTGTTCACCCAAAAACTGTCGGAATAAGTGAGACATGGTTGGAAGAGGTTGACATCCTGACAGGAATAGAGATGGAAGGGTATGATGTGTTTCGTGAGGACAGAGGGGGTAAAAAGGGAGGGGGAGTGCTATTGATGATAGAGAAAGAGTTATATCGATATAAAGTAGAGATGCAAGAGGGAAATAGTGCCAGTGGTTTTGAGGCAGTATGGTGTGAGATAGAGGTGAATGGAATCAAATACTTGGTGGGATGTTGTTATAGACCAGGTAATGTGGATGGTGGTGATAATGAAATGTACAATCAAATTAGCCAAGTAAATAAGAAAAGGGTGATCATTATGGGTGATTTTAATTATGGCAATATAGACTGGAATGATGAGATAGCAACTGGAAGTAAAGAAAATGAGTTTCTTGAGTTTTTGAGGGATAACTACCTCAGACAGTTTGTAACAGAGGGCACACAAGGATTGAGGGTCTTGGATTTGGTCATCTCATCAGAGGATGTAATTATAAATGAGGTGTCAAATCATCCACCAATTGGTGAGCGTGACTATGGGATGATTACCTAGGTGGTTGCCAGCAGTGTGAGGACCTCTGTAAGTAAAGGGTATATGTGTGGAACTACAGGGGGGGGGGGTGATTATGAAGAGCTCAGGAGACAGCTTAGGGGTGTAGCATGGAATGAGGAGTTAGCTGGAAAAGAGATCAATGCAGCTTGGGGGATTTTCAAAAACTGTTTAGTGGATGCAATGTCTAAATGTATTCCAAGGGTGTGAAGGTTAAATAAGGTGGGTGTAAAATGGATGAATAAAGAGATTAAGCATGCGATACAGAGAAAAAGGGCATTGTGGAGGCAGCATAAGAGAAGTGGAAATAACCAATTCCATGAGGTCTACAAAGACCAAGCAAGGAGGGTGACTTGGTTGGTGAGGGTAGCTAAAGAGAGGTATGAACAGCAGTTGGCTAATGAAGCCAAAAAGAATTCTAAGGAATTCTTTCGATATGTAGCCAGCAAAAGAAAGAATAATTATGGAATGACATTGATTGGAGAAAATGGTATAAAGACAGCTAATGCAGACTGTGTGGTGGAGATACTTAATGAACAGTTCATAAAGAGTGTCGTACTGATTAGATCGTCGGCTTGTCGAGAGCTCCTGAAAAGATTAGTAGTATTTTGTGTTAACTTTAGATATTTTACTAGAATTTTAAGTAGTATTGTTTGCTTTTTGTTTCTTGGTGTGTCTGTGAAATTTTTGCGTGTTTTCTGTTATTTTAATTATTATCTTTAAGATAAGATAGCGTACACATGGCACCGATAAAGAAAAAAATGGCGGCCAGGTCGCTATGTTTGTTTAAGAGTTTTGATGTAAACAAATTAATGCAATGTGCTGTCTGAGAGATGTATGCCTTGCGAAGAGCGATGGGAGTCTGGTTAGAAAGTGATAGTGGAGTTAATATGTGCAGAAAGTGTAAAGAGAATGAGGATTTCAAGCGTGTTTCGTGTGTCGAGAGTGATATCGTTAACGATAGTCAGAATGTAGAAAATGGTGGTGTGCTAGAGAATTGCGTGGTAGTGCCAGATAGGTGTGAGAGCGTCGCTGAAAGTGTAAATGAAGGTAGAAATACAGAAAGAATGGATGATTTGATCGATAATGAAAATGGTGAGATAAATGCGAGTAGCGAAATTGCCAGTTTGAATGGTGCGATACACAGAGCTAAAAGACAACTGGAGCATATGGAAAAATGTGTGTTGAACATACCGACAAATAACCAGTGGAAGTCTGTGACGGCAAATAATAGAATGTTCGTAAACATCAATAAAATGAAGGAGTGAGTGCTGTATGGGGATTCGCTATTAAGAGGTGTAATAATTGAGAGTTTAATGAAGTCGTACCAGCCGGGTGCGAACATAAAGGACGTCAGCGAATCTATTTGACTGCAAACACAGAGGGTGAAAGAGATGATAATCGTGGCAAGAATGAATGATTTGAAAGAGGACAAAATGGAAATGATAGAGGATGTGAGGGAGTTATTTGAGGTAGCAAAAGAGAAGAGTGAGAGAGTTAGGATGGTGAGTATCTTATCGCGGTATGACAGCGAAGCGTTTAGAAGGAGGGCCATAATTGCCAATGACTTTATGCGTGGGTTATGCATGGAGAGTGGTGTGGAATTTGTGGATGTGTGGAATGAGTTCGATGGGCGAAAGGACTTATATAAGATGGATGGGTTACATTTGAATGGAGTTGGTGTACGGAGACTTGAAAAAGTGTTGATGAATGATGTGGAAGTAGATGTACAGAATCAGGGAAACTAGATTTATTAAGAGGGGGGGGGGGGGAGTAGATATGCAGACTTTAGGGAGGCAGTTAAGTGTATGAAGGAGTATATCATGCCCGAGTGAGTATGACGGACAACAAATCAGAATGGGATAGTTAGTATAAGGCATCAAAGTAGGGATGGGACAAATGGGCTTCTGTGATTCATGTACACTAATGCCAGTAGTATTAGGAACAAGAAGGAAGAGTTTTTGGCCATGGTTGGCACTTCCAGGCCACAGGTTGTTGGTATTAGTGAAACATGGCTGACAGAAGATGATAAAGCTAGTGGGATTGAATGCAACGGGTATAGCGTGTTCAGGAGTGACAGGGTGAATAAAAAGGGGGGAGGAGTGTTATTGATGATAGCTGATGAGCTTCAGCCAAGGAGTATAGAAGTTGAACTGCAGGATGGGGAAAAAAAGCACATTTGAGGCTGTTTGGTGTGAGATAGAATCTAGCAGAACAAAATATACAATTGAGTGCTGCTATAGACCAGGTGATGGAATAGATGGTGGGGATAGTATGCATAAGCAAATAGAAGAAATGAGTGGAAGGAGGGTAATTATTATGGGTGATTTCAATTATGGTAACATTGACTGGAAAGAGGAGAGGGCACATGGGAGGAAGGAATTGGATTTTATGCGGTTATTAAGGGACAACTATCTACGGCAACATGTAGTGGAAAATACCAGGGGGCAGAGAGTGCTGGACCTAGTAATTGCAACTGAGAATGTGGCTGTAACAAACATGACCATGTTGCCACCAATTGGTGAGAGTGACCATAAGGTCATGACTTGGGAGGTGGCTAAAGGAGTTGAATTTACAATTAAGACAGGGTACATGTGGAATTACCGGGCTGGTAAGTATGACAAGCTTAGGTGTGTGCTTGGCTCAATGCCATGGCATGTAAAACTGCAAGGGCTGGATGTTGATAGTGCATGGGAGGTGGTTAAGAACCGTTTGCAGGAGGCAATGGTTGACTGTATACCAACAGTCCGAATAATAAATCAAGTAGGGGTTAAATGGATGAATAACACTATTAAGCTTGAGCTGCAAAAAAAGAAACAATTGTGGAGGGAATTTAAGGAGAAGGGTGACCATCAGGTGCAGGAATAGTATAAAGCTCAGGCCAGGATGGTAACAAGGGTGGTAAGAAAAGCAAAAGCAGATTACGAAAGGAAATTGGCCACGCAGGCTAAAGAGAATCCCAAACAGTTTTTTCAATATGTTGCAAGTAAAAGGAAAAATGCTCATGGTAGAATGATCTTAAAAAATGCTGAGGGTAGGGAGGTAACCGAATCAGTTGATATTGTGGAATTACTGAGCGAGCACTTTGCAAGAGTATATCATCCAGGTGGTGACTTTGCAGGAATGGAAGAACAAACAGCTTATACTGGAATTGTGATGAATGAAGTAGAGGTAACTAG
This sequence comes from Typopeltis vanoorti, assembly GCF_054136105.1. Lineage (NCBI taxonomy): Eukaryota > Metazoa > Arthropoda > Arachnida > Uropygi > Thelyphonidae > Typopeltis > Typopeltis vanoorti. Next base: position 50,977,962 of record NC_143555.1, on the reverse strand, counting down.
TCTATTACAGAACCTCAATGTCAATACATCTGTGGGATTGGATGGTATACCAGCTCGTGTCGTATGTGAAGCGGCTGAAGAATTGTCAGTGCCCTTGACCATTTTGTTTAATATGAGCCTCAGGACTGGGTCAGTCCCAAGGGAGTGGAAAGAGGGGAAAATAGTTCCGCTGCACAAAGGTGGTTCCAAGGCTTCTTTTGAAAATTACCAGCCAATCAGCATAACAGGAATCATTATCAAGGTCTTAGAGAAAATAGTCAAGAGGAAAATACAAGATTGGATAGAAGAAAATGGGATACTGTATCGGGGACAGCATGGTTTTGTGAAGGGTAGGTTATGCCTCAGTAACTTGCTCAGGTATTATAACACAGTGACGGCTGAACTGGATAAGGGTAATGGGTTTACAGTGATTCTACTGGACCTTGCTAAGGCCTTTGACAGGATACCACATGGAATTCTAATCAGTAAATTGCAGCATATGGGGATGGACATAGGGTTGGTGAGATGGATAGGAGGGTGGTTGACAGAGAGATATCAGAGAGTGGTTTACTCAGGAGTAGAGTCCACAAGACGGCCTGTGACTAGTGGTGTGCCACAAGGATCTGTTCTTGGACCACTGCTGTTTAATTTGTTCATAAATGATATAGGGAAGGATCTGAGAGGAACAGTTCATTTGTTTGCGGATGATGCGAAGTTGGGTAGGGCAATAGTGAATGCAGATGACGTCAAAATTTTGCAGGATGATTTGGATAGATTGGAGGTCTGGGCTAAGGAGAATGGATGTCAATTTAATGTGGCAAAATGTAAGGTTATGCATTTTGGGGGTGAAAAGATTGGCAGCAGTTTACTGCATTGGTGGAACCATGCTCCAGGAAATTGATGAGGCACGAGATTTAGGAGTGTTGTTGGATAAGGAATTGAAATTTAGGGGACACATTGCAAAAGTGGCCAAATCAGCTCATCAAATCACTTGGTTGCTGAAGAATACGTTGACAAGCAGAGACAAGCAGGTTATTGTTCCTCTGTATCGAGCCTTGATAAGACCCCATCTCGACTACTGTGCTCAGATTTGGTCACCTAGGTTTCTTCTTGATGGGGAGGAGGTGGAAAGGATCCAGAGGCGAGTGACCAAGATGATAGCAGGTCTGTGGAATGAACCTTATGAGAACAGGTTGAGGATTTGTGGGTTGCAAAAATTGGTTGATAGGCAGAGGAGGGGAGATATGATTGAGACATTCAAATTACTGAAGGGTTTCTATAAAATTAATTCAGAAGATATTTTTGAGAACAGGGCTGGTTGTGGGAGGACTAGGGGACATCCATGGAAACTGGGCAAAAGCATGGTTAGTAAAGGTGTTAGAGCTGGGTTCTTTACTTTTAGAGTAGTGAATGAGTGGAATGCGCTCCCTGAGTCTGTGGTGGATGCTGTGACAGTGAATGAGTTTAAAGCGAGGTATGATAGATACTGTATGAATGTCGAATAGTTGTGATGAATATGATTTGGGGCCTCCCTCGATGAGTCTAACGACTCCCTGGAGTTGCCCGTAATAATAGTAATAATAGTAATAGATCTTTCAATCTTGTGAATGTGAATTTATGGAGGGATTGAGATTTCTCACTTACAGTTAGAAACTAACTGTAAGTGAGCAAGAGGTGTTTGGGGAGTTAGTAAACTAGTTGTTAATAAGGCTGTGGGACTTGATACTATATCACCACGTATTCTAAAAGAATGTGTCAGGGAGTTGACATCTGCCTTGACATATTTTTTTAATATGAGTCTCACACTCGGTCAAGTTCCTAAGGAGTGGAAGGAGGGCAAGATTGTGCCACTTCATAAAAGAGGTGATCGAACTCAAGCATCAAACTATAGGCCTATCTGTGTGTCAGGTGTTGTGGTTAAGTTGTTGGAGAAGCTTGTGAGAACTAGGATCCAGAGTTGGGTTGATAACAATGGTATTATCTTTGATGGACAGCATGGATTTGCAGGTCATGTTTTAGTAATCTATTTACTTATTACAATAAGTGACTGCTTCCTTGGACAGAGGAAAAGGACACACAGTAATATACTTGGATTTCACAAAGGCTTTTGATAGAGTACCTCATGATAGGTTGACAGTCAAACTAGAGCAGATGGGTTTGGATATTATATTGGTGCATTAGATTGGAAACTGGCTATCTGATAGGTATCAACAAGTTGTGTATAGGGGAACGCTATCCAGGAAAAGGAAAGTCACTAGTGGAGTGCCTCAGGGGGTCTGTTTTAGGTCCATTACTGTTTAACTTGTATATTAATGATATAGGTGAAGGTTTGGATGGAGATATTCAGTTGTTTGCAGATGATGCAAAGTTTGGACAAACCATGAAGTGCAGTGAAGATGTTGTGGCTTTACAGGAAGACTTGAATAGATTGAGTGATTGGGAATGGAAATAAGGATGTGAATTCAATGTTGCAAAATGTAAGGTTTTAAAATTTGGAAAACAAAGATGGGATGCAGAATTTATACTTGGTGAGAATATACTGTTGGAAGTAGAGGAAATAAGAGATCTGGGGGTGATAGTGGATAAGGATCTAAAATTTTGGGGACACATCGCCAAAATTGTGAAGACAACACACAAAGGCTTCTGGGAATGATGTGGAGGACACTGACGTGTAGAAGTAGGGAGATTCTTGTTCCGTTGTATAAGGCTTTGATTAAGCCACACATGGACTATTGTGCCCAGATTTGGTCACCGGGTTTTCAGAAGGATGAAGAGATGTTGGAAAGGGTTCAAAGGCGACTGACTAAGGTAGTTTCTGACTTCTGGAATGTCGAGTATGAGGAAAGATTGAGAAGATGTAATTTGCAGAGTCTGGACAGGAGGAACAGGGGAGATATGATAGAGACCAATAAGTTGGTAAGGGGTTGTTATAGGATCAATACTGGAGAAGTTTTACAGAGAATGGTGGGAGATCAGGGGAGAACCAGAGGTCATTCCTGGAAACTGTATAAGAGGATGTGAGTAGGGTAGTGAGAGGCAAGTTTTTTTCATGCAGAGTTGTGAATGATTGGAATGCCTTGCCTGAGAATGTGGTGTCTGCAAAGAGTTTGACTAAGGTAGTTTCTGACCTCTGGAATGTTAAGTATGAGGAAAGATTGAGAAGATGTAATTTGCAGAGTCTGGTGGACAGGAGGTAGAGGGGAGATATGATAGAGACCTATGAGTTGGTAAGTGGTTGTTATAGGATCAATGCTGGAGAAGTTTTACAGAGAATGGTGGGAGATCAGGGGAGAACCAGAGGTCATTCCTGGAAACTGTATAAAGAGGTTGTGAGTAGGGGAATGAGAGGCAGGTTTTTTTTATGCAGAGTTGTGAATGATTGGAATGCCTTGCTTGAGAATGTGGTGTCTGCAAAGAGTTTGAATGTGTTTAAAACATGGTATGATGAACTGTGTGTGTGATAAAAGGACCTCCCAGATGAGTCTTTGACTCCATGAGGTCTTGGGGTGGTAATAATAATAATAATATGTATCCCAAGGGGTGTTCAGTTACTGTGACAGCACTACATGATTAAGATTACATTATTATTAATCTCCTATCAACAATTTTCCTCCAAATCAGTCTATTACTTGTAAGAACTCCAATATTGTCTCCAAGCCACTTCTAAATGAATCAATTCACCTACACCTTCATCTTCTTCTCTGTCTTGCTCCCACCATCTTGGCATCAAACACCTGTTTTACTAACCTTTCCTCACCCATTCTATTTAAATGGCTGTACCACTTTAGATATTTCTCTCTTATTCCATATAAATTTATTCAGCTGGCTCCCAACAACACAAGTTTTGCTTATTCTGTTATCTATTTCCAGACTTAACCTGCCATCTTCACTAAAAGAGCTGAAATATTTTACAGCTGTCATTCAATTTAGTTATCCTGAAGACACGCACAAGATGTGTTTAGAAATACAACATCATCTGCATAAAACAAAGAGCTAAGTTTCACATCTCCAATTCTAATATCAGGCCTAATGCCATTTTTTTTTCATAATGTGATCCATATAGATGATGAACAAGAGTAAACATAATGTGCATCCTTGTCTTGCCTCTGATTTTACATCAAACCATCTTTCTGTGTTTCCTTCAATTTAACTACTGACTGACAACTTATATATAGACTATGTACTGCTCTGTATAATGTCCCATTCACCCCATATAATTGAAGTGTTTTGAAAAGCTTTTATCTGGGTACCTGTGATATACTTTTTTCATATTACAGTACAGATCCTCGTCATATTCCCATGATTTCTCACCTATATGTCTTAAAGTGAAAATCTGATTCTGACAACATCTATTTGGACTGAATCCAGCTTGCTTTTCTCCAAGTTTCTCTTTCACAATACTTTTCAAGCACTCTTGCATAATCTTACCTGGAACACTCAGCAGAGAAATTCCTCTGTAATTCTCAATGTTCCCTTTATTCCCTTTTTATAGATGAGTATCGTGAGAGCTCTACTCCAATCATCGAGAATTCGAACTTCTGACCAGGCCCTCTAAATTATGCAGTATAGTCAATGCAAAACTTTCATACCTCATACTAAAACAATTCTGGTCGAATATCATCTACTCCAGCTGCCTTTTCCACATTCAAGTTTTTGACAGCTTTTTCTACCTGAAGTATTGATATGTACTCCTCTTTGCATTTCTCTTGAAAATTTTCTAGCGCAGTTTTATCACTGCTTGGTTTGTTTAATAGTCTTTCAAAGAAATTACTTCAGACATCTAGGATATCCTTATCTTCAGTTTTTATATTACCTTTATCATCTTTGATTCCTGTATCTTTGATACAGTACTCATTCCCCCCATTTGTAAGCTTCTTCAATAGCCTCCAGAGCATTTTGCCACCTTCCTGATATTTATTTTCCAACCTCTTAACAAAGTCTATTATTATTAGAGGGCTACCCAACTCTTATTCACTAGGGGGCTACATGGTTTGTAGTGTTTGTGGATAGATCCTGAACAGATAAGTGATATTTTGAGTAATAATTGGTGAATTTGCATAGTATTTACATAGTATTGTTTACTTTTAGTATTTTAGCGTGTCTGTGTGATTTCTGTGTGTTTTTTGAGTATTTTAATAGTAAATTGATACGATTATCTGTGCACATGGCTCCCATAAAGAGGAATACAAAGATGGCATCCAGGTCGCCATATCTGTCTAAAAATTTTAACTTGAAGGATTTGATTCAGTGTACCGTTTGCGAAATGTATGCATTAAGGAGAGCGGTTGGAGTCTGGTTAAACAACGATAGTGGAGTGAATGTGTGCAAAAAGTGTAAAGAATGTGAGGATTTAAAGAGTGTTTCAGGTTGTGTGTGTGATATCGTTGTCAAAAGTGAGAATCTAGATAACAGTGATATGCTATGAATGGTGATATTTGCGAGGTAGTACCTGATAGCTGTGAGAGTGGCGTTGAAAGTGAGAATGAAGGTTAACATACAGAACGATTGAATGAATCATCGGAGAATAAAAATGATGACACTGACACATGAGATCTCACTGATGATTGAGATCGCTCTACTACGCGGAGCGATACATAGGGCAAATCAGCAGCCGGAATGTTGGCAAAAATGTTTACCAAGCGTACCGACTAATAATCGGCAAAAGTATGATAGAAAAAATAAGGGTATGATAGTGAGTTTAAACAAAATGAAAGATCAAGTGTTGTATGGAGATACCTTAGTAAGAGGTGTGTTAGTTGAGAGTCTAACAAAATTGTACCAACCTGGTGCGAACATTAAGAATGTAAGTGAGTCAATTAGAATGCAAAAGCAGCAGGTGAAAGAATTGATAGTTGTAGCAGGTACAAATGATTTGAAAGGAAACAAAAAGGCTATGAGTGAGGATGTGAAGGAATTGCTTGAGGTAGCAAAAGAGAGGAGTGAGAGAGTTAGGATGGTGAGTCTGTTGCTGCGGTATGACAGTGAAGAGTATAGAAGGAGGACCATAATTGCTAATGACTTTATGCATGAATTATGCAGTATGAGTGGTGTGGAATTTCTGGATGTGCGGAATGAGTTCGATGGGCAAAAGGATTTATATAAAATGGATGGTTTACATTTGAATGGATTTGGTGTACGGAGACTTGAAAAGGTGTTGTCGAATGTAGTGGAAGTGAATGTGCAGAATCAGGGAAACTAGAGTTATTAAGGGGGGGAGTAGATATGCAGACTTTAGGGTGACAGTTGAGTGTGTGAATGTGTGTAATATGCCCAAGCGAGTAGGAAAGACCATGAATCAGAATGGAATAGTTAGTATAAGGCATCAAAATAGGGATGGAACAAATCGGCTTCTGTAATTCATATGAACTAATGCCAGAAGTATTAGGAACAAGAAGGAAGAATTTTTGGCCTTGGTTGGCACTTCCAGACCACAGGTTATTGGCATTAGTGAAACATGGCTGAAATATTCTCCCTGTCACTCCTGAACACACCATACCTCTCACATTCAATCCCACTAGCTGTGTCATGGAGTGACAGGGAGAATAAAATGGGGGAGAGGAATGTTATTCATGATAGCTGATGAGCTACAGCCAAGGAGAATAGAAGTGGAACTGTAGGATACAGAAAAGAGCACATTTCAGGCTATTTAGTGTGAGATTGAAACTAGCAGAAAAAATATACAGTTGGGTGCTGCTATAGACCAGGTGATGGAATAGATGGTGGAGATAGTATGCATAAGCAAATAGAAGAAATGAGTGGAAGGAGGGTAATTATTATGGGAGATTTCAACTATGGTAACATTGATAGGAAGGAGGAGAGGACACATGGGAGGAAGGAATTGGATTTTATGCGGTTATTAAGGGATAACTATCTGCAACAGCATGTAATGGAAAATAGTAGGAGTCAGAGAGTGCTTGACCTAGTAATTGCATCTGAGAATTTGGCCGAATATGACCGCGTTGCCACCAATTGGTGAGAGTGATCATAGGATCTTGACTTGGGAGGTGGCTAAAGGTGTGGAATTTACAATCAAGACAGGGTACATGTGGAATTATCAGGCTGGTAAGTATGACAAGCTCAGGAGTTTGACTGGTTCAGTGTCATGGCATATACAACTGCAAGGGCTAGAAGTTGATAGTGCATGAGAGGCAGTTAAGAAGTGTTTGCATTAAGCAATGGCTGACTGTATACCTAGAGTCCGAATAATAAATCAAGTAGGGGTTAAATGGATGAATAACACCATTAAGCTTGAGCTGCAAAAAAAGAAACAACTATGGAGAGAATTTAAGGAGAAAGGTGACTGGCAGGCACATGAATGGTATAAAGCGCAAGCCAGAAGAGTAACGAGTGTGGTAAGAAAAGCAAAAAAGGATTATGAAAGAACATTAGCCGTGCAGGCTAAAGAGAATCCCAAACAGTTTTTTCGATATGTTGCAAGTAAAAGAAAAAATGTATATGGCAGAATGATTTTAAAGAATGCCGATGGTAGGGAGGTAACCGAATCAGTTGATATAGTGGAATTACTGAGCGAGCACTTTGCAAGAATATATCATCTAGCTGGTGACATTGCAGAAATGAATGAACCAATAGATTATACGGGAATTGTGGTGAATGAAGTGGAGGTGAGTAGTCTATTGCAAAACCTCAATGTCAATTCATCTGTGGGATTGGATGGTATACCAGCTTGTGTCGTACGTGAAGCGGCTAGCGGCTAAAGAATTGTCAGTACCCTTGACCATTTTGTTTAATTTGAGTCTTGGGTCTGGGTTAGTCCCGGGGGGGGGGGGGGGTAAAATAGCTCCATTGCATAAAGGAGGTTCCAAGAAAATTACTGACCGATTAGCATATCAGGAATAGTTGTCAAGGTCTTGGAGAAATTAGTCAAGAGAAGAATACAGGATTGGATAGATGAAAATGGGATACAGTATGGGGGACAACATGATTTTGTGAAGGGTAGATCATGCCTCAGTAACTTGCTCACATTTTATAACACAGTGATGGCTGAACTGGATAAGGGTAAAGGATTTATAGTGATTCTAATGGACCTTGCCAAGGCCTTTGACAGGATACCACATGGAACTCTAATCAGTAAACTGGAGCAGATGGGTATAGATATAGGGTTGGTGAGATGGTAGGAGGGTGGTTGATGGAAAGATACCAGAGAGTGGTTTAATCAGGAGTTGTGGCCAAAAGACGGCTTGTGACTAGTGGTGTGGACCACTATTATTCAATTTGTTCATTAACAATATATGAAAGGATCTGAGAGGAAGTTTTCACTTGTTTCCTGATGATGCAAAGTTAGGTAGAGCAATTGTGAGTGCACAGGATGTCAAAATTTTGCAAGATGATTTGAATAGTTTGGAGGACTGGACTAAGGAAAATGGATGTAAATTTAATGTGGCCAAGTGTAAGGTTATGCATTTTGGGGTGAAAAGATTAGCAACAGTATATCACATTGGTGGAACCGTACTCCAGGAGACTGATGAGACCGGGGATTTGGGAGTGTTGGTGGATAGGAAGTTAAAGTTTAGGGGGCACATCGCAAAAGTGCTAAATCAGCTCATCAAATCACTTATCTTCTGAAAAATACTTTAACAAGCAGAGACAAACAAGTTATTGTTCCTCTGTATCGAGCCTTGATAAGAAATCATCTGGACTACTGTGCCCAGATATGGGCGCCAGGGTTTCTTCTTGATGGGAGGAGGTGGAGAGGATCCAGAGACGAGTGAACAAAATGATAGCAGGTCTGTGTAATGAACCTTATGAGAACAGGTTGAAGATTTGTGGGTTGCAAAAATTGGTTGATAGGCTGAAAAGGGGTGATATGATTGAGACATTCAAATTACTGAAGGGTTTCTATAAGATTAATCCAGAAGATATTTTTGAGAATAGGACTGGTGGTGGGAGGACTAGGGGCCATACATGGAAGCTGGACAAGAATGTGGTTAGCAGGGGTGTAGAACTAGATTTTTTACTTGGAGAGTGGAGAATGAGTGGAATAAGCTGCCAGAGTCTGTTGTGGGTGCTAGGACCGTGAATGAGTTCAAGGCGAGTATGATAGATACTGTGTGAATGTCGAATAGTTGTTCTTGATATGATGTTAATGCCTCCCTCGATGAGTCTGTCAACTCCCTGGATTGCCCGAAATAATAATAATAATTATTATTATTATTGCACACTCCTTGGAGTTGGCAGACTCACTGTAGGAGTTTCATTTAACTGACAACATATTTATGATACTTAATCTTAAAATTCTTAACACTCCTTGCATTAACAATATACTCTGGTAATGTGTTCCATTCAGTAACAATTCTCCATGTAAAAAATCTACTCCTTATGGTACTCTTCACCACACTCTTTCATACCTTCCAGAGATGGCCCCTGGTTCTTCCCATCTGGCCTTCTACTTATGTTATAATTCTCTCCATATTCATCTGATAAAATCCTCTCACTGACTTAAACATCTCTATCATATCACCTTTTTTATAATTCTTCCCAACTTTGTATCATCAGCAAGCAACTGAAGATCCCCAGTCAGTCCACATGAAATATCATTTACAAACAAGCTCCCATGAGCTTTTGTTTAGCTATTTTTACACAAAGCTTAGCTCTCTTACATTTTCTCTGTATTATTATTATTATTCAAGCCTCCATGGAGTCAAAAAACTATTCTTTTAGGGTATCTGCAAACTTATTTACTAGGAACTTTTGTTATTCTTTCTTCCTTTCCAGGACTGCTTCTTTAACTTCATGTGTCCAAGAATGGTGTTCTTATTTTTCTGTCTTTGCAGACTTCACCACATACCTATCTAGCTGAACCAATCAATGTCTTCTTCTTCAGAGTTTGCCACTGAGACTTCAAGGTTTGGTTCTTGTGTTCAATTTGCTTCCCTTTTTTTTTTTTTTCAATAATGTTTGTATAGTCAGTCTACAATTTGTCTCTAAAAGCTGCTAAAAATTTGATATCTTTCTAAAAAATACCTTGCTTGTTAAAAAATAAAAATAAATAAAAAATAAAATTAAAAAAATGAACCAGATACCGAGCATGTAGAAGGTTACAGTTTGCAAGTTGGAAGCAGCAAATTTAAATGAAAGAAATAATGTTAGCCAAATAACGGCTTTTAAATTACAGTCAATCCCACTTTCTGAATACTAGCAGAGATGCATTATCACATGGAAACACTTGGTACTCATGTAGAAAACCAACTGAGTTGCTTTTTTAATACATTCATCAAAACTTATGGTTAATGAGTTAAAATCAAACTGTTAAAAATGCAATTTCTCATTTTTTAGTATTATGTATATATATATAATAAATAATATTAATAAATAATAAATAAATAAATATAGAATAGAAGTTGCTAGGTACAGCATTTTTCAGCAGGATAGGAAGGGAAAGCGTGGTGGTGGAGTACTGCTTATGATAAGTGACGAGCTATGGCCTCTAAGAGTGGAGTGGAAGGCAGTGGCATTAATGATTTTGAAAGCATATGGTGTGAGGTAGAGGTGGGCAAGACAGGATATTTAGTGGGGTGTTGCTATGGACCCAGGAGCACAGAGTGTGGAGAGAAAAGTTTAGACAGTTGAGTTTGGCAAGTGCAAGAAGAATGATTGTTATGGGAGATTTTAACTACAGTAGTATAAATTGTGGAGAGGAAGATGCATGTAGCAATAAGGGAATGGAATTCCTAGAATTCTTGAGGGACAAATGTCTTATGCGACATGTAATAGAGGGAACAAAGAGTTTTGGATTTGGTTATAGCATCAGAAGAGTTGACAATAACTGAGATGACATCTCTCCCACCAGTTGGAGAGTGACCATATGGTTTTGACTTGGAAAATGAATAGACATGCAGGAGTGTCAAAGAGATGGGTACGTATGTGGAAGTATAAGGCAGGTGATTATAACAGTCTAAGACTGTCAACTTGGGGAAGTTTCATGGAGGAAGGAATTGGAAGGCTGGGATATCATTAGTGCATGGGAAATTATGAAAGAATATTTGTTAGCAGCAATAGTAAGTTGTATACCATGAGTGAACAAGAGGACACAATTTAGAGTAAAGTGGATGGCAAACAATATTAAACAGGAATTGCATGGGAAAAAGAGGGTATGGAAGAGATATAAGGAGACAGGTGAAGAGAAGATGCATGAAAAGTATAAGACACAGGCCAGAAGAGTGACTAGTATGGTAAGGAAGACAAAACTGAAATATGAGAGGAAATTGGCCCTAAGATCCAAAGAAAATCCTAGGGAGTTTTTTAGCTATGTGGCCAGTAGGAGGAGAAATGACTGTGGAAGAATCATATTGTGGGATAAAAATGGGAATACAGTGACTGCAGAGGACATAGTGGAATTGTTCAATGAACACTTTATTGGAGTATTTCATCCTGGAGCAGTCAGTTTTAATGCTAGAGGGATTGGGCAGGTTCGAGGTTTAGAGGTCCAGAAGGAGAGTGTCTTTTCAAATACTGAGTACTCTGGATGCCAGTAAAGCTGTGGGACTGGATGGTATTTCACCATGAGTTTTGAGAGAATGTCCTAGGGAACTGACAGTGCCTTTGACCTGGCTTTTCAATGAAAGTCTGGCTGTGGGAAAGGTGCCCATGGAATGGAAGGAAGGTAAGATAGTGCCACTGCATAAGGGCGGTAGTGGACTGGAAGTGTCTAATTATAGGCCAGTTTGTGTGTCATCAGTAGTTGTTAAGATCTTGGAGAAAGTAGTGAGGGACCGTATACAGCATTGGTCAGATGAGGGTAATGTTATCTGTGAGAGTCAACATGAATTTGTTGACTCTCACAGATAACATTAGCCTTTTATGATAAAGTTACAAGAGCATTAGATGAGGGAAAGGCATATACTGCCATTTTCTTAGACAGCGAAGACATTTGACAGGGTGCCACATGATAAGCTGATATTTAAGTTGCAGCACATGGGTCTGGATGTCAGATTGGTCAACTAGATTTAGGATTGGCTGTCAAATAGGTATCAGAGAGTTGTGTATGGTAGGGCAGTTTCAAGGAAGCAGAGAGTTACAAGTGGGGTCCTAGAGGCAGGGCCGGCCTTCTCTATAACGGGACCCAGGTGCAAGAAACCTTTTGGGGTATTGAACACCTCTTACCTGCAAATGATTTTGGCACAGGAAAACAAAAAAAAAAAACACATTGGAAATATAATACGTTTCTGCAAATGTGTACCGACTGTACCAGCTCGATCATGGGGCTCGGGTGCATTGCACCCATCACATCCCCAAGATGACTGGCCCTGCCCACAGGGCTCAGTACTGGGACCTATATTATTTAACCTTTATATCAATGACATTGTCAGTGGATTGCAAGGGGATATTCAGTTGTTTGCAGATGATGCGAAGCTGGGAAGGATTATTAGAAATAATGCAGATGCGGCAGCCCTGCAAGAGTATTTGAATAAGCAAGATAGATGGGCAAATTAATGGGGGGGGGTGTCAGTTTAATGCAGCAAAATGTAAGGTCTTGAGGTTTGGGAAACATCGATGGGACACTGCATACTCCATGGGAAGAGTTATATTGGAGGAAGTAGGGGAGACAGGAGATCTGGAGTCGATGATCGATAGAAAACTGAAATTTAGGGAACATATTGCAAAGGTGGTGAAGGTAACACAGAGAATTGCTGCAATAATGAGAAGGACACTGACCTGCAGAGTAAAACAGTTATCATTCTGTTTTATAAGACCCTGATCAGACCGCACTTGGACTACTGTTCCCAGATTTGGTCACCAGGATTTGAAGGGGATAAATTAACTGTGGAAAGGGTACAAAGGCGTATAACAAAGATGGTTTCAGGACTGTATAATAATAGTTATGAGGATCAGCTGAGGGAATGTTTACTGCATAGTTTGGTGGATAGAAGAAGTAGAGGTGATATGATTGAGACTTTTGAACTGTTGAAAGGGGTTACAGGGTTGACACTGGGGAGTTCTTTTGCTTGGTTGAACAGCGGGAAGGAGTGATGACAAGAGGCCATCCCTGGGAGTTATGAAAGGAAACTGTGAGCAACAGGGTGAGGAGTGGTTGAAAGACTTTGTAGTGCAGTCTGAAGGATTATATAAATATGCACATTTTGTTTGTAAATAACCTCTGTTGAATCTCATCTGAAATGTGGAATCTTATTATTACTACGTGACACCTCCAGGGAGTCCAAGAACTTATCAAGGCAGGCTCCTACTCTACAGCTCTCAGTCTCCACCACTCGTTCCACCAACTACAACGAACCGCAATGACACCAATGCCATCTACCACCAACACTAGTATATTCGAACCCACAGCCTTTTGGCTGGAGAGCAGATACACTAGTAACTTGGCCAACCTGGCTGGCATGTTATAAAGGATTTTCCAAATGAATGTGAATTAGCCAATCTTGGGCTAATTCACATTCACAAGGGCCATAGAGTACACAACATTAAGTTAAAGATGCCAAGAAATTATATTCTTTGATAAAGGATTAAACAAGAATATAATTTCTTGGCATCTGTAATTTAATTTATAACCAAGTGAAAATACTTTGAAGACTCAGCTCTTATCCAGAGTATTTTAATAATTAGATGTTACATCTTCTCACTCGCACATGAGAAATATATTACTTCTATGTTACTTCAATCATGATATCTCTTCTGGGTCTGGCTTTCAGTGATGTGACCTCAGTAAAGGTCAAAACTGGTGTGAGTAGTGGCCACTTCACATAATGCATAACATCATACACATCCTAAAGGATGTGTACTTTTATGGGATGCTAAGGCAATTAATGTGAAGTCAATAGCTTCTATACACAAGTAGCCTAGTCAAGAAGATGCATCAAGTGCAAATTGTGTTTACTTACACTTGGATAAAGGATTAAACAAGAATTTCTTGGCATCTTTAATTAATTTACAAGCAAGTGAAAAAACTTTCGACACAGTTAACCGAAGCAGTATCAGATTACATACTGAGGGTTAGTAGCAGGGTAGTTTTCCCATTCAGTCGTTTTTGACCATAGGTGACTTTGTATGCATTGCCCACAAAGTGACTCAGGACCAGCATATGGCTGGGATGTATTCATGACCGTAATCCACTTGTGTTCACATGGGCTGGTTTGCCTGTTCTGGGGGATGAAAAACCTGAGTTTCTGGGTGAAAAGAAAACCCTACCTCTGTATGAGAGTGGCTAACTCACCTGCAGTTTGAAAGAGACCAGATAAAGGTTCCTTGTGTCACTAACGGGAATCGAACCCAGGTCTTTCTGACCAGAGGGCTCCGTCTATACTTACTGAGCTACGGAGGCTCAGTAGCAGGGTCTCAGGACTAAAGGACTGGAAGAGTAGTGATCTATTCATTATGAAAAAATGCAAGAGTACAGTTTAAGTCTCTCAACATGGTCTGATGTTATACAGACAAATGCATCAGAGACGTTTAGGATACAAGCTACAGCACTGGAAGAATATTTATCCTTTTGAGAATGCAAAAATGAATTTAATTTGAACTGGAAGGAAGAAGACTTGAAGTTTATTTAGTTTGCAAGTCTGGTAGCTTCAGTGATGTTTGGGATACTAAGAAATCTCATTATGAATACAACTACAGGACTGGAAGGGTACCGATCTATTCATTATGAAAACGTTCATGAGCACTATTTACGTCTCAGCTCTGGCAAGGCCTGATGGAATATAAAAGTAGTTCTATTACACAGAGATGGCTCAAAGATGGCATTAGCAAATTATAAACCAACTGGTACCTCAGGACTGGTGAATAAGGTACTGAATATTGGTCAGAGCAGAGATCACGATGGGTAGATAGGAATAATACTCTATTTGGATGGGCTACACAACTTTGTGAAGAGGCAGGATAACTTGGCAAAATTGGGAATGTTTTGAGACTCATTTAGGTTTGGATGACAAGCATGAGCTTAATAGCCTTTCTTTGTACAATACTTTTAATAAAAACTGGTTTTTGTATAAAACTTCAGTCTTATTCCAATAAATTCTGTGTCTAGTAGATATGGCATGACATGACTAGCAAGAGCTGACTTACCAGAATCATGGAAATGGATTCAATCCTAGTGTTCTTTCAGGTGTATTTGAAGCACAGTGACCTGTCCATAATATGAGTGGCAGCAAGGAGTTCTATATGCTCTTGCATAGGAAACAGCAATATTTATCCATTTGAAAGCACTAAAATGAATTTCATTTACAAACTGAAAGAAAAAGGACTTGAATGTTAATCTGGTGTGCAAGTTTGGTAAACTCTTAGACAAACCATTGACACAGAGAACTGAGAACCTAGAAGAGAAGGACTAGGATGAAGCCCAAAGTTATTATTTTTGGAGATATTGGATGGCACTTGCATCCCCTACGCTTGGTCGTTCGAAATTAGACTTAGACTTGAGTCTAGTCGCCAACTGGAGAAACGTTTTTGAAGCCTATCTTCGACCGGGTCCCGAGTTAGTCGATCTTGGGCATGGGTAAGCGGGTTTTTACTCCCGGGAATTTGTCCCATAAACTCAAGAAAATCGACCGTAGTACCCACATTATTTTAGACAGTAACATATCCTGTTAAGACATGTTAGGGATAATTAATGATAGACATGGGACAGCAATCTCTGATTGGCAACCAGTGGAGATTGAGCTGCCCACTCAGCCTCCAAAAGCTAGATAGGATATAAAGGTCTCGCCTACTCCCTACAAGGGAATAAAAGGTGTTAGCTGGTTTTTTTATTATTATTATTATATTATAATGTCCCTTATAGTGGCTACATAGCCCTTCACATTGTATATTGCGGAATATAGATAATGTGAAGGCCTGTGTAGCCATGTGAAACTAGCTTTGCATTCATAGTACTAAGCCATCGAGCTACTGTAAGCTTGGTTGTAGCCTCCTACTCAAGGAACATTTTTTGAGCCTTTATTCAACCTGTTCCAAAATTAGTGGCTCTCTGGCACTGGCAAGTAGGGTTTTTCTTCTGGAAATGGATTTTTCCTGCAACTTAAGAAAATCAACCATAGAACTCACACTGTTTCAGATGATAATAATAAAGTTAGGATTAGTCAACAGGAGATGGTGACAGTTGTCTGCTGTACTCTACTCACCAGATGCGTATTAATCACTGATTGCGGTGAGCAACTATTGTGATGTCTGAGGGTGGGGCCTGGCTGCCCATATCATTATCAATAAATAAATGGCTAACACGTTTTTTTCTCTATAGGGAATAGCTAAGGTCATTTGCCTCTAACAAAAGTTAGGGATAAGTGACTCAGTGTTTCTTATACAGAATAAATTGCTTTAGAAGGCCTCACCTCCTCCCTATAAGTGAATAAAAGGCATTAGCTTATTATGATTCATACTAATAATAATAACAATACATCTATTATATCACACCTCCAAGGACTCAGAGAGGGTATTCTACTCTATTGCACAAACTCACCATGTATTACTTACTTAATCTGCTAGCTCCAACCACCATCAATAATTTTTTTTTTTGTCTGTAAATCTCATAATGCCAGTCATGGCACACACACACACATGTGTGAGTGTATACTGACTATAACCAAGACTAGAATAACAATTAAATTTATTCAAAACGCAACATGTTTCATCGGATTGTCCGACTTCTTCAGGCATGGGAACACAGAAAGCAAATAAACACTATAAGAAACATCGTATCACTATACAAATAAGTATTATAAAATTCTATTAGTTTTGAACTGTAGCTACAGTCCGTGTTGAAGTTCTATTGTTAAGCAGCTGCGTGCATCTGATTTCACGAGTGTGCAATATCGGATAGCAGAGCTGAAAGAGTCTGGTAGATTATAGCTAAGGTTATTATTTATGTGATGAGGGTCCATAACAATTTAAAAGACTCATCGTGGGAGGTCCTTCCTAAGAACATAAAGTCTATCAAGACTCATCAAGGGGAGGTTCCCCCTAAGAAACACAAAATCTATCATACCACTCCTTAAACTCATTGACCGTTCTCGCCCTCACCACTCTATCAGGCAATGCATTCCACGGCTCAACCACCCTCCATGCAAAGAAACCACTCCTCACCCTCTTGCTCACAGTTTCCTTTCGTAACTTCCAGGGATGGCCTCTTGTCATCACTGCTTCCCGCTGTTCGACCAAGTGAAAGAACTCCCCAGTGTCGCCCTGTAACCACCTCTCAACAGTTTAAAAGTCTCAATCATATCACCTCTCCTTCTTCTATCCGCCAAACTCTGCAATCCACATTCCCTCAGCCGATTCTCATAACTATCCTTGTACAGTCCTGAGACCATCTTTGTCATCCGTCTTTGTATCCTTTCCACAGTTAATTTATCCCCTTCAAATCCTGGGGACCAAATCTGAGAACAATAATCCAAGTGTGGTCTGATCACAGACTTATACAACGGAATGATAACCCTCTTATCTCTGCAGGTCGGTGTCCTTCTCATAATTGCAGCAATCCTCTGTGTTACCTTCACCACCTTTGCAATATGTCCCCTAAACTTCAGGTTTCTATCAATCATCAACCCCAGATTTCTTGTCTCCCCAACTTCCTCCAGTATAACTCCTCCCATAGAGTATGCAGCATCCCATCGATGTTTCCCAAACCTCAAGACCTTACATTTTGCTGCATTAAATTGACACCCCCATTCATTTGCCTATCTATCTTGCTTATTCAAATCCTCTTGCAGGGCTACCACATCTGCACTATTAATAATAATCCTTCCCAGCTTCACATCATCTGCAAACAACTGAATATCCCCTTGCAATCCACTGGCAATGTCATTGATATAAAGGTTAAACAATATAGGTCCTAGTACTGAGCCCTGTGGGACCTCACTTGTAACCTTCTGTCTCCTTGAAACTGCTCCACCATACACAACTCTCTGATACCTATCAGACAGCCAATCCTGAATCCAGTTGACCAATCTGACATCCAGACCCATGTGTTGCAACTTAAATATCAGCTTATCATGTGGCACCCTGTCAAATGCCTTTGCTAAGTCTAAGAAAATTGCAGTATATGCCTTTCCCTCATCTAATGTTCCTGTAACTTTATTATAAAAGGCTAGCATATTGCTAAAACAAGAGCGCCCTTTCCCAAATCCATGTTGACTCTCACAGATAACATTACCCTCATCTGCCCAGTGCTGTATACGGTCCCTCACTACTTTCTCCAAGATCTTAACAACTACTGATGACACACAGACTGGTCTATAATTAGACACTTCCAGTCTGTTACCACCCTTATGCAATGGCACTATCAAAAATTTTAAAAACTCTATTAAAAACTCTTCAGATTTTGTTTCTAAAATCAAGGATATCAAACTTAAAAAAAAAAAAACAGATTTAATGGCCAGTTTCGATATCGTTTCTCTCTTTACAAATGTACCTGCTCAAGAAGTCCTCGATCTTCTCAAGAACAAATTATCAAAAAAACTCTTTGCTCTTCTCGCCCATTGCATAAAGTCAGGATACTTCAAATATGACAATAAGATCTACTTACAAAACTCAGGTCTGGCCATGGACAGTCCGCTCTCTCTCCGATTCTCGCAGATATATTTCTCAGCGATTTTGAAGAAAAAGCTATTAACTCCTTCCATCTTAAACCAAAATTCTGGTATCGCTATATTGATGATATTTTCCTCACCTGGAAAAATGGTGTCAACAACCTCAATTTATTTTTAGACAACCTAAACAAGTGCCATGGAAAAATCTCTTTTACCTTCGAACTGGAATCAGATGACTGCCTCCCCTTTTTAGACCTGAAACTTACCAGATGTGCTGAGAGTATTAAAATCTCAATTTTTAGAAAGCCTACTGATACTGATAGATACCTTCATGCTTCCTCCCATCACTATCCCCCACAAAAATTTGGTATTATTTCCACCTTAGCTCACCGAGCCAAATCATTACTTACAGAAGAAACAGAAATTGAAAATGAGCTCCATTTTCTTAAAAAAAACTTCCATTAATAATGGTTTCTCTCTTAAGAAAATTGACAAATTTCTTTCCCCCAGTCACTCAACTACTTCTGAAGATCCCTCTTCCCCAAGGTCCTTCATCTCTTTGCCTTACATCGGCTCTATTTCACCAAAACTGTCAAAGATTCTCAAGAAGTTTAACTTCAAAACTTGCTTCACTACGCTTCCAAAACTTCGTTCAATACTTAGCAAACCTAAAGAGAAACATCTTCCAACTCAGTTTCCAGGAGTGTACAAGATTTTATGTGATTGTGGAAAGCCATACTATGGCCAGACTGCTAAATCCATCCTTCTACGTTTGGAAGAACATCGTCGAGACATCTCGTATAACAGGACTAAAGCTAGCGCTCTCTCTACCCACGTTCTCTTTTCAGCTAACTCAGACGAAGGCCGCCAACACATTGTGAACTGGACTCAAACTTCTAACATCCATGTGTGCTATGATGAACTCGAGAGAAAGATTGTCGAATCTTGGGAAATTTCTCTAGATTCCTCTCATATCAACAACAGCCTGAGTTTTAATCTCTCTGACGCACATGTTGCCTCTGTTCAGTAGAATCGCACTCGCGACAGCGCGTAGTATACGTTTGTTCGGAACTTAAGTTCGCATTTTTTTTTTTCAAACACGCTGCTGTCTTTTTGTACTTGTTCTGTTATTACAATTTTAAGTCTCTGTAATTCTTTATATACTTCTTTGATTGTGATACCTGAAGATGTTGATCAATTCAACGAAACTAGTAAACTAGTAGTATCTTTTCAAATATATCATGTCATCTTTTTATCTCTCGGTATCAGTCATTAAAGCTTTTCCATAATGTTCCAACCGAGTAAAAATGAATTCTGAAAAAAAAAAAAAAAAGTGTGTGTGTGTGTGTTACGGATAAAGTAATAAATCCGGTTATTATTAATAACTACCGGCTATTATTAATACAACCAAATAACGAGGTTAAAGCCTGGCTGGCCGAGTCGTTAGCGTATCCGCTCTCCAGCCAAAAGGCTGCAAATTCGAAACCTGCCGTGGGCATGGATGTTTGTGATTGTCAGTGGAAATACTAGTAGTGGTGGTAGGCAATAGATGGCGCTGGAGTAGATGATGATGGAGATGGAGAGTTGGTGACTCATCGAGATGACAAATAATAATAATAAAGTGAATAATTTACGAGGATTAATTACATTAACCGGTAATTATTAATAATTCCTAGAGGAGTCTGGTAAATGTAATAAAAACATGTTTTATAAAAAATATTTTATTTAATAGCAGAAAAAATACGAGATAAATACCTTATCATATGATTATATTGTTGTCCGGTTAAAAACAAATAACATACTTCTTTTTGCGGGAAAGACCTGTGTGGCACTTGGAATTACAAAGGATTTCTGACTTTTTACATTTGCAGCAATTTGAGTTGCAAAGGGCTGTACAATTGCAATAATGGAAACCTTGAGCACATAAATTAGAATTCATGCGGGCACATTGTCTTAGACTTATCTCAAAATCAGGAACTTCATTAAATTAAATAAAATTCTCAATAGAAATTATAACAGCTATAATATTCTGGTTATTGGTCTTAGCCCTACTTCGTTTGGAATTCTTATCTAAACATTTTCTGCTGCATTTGCAATTGGAAATTAGTCATTGAAAGCCGTAACATTTTTTCAGCTGGCTTCTTAAGTGACTGCTGAGCAGAGTTTCGAGATTCTCGAATTTTTTTGTGATTTCATTGAGTGCAAAAGAAGTAGTTTACTTTCTTTTTTTTCTAATTCAACATACATACATACATACATACATACATACATCTTCAAGGCCCACCTTTCCTAATTTGGGTTGTGGGAGCAACAGCTGCAAGAGGAACTTCCAATGGTCATGATCCTCTGCCACCAAGCTCAGGTGTTTTGGTGGGATTCCCAAACGTGTCCATCCAAGGTTTTGGACTTTCTGGAGTTTTTTGGACTTCTTGGTTCCACTAAGGTGTCCTTTTCTCACTTCCCGTTGCCATGCCGAGTTGCTTTCTGCCACAGCATGAGAGTGCAGAGGCAGCTGTTCCGAACAGCTTCCACTCCTCCTCAACACCTGCGGTATGCTTGGGAATATCTTTGAACTTGGAGGAAATGTCATCTTCAAAATTCTTCCTCACAGCCTCATTTTCCAATGCCACCCATTTCACGCGGAATAGCTGCTTAGGCCTACCAGCGTTGATGGTAGCATCTGGTTTCTGAAGCCGTAGAGTGCACACAATAAAGTGGGGGTCAGTTGACAGTTCTGCCCCTCTTCTAACACGAACATTAGTTATTCTAATTCAACATTAGTTATATTTTTTATTTGTTATCTTCCTTGTCGATCGTTCCTGTTTCAAAAGAATATTGTGTTCCTTCGATTTGGCTAACACTCTTATTTCTGTTTTTGTTTGGATCTCCAACAGATAAGTCTTCACTCGTGTCATCTATTTCCACTTTTACATTGTCACCGTTCTCTGTCCTAATACCGCTTTTCCTCTCTGAGATTATCTTCTGACATTAAACATCCTTATTACTTTGATCTTTTAATATCATCTCAAGATCTTCTTCACTCGTGATTTCTGACAAGCCATGTGGATAACATTTTTTCAATGTCTTGGTAATATTACATTTACCATCAATAGTTGGGAAGTATTAATAATTACCAGTTCATGTGATTAATTCTCTTAAATTGCTTACTTTAACCTCGTTATTTGGTTTGTATTAATAATAGCCGGTAATTATTAATATAAACCGATTAATTACTTTAACCGTACAAACCAAATAACGAGGTTAAAGTAAATAATTTAGGAGAATTAATCACATGAACCAGTAATTATTAATACTTCCCAACTATTGATGGTAAATGAAATAATACCAAGACATTGAAAAAATGTTATTCACATGGCTTGAAACAAATAAAACAACAAAATGGTTGGAAGGGATCAAATTTATTCAATTTATGAAAAGCAGAGCACATCACTCTGGAATTGATCGCAGTCCCTATGAAGCTATGTTTGGCTATAAAGCTAAGGTAGGTTTGAAAACATACTTACCAGTCGATAACTTGTCAGAAATCACGAGTAAAGAAGATCTTGAGATGATATTAAAGAATCAAACTAAAAAGGATGTTTAATGTCAGAAGATAATCTCAGAGAGGGAAAGCGGTATTAGGACAGAGAACGGTGACAATGTAGAAGTGGAAATAGATGATATACGAGTGAAGACTTATCTGTTGGATATCCAAACAAAAACAAAAATAAGAGGGTTAGCCAAATCGAAGGAACACAACATTCTTCTGAAACAGGAATGATCGACAAGGAAGATAACAAAATATAAAATATAACTAATGTTGAACTAGAAAAAATAAAGTAAACACTTCTTTTGCACTCAATGAAATCACAGAAAAAATTCGAGAATCTCGAAACTCTGCTAAGCAGTCACTTAAGAAGAAAGCTGAAAAAATGTTATTACGGCTTTAAATGACTAATTTCCAATTGCAAATGTAGGAGATAATGTTTGGATAAGCATTCCAAATGAAGATAGGGCTAAGACCAATAACCGGAATAGTATAGCTGTTATAATTTCTATTGAGAATGAAAAACCTATATAAATTAGGTACAAAATATGGTATTTTAAACCATCTCTATTGGAGGAACGAATTTACCGTTTGTAAGGAAACGTTTATTTCATTTAATAAAGTTCTTGATAATGAGATAAGTCTAAGACATTGTGCCCGCAAGAATTCTAATTTAGGTGGTCAATGTCTCCAATATTGCAATTGTACAGCCCTTTGTAACTCGAATCGCTGCAAATGTAAAAAGTCACAACTCTTTTGTAATTCCAAGTGCTACAGAGTCTTTCCTGCAAAAATAAGTATGTTTTGTTTTTAATCGGACAACAATACAATCATATAATAAGGTATTTATCTTGTATTTTTTCTGCTATCAGAGCCTGTGTAGCTCAGTGGATGTGGCGTTTGCACACCACGGCGCTTAACCCCACGAAGGAAGACTTTTTGGTTTCGAATATGGTCTGCGACTAGAAGAAACTTTTCTAAGCTTTTTTTTCGACCGGTTACTGAGTTAGTCGATCTCTGGCACAGGCAAAGTGATTTTTTCTCCCGGAAACTCGCGTTTTTCGTCCCGTAAACTCAAGAAAATCGACCGTAGGACCCACATTATTTCAGACATTAAATACGAGTGTTAGGGTTAGGGACCACGAGATGGTTGCACTTGTTGAGCTGTCTCTCTTCACTGCGTACTGCTTAATTATTGATAGCCTTGGGCAAGCTATCTCTGATTGGGTACCAGTGGAGATTGAACTACCCACTCAGTCTCCAAAAGTTAGATAGCCTTAAAAACGGCCTCGCCTACTCCCTATATACGGGAATAATAAGGCGTTAGCTGATTTTTTTTTTTTTACCAGACTCCTCTAGAAATTATTAATAGTTGCCAGTTTGTGTGATTAATTCTGGTAAATTATTCACTTTAACCTCGTTATTTTGGTTTTTATTAATAATAACCGTATTTATTACTTTATATGTAACATATATACACCCTCTGTCCAAAAATAAACCGAACTTTTCGAAAGTAGAAGAAACTAGTGGCGACACCTGTTGTATCTTTTTGTTGTCGAAAGCGGCAACCTTCATTAGTGTTGTGTCAACTGTTTATATTTGTTTCATTAGAAGTCGAGTTACAGTACCAAGGGTGACACTGTGTTTTGAAGAACGGTCAGTCCTCACAATATTCATGCCGTACCCGACGAATTCTCGTTATCAATCGGTTCAAAACTTCGAGATAAAACTCACCATTTACCGTTTGGCCAGGTGGAACGAATTCTTTGTGGATAATGCCCTTGGAATAGTAGAAACAAATCAGCATTGTCTTTACTTTTTGACTTCTCTAAGCGACTTTTTTTTGGATGCCCCTCTTCTGGTGGTCTCCAATCAGCACAATAGCGCTTTGTTTCGGGCTCATACTCAAAACTCCACGTTTCGTCACCAGTAACGATCTCTTCAAGGAAGTTTGAATCCTTACGAGCGGTTTTAATGAGGTGCTTGCAGTGTAAATGTATGAATTCGATATATTTTTTGGTCGTCGGTCAACTTGTGGGGAACAAATCGCGAATTCAATTTACGAAGCCCAAACTCTAGGTCAAAATGTTGTGCACAGTTGATTTTGGAATTCCCAATTCATCTTCAATCAATCTCACGGACGCTTTCGGGTTTGATTTGATGAAATCACGCACGTTTTGGATGTTAATTTCGGTCAGTCCATTTTTTGGACTGCCCCGCTTTACGTCCTCCTCAAGCCTCTCATGTCTACTTTGAAATCGCTTAGACCACTCGTAAACTTGAGTACGGGAAAAGCATTCATCGCCGTATGCTTTTTGAAGCATTTGATGCGTTTTTGGTAAAACGTTTACCAAGTTTAACTAAAAAGTCAATCGCAGCTCTCTGTTTGAAACTCATTTTCCGACTGTTCATCAAAACACACTGTCACTCTTGGCACTCTAACTCGGCTTCTAATGAAACATATGTGTCATAAACAGTTGACACAACACTAATGAAGGGTGCCGCTTTCGACAACAAGATACCACATATGCGCCACTAGATTCTTCTATTTTCGAAAAGTTCGGTTTCTTTTTGGACAGAGGGTGTATATACCGGGTGATTATAAAATAACGTGAAGTGTTCAGCGCCCTCTAGCGAATAATGTATTGGACGAAACACACCAATATTCGGTAGACGTACACAGTGGATCATTCGATTTAACGAAAAAAAAAATAGTACCAAAAGTCGCCAACAGGGGAAATTTTGGCACTATTTACCGAGTAAAATGCATTAATTTGCATTATCGCGTTTTTTATGAGCGATCATGCAATAAAAGGAAAGCCTGTGAGATTTCTTTTCACAAAGGAAAGCCTGTGAGATGAAGCGCACTTTTATTTGAACGGCGATATTAACACCCCCAACTGTCGCATTTGGGCTGCAACTAACCCACACGTGTGTCTGCAGATGCCTATCCACTCCCCCAAAGTCACAGTGTGGAGCGGATTTACGGCATGTTATATCATCGGTCAATACTTTTATGAGGAAAGTCGCCAAAATGGACCAGTGACCCGTTCCATCAACACTAACAGGTATGCCAATATTTGTGGGTCCACAACTGCAGCAAAGAGGATGTCTCGATTCGACCATATTCATGCAGGATGGTGCACCACCCCACATCGGACTTCAGGTATAGCGTGTTTTGCGACAGCATTTCTCTGACAGAAGAATCATTAGTCATGCATTTCCAACGCCATGGCCACCGAGATCGCCTGATCTCAATCCTTGTGACTTTTGGCTGTGGGGATTTCTTAAAAGCATTGTGTATCAAGGACATGTACCCGATATTCCAACTTTGAAAGATCGAATAACGTTGCACGTGAGACAAATCAATTCTGATATGTTGCGAGCCACTGTGGAAAATGTCGTGCATCGTATGCAGTTCCTGGGACATCAGAATGGTGATCATATTGAACCTCATATGTAATTAACAATAAACGTCATGAAATTGATGTGTGCTGTCTCTCATTTGCCATTTAGTCATTCATTAGTCACACCTACTAAAATTAATTTGCAGCGCCAAAATTTCCCCTGTTGGCGACTTTTGGTACTTTTTTTCGTTAAATCGAATCCGCATGTTCCACTGTGTACGTCTGCCGAATATTGATGTGTTTCGTCCAATACATTACTCGCTAGAGTGCTCTGAACGCTTGACGTTATTTTATAATCACCCGGTATATAACAGCTGCTTATGTATCAGAAAGCAGGGAGGGAGGAGAGTTTGCTTTGGACTTTTGACGAGAACAGACATATTATTTTAGATTGAGAGATTTCATATAAGGTTTTTCAAGAATCTCACATTCCACTACTGACGCAGTTTGATTCCTACTGTCTCCCCCTCTGCATGAAACATGCAAGAGGTCTGATGGCCCTTTAGGCCATGACACTCGTTTCCTAATTTAGTAGGACACTACGAGTTTCTACAGGATTTTTTGCTGACAGGCCCTTAGCCCTGTGGTATTATATTAGTAAACCAACAGGCACACTTCACTTTGAAGTCTCCCACATTCTTTACTGGTCTCAAACATTTTCAGTCGGCAGGAGACCCAACTCGATATGGAAAACATCAAGGAGAAGATCCGAATCCTTAATAAGGAGCAGTCCCTAGAGGTACTGAAGTTCATAATGGACAAGTTTGAATCCGATTGCCGGGTTTTGTAAAGCAGTACATTCAAACTAATGACCAGGATGGAGAGGAGGAGGAGATATCACAAGGAGAATTAATTACTGTTCTGTCACCAAAATCCCCTGTCAAAACAACTCACAAAGGGGAGCATTTTAACAAAAGATGCAGAACTACAGAGGACCAGATGGATGAAGACTCACCAACACCGGATGTCCAGAGGAACACTGAAAAGTTCCACCTCTTATATTAAGGGACAAGGACAAATAGATCACTGTCTCATCAGCCCTTGGGGAACATAAAAATCTCATAATCCTCGGCTAAAATCCAAGATAAAGGAGTCAAAATCCCACCAACCTCAGTAACTGACTATAGACAAATGACAAAGCTAATGGAAAACAAGTCTTCCTTATCACACATTTGTTTTACCCAGTGAGAAGAATCTCAAGGTGGTACTTCATGGAGTAACCAAAGGAGTCACCTCTGAAGAAATCACTGCTGACCTTATGGGTCAGGGCCTGACCCCAGGCAAAGTGAGCAGGATGCTCAGGTCAGATAATCGGCCTATGCCTTTATCTGACCTGAGCATCCTGTGGTGCTGGTAGAGATTGACAAGATGCAGAAAAAGATATATGAAGTGACCACAATCTGTGGCCTCAGAATTTCTACTGTGTCACTAAGGAACAAGTCATCAGCTGGGTAGTGCCACAGGTGCCAAAGGTTTGGCCATTCCCAAAAACTATGCAAGGCCAATTTCAGGTGTTTAAAATGCGGCGAGGGACACCAGACCATCATATGCACCAAGCCAAGATCCAAGGCTAAATGCGCCTATTGTGGAGGACCTCACCCTGTCAACGACAAGGGGTGCATTACACACTCAAAGAACTGCAGGTCAGCAAAGGTCGTCCATACAAGGTTTCAATCAGCAACGGATAAATTAGGTATTATTCCTAATCAGCAGTTCAGATTCAGAAAAAACCATAGCACTATACAACAGATACATCGACTAGTCGAATTTATCACTAAAGGTTTCAACTGGAACATCCACACAACTGCAGTCTTTATAGATGCTGTGAAGGCTTTTGATAAGGTGTGGCATCAGGGTCTTCTCTACAAATTCATCAAATTCAATATACCAATTAATCTAGTAAAAATAGTTCACACATACCTCAAAGACAGATTCATGCAAGTCAAAATAAACGAAATTGTATCAACCAGACGCAAGATCCTGGCAGGTGTGCCGCAGGGTTCACTTCTGGCGCTCCTGCTATTTTCTATCTACATAGCTGATATTCCTCAAAACTCAAGTTCAACAATCACTGCATTATATGCAGATGATACTGCTTTATTAGCAAGATCTCTCGGCCCCAAATTAGCTATCAGAAGACTCCAAAATAGCATTCATACATTTGAGAAGTGGCTGATGGTATGGAATATCCAAGGAAACCTACAGAAAATTTCAGCCATACTGTTCACTAAAAAGAAGTTTCAGACCAAGGAAGACATACACCTGCTAGGAGTCAAGATTCCAGGTCAGAGCGAAGTCAAATATTTCGGCGTGATGCTTGTCAAAAATCTCCAATTCACCAGTCATATAAAACACATAAGCTCGAAGACATCCAAAGTTATCGCGCAGCTCTACCCCATAATAAACAGAAGAAGTAAACTGGATGTTTGAAACAAACTACTCATATACAGGATGGTAATACGCCCAGTCATCATTTACGTATCTCCTGTATGGAGCCATGCCTCGAATACAAATATTCAAAAACTGCAGAGAATACAGAAAAAATGCTTGAGAATAATTCTGGATTCCTCATGGTTTATTAGAAACTCCCAGATTCACAGAGAAGTCAACATCTCCCTACATCACACCCCTTCTCCATGACCTAGCAGAAAAGTTCTTCACCAAGATAAACAATCATCCAAACCTGCTGATCAAGCAAGCTTCAGAGTACAATGAAGCAGAATTCTACAAATACAAAAGACCCAAGTCAATTCTATGCTCAGCTGAACGCAGCCAATCTCACTGCCCGTCTGGGGTGAGCTTAAAGCTCAATAACTCTCCACTTAAAGAAGTTCCCTTTCAGACAAAGGGGAATATGAAAAGTATTTATGCTTCACCCATCATATCAGAAAACATTAACAGTAAAGCGCATTGCATACCACTTCTTTAAGTATCGGTATATATATACATATATATATATATATATATATATATATATATATAACTGCTGGTTGCTTACGTATCAGAAAACATTAACAGTGAATCGCATTCCATACCACTTTAAGCATCTGCATACATTAACATTCACAGCACATTACTTAAGTAATACCGTATTTTTTGAACGATAACATGCACCCCAAATTTATGAGGCAATTTTTAGAAAAAATATATTATTATATATTTGGGAAGCATCTACTTGTATTGAAGTTCCGAGTAAAATTGGCTATATGCTGAACTACAAAACCGGAAATTATGATGAACGTAGGAGAATACTATCTTTGGTCCCATGGTATGAAACACATGTCAGCAATGCATGGGAATCCTTGAAAAAGTGCTTGAATTAGGCGGTATCTCAATGTATCCCTAGTGTTCAAGGAATAAACAGGTTGGGAGTGAAATGGATGTGCAACCTTATTAAGCAAGAGATCCACAAGAAGAAGATGATGTGGAAAGAATATCGTGAGAATAAGAGTGAAAGGCCTTATGAAATATATAAAGCTCAAGCCAGAAAAGTAACGAACATTGTGAGGAAAACTAAAACGGAGTATGAAAAGAAATTGACGACCATGCAAACTATAGGCAATCCAAAAAACTTTTATCGTTATGCCGCAAGCAAAAGAAAGAATGGATGTGGAAGAATAACTTTGAATGCTGATGGTACACGAGCGTTGAAAGCTAAGGAGATTGTTCAGTTAATGAGTGCTCACTTTGCTAAAATATATTAACCAGGTGTATGTAGCATGGTGCACAGTGCTACTGCTACGTTGGATGAAGAGTTAGAGGTTCATGAAAATGAGGTTGAAGAGCTGTTGCATAACTTGGATAAGGATTTGTCAATAGGGACAGATGGAATATCAGCCCGTGTGCTAAAGGAATGTTCAGCCGAATTGGCTAGGCCTTTTGCACATTTGTATAACTTGAGTCTCAGCTCTTACCACAGTAATAGAAGAAATAAACAGGGGTGTAGTCGGACCAGGGCGACGCCCTGGTACTTTTTTAAAACTATCAAAATTTTTAAATTCATTATAATAAATTAAGAATTATAATAATGAGACTTATAACGCATTTCCAGTTTTCGTCAAAAAATAGCAGCTTGTCGCTCTTGTCATTTTCGCCTCAGAAAACAAGGCAATGACCTGCGTCTATGTTCGGTTTAGAAGTTTCAAAACCAAAGAAAACTGACAATACTGTACCCCACCCAATGCTACATCGCAGTTGGTCGTTTTTCATCCCTACACCCCTAACAAGTTCAATGGACCTGACAAGTTAAAACGTGTATAATCCGACCACAGTACAGTCGTTTGCAAGCTGCCAAGAAGAGTCTATTCATGTTTAAGGGAAGAAAGAAATGAGGCGATGTACAAATTGGTCACCAACACGCGAATTTACTTGCGTAAAATTTATTTACGTAAAATTTTCCAACTGTTATACAAGCAAAACAGTTATCGCTGTAAAAACTACAATGATCATAAAAGAGAAGTTAATTTTCTTACGTGTAGTAATAAACAACCTATCCCACAAGCCGGATTGATTACCCTATAATCGGAATCGATTCTCCTTCTTTTCACATGCGCAGAAGTGTCGAAGGGTCTCGAATCTGTAGGCCTACCATATTGTGCTCTGTGTAACTGTGTCCTCGCTATAGTTTGCTATATGGTGTTGGAGAAAGTATTTTAAGAAGAGAAGTGTAATAGTGTATCAACAATATGAGGAGAACCAATAAAAACAAATTAACCAATTACTTCTCAAAAATTGAAAAGAATGAAAATTCTAGTACGAGTTCGAAATACGATGCAAAATTTCTGTCGAAAATTAAGAACAATGAGTGCGAGCGTGTTCCTTCTTCGATGCTTGCAGAAAAACCGGAAATGCAAGATAATTTGTGCAATGTTGCGAGTGTATCTTCAGCTATCGCAGGGCATCAAGAACATGCAGGTAATGCAATTGACTCTAATTCTATAAATGTGGAATATGCGGCAGTATGGTCAGAGTAATAGTGGCTTGAACGCAAGGACAAACATAAGTGGCTCATAGCAAAGAATGGATATTTAGGTTGTAGTGATTTTTCATCAGTAGGGTACTTAGGTCAAAACTCAGGGGTTATCTCTCAGTAACGAATGGGTGAAGTGCACAATTACATTTAACGGTACAGAAAAAACTCAGCAGTTGAAATCCCTAAGAACTAAAATTTCTACCCACCAGGCATCTACAGGTACACAAAAAATGCGAGTCAATTTTAGCCGAGTCTAAAACATCTCAGTCAGAAAGTTTAACATTACAACAAAAAGAGCATCATATCAGTGCAACAGAAGAAAAAAAAATTAACACTGCTTATCACTTGATTAAGAATGATCGACCATTCAGTCACCATGAAGATTTAATTCAATTGCAAAAATAAACGGACTTGATGTTGGGATAACTCTTCATTCACGTTACAGTGCAGCCGAAATAATCAAGCATATTGCATCAGAATTTAAAAAGAAACTGATATCAAAACTTACAGGTGCTGATCATAAAATTTCCATTTTAATAGATGAGTCAACAATATTAGGCAAGCAATTTTCTTTAATAGTCTATATTAAAAATTTTATACATGGCAAAGATGAAATTATATTTCTTGACTTAATTACTCTTGAAAATCAAAATGCTGAAACAATCACTAACGAACTTCTTAAATGCCTTTACTCATACGGTTTCACTGAGTATTACCTGAAGAGAAACCTGATTTGCTTTGTATGTGACGGTGCAAGTGTCCTAGTTGGTAGATCCTCTGGTATTGAGAAATTACTTCAGAATAAACTGCAACAACCCAATATTATTATTTGGCACTGTCTTAATCATCGTTTGGAGTTAGCTGTATTGCTGATATGAATGCCATTAATCATTTCAGAAGTTTCATTGACACTATTTATGCCTTATTTAGTCAATCACCAAAAATTATGACAGAGTTGCAAACAGCAGCCTCAAGCTTGAGTGTGCAGTTACCTATAATTGGAAGAGTCCTAGATTGTCGTTGGGTTGCTAGTAGTTTCAGATCTGTGTCTGCAGTATGGAATGCATATATAGCATTAATTGTTTATTTCAAAGAAGCAGCTTTCTGATTCTAAACGAACAGCCAATGAAAGAAAAAAATTCACCGGACTTTATAAACGCATGGAGTCTATCGAGTTCCTGAAGGACTTAGCATTAATGCATGATGTTTTGGAAGAACTGAGAAACTTTTCTCTGCAGCTTGAAGAGAGAACCTGCACCATAAGTCGTGCAGACAAATTGATCAAAAGAACAATTCAGTATATATGATCACTGAAGGAAAAGCCAGGAGAAAAGGAAACAGAAGCCGAGAAAGCATCAGAGAGCATCAATTATCTTGGGATCTCTTTGACTAATAATAAAAAGAATAATAAGTATTGATAGACCAGTTCCTTAAAAGCATTATTAATAATCTTGAAAGACGTTGCTTTACCACTGTTGCATCATATCGAAAAAGTAAAGATGGCAACTATGAAACTGAAAGTTATAAGCAAATGTTGGCTGACTTTGAAATTTTAAATCCTAACACATGGCCTGAAGATGAAAAAAAAAACTTACGATATGGCGAAGAAAATATTAGAAGAATGTGCACACGATTCCGCCTTGAAAATGTGCGATCCATTTTATATGGATTTCGAAAGTAAGGAGGGAAGACAATGCCCGTTGCTTTGGCCCCTTTGTCAAATGCAGTTACAACTATACCATGCAGCATGGCTGAGTGTGAACGAGGATTTAGTACTATGAACGTTATAATTACAAAGTTATGCACAAAACTCTTAATGAAAAACGTTTCTGCTGCGATGTTCATCAAGCTTAATGGACCACCACTTTCCACATGGAATGCGATTCCTTACGTCAAGTCATGGCTAGTGCATCACCGCTCAGCTGAAGATCGACAATCGCGACATGTAGCAGAGAAGAAAGATGAGAGCAGGGAAATTTTGAAATTATTTTGACAAGTTAGGCCTAAATATTAATAGTGTATTATTTTTAATTTTAATTGAAGTAACATCTAAATCACCATCAATGCAGGCACTGGATGATTAAAATTATTCCAATGAAAACAATGAAAGAATTACATAATGGCATGGTGTAATTTTGCATAATAATAATCATAATTTTTTTTATGTACGGTACTGTCTGGGTTCTGGTTAACCATGGTAGTCATGGTAGGGTAATCCTTTGCCCATTGTTATTTTTTGTTATTCTCTGTTAGTCTGTCAGATTATCCCATCCAGTTGGATCGGGCCTTAACCACACGATCTCTCTCATATCTCGTAGGGAGTACCACAAGCCTTCTTCTCCTCTCAGATCCAGGCCCACTATTCTGCCTTATGGTCGTCGCAATAATAATAATGCCGCTTCGTGCTCTGGATTTTTGTTTCCAAGGTTTCCCTGGCATTATTTCTTTTAGGACTACACCCCTGGGAATATATGATAATTCCATTGCTCAAGGGTGGGGCAAAAACTGATGTATCTAACTGCAGACCTATTAGTATCTCTGGTGTGATAGTGAAGATTTTAGACAAGTTGATAAGAACTCGCATACAAAAATTGGTAGACAAACATGCTATACTCTGCAAGAAACAGCATGGGTTTACTAAAGGAAGGTTATGTTTTAGCAGTTTGCTCATATTTTATAACAATGTTACGGCCGAGTTGGATAAAGGGGATGGATACACTATGATAATGTTGAATTATTCTAAGGCATTTGATAGGATACCACACGAAAGGCTGTTGGATAGACTGGAGAATATGGGATTGGAATATAATCTCTTGACTTGGCTCAGGGGATGGTTAACAGGCAGATAACAAAAAGTGGTATACAGTGGGTGTGAATCTGCCAGATTTAAAGTAACCAGTGGTGTACCTCAGGGTTCAGTCCTTGGGCCATTATTGTTCAATCTGTACATTAATGACATCAAGAAGGGTCTTTCATCAGATTTGCAATTGTTTGCTGATGATGCGAAGATAGGTAGGGAAATCAGGGATACTACTGATATTCAGCAATTACAAAATGATTTAAATAGACTGGAAATCAGGGCAAACGAAAATGGCTCTCAGTTTAATGTTAGTAAGTGTAAAGTTATGCACTTTGGCGTGATTAGAGATCCAGTGGCATATTATATTAGCGGAGTTATGCTACAAGAAACTGAAGAGGCAAGGAATCTTGGTGTATTGGTGGATAAGATTTAAAGTTCAAAGGTCACATAGCAAAAGTTGCAAATACAACTTAGAGGATAATTGCTATGTTGAAGCAAACTTTGACATGTAAGGATAAGGAAGTCATTTTGCCTCTTTATAAGGCTTTGATAAAACCACACCTGGATTATTGTTCGCAGATTTGGTCTCCTGGGTTCCAAGGGGATGAAGAAACTGTTGAAAGGGCGCAAAGAAGAGTTACAAAGATTATATCCAGATTATGGGATTTAGATTATGAGGACAGATTGCGAGTATGTGGATTGCAGACTCTGGTTAACAGGAGAAAGGGAGTGATATGATAGAGGCCTATAAACTTTTAAATGGGTGTTAAAGCATTTCAACTGATGAAATTTTT
Source organism: Typopeltis vanoorti (assembly GCF_054136105.1). Lineage (NCBI taxonomy): Eukaryota > Metazoa > Arthropoda > Arachnida > Uropygi > Thelyphonidae > Typopeltis > Typopeltis vanoorti. Next base: position 50,943,969 of record NC_143555.1, on the reverse strand, counting down.
CGTTATATGGAAGGCAGGGAGAAGAAATGGGGGAATCCATGGAAGTTAAAGTCGTTCACAGTCAAGGAAAGGGGTAAGCGCTAGGTTTTTCTCAGAGAGAGCAGTGAGTGAGTGAAATAATTTGTCCTTAGGGGGTAGTGAGTGCATCTAGTGTGAATGAATTGAAAGGAAGGTATGATAGCTGTTTTTATTTTGGGGGGGGGTGATTTGATTTGGGTGATTCATAGCCTCCCTTAATGAGTCTTTGACTCCCTGGAGATCTCAGATATAATAATAATAATAATAATAATAATTAATTTTTTTTCCCTTTCATCCTCGAAGCTTAAATGTAAGCTTATCTGAGGATGACACCAGTTGGTTATTATGTATTGTTTTTTTTTTTTTTGCTGTGTTAGGATGCTACGGAATCTGTGATTGAGAAATTCGCGCGCGCGCACTCACATGCACATGCACGCACGCACACACACACGCGCTCCCCCCCCCCCCCCAACACACACACACAATAAATTGGAATGTACTGATGCGTCGCTGAACTGGAAGCCTGAGCGAATATATTGTGTTTCATTAAGTTTGTATGGTATTTTGGGTGCGTGTTTCTTGTTCGTAGTATGTCCTTAGAGCTCTTTTCAGGCTATTGTAGTTTGTAAGGTTTCTGTATTCAAAAGGGATGTAGAAGTTTCGCGTGGACTTTCCGTAGTGATTATTGTATTTATATGTGATATAATTAGTAGTCTGAGGTCTTGTTATACGGTATGTATTTCTTACTGTCCTGTAGTTGGCATCGAAATAATGTTTTAGCAAGGCTGCATAGTGACATAAATGTTTTGATGTCATTTTGTGTTCTACCATTGCAATGTTTATAAGGTCGTGATTTTCTCTTTGTTCCCAAAAGATCAGTTTTGTCATTTTGTACTGTAGCGACATTAATCTATTTAATTTGTAGGGTGCACAGAAAGCATACGTTGTTATAGCGTATCTTAGTATATTTTGAGTAGTGCTTTGTATATTAGTATTTTTAGGCGTATGGGAACTATGTCTTTTAATCTGTAGAGTTTGCCACTTATTGTTCGGAGTTTGTTGTGTAGATGTTTTATATGGCTATTCCAGTTCATATCTGCATCGAGGTAAATTCCAAGGTATCGTATTGTTTCAACCTGAGTGATTGTAGTGGTTTTGCTGTTCTGTGTGTTTTTTGTGTTGGAAAGTGGATGTTGGATGGTTATATATTTGTTATCAACTGGTCGAGTCAGTGGATTTCTGAATATCATTAATTTTGTCTTTTCTGAGTTTAGGTGTATGGAGTTTTTCGTGAGCCAGTCTATGATCAGATTTATGTCATGTTGCATATTTGTTTGGGCTATGCTTGCGTTATTATGGATGGATATTATTGCTGTATCGTCTGCGTATTGGAATATCTTACCTTTGAGTGGTAACTGATTAATAGCGTGCGTGTAAATGTTGAATAGAGTTGGGGAGAGTACAGCTCCCTGTGGCACTCCACAGGTTATTGGTAGCTCTCTGCTTCAGTTTGATCCGATACGTGTGATATGCTTTCTATTTTGGAGGTAGTTTGTAAACTACCTGTGAAGAGGCCCGTCTATTCCAACATGCCTCAGCTTTTCTAACAAAGTTTGATGTGTGAGTGTATCGAATGCTTTGGTTAGATCTATAAAGACTACCATGGCTATTTTGTTTTTGTCTAAGGCGGTATTAATTACGTCTGTAAAGTCTTCCAAGAGAGATGTTGTTCCCTTATTTTTCTGAAAACCATATTGTGTTTTGGGGATAATATTAAAGATCTCAGTGTATGCTGTGAGTTTCTTCAGTATGATCCACTCCATAATTTGATTGATAATTGGTAATGTTGCTATGGATCTGTAATTGCTGATTAAATTTCTTTTTCCTTGTTTGTATATGGGTGTAATTATGGCGGTCTTTAGCATATTGGTATCTGTCCTGTTTTAAATATTTTATTTATTGGTTTTAGTAGGATAGGACTTAAACTAGTTGCATGTTGCTTTATATCTTTAGGTCTGATACCATCTATTCCTGGGCCTTTGTTTGGTTTGATTTGATGTATTGCTGAGAGAAGTTCTGCTTCTTTTATGGTTGGGAACCATAATGTCTGTTTTGATCGCGGTCCTAGTGGAGGGTCTCGTTTTGTGATTGGGGGAATATTTCTGTGAAGTTCTTGGATGGAGTCTGCAAAGTATTGGTTAAAGTTATTTGCTAGTTGTTGGATAGGTTTTGCGTCTTTCATGAAGCTGTGTTTTATGGTTTCGGAGGCAGTGGTGTTGGGAACAGAATCTAGCATCTCATTAATCAGATGCCAGGTTTGTTTCATGTTGTTTTGTGCGGAGGTTAGTTTGTCTCTGTAGTAGCTTCTTTTTGCATTTCTGATTTGTGTTGTAAGGCGATTCCTTGTTATCTTATATTCAGTTTTTAAAGTTGTGTTATTTGGATATCGCTTTAATTCTTTCCATAAAGCGTCCTTTCTGTGTATTTGTATTTCTAGGATTAAGTTTTGTGTTATCCAAGGATTTTGTGTTGTTTTTGATTGAATTCGGATGTAGCTTTCTTATATATTTCCTCCAGTGTGAGTTTAATGTTGTTGTATAAGATATAATAATATCTTATACAACAACATATACGTTGTATAAAATATAATAATAATAATAATAATAATAATAATTTTTTTTTTTTTTATATAAACGACTTTTTGTTTTTACAATGAAAATGATAAGGTTTACTATCACACAGAGTATCTGCTCACACACAATGAAAAACATTTTATCTTTTCTGTACAGTACGAAAATTCGATATACAAAATGCAGAGTACATTTTATAAATATGAATATACATTTTTTTAAACTAGCTAAATATGGATTGGCACCAATGTGCACTCAATTCACGATACAATGCAGTAATGCAACATACACACACAATTCAATAATAATAATAGTAATTTTTTTTTTTTTTTTTTTACATTTCATTATGTCTCAGTATAAGTTACATACAATAATAATATTTACAGTATTTACAATAAGGATTATACAGAATTTTTTTTTTTTTTTATATGTCTCAGATGAATTGCATACATAGTTGCTGTAGTAATTATATGTATATAATATTTATAACGCATTACAAGTGTGTATAGCAGATACTTGCAAGTTGGTAATTTTCTTCCTCGAAGCATAGCAGAGCTTATCTGAGGAAGATAATAGATGACAGAGGGTCGTGGTTTCATGGTTGTGTTCCTATAGTGGTCACAAGCCAGGTGTTGATTTTACTGTTTGTTGGTACGTGCTTGAAAGACTTCGACTGCTATTACAGTTTAACTTTTTTTTTTTTTTTGTGCAAATAGGGTTGGATTTAGACATGGTGTGTTTGTTTCTTTGTGTTCTTGTAGTGGTAGTTTTTTGAGAGGGGGGGTTGTCATAGGTTTGTGTGTGTGTGTGTGTGTGTGTGTGTGTGTGTGTGTGTGTGTGTGTGTGTGTGTGTGTGTGTGTGTGTGTGTGTGTGTGTGTGTGTGTGTGTGTGTGTGTGTGTGTGTGTGTGTGTGTGTGTGTGTGTGTGTGTGTGTGTGTGTGTGTGTGTGTGTGTGTGTGTGTGTGTGTGTGGTGGGGGAGAGAGAAACAGGAATTGCTCTAATTTTCATTCTCGCCATAATATTTATATAGTGCCTGTTTCAGCTCTCTGTAAGTTCCTAGGTTTCTGTTATCGAACGAACGGCAGTTTGTTTATCATGTCAGCTACGTAGTAGTTTCGGGTGGCTTTGCCGTGGTGATTGTTACACTTATATGTTATGTAGTTTGTTGACTGTGGTCTTGTTATTTGATATGTTGTTCTGGTTACTCTATATGTTGGGCTGTAGTAGTGTTTTAACATGACTGTGTAGTGGCATAAGTGTTTCACCTTAAATATTTTGTGTTTTGTCCATGCTTCCTGCATAAAAGTGGGTTGTTCCCAGAATATCAGTTTTATCATTTTATCTTGCAACCATTGTAGCCTGTTAAGTCTGTAGTCTGCGCAGAATGCGTATGATGTGATTGCATATCTTAAAATGTTTTCACATAATGCTTTATAGATTAGTATTTTTATGTGGGTTGGGGCAATGTCTTTTAATCTGTATAGTTTGCTTGCTATTATCCTAAGCTTGGTATGTAGGTAGTTTGTATGGCTATTCCAACTTTGATCTGCATCGAAGTGAAGTCCAAGGTAGCGTGTTGTTTTCACCTGTGTGATGGTTGTGATTTTAGGTTCTGCACTTTGTGTATAGGAGGATGAATGTTTGATAGTGAGATATTTAGTTTCTATGGGCAGGGTTTGGGGGTTTTTGAATATCATTAGCTTTGTTTTTTCAGGATTTATATATATGCCGTTTTCGGTTAACCAGTTAGTGATTTGATTGATGTCGTGTTGCATATTTTTGTAAGCGATTTTTGCAGTGTTGTGAATGGATACTATGGCAGTGTCGTCTGCATACTGGAAGATTTTACTTTTTAGGGGGAGTTGGCTTATGTCGTGTGTGTATATGTTAAATAGAATGGGAGATAGGACAGCTCCTTGCGGTACTCCACAGGTTACATGTAGCTCTTTGCTGTGTGCTGATCCTATACGTGTGATGTGCTTTCTGTTTTTCGTGTATGCTTTAAACCACTGGAGTAGACGACCTCCAATTCCGATATGGGTAAGTTTCGTTAACAAGGTTTTATGTGTTAGTGTGTCAAATGCTTTTGTTAGGTCAATGAATACCACTAATGTTATTCTGTTTTTATCCAATGCAGCGTTTATTAGATCTGTGAAATCTTCCAGGAGTGTTGCTGTTCCTTTATTTTTTTGAAAGCCATATTGTGTTTTGGGTATGATTTGAAATTTTTCAACGTATGTGGAGAGTTTCTGATGTACAATGCGCTCCATGATTTGGTTGATTACAGGCAGCGTGGCGATAGGTCTGTAATTACTTATTATGTTTCTTTTTCCCTGTTTGTGTATGGGTGTGATTAATGCAGTCTTCAGTGTTTCAGGTATGTGTCCTGTTTCGAAGATTTTATTTAACAGTTTTTGTATAACTGGAAGTAGGTCGGTTGAGTGTTTCTTGATGTCTTTTGGTCTGATTCCGTCTATCCCCGGTCCTTTGTTAGGATTAATTTGTTGAATTGCCAGTGATAGTTCTTCTTTTGTTACTGTGGGGAACCACATCGACTGGGTTGCTCGTGAACCTAGTGGAGAATGTTCGTATGTGTGAGGAAAGGTTGTTTCTTGTAGCTTTTGGACAGAGTTCACGAAGTGCTGGTTAAAGTTGTTTGCCAACTGTTTAAGGGATTTGGGGTCGCAGGCAAAGCTGTGTTTTATTGTTTCTGTGGCAGTGGTTCTGTGTATATTGTCCAGCATTTCATTAATCAGGTGCCAGGTTTCCTTTATGTCATTCTGTGCTGTTGTTAATTTGTTGCTGTAATAGTTTCTTTTTGCCGTTCGAATCTGTGTTGTTAGGAGATTCCGTTTTCTTTTGTATTCAGCTTTTAAAGCGATATTGTTCGGTGACTTCTTAAGTTGTTTCCATAGGGCATCTTTTCTTTGTATGTCTGTTAGTATGTTGTCTGTTATCCATGGATTTTGTTTCGTTTGGGGGCGTATTTTTATTTTTGTTAATGCTTTGTTGTATATTTTGTTAAATGCAAGTTTAAGATTATTATATACAGCTTCAGCAGAGTCTAAAGATGCTATCTGCATCCAGTCTGTTTTTCTGATTTCATCGTTCACTATTGCTTCGTTTACAATGCTATGATACTGTTTTGTAGTCTCAGTGATTTTTATGGGTTCTGGTTCAGTGTGTAACTGCAATGCTGTGAAATAATGGTCTGCTAGTTTGCATGTTATGACGGCTGCTGTGTGGCTGTTTGGAGAGGCCCTTATATTTATATGATCAATGCAGGTTGAGGTTGTTGTGTTTCCGACTATCTCTTCCCGTGTATACGACTGTATGGATGGGGTTATGTTATATGCCGATAATAGGTCTAGGTATTGTTCTGTGTTGTTATTTATGTTCCTAATGTTTATATTAATGTCTCCTATTATTATCAAGTATTTTGAGGTGCCTACTTTCGTGGCTGAAAGCCATCTGTTTAGTTCTTCTAGGAATTTTGTGGTGCTTAAGTTGGGTGGTCTGTATATTGCGTTTAATATCAGGGAGTTTTCTTGTTTGATGTTTTTAATTTCGATGCATATGTTTTCTGCGTATTCTAATTTATAGTTTATTTCTGTTACTTCTAGTTTATGTTTGGTAAATATTATTATACCACCGCCTCGTTTTGTTTGTCTGCAGTGTTTGTGTTGTTGGAAGTGTGGGATTTGGTAGGAGGATGCCTCTTCGTTTGTCGTAGATACTTCAGTCAGTATTAAAATGTCTATTTCGTCTATATCTTCCTTCAGATAAGCTTGCAGGGTCAGCCAGTATTTTTGAATGCTTCTGATGTTGATGTGGAGAATAGATAGTCCTTTTTTGGGGATTGTCAGTTGTTTCCATTCTGATATTGATTTCAGAATGTGGCAATTATCATGTTCCGGGGTGATTACGTCTGCTTGATGGTGTGCATTCATGTTGGTTGGGGTGCTGGTCCTTCTTTACGTGTTGTCAATATTCCTTTCAATGTGACAGCCTGTTGAGGTCATCTACGGATTTTATTTCGATTGGTTTTGAGTCTTGTGTCTTTCTAAGGAATATTTTGCTGTCTCTTATCCATATAAACTGGTAATTGTTTTCTGTTTTTACTTTCCTTGCTTGGTAGAATATTTTCTGATAGTGTGGAGTAAGGTATTCAGACAAGTATATTGGGGTGTTGTCGTGGTCTCCTTTCAGATCCTTTACTACTGGATTTTTGATCCTGCTAGCTTTTATAAGTGTTGTTTTTGTTAGGCTGTTGGTGAGTCGCACTACGACGGGGAAGGACGGGTATTATTTTCTCTTTTCCTTTTTTGTGGTAACCGATGCACTGACTGGATGTCTCTTGGTTCAATGGGGGAGCCGATTTTTTGGCTTAGTTGAATTACAGTGTCTCTTAGAGGTTCCGTAGCTATTTCTGGGAGACCATTTATGAGGAGGTCATTTTTGTGCTGCTGTTGGTTTGAGAGCTCGTACTGTTGCTTTAGAGAGTTTAGTTCTTGCCGTAGGTCCGTTGTCTCTTTAATTAAATTATGCTGTCTTTCAGTTAGCTCTTTGACGCAGTTTTTAATTTCTCTAACGGTCTGTAACATATCTTCTATCGAGTTATTATTAAATTTAATAAATGCCTCGTATTGGTTAAATTTTTCTGTAATTTGTGCGGTATGTTTTTTAAATAGTTCTCCAACAAAATCAATTAAACAGTCTTTTAGGTTTTGTAATCTATTTTCAAGTAATGCATTTAAAGATGGCTCACCTGGGTTTCCATTGTTGTTTTCTTTGTTTTTAATTCCCTCTGTTGTTGATAGCTGTTTACTGCCTGCGGTTGTTTTCTGCGTTGGCTGTTTTCCGCCTGCGGTCGAAGGCGACGTTCCTTTGTTATCTCTGCAATGGGGACACTTCCACTCGTCACGATTCTTGTTTGATTTTCGCTGCCAGGTAGTCTCGGACAATACTGAACATAAAAAATGCATGTTTCTTTGGCAGTTCCTACATGTTACGTGGTTTTCTTCCCCCGTTAGGTCTTCTTGGCATTTGTAGCACTTCATACTTCTTGTTTGACGATCTTGCTGTATTTTCTAATATGGCGTCCTCCTTTGTTCTCTTCTCGCGTAGTTGACCAACGTATACTTCGAACTTTGAATACTTATATTTTACTTATTACTTAACAGATACTTACAGTTTTTACATCTATATGTTCGTCTTGAAGAACGGAGTTCACTGATGTACTTTAAATTTTAATTCACAAGAAAATATCTACTTTGCAACTTAAAATATGGGAGCATCGAAATAGCGTGCTTGCGACTGCTTGCTGCTAATAATAATAATAATAATAATAAAATTGTTCACAGTCAAGGAAAGGGGTAAGCGCTAGGTTTTTCTCAGAGAGAGCAGTGAGTAAGTGGAATAATTTGTCCTTAGGTAGTGAGTGCATCTAGTGTGAATGAATTGAAGGGAAGGTATGATAGCTGTTTTTTTTTTGGGGGGGTGATTTGATTTGGGTGATTCATAGCCTCCCTTAATGAGTCTTTGACTCCCTGGAGATCTCAGATATAATAATAATAATAATAATAATAATAATAATAATAATAATAATAATAATAATAATAATAAAATCAAAAATCAGCTAACACTTCACAAACCTTAAACTTCATTTATTATTACCATAACTTGTGTTGTACCAGTACCAGTAGCATTCAGTTCGTCACCACTTGTCTCGTTACTGTCACTTTTTGTATTGGTGTCTGAACTATTGTTATCACTCTATTCAAAAACTAAGTCATCTTCAGCACCATCCATCGCGTAACTTACGCTGCATTTTTTAAAAGTCTTAATAATTGTCTCTTCCGTTCAAAATCCCATACGCTCGCCCACTAACTACTATTGACGCCGGTAAAGTTTTCGTATGTAAATCGGGAATTTCCACATGTGCAGCGAGACACGTGTTTGGCTCGCATCGAAAACTTGGGATTCCCAGACTTACCCGGTATTACCTACCTTCGGACCATAAGACGCACCCAAATTCTAAGTCGCTTTTTCTATGTAAAAAGATGCGTCTTATGGTCCGAAAAATACGGTATATCTTTATTTATTTATCGTTTTGTTCTTTTACAACACGAAATTAATGATTTTTCTCAATTTCAGTGGGAGTCGGGTCTGTTAATATATGTCGTCGTCATCCTCTTCATCATCATCATCATATTATTATTATTACATGATACCTGCAGGCAGTCCAAAGACTCATCGCGGGAGGACAACCTACTCTACTTAGCTAAATACACTTCATCCTCTCAACTACTACTACTTAATTCTCCTACTACGACACTACTATCATCAACGCCATCTACCGCCCAGTCATCAACAACACAGTATTTTTTGTGTCTAAATTGTGTGTGTGTCCTGAAGGCCGATTTGTCTGTACGCGGGCTGAAAAACCGGAGATTCTGGAAGAAAAAACCTTGCTATCCCAGTATGAGATTGGCCAACTCACCTTCTACTGAAAAAGCCCATATAAGGATTCCCCTCGTCACGACGAGAATCGAACCCAAGTCTTTTCCAATCGAAGGACCAATGTTCCGCTATACTTCCAATTGCGCTATGGCAGCTACACATATGCATAATTATTTTTCCTAGTTTTTTTATACGTCTTATACCCTTGATTATGTAAGGGCTACGATTTGCACAACTTGTCAGATTGAGTTGTTTAATCTAATAAAACCCAATTCTCGTTAAAAAGCATGTGGTCTTCATACTGGAAGCCAAATGAACAATTACTAACCAAACATTACACGTCATTTCCTTCACTGTTCATTGCAAAGTATAGATTCTCCTGGCAGCCTGTTTCTGCTTGCGAGCTCTCAATGGTCTTTTCCAGCAGTATCTTCACTCCGGAGATACAAACAGGGCAGCAGTAAGATGCACCATTTTTTGCGCCACCCAATATGCTGAGACCCATGTTTCACAGCCAGGTTAAGGCCACAGTCAATTCTGATGAACACTCCTTCAGCATTTGTGATGAAATTTCATTGGTCCATATAGCCAAATTCATATTTAGTTTTATGTCTACACCTCTAGTGATATAAATTCTCTGTCTTTTACTCCCAAAAGAGAGTAGGCGAGGCAGTTTAGTTATAACAATGTTTTTTGGAGTTCAATAAGCAGCCAACTCCATCCTTAGCCGTCACTGATAGCTAGCCCAAAGGCATATATGATTTCATAGGCACAGGCATCCAGGGAAGCAAGAGAACACATGGTTGATATTTATTGACTTATGTATTGACTGACTTAATAAATAAGGTAACATTATGGATAAACTCCGAAGCAAAAGTGTCGACTAATTCAACCGGTTATAACTAGTCAGTGGAGTTGCCTTCAGACATTTTTTACTGCGCACTCTACTCCTAACTTTACTACTTCTAAAAAAGTAAGCGAAACTTAACAAGTGTTTTGCAATTCCACTGAATTAAAAATTTGCATTTAGATGGCGTTTCCATGGATCTGACCATTGTCGCTTTCATAGGCTGACCATATTTCCTTGAGACAAAAACGGGACATCGAGATGGCAAAAACGGGAAGAGGTTATGTAATATTCTGTATGCATGAAAATGTAAGACGGTAAAAAAAAACATTTTATTACATAAACATATTGAGCTTACCATTATTCTTCGGTGACAGAACCCATACAAAAATTTAGGTAGACGCAAAGGGGGACTGTATTTCACCACGATCGTACCATGAATATTTCTCCGATGAAGTGATCTTATGCAGCAAATTTCGGTCTTTCAACACCTTATCATAAAACTTCCCACACTCCATCACAACAATTTTGTCTTACAACTAACATAGCCGTCATTGTCTCAATACTTATTCCTTTGACCTTAGAAATCCTTAGAGTTCTCCGTTGACCACATACTGTTCATAACAGAAAATATTCTCTCAACAGGTGCTGTACTTCCTGGAAGACAAAGAATAAACTCTACAATATTACAAAAGTCTTGAAAGTCTAGGCGTTTCGCTCATTTCAGAAAAAAAAATCTGTGCCCATCTATCTCATACAGGAATGTTTTCTTTGTTCCATGTATCCAACTGCCTCACAATTATAAATTTTGTGATCCACAAACGATTATAGGTTATGAATAATTGACCAATATTAAAGTATATTTATAGTTTTTATTTAAAATGGGACAAAATTGACATTTTTATTAAAACGACGGGACGGCCGGGAAATATGAAAAAAAAAAAAAAACTGACTGCACTTTCTGCCAAAGCGCTCAATATACCACAATTTACACTTAATCAGGAACCATATCTTCTTTGCCAATGTTCACAATGAAAACTTAGAATAAATTAGTCTTGACCGAGAAAAAACGTTTTTCAGAATTGAACACGAGTACCTTTTAGAAGCTTTGAGATCACATTGATATGTTACATCAAACAGACAATCAACGTACTACAAGAAGCACTGTTCCATGTGAAAGTAAGCAATCACCTCATTCGCACTTTCCCCTACTTAAGAGATAAAACAAGGCTGTCCACTCTCAAGAATAATGTATGCGTTGGCCATAGAACCATTTCTAGTAAAATTACATAATAGCCTGCACCAAGTTCTGCATCTTCACTGGAATATCACACTATCAGTCTAAGCTGATGACGTCACAATCGCAATAGGAAATGAGGAAGAAATGAAAATCATTCACGAAACACACAAAATGTACGCAGAAATCTCGAGAGCAAAATTAAATACAGGAGAAAGCAATGGCTTATGCACAGGGCACTGGAAATCCAGAAGTGAACAGAACTAGAAGAAGATTGAATATCATATTGATTGCATCAACCAGATTGCAGACAACATTCTGTGGCACATTCTCAAAATGTTTACACCATTGGAACCCCAACAATATTAAATCATCGATTACGCGTTTCTATGCAAAAAACAAACTGGAAATCTTTCTCAGTACTCTGCATGTCATACTAAAGAGATGGTTAGTCAGGGCTTAGTCTCAAATGAAACCAAGTTCACTTCAGAAATATCTTCTTCCTCAAGCTTCTGCAGATCAAGCCGTTGCAGATGAACCACACTTATTCACCAAGATATATTCTTCGAATATCTACCAAAAGTTTCTGGTTATCCACAATTCTCAGAAGAGCCAACCACCAGTACCTTCCTAGTTGTCAAGCCTTTATTGAGATACTCTCCAGCACAGGAAAGACCAAGAACTGTAACACACATTAAAATGATCACCCCTGTCACCTGTGCACGCATAACCCCTGTTCACAAATAGACACATCATCGAGTTCACAACTGAACATCATCTTCACTTCGTTACTTAGATTTGGGCAGGATTCATGTATAGAGGCGTAAGTGCTGTGAAGACATAATGTTGGAGGTTTAATGGATTTTTTACAACACTCAGAAAGGATTAAAAAGAATTTAATACTTCCTATATTTCGTCCTAGTCACTAGGACATCTACGGAGATTACAAAAATAACTAATGTAACATAACACAAATATCATACAATACTAAGCCCAACCACGTGGGCTTAGTATTTAGTGTCACCCACGTGGTTGGGCTTAGTATTGTATGATATTTGTGTTATGTTACATTAGTTATTTTTGTAATCCCCGTAGATGTCTTAGTGACTAGGACGAAATATGGGAAGTATTAAATTCTTTTTAATCCTTTCTGAGTGTTGTAAAAAATCCATTAAACTTCCAACATTATGGGCAGGATTCAGAAAATCTGGAATCTTCTGATGAAGAATTTAAATTAGATAACCTCTGAACAGTTGTTAATGAAAAATCCCAAACTAACGGCAAGTGAAATTAGCAGTCATAAAAGCCTTTCCAGACCTCATAACAGTGATATTATTGATTGCGAAGCGCGGTTAGCCTAGGGACTATGCGCTTCGCAACCATATGCCTGGGGAAGGAGTGTCCTAGGTTCGATTCTTCGACGAGGTGAAGAGCTCAAGGATCTTCCTCAGCCATAGCCAAGTTAGCCGGTCTTGGGCGTGGACAGCAGGGTTTTTCCCACCAGTTTATCTGGGGTTTTTCATCCCGCAAGCACACAAACCGGCCCCGTGAACACACACTGATCTACCGTCATAAATACTTAACCCCCCCATGAGTTATAATACTTAACTCATGGGGGGTATAATAATAAATTCTTAATCCCCCATTTCTCCTCTAAATAAAATAAAATAAACTAAACAAAAGTGACACGAGACTGCAAATATCAAAGCTGACGCAGAAATGCAGTGGAGGCTGTTTCAAAACATCTTACCAAGATGCACAGACTCAAACTTATCGACTCAAATCTCTGCGCTTACTGAAACACATCTGGAGCAATGAAACACACAACAGACCTCACCTGTCCTGTAAAATGTAACAATGATCGAATATCTCCTCGACACCGTCTCTACTACCTGCAGTCAATCACACAATGTATCTACTTCACACAGACCATAACAGACACAATATATGCAACCACCTTTTCATCGCTGTAGAACCCACCATCCACAGTTTCCGTCTAAATCACGTTGGAAGACCCCCCCCCCCCACACACACCTCTCCAAGAGCAACAAAATAACTTCATCGTTCTTGTGACGAACTCTTAAGTTTCTTGTATAGCTAACTGAGAACTTCAGTGTGTTCTTCCCATCAAGATAGACTTATCCTTTCTTCTTTCTTGATATTTGTTTTTGGAAAATTTAAAAACAATTCTTACCCTTCTATATTTATATTATAAAATGTAAACAGTTTGTTCTTTCTGCACTTCAAATGTATGTTTACTGTTTAATTAATAAAAAAAAACTTACAGGTTTCTACCATTAAAACAGTTTAAACAACATTTTTCGAATATTCAAAAGTTCAGGTAGTCTGGAACTTTATATGATCTGCAAAAACGGTTTGAAATCTTACTGAATCTTACTTACGTTTTTAGGTCAAATCACAAAACATAAATTTTCTTTATTGTTGTTGATATTATTTTTAATAAAATCGAGATGTTAATGTCATAATGATAATAATAATAACAGCGAAAAACCCAAAAACAAAGCGAAAAAACTTGATACAACTATCTCTCAGCGCCAGAATATTCGTGATTTGGTGATTACAGTGAAAGCTAAATCAGCATACTTTTTATTAAAGTTACCATGTTTACTTTCAGCTAGCCAATATATGATGGGATCATTAGCATCATTATTTTTGTTTGCATAAATTGGTGTTATTATAGTTTGGTATTCCATGCCACAGGTTCGTGAACTTTTTTTTTATCTGCGATCGCTTTTAAATAATTGTGTAATCAGCATAATCATGCTTGATGATGTTTATTTCTGCAATAAACTAATCAAAAATAGAATGATTGTAGTGTGCAATAGTTTCATTAGTTCTATAATAAATATTTAATTCACTCGCGGTTATCAATGTTCTGCAACCCCCAGAATTGGTTGGAACTCAAAACCGCTGTTCTACGCAAGCTGAAGATGAGCTTTTCTGTTAGTGTTGTATCTGTTGAACACAACTTGGAAATTTTGAACCCATCATTCTTGTTTAAATTTGGTTGTTTCATGAAGCCTGCGTACCTCTTTAAATTTTCTTTCCTAGTATGTTCTTATCTGATATAATAGTTGTGTGCCTTTTCACTCTTATGACATTTCTACAGAGCATGATCGGAAAGGCCTGTTTTTGTGTTCTTCTTTTCTGAAAACAACTGTGCGTCCAGTTTCATCTATGCACGAAAGTTACACATAAATTTAATTTAGTATATTCTTGAAATTTTTGGTATTCATGAAACGCAAATCATAATGGCAGGATATCGCTTATTTTGGCTGTTGTCTGTCGGTGTAACTAATAAATTATCATACCGAGAAGGTGAATCGATTATAATTCGCAAACTTTTTTTGTTAAAAGCAGAAATTTTCTTTAAAAAACAACAATAAAACATACATGTTGCCACAGATAAATTAATATAATGAAATTATTGTACATTAGATTTATTACATTTCTAAATATGCTAACAATTTTATATGTATACTGCTCCAACAGAGTAAAGAAATTACTCTCACATCCTACCCACTTTAAATTAAGTATTTTTATCACAAAGTATATAAGATACATATAGAGGTTTATCAGTAACCATGACAGAAGAATTATCTCTAATAAAAGTTTGAAAAACTATTAACTTTTATTTAGAGATAGCAGAAAACGCTGAAGTGCATGGTCAGTCTCGGCTTGAAGCATTCATTGGTAATGTAAGCTGAACTAAATGGAAGAAATCGGTAAATACCTATGTATAGCACCTTGGATTTGTTTTTGATACGAAAATAAACTTCCAAACTAATATATTTTTACTACTAAAGCATTTTAAAAAAATGAAATGAAATTAACTTTTTCAACAGTAACCTAAAATTACTCTTCCAAGTTAAATTAAAAAAAAAAAACTGAATGAAAAGTAATTATTGCAAGGCATTTAATTTTAGAACGATGCATCCATCATTCACATTTGAAGGCCACTACATCAGAAATTAAATATTTGATAAACTATTTCTACCCTCTGTACAGTAAAGAGTATATTTTCGTAGTTATAAGGAAGTTTTTACAGGAACCGATGCATATGCGATTTTTGCAGTTATTTATGATTCAAATTCAGGACTAAATGAATTTTTTAAACATTAATCTTTACAGATGAATATAGATTCTATTTAAGCCATTTCATTACATTTATCCATTTACCACATTTGCCATTAAAAGCAAAAATATCTTTAGTTCTTATTCGACTAGTCACAGTCTCTATTTCTACAAAATTACTAGAGGCTTAAACTATCTAGATTTTTATGACATTTCTAAATTCATTTTAAGCAATTCATCACCTGCAGACGGTTCTCATTTGTTATTCCTTATGAAGCGTATCAATTATAATAAAACAGAAGTGGACTCAGTGCTAAATTACTAAGTAGGCTAACTCTGGTATCTAAATAGCTTCTTGCCGAACCTCACAACGGTTTATGCACTATAATAGCTAGACGTTACTGTCCCTACTTCCTTTTTGCCATCTCTTAATACCTTACGAACTCTTATACTGTTTTTTATAATTTCAATCACCAGTTCCGGCGACTCTTCATCTGCCCACTTTTGTCTTTTTATGGCCTTTATTATTTCCACTTTCCCATTTTCATTTCTTCTTTTTCGATATTCATTGCCTCTATCAACTGCATGAGATTCACTCACCTCAATCTTTCTGTCCCCCCATTCTTCTTGAGTTATTTGGAATTAAATTTCAAGGTGGCTAATGTCATTAGGAGCACGTGTGTGTGTGTGTGTGTGTGTGTGTGTGTGTGTGTGTGTGTGTGTGTGTGTGTGTGTGTGTGTGTGTGTGTGTGTGTGTGTGTGTGTGTGTGTGTGTGTGTGTGTGTGTGTGTGTGTGTGTGGTGGTGGTGAGGGGATCTATGTGGCTGTTCATCGGAGGATAGTTTTGTTTCTTCTAAGGAAAATTCGAGTTTCTTGGAGAAAAAATCTCCCATTCTAATACTTACTTTGTTTGTTTCCAGCTATTACTGAGTTACTGTATTCCCCCCCCCACACCCCATTAGTCTCTGAACTTGTTTAGTTCAGTACTCTTCAGTACTGTTGTCTAGTAGTTCTCTCTTCATGTCCACAGTTTTGTTTTCTGCCGAGTAAACAAAACTGTGCCCCCCCCCTTTTAAGTAAATTCTTTATTACTTTTTTTTTTCACTTCCTAATTTTCTGTCTTGACATTTCCTTGAATTTTCTTTTATCTTCTGCCTTTCTTTAGCTCTTTACATGTGAGAAGTCTGTAGTACGGCTTATGATTTCTCAATGTATCTTTTTCTGAAAACATCCGAGAATGGAGTATTTGCGTGTTGTTTTTACTAGATGAAGTTATTTTATTATCCTGCTTTCACACATTATGAATAACAAACTAAATCTTAAACATAGCCTCATGATTTTTTGAAATAATCTGATATTCTTTGTTTAGTCTCACTTCAATTCCATATCCAGATGCACTTCAAACGTGTTGTTTATTTTCAAAATGTAGCAAAGTTGTTGCCTATCCAATCAGTTGTATATGCACCATTATTTCTATATCTTCCTAGAATTTTTTTCCTTTTAGTTTTATCAGAGCTTCATTGCTTTATAGATTCTAATCACGAATAGCGCATGAACATTTTCCTATAAAACATTCGTATATGCTTTTAGAATTCGAATACGAAATATTTTAAACACTAGGAAATCCCCATAAAATATGAACGAGGTAGATAAAAGCTTGGAGTGACTTCTATCTGGCGGTGCTTGTTGCATGCATAACACTCCTCCGATAGCTCTAGGTTGATTAGGACTAAAAGATTCGAAAGGTTGATCCTAAAGGGTTGGAATAATGCGCTAGCTTCGCGAAATGGGATAGAAGATTGGGGAATTCATTCAAAGCCTTGGTGTTCGGTCAGTACATCATCTCACGGAGGCTGGAAAAACTATATGATTTTATAGTCTGTTAGATAGAATATTTTGTTTTTGAGGGCCAGCGTTTACTAAGTGGCTCGTGAAATAATAGTTTAGGTCTCTACAACGAAAGTGACAGCCTCCATAGCTGAGGTGTAGATGTTCATGACCACTTGCAATTGTTCTGCATCTGAGTTCAATTTATGTCTCTACTGCAGAATGCACTTTTAAAAACAAGCAAAAAAAAAAAAAGAGTATTTTACACGAACGTTCTAGTTAATATATAACTCTCTCTCTCTCTCTCTCTCTGTGTGTGTGTGTGTGTGTGTGTGTGTGTGTGTGTGTGTGTGTGTGTGTGTGTGTGTGTGTGTGTGTGTGTGTGTGTGTGTGTGTGTGTGTGTGTGTGTGTGTGTGTGTGTGTGTGTGTGTGTGTGTGTGTGTGTGTGTGTGTGTGTGTCATTTATGTTTCTGTTTCTATTGCGATTGCATAATATAAATTCCAACATGCATCTGCATATTATCGGTTATCAATATGACTACTCGAAGTAATTAAAATATTCAATTCTAATATACTAAACCTAGTCCCTGTTAATTATGCTATATATTCTTGAGACACTACTTCTATGAACCATGTCGTAAACAGTTTCCCGAGCGCTCAATGGCTGAGCATCCGTAGCTCGACCACCGGAAGCTATTGTCACTGATTAAAACATTCAACTGTTGGGTGCAACTTAAACAACAAATCTGAAGGTTAATTTTAAGAATGAGATAGGGAATATTTTAGGGCACATAAAATATTGTCTATCTCATTACACTACACATGCGATTCAGCTTAATAACAAAATGTATTTAGCAATATTCATGAAAGCTAAGTGTTAATTGTCTATCTAATGGGCCAAGTGGATAGCATATCGGGCTTTCCAACCTAGAGGTTGTACGCTATATTACCACTGTGGCATGGATAGTTGTGAAAGCTCTCGGGTGGCAAATGACCAGTATGAGACAACTATCCTGCTTACTTGGAGATGCCTGAATGATTCACAAAATGCAGCATGTTAGGTCTCTGCAGGGTTCCTAGATTACTGGCCCATTTACGGTACTCATGTGCAGGGCCGTACTTACACTTTCACGAGACGATAGAGTGTTCAGTGATCCTCCCTCATTGTTTGGGCACTTAAACTGGCCCTAATTCTTTGAGCCTCCAGCTAGAGCCTCGTGTGCCTGTGTATAAGTACGGCGCTGTTCATGTGCTATTAGTTTACAACCTTTCGTAAATGTGATTATTACTTTAAAATGTATCCATGTGTTTCTTATTGTTTCGTCTGAAGCTTGAAGATCTGTGTTAGCTTCATTAAATTATTTTTTATCACTTACCGAGGTGCCCATCTTTAAGTTTCTTCACAAAACATGGTTCCTCAAGACCAGATGGTGCAACTATACTGGCATTGAGATTCCTAGTGTCCTTTTCTACGGCATTGAGAGAGACTTCACTGGAATGGCCAATGGAAATATAATTACGTTTTCTTCCTTCTCCTATAATATTAAAAAAAGAAAACATTTAAACCATTTATATTTTTTAAGATATTGTTTGAAAACCGGAATTCTCATATTATGGTAAAAAAGCATCGTACAAAAACATTTTGAAATCGGTTTTTAGCTTTTGTTAATTGGGTTACGATATAGTAGACAAATGTTTCTATAAATATTCATTTTGAATATTTAAATAAAGCTTTGCCATAACTAATCCTTATTTTAGAATGCAAACCCGAAACAGAATGCTGACTGCTAAACAGTAACTACGTTCTTGCTGGGTCTAAACATACACCATGTACCAAGAACATACCACAAAAATTCAGAGGCTTTTCAGTGCCTCTGTCATCAAATAATTTAGAAATGCAAAGTGTAGTAATTAAACCACATGACATAAGAATATCATTTCCAACATCATTTACTAGCAGTACAGTAGGGAACATTTGGTTTGTGTCCAGAGAATACTGGGTATCGCCAAGTGCCAAGAACTATTTCATAATCTGGAGCTCTGCCAGAACTATAAGGGATAATAATATAATCTTCAAGCTTTTGAAACAAGAACAGATAATTTAAACAGAATCAAATACACTGTCAATAGTTTTTATTGCCCAAATATATTCGATTCTGTTAACTAGAAGGAATCTGTCACAATATATCAATTCGACATAATTCAGGTTAAAGACTGAAGTATAAATTCAGTCTTTAACCAATGATCCATACTTAAAAATTTGAAAGTTAAAAAAATTCGAGTAAATACAATCCGTATTTACTCGAATATAACTCGTATTTTTTCCCCAAAATTTAAGCAAAAGAAATCGTTGTGCATGATATTATTATTATTAGACACCTCCAGGGAGTCCAAAGATTCATCGAGGGAGAGTGTTCCAACATCTTCGAACGATTGGATCCCTTCCAACTACTAGCCGCGCTCAAACTTAGTTAACTGAGCCATTAGTAGCAGAGGCTCTACCAATCGACCAACCTTTGCCGGCATATGCGAGGATTTTCGGAAACTAAACTTTTTAGAAAAAAACTGAAAATGGGTATGACTTAACAAGAAACTCTTATTCGTCGTCATCACTTCTCCTGGCCTCGAGAGGGTTTTCTTGTGTGCAACGTCAAAGTTACCTACCCAAATAGCGTTATCTTTTTTCCCATTATGTCAAGCAAACATTATCAGTAATTTACAAGACTTGGGATACGTAATGAATAATCCTTCACAAATGACTAATGAGAAGTGAAAGCTGTTCAAGATGATAGACCAGTAGAGAAAGAGCAGCTATGAAGAAGTGCATATGATTGGTGCGGTATTAACAAAAGATCTCGCGACCCAAAGAAAAAGCAAGCAGACAGTTGAGTTGAAATGCTAATTCTCTTCAGCTGATTTCCATATTATCTGAAATACATTCACTATACTGTATATACAGTATATATATATCTTAGTTTTAACACTTTCACGACGGGGTAGTGTCAAGCAAAACCATACGTTGCCAGTGCAACATATGGTTTTGCTTGTTATATATATATATATATATATAGTGGCGGCTAGTGACAATAGAAACAGGTGGGGCCAGGGGCCAAAACCAACTTAATTTTTTTATATTTATATAGTGGGTTATATTATTGATTTATAGTTATTATTTCTATTATCAGGACGTAACATATACGGACTCAACGTATTAATAACACGAAAACTCGAAAGATTTGCTGTTGCGGGCAATCCACGCCAAATGTATAGCTGTCGAAATAGAAATGACTGATGTAAAACAATGTATAATATATATATATATATATATATATATATATATATATATATGGGTATGTGTATGTATGTATATGAATATATATATGGTAAGGATATATTATTAAATGTGCCATTAGCAAAAATTTGTTACAATAACGCAATGTATATTAAAGGTATAAAATTAATGCCTGCATATTCCAATGCAGATGTAAATAGGTAACCCACCAGCTGAATAGCTGTGGGAATAGAAATGAATGATGTAAAGAGTAAAAATAACATGCAAATACAAAAAAAAAAAAAAAAAAAAGTAGAAATATGGAATTAATGTAATTGGTTAGTAACATATATGAAAATAGATATATCTAAAATATTATGTGTAAAAAAAAAGGAAAAAAAATGTACTTGCAAACTGATATTGTCTACATATTACATTAATATGTAAACAACAACAACCATGCTATGTAAATATTGTACATAGATTGTTAATATTTGTATATAATTCCGAATGTACATAGCATGTTGATTATACAAATAAAAGCTCAAGGACTACAGCAAAAAAAAAAAAAAAGTTCAACGGACTAGAGTAGTGAACCGGAAATCCAAAGATGCTGGTTCAACTCCAGCTGGCCTCCCTGCAAAATGTTTTCATTTTTTAAGTGTTAAAACAAAAAAGTTATTATTTCTATTGTAAAAAAAAAAAAAAAAAAATATTTCTATTGTTTATTTTATAAATCAATGTCGAAACTTCCAAGATTCCGAGAAATAACGAGAAACGTTTTTCCAATAAACTATCGATTTTTGTTCATAGTTAAAATGTATGGTTTTGTATACTTTAAAATAAATTATAACAAAAAACTACAACAACAATTAAACACACTAAAAACAGTAAAACAGATCAACAACGAGAATAAATAAAAAGACAATGAAAGAATCGCCCGCTATTTACGTACAAACGTATTGACTGGGCCAGACTAAACTGGCCCCAAGATAAGCGTTGCGCCCAGTAAACAACCACGATCGCTAGTGCACTTACCTCATACATGCTCTGTGTTCTACACGTATAAAATAGGGCCAGCCGTGGCTGGCCCCAGAGGCCGTACTAAGTGGCATTATACAATATTGCCATAAAATACTACAGTAATTTTTTTATTAAACAATAAAACGTGTTGGAAATAGATCAAAAAATAATAATTACAAGAAACATATTTTTTAAAACTACAATTATTGGGCTAGTTATACAAATATAGGTGGGGCTTAGCCCCTATAGACGAGCCGCCCCTGTGTGTGTGTGTGTGTGTGTGTGTGTGTGTATATATATATATATAGACTAGACTGCCTGTCTAGTCTCTCTTCACTGCGTACCGCTTAATTAGTGATAGCCTTGGGCCATCTGTCTCTGATTGGGTACCAGTGGAGATTGAACTGCCCACTCAGTCTCCAAAAGTTAGACAGGGCTAAATGGCCTCGCCTACTCCCGTATATACGGGAATAAAAAGGCGTTAGCTGATTTTTTTTTTTTTTTTTTATAGACTAGACTATATATATAGACTAGACTATATATATAGACTATATATATATATATATATATATATATATATAGACTAGAAAAGTTTATGAAATTCACATCGCATGATACTTTATGGGTTGTTTCCTTAAGTATCTAATAAGTTAAAAAAAAAAAAATCAGCTAACGCCTTTTTTTATTCCCGTATACGGGAGTAGGCGAGGCCATTTAGCCCTATCTAACTTTTGGAGACTGAGTGGGCAGTTCAATCTCCACTAGTACCAGTCAGAGATAGATGGCCCAAGGCTATCACTAATTAAGTGGTACGCTGTGAAGAGAAACGGCTCAAATGTGCCGCCATCTCGTGGTCCCTAACCCTAACACAATATATTTAATGTCTGAAAAAATATGTTTTAGTATGTATGATTGTAATTTTTGTATTAATAAAATATAATAAGCACATATTTAACTGTCAAGGAATTGGCTCCTTTTTTATTTGGTAAATTAACGCTGTATATTTGTAAAATATCTTGTTGCCCGTAATACGGCTGAACGAGCGCCCTTATTAAGCAGGGCCGTGAGGCAGGCTGCCTCTATGCTGCACCCTGTCGACGGTACTGATTGTGGCATATTATGGATTGATCGAATTCACATTTCTAGTTTTGCCGAAGTTGAAGTTTTTTTTCCCTCATAATAATTTGCTAATTATTTAATGATGGCTTATAATATAATTATTATATATAATTTAATACGATTAGAATATAATATTACCTGTTATTTTAGCTACAAATGGACTTCCTACTATACTCTTCCCAGAAGCAGTAACATGTATTTTGTATTCTCCTGGAGATGGAGGGACATAAGATACCCCAATGCTTCCATCTTTGTTGTCATGACATGTTACATCTGATTTTGATGGGCCGTCAACCTTCACCGAAATGGAACCTAAAATGAAACAAAGCAAAACATATCAAGCAAGCATGCGAAACCAGAAATTTCACCAGTGCCAGAGAGAAAGAGCATGTAAAGGTTCAACAACGCCATAATTAATAAATATTACTTCAAGAAATGTTTAAGAAACGTTTATAAAAATGCACGATTAATAGGTTTAAACTTTAAGCCTCGAGGGGAGGAAAGTAAAAAGAAATAGAAACCTCTAACCGGATATTAACAATGAATTCAGCTAAAAATGAGCTAAGATAGGTTCAGTAAGTATAATTCAAAATGCAATAGAAAATAGAAAGAACATATCGGAATCATGTTATAGAATGCTAGCAATAATAATTCGACTTATTTTTTAACGGTATTAACAATACCAAACAATTTCATCACAAACATGTTTTATTAATTGCTTATATTTTGCTGAATTTCAAATCAGCATCTTCAGAGCACAACACACTTGTACACGCGACAGTGAGTGAGTGAAACAATACAATTGCAATTCACAAAAGATCTGAAGGTCCTATTTTGGCGCCCTCTAATGTTGAAAAA
This sequence comes from Typopeltis vanoorti, assembly GCF_054136105.1. Lineage (NCBI taxonomy): Eukaryota > Metazoa > Arthropoda > Arachnida > Uropygi > Thelyphonidae > Typopeltis > Typopeltis vanoorti. The sequence continues at coordinate 50,920,579 of NC_143555.1, read as the reverse complement.
ACCCATTACATTGCAGCTATGCGGGAGTTGTTCTTTGGATAACAGTCTCCCAAATTTTTGGCAAATTAATGCAATCATATTTGTTAAGGCTGGGAGAATTCTTCAAAGCCGTTGCTGACTCAAAAAATAATCTTTCAGATCTGTAACGACTCCTAAATAGCACATTCGTTTTCTTCCATCTAATCCTGCGTGAAGGAGTGTCCAAAGCATGGTCTGCCAGTCCTGACTTGCCATAGTAATAGTAGCGAATGTATTTTTTATGTTCTTCCAGGCGGATGTTAACTGATCTTCCTGTTTGTCCATAGTAGGCCAAGTCACAGTCACAAGGAACTATATACATACACTCCTGGGTGTGCTAAAAGGGTGAAGTTTATCCTTATGCGAGTGGATCAGAGTTGCTAGTTTGACGTGAGGTTTGAAAGTGGTGCAGAGGCTATGTTTCATCAGTACTTTGGCTATCTTCTGTGATGTACCTCTGACGTAGGGGATAGAAATAGTTATGCTGTGCTCTTGTGTATTGGTGCGTGGGGGGGGGGCGGAGTAATGGGACTATGTAGTATTTTATCTATTTTTTGGGGATTATAGTTGTTGGCCAAGAACGTATGGCGCAGATATTTGAGTTCCGTGGTCAGAGCTGTATCGTTAAAACAAATGGCTCTGGTTCTGTGTGTAAGTGTTTTTAAAATGCTATACTGTTCGACTGGATGATAATGTGATTGTGTATGTAGGTATCTTCCTGTGTGTTTGTTGGCTTTCTGTAGATGGAAAAAATTACTGATCCATCTGAAAGGCGGGTGACTAATGTGTCAAGAAATGCTAAACAAGTATTCGGTTCTTTTTCTACTGTGAAGTGGATTTTGGGGTGTTCACTGTTTAGATAAGTGACAAACGCATCCAATGGGTCTTGTCCATGGTACCAAATGGCAAATACATAATCTACATACCGTAACCACACTAGTGGCTTGTATGTGGATGTGTTAAGTACTTTGTTTTCAAAGTGTTCCATGTAAAAATTTGCTAAAGGAGGGAGGGGGAACCAATAGCAGTACCATTAATCTGTTTGTAGATTCCCCTATGTAAGCCTACATACATGTTAATTTAAATAATTCAAAAATATTAGGGGGACATTTAGACTTGATTAAATCAAGAGTGTCTATAAATGGTGCATTCGTAAATAAAGAGATGACATCAAAGCTAACCATTATGTCTGAATTTTTTAGGATAAGATTTTTAACTAGTGTTTTGAAATGGACTGAATTTTTTTACGAAAATAGAGGAGTTGCCAGTAAGGGGAGCAAGTGACTTGGCTAACTGTTGAGGCAGTTTATACGTGGGACTATCTATACTATCGAGTATGAGGCGTAGGGGAATATTAAGTTTGTGTATTTTTGGTAATCTATAAATCCGGGGTGGTTTAACATGAACTGGTTTTATTTTTTTGATGATTTCTTTGGGCCAGGACGTCACTTTTTTCAGTAATTTTCGGACTTTTTTCTTTTGAGACATAGTGGAGTCTCGATGTATAATTTGGTACATGGAACTGTCACATAAGAGATCTTGCATTTTGATTATGCTGATTTGAAATTCAGCGAAATATAAGCAATTAATAAAACATCTTTTTGATAAAATTGTTTGGTTGTTAATACCGTTAAAAAATAAGCCATGAATAACCGTCAACACCTATGCTTATCTGTTAGCAATAATAATTTAAGTAAGAGTTCATTCTTAAAGAATATCGCAATCTTGGATGAGGGTAATTTAGAAAAAATGTGACACAGTCAAAAAAAGTCAAAACAAAAAGTTAATTTCAAAAAGGCAAAACATTTTCTTAGAAAAATTTTGACATTTTGAGATTAGAAACACAGTATTATAACATATTTTAGAAAAACTTAAAACCGTTAAAAAAATTGAATCCTTATGCTTCGGACAACATCTGAATATAATCATAATCCCGTTATTGGTTTATTTTATTCAAAATTGAAGTATATACATATCTATGTAGCCAATTTATTGAGAAACAGAGGCTTAGCCTCCTTTAGTAAGAAATGAAAACAAACAGTTTGCTATTCTTGACATTCTACATTTTTACCTTTTTTTTTTTTTTAACATGATATAATATGGAATGTCCCTCTGTCTGACTAATCATGAGTCGCAACAACATTGTTTTACGAAAGCCTTCTGGCAGCAAGTTTCTTCTTTCCCGCCTCCCCACCCAAGCGCATATTAGTCGTGAGTAACGGCGGTGAAAACCAAATTGATCAATTACTGGTATATATCTCCAACCTACGCGAAATACGATGCCACCGCAGTATAACACATAATAGCCTCTGAGGCCGGAATTTTGGAGATAATACTAAACAAATTGCTGAACGCATTATCATTTTTCTTATTCCATCTTAATAAAAATTTGATAAAGTATTAATATATTAAATCAATGTAAAATAACCACAAAAATATAAGTTTTTTTTTAATGTTGGAAATTAGTGGTTTTCTTCTTAATGGAAAGATACATACCTGAGCTAATGTTTTTTGTGTATACGTTAAAATTACATGCTTCACCAGCGACACCAGTATTCAAGCCAAGTCCACATGCTGTGACAAAACCGCTGCTAATACTGTCAACATGAAACTTGTACGGACTCCCTAAAAATCATATATTAAATTTCTATTAATAAATATATAGCCATATATATTCATAACTTAATGTGATCTAACATATTATAACTAAATAAGCACAGAAACACAGACCGATTACAAAGAGTTAGCTAATATATAAAAACAATTGTTTGAAGTGTGTTAAAGAGAATTGTGATAAGAAGAGGAGGGGCTAGAGAAGAACTCAAAAAGCATTAAACTGGCTTATACATACTTACAGAGGCTAAGAAAATTTAAATATGCTCAGTTTCCCAATGAAATGCTTTTTTTTTTTTTTTGTCCCCGACTTGAGTTAATTTTTTCCCAGGCCTATTTTCAGCTAATTAATCGAATTAATTGATCGCTAGCGCAGATACATAAACATTGATCACAGAATTCACATCACACAATAATGCCAAGTAGGTTCAGGAACACATGATGGCGCAAATGTCTGCCATACTCTCGTCATCCATAAGTCTGCAACTCGTTGCTATAAATGATCTCAATCAGATGAACTCCGGTAGTTCTGGATGACTGATGAGCAGCATATCCACTCCCTAACCAAGATGGTGCTGGTTCGAATCTTGCCGTGGGCATGGATGCTTGCGAGTGTCTTTAGGCAGGAGATGAATTTCATCGCCCGGTGTGAGACCACCGCCCCATTTATTGGAGGCCTGAAAAAGTTCCATGTGTGATCTAGAGCAGGATATAGGGATTATGTAAAAAAAAAAAAATTAGCCAATCCACGGTACTAATGTAATATAGGTTAACAACCTTTCGTGGGTAAGAGTCACATAAGAAGTAAAAACCAACCTGCTCGTTTCCAGAAGTTGGGGCTGAAAGAGGACCAGCCTACTTTCTTTCGAAAGTGAAAAGGCGTTAGAGGATTCATTTATTTACTTTTGTTGCTTTTTTATGTATTTTTATGATTATATTTATTATCTCAATTACTAATAGTGTTGTTTTTGATTTTTAGAGACTTGATTCATTTGTATTATGAGAATCTCACTGTTTTAATATCATTAGATTATTACTTTGATACTAAGTAATTATTTAATATAATTTTATTAATTATTAAAAACTTAATCATTAGGAATTTGGAAATTCAAGATTACAATTAAACTTTATTTTTTATTGGAATTTTAATCATGTATTTCAGTTGCAGTAAAGCAGATAATAGCAATATATAAAATATGTTGTTATTGCCTTGCAGACATTCTATGTAATAGTGTTAATAAAGATAATGAATTAAACAAAATGTGGATTCATAAGTCATAAATTCTTCAAAAAAAAAAGTGCAGACAGAAAGCTGCAGACTCATCTTCACAACCACAAAACGTCTCTCAATCAAGATCCTGAGTGCTGACAAAGTTATAGATGGATGACTGTGAAATCTAAAATGAGACACTTAGAAGTTGATGATGTTACCAGTGACAGTCATGAGCCGTATTATGAGTTGTTTCATTCTCGTAATCAATACCTCTCATATTAAAATCCCACATTTAATAATACTTTTCTTTTCACATAAATAACTGGCAGAATCTTGCTCCACTATGGTAACAAACTCCCACACTCAACTTTGCAGCCTCGTGGTAATTAAACACGACATTATCTCAAATCCTTTCCGAGAAATAGGATTCAATGTGTCATCGATAATTTACTTATCGGGAAAGATTTTGATCGTAGATCGATGATTCAATGTATCATCGGTCTCATAGCCTAAACCTTAAACCTTTCCCAATAAGTAAATTTACATTCTCGCACTCCACATTTAGTCTTTCTGAATTATATGTAACTTCTTAATTTTTTTAAAAATTTCTTTAATTAATGCAGACTTTAATGATAATATTCCCTTTTTTTAAATACCATTTCTCCTATAATTATTATTATAGGACTGCCCTTTACCTCTATTTTCCATTAGTTGTCATAAGTTTTGTTTAGCTCCTTTCTTAAATCTCATTAAAAGTTACAGATTTTATGACCTTTCTAAATTTAAAAAAAAAAAAATTAAAAAAATTTAGACGTGCAGAAGACACCAGTGCAGCGCTACTAAATTATGTTCATTTATTAACAAATTGATTAAATTAATTAATCTAACAATGAATTTCCTGATGTGTAACCATGACATCCCTGAATGCATATTAAAATCATTGCTGATCAGTTTCCAAAATTTAGTTAGAGTTACACGGTCTCGCTTACTCCTTTTGGGATATATAAGGCGTTAGCGGATTTATTTTATTTATTAGTGTTAGAATGGTAGTATGAATAATCTCGAACCGCTTGCAAGATATGAGAATTTTTACTGAATTTCTCATATTTCAAATGACTACGATGTATATATGATCAAAAAAAATAAAATAATAATAATATATATATATATATATATATATATATATATTTTTTTTTTTTTTTTGTTAAACTTTATTTACCTTGTACATGTTCGTGGTTATACTTTATTTGCAATTCATGTATTCCTTGCTCCTTGGGGTCATATTTGAAAGTGATGGTGCCATCCCGATTGTCTACGATGACCGGCTTGTCTGGTTGTTCAGATGGCATACTGATTCACCTATATAATACAAAAATATGAAGACTGAAATTATAGGTTTGTCAATGCAACATTAATATAAAAACAAGACAGGTTTATTTTTTCTCCCTCTATTTTTAAAAGATAACATATAAATGAATGCACAATAAAGAGAAAAACACTGTTGTGATCATTTTCTATTTTGAGAATGTGGTTTTTTTCAAGTCCTACATGTAAATCTAGAAGTGTTCAAAAATATCAATTTATTTATTTATTTATTTATTTATTTATTTATTTATTTATTTTATTTTATTTTATTTTATTTTATTTTATTTTATTTTATTTATTTATTTTTTTTGTTACGTATCATATTATGTCCGAATCAGTTGCGAAGCGCATAGCTTAATGGCTATGCGCTTCGCAACTGAGGAAGGAATGTCCTAGGTTCGATTCCCGTCGACGACGTGACGAGCTCAAGGATCTTCCTCAGTCATAACTAAGTTAGCTGGTCTTGGGTAGTAGGGTTTTTCCCCCAGTTTATCTGGGGTTTCTCATCCCGCAAGCAGGCAAAAAGTCCCATGAACACACAGGCTACAGTCATAGGATACCTGGAATAAGGAGTAACCAACCTATTCGCATTTCGGTTCCGAATGCCTACACGGTAAAAAGTGTAGGTCTACGCGTGAGCGTAGATTAGGATTAGGATCATATTATGAAGTTCAGGGAAAAAAAATGTAATACATTAATCAAACACATATAACAGAAATATGTATTTTAAGTATTTTATGATTAAACGAGCTTTGCTATTGTTATTATTAGTACAGTTATAAATATACCATAAATTCGTCTAACATTATATATATTAGTATAATTCATTCTATTTATTTTTTATTTCATAAAGCAAATAAAATCTCTAACTCATGGGCGTCTGCAGAGGGGGGAAAAGGGGGCACTTGACTCCCTGGGATCTGCTTGTTAAAAAAACAAATAAACAAAAAAAATTAAATGATTAAATAAAAATTTATTGGTGTAATTATTTGTCTTTAAGCTTTGCTCCCCCCCCCCCCCCGGAAAATTTTCTGCGGACGCCCATGCTCTAACTCCTTTTCATTTCCTAAAGGGAGTAAGCGATGTGTACTGTATTTGGATATTGGTAGACGATCAGTCAGCACATCCCACCGTCGCTGAATTCAAACGGCAAGTTTGTAATCCTAACAAGCATTTATATGTATATGTAATGTATATAGATATTTCCACAGACATTTACATACACCAAAAATCCACAAGGAAACTAGCTGAGAAAAAAAAAAAAAAAGTTTCTGGGAGAAAAATCCTGCTTAACTGTGCCGAGGACCAACCAATTCGTGAACCAGCTGAAAAAAATACCAAACGAATCTTATCTATTTTTCTTCTAGTGGTTAGTGATATTTGAGTAAAAGACGTTTCCACAGACTCTTGCATACACCAAAAATCCGCAAGGAAACTACTTGAGGGGAAAAAAAAAAGGTTCTAGTCGCTGACGAGAATCGAACGTACACGTTTCTTCTGTAGATCTCAAGAAAACTATGCAAGCACTACTTAAATATTTCAAGTTAAAATTTGCCAGAAAATGTAAGTGCAAATACCATTGCAGTAATGCACTTTGATAGTAATAACTGTGCATGCGTGTGTGACACGTACAGTTCCAGTTTATTTTCCTATCTCGAAAGTAAATATTCAAGTTTACTTTGATCAACTTTCTCTTCTTGCGTTGACTATCACATCCAGTTTATCCTGGCAAAAACATGTTACTCACATAGCCTCTAAAAAAGCTTGGTGTTCTTTTCCGTTCTAAAGATTACTTCTCTTCCTCGCAACTCCTAACACTTCTAAAGTCTGAGATCTGTCCACCTTTTGAGCACTATTCCCACATTTGTGATGGAGCACCCAAGATCTCTAAGAATTCTTGATGATATTCAGAAGAGGGCGGTGACCCGCTTAATAGACGACTCTTCCCTCACAGACTCTCTTCAGTCACTTTATCATAGGCGTTTTATTTCAGCGAATGTGCTTCGTCTATAGGTACTTTCATGGACATTATTCCTCTGAATTGGCTGCTACCTTTCCTCCACCTTCTAAACATAGAACTAGAGCTGCCACTAGGCAAACCTCATACACTGTCCAGCTTCGAACACGCCGAACTAACTTGTCATCAGCTTCCTTCATTCCATCCACACTGTTTTTTCACACTGAATACAACCTCTCGCTCTTTAAGAAACATATCAACAGCTACCTTTTTTCTCCTTAATCACATGGCACTTGTGATATTTCTATGCAAGGTCAACATAAAAAAAAAAAAATGCCGAACATGATAAATGTAATATGGTGTTCCGGTTATTCAAATATATGTGATGTGTTTAATTTTTATGCATTAATCACCTTTGTAGGTTTAAATACAGTCTCTTAGTTTTCCGAAATATATTAATTAATATATGTTTTAGATAAATTAATCTGATAGCTCCTACTCCTTCACTCATACTTGCTGGAATCATTCCCCCCCCCTCATATAAAACAGTTTCTGCTAATTTAGAAGTAAAAACACGAGAAAAAATATTTCCATTAGGACGAGGAGTGGAGTTTTTGACAGGACTGTTCAAATGCATCAAGAAAAACAAGATCCCATCTGACTGGCAGACTAGCACTACAGTACCCATCTGGAAAGGCAAAGGCCACTGTCTGCACTAACTATTGTCCTATTCGCTCCCTCTGCCACACCATGAAGATTTCTGAAAACGTGTAATCGATGCCTGTTAAGAGACATTTTTACTATATCACCAAATCAATGTGGCTTTGTAAAAGGTTGTGGGATGACAGATGCAATCCATGCCGTCCGTCCTCCTAATGGAAAGACACAGGGAGAAAAGTAAGACGGTCCACATGGCCTTCCTGGACCTGGAAAAAGCATTCGATCGGGTCACACATGACTTGATTTGGTACTCTCTACTCACCCATGGCGTCCCTGAAGCCTATATACGCTGGGTGCAGTTCCTCTACACCAGCGCTTCCCAAACTGTGGGCTGCGGCCCCCTTGGAAGGCTGTAGGTTTTGTTCAGGGGGGGGGGTAAAATAACGGAAACAAATTTAAAATCTTTTAAGACTAAGTAGATTTTTTTTATCTTAAAAGAAACGTATTTAATTTTTATTATTTCTTTTTTGTTAATTTTTATATTTTAATGGAAAAAATCACACATTGGTGCGGGTTCACAATTTTGCTTCATGCGTATTTCGGCGCTTAATGAATATTAGTAAATATATGCTTATTCATATGAGTTTCATTTCAAAGCAGAAATCGAAGAATTGCAGTTTCAAATATTTCACCTGATATTGACTTTTTGTGTAGCAGTATTGAAACACATCCATCACATTAAATTGTTATTAAACTTCTTTTATGTTTTTAATTCTTTCTTTATTACTAATCGTTTTACGTTTCATGTGCTTGTACTGCAAATGAACAATAACAATATATCTATCTATATAAAAATATGAGATAATGTGCCATGTCAAATGTGTATGTAAGATGTTAAAAATGTATATTTGCATTTGATTTTTGCAATATTCTGTGTATGTTTTTATTGAATATAAATACAATAAATATTATAATAATATTACGATTTTTTTTCGAGGGGCCCGTGAAATAGTTTAATTTTTCCAAAGGGGGCCCTGACATCCAGAAGTTTGGGAAGTACTGCTCTACACTAACACCATTAGCTCCATGTGCTGGTATCACAAAGCCATTTAAAATTCAGGGGCGTCCACCAAGGATCTGCCTTATCACCATTTCTGTTTATGCTGTGCATTCACACAGTGACTGCAGATCTGCAACAACCTCACCCATGGACCCTACTGTACGCCGACGTCTTGGCCCCCGAGACCGGATCGGAACCTGAATTACTGGTCAACTAGTGGAAAACACGACTTGAATTCGGTTTGCGATAAAGTTAGAGATCTTAGTCAATGGTACTGAACTTACTAAGATCTCTAACTTTCAGTACCTTGATCCCGTGTGATGTCTGATAGTAGTACCATCTCAGATGCCAGCAATGCTGCTTGGCTGAAATGCCGCCAGGTCAGTGGAGTCCTGTGTGACTAGAAAATTCCCCGGCATCTCAAATCCAAGATATATTGTAGATTCATCTGACCAGTTCACTTTAAGGAGCAGAGACTGGTCTGTAACAAAATAGCATGAACAGGCACTACATGTTATGGAAATGCAGATGTTCTGATGGACACTGGGATACACATGACTAGACCACATTACAAATGATGACATCTGAAAAACTCTTGGTGTTGCCCCAATCTTAGAGAAAATGAGGGAAGCACGCCTCCGGTGGTAAGGCCATGTGGTCAGGACTTACAAGGAATTTGTTACAGAACAGGCCCTCACACAGCCTAGATGGCCGACAACCTAAAGGACGCCCAAAAAGCGATGGATTGACAGTCTAAAAGAAGACATGTGGACCTAATGAAATGGAGGACCAAATGCAAAACAGTGGTCCCTGCACCAAGCGGGACATAACGCTAGGAAGAAGAAGAAGAAGAGAAGATTTTATTTTCATTAGATGTGGAATGTGTTAGCACCTATTATATTCATTTAACGATCCATTACTATAGTGAGTTATTCACACCACACGCCATTTTGATCCCATATGGTCACTCCAGTACTTCACTGGGTTTTGGGAGTGAAGTCTTCTAAGCTAGAAGTAGGGTTGCAAATCGTCTTTCGTTTTTCACAGAGAGTTAGTAGATCAGTCACAAACATCCATGCTCCTAGAGGGATGTAAACCCGCAGCCTCTTTGCTGGAAAGCGGGTACGCTAATCACTCGACCGGCCACCTTGTAGTAAGCACGCATATTATAAAACTCAATCAAGTTTCAATAGAATTTAATGAAATCCGGTATTCAGGATGACAGGATCGCTACGAAACCTTGAGAGGAGGTATCAGTCGATCGTTATTGGTGAAGGAAAAAAAAAGTTACTTTCCAAACGATAATACAGGTAAACGTTGTTCAACGCGGTACTTATACAACTCGGTTTCGATATAACACAGTCTATAAATTGCAGTAACCCTTTATCTTTTCATATATTTTTCACCCCGCGACTTAAAAATCAAATTTTATCTTCGTTAAATTTGCGTCTGTCCGTATCGCGCATGTAGTTATTAGTAACGAATTTACATAATGGCAAATACTCTTTAGCATGCTAATTGTTTACCGTATAATGTGTTTATTGTTGAAAATTGTCTTCGTTTTCTACCAGGAAAGCGCCTTCAAAATCATGAGTGTGTTAATCTCAAGCTGAGCACTTTATTTTCTGGTGAATTACATACAATATGTAATGCTTTTTTATGTAAAAAAAATTATTTTTATATTAATGGCCACTTAGAGGGTTTTTTTAACCCTTAACGTTACTGTTAGGATAGGTGAAGCACAAATGCTTTTCATATTCCCCCTTTGTCTGCAATGAGAGTTATCTGGGAAAGGGAGCTTTGTGAGCATTTAAGCTCCCTCTGGGGGCAGTTGTGTTAGCTATGATAGTTGGGAGTAGAATAGACTTCGGTCGTTTATATTTGTAGTAATCTGTTTCATTGTAATTGACGGCTTGTACGATCAGCAGGTTTGAATGTGAACTTGATTTGACGAAGAATTTTTCTGCGAGATCACGAAGAAGGGAGGAGATGTATGGAATGCCGGTTTCTCAATGAATCTGTGAATTTCTGATAAAGCATGGGGCGTCTAGAATCATCCTTAAGCACTTATTTTGGATTCTTTATAGTTTTGAATGTTTGATCGTGAAGTGTGACTCCATGCTGGTGAGGAATAGGTAATAACTGGACGTATGACCATCCGGTAAAGTAGTAATTTATTTTGTAAGTTCAATTTGCTCTTGCGGTTGATCATTGGGTAGAGCTGAGCTATTACTTTTGAAGTCTTGGAGCCAATGAGAGTGATGTGCTTGTTAAAAAAAAAAGTTTCTTATCTAGAAGTACCCCAAGATATTTGGTCTCTGATTGCCATGGGATCTTTTGACCAGAGAGCAAAATGTCTTCTTTAATGCAGATCTTTTTTCTAGAGAACAGCATGGCTAAGCTTTTGAGGGGTTTACTTGAATCCTCCAGTTGGTGAACCAGTCTTCTAGCGCGTTGATACTTCCTTGGAGTCTAGTGATTGCTAGGCGAGGGCTGAGAGACCTTGCTAGAATATCGGTGTCGTCGATATAAAGGGCCGTAATGGTTGTTCTTAAATTAAGAGGGATGTCTGATACGTAAGTTGTGAAAGAGGGCTTTTGCGATGGTCGAAAACGAATCTAGTGAATTAAATGATGTGGAAATAGATTTAAATGAGGAGGAACTGGTACAGTTAATAGATGACGTCGAGCCAAATGGCGGGGAAAATTCTGCCGAAGATTCTGATTGTGATGAATCCGTTAAAGATTTTAGTTTAACACGTTCATTGCCAAGCTGAAAATTGGAATTTCGTGTGGTGGCCAAATTTTTTTTATTTTTTTTATTTAGTTAGCGACGTCCACGCGATATCGCGTGATTGGCAATGAACGTGTTGAAGAAATTAGCAGAAGGATTGGACTTGGCAAGAAAGTTAGGCAGTTATTTTTCGGATAATGATCTCTCAATGGAGCGCTCCGGAAAATACACGAGACAACTGGATATTTGTTTAGCTGCACATTATGAACTTAATAAAAAAAATTTCCAGCAGAGTGGTAAGCAAGGTCTTATTTCTGACTTCTTGATAACTAAACCAACCGAAGTAGGCAATGAGAATCAGTAGCGCACTCAGCATTTAATCTTGGGGGGGGGGGGGGGAGCGAGTTGAGTAGACGATTTGAGAATGCACACTACTCATCGCATACGACCTATGACTGGGCATCTGCGATGATCGCTAATTCATAAGTAGTATAAAAATAGAAGACACTACACAACATAAATTTAAAAAAAAAAAAAAGAATTTTAATTAGGAAAAGATTTTGGAAAATTTTCTAGTTTTTTCTTTTTTTACTCTGGGGGACAGGGCCCCCCTCTTCCTCCCCTCTGGGTGTCACTGATGAGAATTATGCAAATGATGTCCAAGAGATTTCAAGTGATGAGATGTCCGGCCACTCGTAAACAAAGAACATCTCCGAAATGTTATTTTTGAAGACAGCGATGACGATTAAAATATGCACTTTATTTTATTTTGCTTAAAACATTTATGTATTATGTGCAATGAAGTTTACGTACAATTTATAAGTTTATACTATGCATTTGTTTCATAGTTTATGTTTTTCTTAACTTACTGAATTACCTGAATTAAATAAAAATATATTTTGTTGGATATGTCATTGTTGTTTATATAATTAAAAAAAAAAAAAACGATTTCGGAACATAACCGTACTTTTTCTATGTAATCTGAGTCTCGCATAACACGTCATTTCTATGGAACCTAACATCCGTGTTATACAAGGGTTACCTGTAATAAGTTTGTGTGTGGGTTAGCTGGTCGATTGGCCTGTTTTACGAAAGAGCGAAAACCATCCTGCCGTATGAGACCATTACCACACTTTCACTTGAAAAAATCACTAATGAAATTTCACTTGTACAATTATTATTATTATTATTATTATTATTATTATTATTATTATTATTATTATTATTATGGAGTCAAAAGACTCATCGCGGGAGACCCTACATTGAAACACTAACCATTATTTACAAAATACCTGTCATAACATTAATAATATCATACTTCTCCTTAAATTCATTCACAGACAAAGCATTCACAACCACCTCTGGCAACGCATTTAAACCATTCACAACCCTCCAAACAAAAAATCTAGTCCTAAATACCCTTGTTAAACACACTCTTGCATAATCTCCAGGGATGGCCCCTCGTTCTCTCCCTTCCTGCACTGGTCTTGAAATGTCATCAGTATCAAGCCTATAAAAGTCCTTTAATAATTTATATGCCTCTATCATATATCCTCTCCTATGTCTATCAGCTAGTTTTTTGGAGCACGGGCGAATGCTGGTTTTGAAATTCACGCTTGCTCTTGTTATCATTCAGAGAATAAGAGGTGTGATTGAAGTCTGATTAGCGGAATAATTAATTACTGACCATTTAAAACTATTATTATTATTATTATTATTATTATTATTATTATTATTATTATTATTATTATTATTATTATTATTATTATTATTATTATTATTATTATTATTACGGGCGACTCCAAGGAATCCTTAGACTCATCGATCATTTAGGAGGCCCTAAACATCATGTCCATCACAACTATTCGACATTCACACAGTATTTATTATACTTTGCCTTGAACTCATTCACTGTCATAGCACCCACAACAGACTCTGGCAACTTATTCCATTCATTTACCACTCTAAAAGTAAAAAACCCAGCTCTAACACCCTTACTAACCACACTCTTGCCCAGCTTCCATGAATGTCCCCTAGTCCTCCCACCACCAGTCCTGTTCTCAAAAATATGCTCTGAATTAATCCTATAGAAACCCTTCAGCAATTTGAATGTCTCAATCATATCTCCCCTTTTTCTGCCTATCAACCAATTCCTGCAACCCACAAATCTTCAACCTGTTTTCATAAGGTTCATTCCATAGACCTGCTATCATCTTCGTCAGTCCCCTCTGGATCCTCACAACCTCCTTCCCATCAAGAAGAAACCTAGGTGACCGGATCTGGGCACAGTAGTCAAGATGGGATCTTATCAAGGCTCGATACAGAGGAACAATAACTTGCTTATCTCTGCTCGTCAAAGTATTCTTCAACCTCCAAGTGATTTGATGAGCTGATTTAGCTACTTTTGCAATGAGTCCCCCTAAACTTCAACTCCCTATCCACCAACACTCCCAAATCCCTGCCATCATCAGTCTCCTGGAGTACGGTTCCACCAATGTGATATATTGCTGCTAATCGTTTCACCCCAAAATGCATAACCTTACCCTTTGCCACATTAAATTGACATCCATTTTCCTTAGTCCAGTCCTCCAAACTATTCAAATCATCTTGCAAAATTTTGACATCCTGTGCACTCACAATTGCTCTACCCAACTTTGCATCATCAGCAAACAAGTGAACACTTCCTCTCAGATCCTTTCCTATATCGTTAATGAACAAATTGAATAGTAGTGGTCCCAGAACAGAACCCTGTGGCACACCACTAGTCACAAGCCGTCTTTTAGCCACAACTCCTGAATAAACCACTCTCTGGTATCTTTCCATCAACCACCCTCCTATCCATTTCACCAACCCTATATCCATCCCCATCAGCTCCAGTTTACTGATTAGAGTTCCATGTGATATCCTGTCAGAGGCCTTGGCAAGGTCCAGTAGAATCAGTGTAAACCCATTAGCCTTATCCAGTTCAGCCGTCAGTGTGTTATAAAACGTGAGCAAGTTACTGAGGCATGATCTGCCCTTCACAAAACCATGTTGTCCCCCATACAGTATCCCATTTTCATCTATCCAATCCTGTATTCTTCTCTTGACTAATTTCTCCAAGACCTTGACAACTATTCCTGATATGCTAATCGGTCGATAATTTACAACAGCAGTCTTGGAACCTCCTTTATGCAGTGGAACTATTTTCCTCTGTTTTCACCCACTCGGGACTAAGCCAGACCCAAGACTCAAATTAAACAAAATGGTCAAGGGCAATGACAATTCTTTAGCCACTTCACGTAAGACCGGTGCTGGTATACCATCCAATTTCACAGATGTATTGACATTACCTCCACTTCATTCACAACAATTCCCATATAAACTAATGGTTCCTTCATTCCTTTAATGCCACCATTAAAGGAATGAAGGATTATCATTCCAATCTTTGCAATTCCAATCTTATATCATCCATACTGGATGATATATTCTTGCAAAGTGCTCAGTAATTCCACTATATCGACTGATTCAGTGACCTTCCCTTCATTGGCATTCCTTAAAATCATTCTGCCGTGTACAGTTTTTCTTTTACTTGCAACATATTGAAAGAACTGTTTGGGATTCTCTTTAGCTTGCATGACTAATTTTCTTTCATAATCCGCTTTTGCTTTTCTTACCACACTCGTTACCCTTCTGGCCTGCGCTTTATACTGGTCATGTGCCTGCAGGTCACCTTTCTCCTTAAATTCCTTCCACAGTTGTTTCTTTTTTTGCAACTCAAGTTTAATGGTGTTATTCATCCATTTAACCCCTACGTGATTTACTATTCGGACTCAAGGTATAGAGTCAGCCATAACCTCCTGCAAATGTTCCTTGACCTCTTCCCATGCCTATCAACATCCAACTGTTGCAGTTTTACATGCCATGACACTGAACCTAGCAATCTCCTAAGGTTGTCATACTTGCCAGTACGGTAATTCCACATGTACAAATTCTCGGATGCTATTACCAGGTCAAGCACTCTCGAACTCCTAGTATTTTCCATTACATGCTGTCTCGGATAGTTATCCATTAGCAACTGAATAAAATCCAGTTCCTTCCTCGCACGTGTCCTCTCCTCCTTCCAATCAATGTTACCATAGTTGAAATCCCCCATAATAATTACCCTCCTTCCACTCATTTCATCAATTTTCTATGCATACTATCTCCACCATCTATTCCATCACCTGGTCTATAGCAGCACCCAACTGTACATTTTGTTTCGTTAGTTTCAATCTCACACCAAATAGCCTCAAATGAACTCTTTTCACTGTCTCCTGCAATACAACTTCTATTCTCCTTGGCTGCAGTTCATCAGCTATCATCAATAATACTCCTTCCCCCCCATTTTATTCTCTCGTCCCTTTTGAACACACTATACCCTACACATTCTATCGTACTAACTATATCATCTTCTGTCAGCCATGTTTCACTAATGCCAATAACCTGCGGCCAGGAAGAGCCAACCAACGCCAAAAATTCTTCCTTCTTGTTCCTAATACTCCTGGTATTAGTATACATGAAATGCAGTGGTCCATTTGTCCCACCCCCTGTACTGTATTTAGAAATTCTACCCTACGATTCTTCTTTGTGAACTGGCCAATAACATCGTCATAAAACGTTGGTCGTAACTTAATTTTCCCAAGCAACACGCACACTTGTAAAGGCTGGCTAAAGCTAACTGGCTGGAACTATTTTGACTGCGTATGGCGCGTATTTAAGCAACAGGGTGAAATGACGTGGAGGGAGCGGAAATGGCTATGTGCGCGCATGAAATCACAGTGCTGAAGCGAAGACCTGGATGCTCCCACAACCGAGCAAGCTAAGGTAGCTTGCAGGGCCGGTCATCTCGGGGGTGCAGTGAGTGCAATGCACCCGGGTCCCACGATCGAGTGGGTACAGTCGGTACACATTTGCGGAAAAGTATTATATTTCAAATGTGGTTTTTTTTTTTTTTTGTTTTCCTGTGCCAAAATTATTTGCAGGTAAGAGGTTTTACAATACGTTTATTTTGAATCCTTTAATTCTTACCTTTGAAAAATATTTGGGCCCAAAAGGGTGTCTTGCACCCGGGCCCCTTTATAGAGAAGGTCGGTCCTGGTAGCTTGAATAGCGTCGGCCTTCGATACACAACGCAATGCTCAATTATTCCCGCGCAAGCTTAAAACGTCTTCTGTTCTACAAAAATAAAAGCCTAAATGGAATGCTTATAAATGCATGCATTTATTAACAAATAAATATTACTTCTTTCTCAATTAATGAGCTTGCGCAGCAAGTACAGCAAGCACGGAGAATTCGCCACTGATTTGGAGCTCATAGATCTTCAATCTATTCTCGTAGGGACATCCCATAGACCTGCAACAATCTTTGTAACTCGCCTCTGAATCCTCTCCACTATTTCTTCTTCACCAAGAAATCCAGGCGACCAGATATGTGCGCAATAGTCCATATGCGGTCTTATTAATGCCTTATAAAGTGGAACAATAACTTCCTTATCCCTGCTTGTTAGTGTTTTTCAACCACCATGTAATTTGATGTGATGTTTTGGCAATCTTTGCAATATGCCCTTTAAAGTTACGTTCTCTGTCCACAATAACTCCCAAGTCCCTTGCCTCGTCAACTTCTTGCAGTTCAGGTCCATCAATATAGTAAACAGCATGTGACCTCACCCTCCCGAAGTGCATCACCTTACACTTAGCTACGTTTAATTGACAGCCATTTACCTTGTTCCATACAGTTAGCCTATTTAAGTCATCCTGCAAGATATCTACATCATCTGAATTGACTATCGCTCTTCCTAATTTTGCATCATCGGCAAACAAGTGGATATTTCCTTTTTGAGTATCCGCAGTATCATTGATGTACAAATTAAACTATAGAGGACCAAGCACCGAGCCCTGAGGTACACCACTAGTCACCTGCCTTCTCCTGGACTCAGCTCCTCCATAAACCACTCTGATATCTATTCACCAGCCACCCTCTAATCCAAATTACCAGCTTCGGATCCATACCCATTGTTCAAATTTATGCAACAGAGTTCTGTGTGAAATCCTGTCAAATGCCTTTGCAAAGTCCAGCATTATCACTGAGTAAGGATTTCCTTTATCCAGCTCCACTGTCACTTTATTATAGAAATTAGTCAAGTTACTGAGGCAAGACCTACCCTTCACAAAACCATGTTTCCCCTTATAAAGTATCATATTGCTGTCCACCCAGTCCTGAATTCTAATTTTTACCAATTTCTCCAAAACCTTAACCACCACCAGATATATTGATTGGTCTATAATTTGCAAGCTCTGTCTTGGAGCCTCCCTTATGCAGTGGAATTATTTCCCCCTCATTCCACTCTATTGGTACTTTACCAGAACTGATTCTAAAATTAAACAGCCTGGTTAGAGGAGGTCAGTGGCGTAGCTAGAGCTGTTGCCGCCCGGGGCGGTCCCTGAGTTTGCCGCCCCTCTCAATACACACCAAAAATACTACAAAAAGTCAAAACAATGTGTAGGGAAATAAATTAAAACACTATGTTTATTTTTGAATTAAAACTTTTATTTCAACATTCTAAAATGTTATTTTCCTTGCTTTTCTGTTAGAAAAATCGTCAATGACATTGGTGAAGTCTATTTCATAGTAATGTAGGTAATTCTTAATCAGATTTTATTTAGAAAAACTCCTCTCACAATTAGCAATTGTGAGGAAAATTCGCAATAGTATTACAATATTTGGAACTCAGTTCTCGAGACTGTATTTTAGAATTAACTGCAAATGTTCAAAAAGGTTCAAAGTGCTGCTCGGGGGGTAGACCCCCCCTTCGCACCCCCCATCTACGCCACTGGAGGAGGTGCTAATTCTCTTGCACATTCTTGTAACACATGGGCCGATATGCCATCTAACAAAATGGCAGTGTTAGCATTAAGGTTCTGTAATATATTAAACACCTCTATTTTGTTTATCTCTAGACTCTCATTGGTCAATGACACATTCCACACTGCAATATCACAACCAAGATGGCACACTTTTGCAAAATGATCACTAGCAACTCAACTATTCGATTTGCTTCTGTAATTTCCCTACTATCAACACTTTTTAAAGTAATCTTTCCATGGTTATTCTTCCTTTTACTTGCCACATAGCGAAAAACTCCTTAGGGTTTCTTTTGGATTCATCAGCTAGATTCCCCTCATAATTAGCTTTGGCCTTCCCTGCCATACACGTTACTCTCTTTTCCTGTATCTTATACTGCTCATGGGAACGCTCATTTCCTATTTCTTTATACTTCCTCCACAACCTTTTCTTTATCTGCAACTCCTGCTTAATAATATTATTTATCCATCTTACTCCTACTTGATTTCTCCTTCTGACTCTGGGAATACAGTCTGATTGATACAGCTTTATTTAAATACTCCTTGACAATCTCCCATGCACCATCAACATCTCTCCCCTTCAAATTCTCATGCCATAGCACTCCTGAAAGCTGACTTCTCAGCTTGTCATAATCACCAGCCTTGTAATTCCACATATACCCCTTCTTAACAGAATATTCAGCACATTTTACAATCTCTCAGGTCAAGACCACATGATCGCTTTCCCCAAGTAGAGACTGTGTAACTAAACTACTTAGTGATATGTTCTCTGTAGGGTTGTCACCTTTTGGTAAGTCCAAAGAGGGACACACTTATCGAATATGAAAGTCTTCCTCTCCTGTAAATGTATAAAATGAAAAAGCCAAAGTTGAATATGAAAATCTAACCTTATAAAAAATTAAAACATTGAATACATTGGTACGGGTATTAGTGATTTAATAATATTTGTATTTTAAAGATATAAGTTGTCCCACTTAGGTGTAATTTGGGGCGCTGAAAATTTTCTTAAAATTCGGGATGTCCCACCTAATTCGGGACAGGTGGCAACCATAGTTCTCCAATGTTATGACCAGATCTAACACCCTTGAATCTCTTGTCCCTTCTATTACATGCTGTCTCAAGTAGTTATATTACTATTATTATTATTAGGCACTTACTACCTGCTTTCTTCACTGCATGCCGATTAATTAGTGATAGCCTTGGCCAGCTATCTCTGATTGGCTACCAGTGGAGATTGAACTGCTCATTCACTCCAAAAGTTCGATAGGGCTAAAAAAACGGCCTTGCCTACTCTTTATACGGGAACAAAAAAGGCGTTAGCTAATTATTATTATTATTATTATTATTTTATTATTATTATTATTATTATTTGTGAAAGAGCCTGTGTAGCTCAGTGGATGTGGCGTTTGCACACCACCGCGCTAGGCCGCACGAAGGAAGTCTTGGTTTCGAGTCTAGTCGGCGACTAGAGGAAATTTTTCTAAGCCTTTTTTCGACCGGTTCCCGAGTTAGTCGATCTCTGGCACGGGCAAGCAGGTTTTTCCTCCCGGAAACTCGGGTTTTTCGTCCTGTAAACTCAAGAAAATCGACCGTAGAACCCACATTATTTCAGACATTAAATATATTGTGTTAGGGTTAGAGACCACGAGATGGCGGCACATTTGAGCCGTCTCTCTTCACTGCGTACCGCTTAATTAGTGATAGCCTTGGGCCATCTGTCTCTGATTGGGTACCAGTGGAGATTGAACTGCCCACTCAGTCTCCAAAAAGTTAGATAGGGCTAAATGGCCTCGCCTACTCCCGTATATACGGGAATAAAAAGGCGTTAGCTGATTTTTTTTTTTTTTCTGATTATTCGTGACACCTCCAAGGAGTCCGAAGACTCATCGCAGGAGGACACCCATTGTACAACTCTCCGTCTCCACCACTACACTGAACCTTTACCACCAATCATCTACATCAGCGCCAGTGGCGCACCCAGGGAGGGGGAGAAGGGGAATTCCCCCCCCCCCCAAAAAAAAAAAAAAAAGAAAAAGGAAAACACACTAGAAAAATTTCCAAAAATCTTTTCCAAATTAAAATTCATTTTTTTTATTTATGTTGCGTCGTATCTTCTATTTCTATACTGCTTATGAATTAGCGATCATTGTGCATGCTCAGTCATTGGTCGCATGCGATGCTTAGTGTGTATTCTCAAATCGTCTACATAACTCGCCCCCCCCCCCCCCCCCAAGATTAAATCCTGAGTGCTTGGCCCCATCCACGATTAAATCCTGAGTGTGCCATTGATCAGCGCTATCTACTGCCCACCACCATCACCTGTTATCTCTTAACAACTATAAACTCCATTTCCTTTGTTCATTGTGACCATTCCTTATCCCAATCTATGTCCCCAAAGTTAGAATCTCCCATAATTATTACTCGACCTTCACTTATCCTGCTAATTTACCAATACATACTATCTACATTCTCCCTTATACCCATTGGATTATAATAACAAATGATTACATATTTCGCCTTGTTGATCTCTATCTCACACCAAACTGCCTCGAATGAACTGCCCTCTACATACGGAAAGTTTTAAATGCAGTCAAAACTAATGCTTAAAAAGTTGGTAGTTTTGCAACGTGCACTTCTGCAGGATATTTCATAATAAGTTGTAGCACGAAAACTTTAAGGGAATTCAACAAATTCACGGAAAGTTATTGAGTCGAGCCTCAAAGTCATAGTCGCTTTTCTACTACATATAAACTATGCATTCACTTTATTTATGCTGGTCGGGATTCAGAAGTTTGCTTAAAGAGTAACATGAATAACCATTCTGCAAAATGTGATGTTCTTGCTAATATGAACTATTGTGCAACAAATGGCCCAATTAAATGAAAAAATCTGCATAAGGTAAGGGATTTTTAAGTGCAAAATCTTAACTTTCCTTGGCCATTCGACGTCAGCTTTTGAAATATGAACCTTGTTAATTAATCTTTGTTGATGTAAACAGCAATTGCAGATTTTTTTTCCCTTTAATTTCTTGAGTACGGAGAAGCAAATATTGTAAAAATACGGTTATTGTTTAGAATCTAAACAATAACCGTATTTTTTAGATGCAGAATATACCTGTGATCAGGAGATAATCGTCAGAGGACCTAATGTGTGAGCCTTGTGATGGTGGGGGTAATAATACTTACTTCATTGAACGTTGATGAATTAAACTCGATTCATTAACATAATGAATTCTCGGATGAAAAAATAACAATTACGATATCCTTTGACATGTCGTAATTGTTACTTTTGCAGTAATGTATTTGGACCAGTTAGCTGAGTAAATGCCGGCCTGGTTGGCCGAGTGGTTAGCGTATCTGCTTTTTAGCCAAAAGGCTGCGGGTTCGAATTCCGCCGTGCGCATGGATATTTGTGAAAATACTAGTGGTGGTGGTGGTTGGCGGTAGATGGCGTTGGTGTAGATAATGAAGCTAGTTGTGATGGAGAGTTATAGACTACGTGCCCATCCTCGATAAGCCTTTGGACTCCTTGGAGGTGTTAAGTAATAATAATAAATAACCTGACCGTTTGAGGCAAGATATTTTATCAAATATAAAATTGTCAATGTGTGATCATGTCAATTCTCTTTTCAATTTGTATTGACAGAAATTTGATTATAAGGATAAAAACCATGTGTTAAGGCTTAAGCGCAGGGAAAAACTTATGATAAAAGTTTAATGGAGCGAAACAGCACTAGGAAACTATTAAAAGAAGTATTTAATTCTTCCAGTATTTCATCATAATTACAGAGACATTATCAGTGTGTGTTACAAGTCTCTTTTGCTCTGTCTCTGAGCAAAAGGAGACTTGTAACACACATACACAAAAGCAGTAACAAAACTAACTGAAACACACAATCACAGTAAATTTCGAAGAGAAAAACTGTTTTCAGAATCTTCTGCTGCTCTTAAAAATCAACCTAATTTAAATAAATATGGTTGCATAGAACTTCCCAAAATTTGGGTAATGCTAATACTTCAAGATCCCAGTTTACATCCCAGTTCACTCTAGTAAACTTTTATCATGAAGGATAAAAATCATTTGGACGGTAGTAGCAGTGTATTATTACCATGTAGATTCAATCCCCCCCCCATGGAAAAAGAACTCATCAGAGGAGGGTTCATCTTAGTCACACAGTGACTAAATGCCTGTCATATCTTTAATTTAAAATATTCAAGATGCACTTTCAATACTCACTGGTAACGTATACATTAGTAACCATGTACCATGAGAAGAACTTGGACTTTGCATTCTTCCAGAGATGACCCAGTATCCCCCACCTGCTGTTAGTTGTAAAATGCCTTCTGTATCTATACTGCAAGATCCCCTTTCAATTTGCATGTTTTTGTCATATCTCTTCTTTTCCTTCCATTATTCAAACTTTGAACACCATATTCCAATAATCTCTCCTTATATGCATAATTTCTTAGGCCCATAATTATCATCCTGCTGATATATGGGCCAGAAAAAATTTTTCAGTTGTCTCACCTGTTCTGAATCAAGGTGACCATATAATTATTATTATACACGTATCCTTATATCAGTGACATTGTCAATGAATTACAGATGGATATTCAGTTGTTTGCAGATGATGTGAAGTTGGGAAGGGTTATTGGTAATTATTATTATTATTACGGGCAACTCCAAGGAGTCCATAGACTCATCAAAAGAGGCTCTAACATCATGTCAAGAACAACTATTCGACATTCACACAGTATCTATCATACTTCGCCTTGAACTCATTTACAGTCATGGCACCCACAACAGACTCTGGCAGCTTATTCCACTCATTCACCATTCTCCAAGTAAAAAACCTAGCTCTAACACCCTTGCTAACCACACTCTTGTCCAGCTTCCATGTATGGCCCCTAGTCCTCCCACCACCAGTCCTATTCTCAAAAATATCTTCTGAATTAATCTTATAGAAACCCTTCAGTGATTTGAATGTCTCAATCATATCTCCCCTTTTCCACCTATCAACCAATTTCTGCAACCCACAAATCTTCACCCTGTTCTCATAAGGTTCATTCACTAGACCTGCTATTATCTTGGTCACTCGTTTCTGGATCCTCTCCACCTCCTCCCCATGCAGCAGAAACCCTGGCACCCATATCTGGGCACAGTAGTCTAGATGGGGTCAGACAGTATTATATTAGACAGTAGTCTAATAGCACAGATGTGGTAGCACTGCAAGAGGATTTGTATAAACTGAACAGATTGGCATTTGAATGGGGTTATCCGTTTAATTCAGCTAAATGTAAATTCTTGAAGTTTGGGATACATCGATGGGAGGCTGCATTTTCTGTTGGAGGAACTGTATTGAAGGAAGTGGGGAAGCACGGTATCTAGAGGTGATGATGGATAGAAACCTGAAATTCAGGAAACATATTGCAAAGGTAGTGAAGGTAACCTAAAGGATTGCTGCAATACTGAGAAGGATGCTGATCGGCAGAGAAAAGAGGTCATACCATTGTATAAAGCCCTGATCAGACTACACCTAGACTGTTGTGCTCAAATTTGGTCACCTGATATCAGGACTGTACAATGTTAGTTATGAGGATTGACTGAGAGGAATATTCAGCCATACTCAATCATATCACCTCTCCTTATATCCACCTAACTGTGCAGTTTGGTGGATATAAGGAGAAGTGGTGTGATTGAGATTTTTCAGCTTTGAGAGGTAGTTACAGGGTGGATACTGGGGAGTTATTTCATTTGGTAGAACAGAGGGAAGGAGCAAGGACAAGGGGGCCCATCCCTGGAAGTTACAAAAGGAAGTTGTGAGCAAGAGGGTAAGGAGGGGGTTTCTTTGCATGGAGGGTGGTTGAACTGTGGAATGCATTGTCTGATAGTGGTGAGAGCACAAATGGTCAATAGGTTTAAGGAGTGGTATGATAGACTTTGTTTTCTAGAGTGGAACTCCCACAATGAGTCTTGTGACTCCATAGAGGCCTGAATAATAATAATAATAATTATGCAGTGTAGTCACTATGAAACTTTTATACCCTCACATTTCTGTATTTCTGGTTGAATTCTGTCTACTCCAATCATTCTATATTTCAGATTTATAATCTTTTTTGAATACATTGATATGACTTCAGATGAGATGAAATATTCCTGATTGCATTTCCTTTAAATATTTTCTACAACTGTTCTATATCTTCAGGTTTTATGTCACTTTTATTATTACCTTCAGACTCATCATGGGAGGTCCACATTCATAAAAATCATATTTTATCATTTTTGGTTCCTTTTGCAGCATCCCTCCCTCCCTCCATTATTAGATTTTTTTAATATCCCCATAGAACATTTTGCCACTTTTGTGATATTTATTTTCTGTATTTTTCCAAATCTTTCCATGACTTTTGTGTGGCTACTTTTACATATAACTTAGTTTTCCTATTTTCTCTGCTTTTAAGGGCACATGCAAATCTGATTTCCAGGAAGAAATTTTGATTTACATTCTCCCCCCCCCCCTTTTTTTTAAAACTCTTTCGCCATTTTTATAGTAATATATGCATATTTAAGGCTACAGTTCACCTCTGAAAGCTGCTTGATTTTTTTTTTTAAACTTGTATACATATTTTTATTTCTGTAATACTTATTTTCATCCTTCTCTAAACTAAATGGTGATTGTATTTAAAATCACCTCTTTATCATTATCTTGGACCAGCCTGAACATATCACTGTCAACAGTAACAGAATAAGACTTCTTATTTCACATGTGTTCTCTTGTGAATTATACACATTCTTATGATTATGCACATCATGTTAGTAATGACTATTCACTACCTTGAGCATTATTAATTAAATACTTAACATTAGTTTTGCCATTTTTTTTCCTCCAAATGTTTACAGAACATATCTGAATGTCTGGGATTTATTTCTTGTCACATTGTTTTCATCTCCAACAGAAACAGATTTACCCTTTTCCTATTTACCCTTTTCTACGTCTACTGTCATTTTAATGACTTGAAAAATCCTTCTACTGCTTTATTAGATTCTTCTATGTTCCTAAAGCCCA
Organism: Typopeltis vanoorti; assembly: GCF_054136105.1. Taxonomy (NCBI): domain Eukaryota; kingdom Metazoa; phylum Arthropoda; class Arachnida; order Uropygi; family Thelyphonidae; genus Typopeltis; species Typopeltis vanoorti. Next base: position 50,895,016 of record NC_143555.1, on the reverse strand, counting down.
TAATTTCTTCTATTGGCTTTTGATACAAATAAGACTCATTGCCCACCATTCAAGAAATTTTTCATTTTTATGTTGTCTGAATATAAATTCGTATGGTTGCTGTTATTTAGAAGTATATTGCCCCTTTTTTTAAAAAATCTTCTTCTTTTTCTTAATAATACCAGTATATTGACATGATCTTTCTGCAATTCCTTTGCTAGCACTACTTTTTTTTTCCATTGATACTTCTGATGTTTTAGCACATACTTTCAATAGAGTTTGAGTTTTATTCAAGTAGCTGAGTTTTCAGTGTTCCTGTTTTGTTCTCTTGACAAAAATTGCAGGGGTGATATATTTAACTGGACTACTGTACACCACTGACTGTATTTGATCATCCTGTACCATCATACTTTTATGTGGTTTAGTCAGATTAGTCTAAAATTATTATTATTATTATCCAGGCTTCCATGGAGTCAGAAGACTCATCGTGGGAGGTCTTTTTTAGGAAAGACAAAGTTTATCGCACCATTCCTTGAACTCATTGACCGTTCTTGCTCTAACCACTCTCTCTCTCTCTCTCTCGACAATGCATTCCACAGTTCAACCACTCTCCACACAAAGAAACCACTCCTCACCCTCTTGCTCATGCTTCCTTTATTAACTTCCAGGGATGACCCCTTGTCATCACTCCTTCCCGCTGTTCCACCAAGTGAAAGAACTCTGCAATGTCTATCCTGTAACTGCCTCTCAACAGTTTAAAAGTCTCAATCCTGTCGCCTCTTCTTCTATTCACCAAACTCTGCAGTCCACATTCCCTCAGTCGATCCTCGTAACTGAAATTGTACAGTCCAGAAACCATCTTTGTTATTCGCCTCTGTACTGTTTCCACAGTTAATTTATCCCCCTTCAAATCCTGGGGACCAAATCTGAGAACAGTAGTCTAAATGTGGTCTGATCAGGGTCATATACAATGGAATGATAACTCTTTTATCACTGCAGGTCAGCATCCTTCTCAGTATTGCAGCAATCCTCTGGGTTACCTTCATCACCCTTGCAATATGCTCCCTGAATTTCAGTTTTCTATCAATCGTCACCCCCAGATCTCTTGTCTCCCCCTACTTCCTCCAGTATAGCTCTTCCAATCGAGTATGCATTCTCCCATTGATGGATCCCAAACTTCAAGACTTCATTTTGCATTAAATCGACATACCCCCCATTCATTTGCCCATCTGTCTGGTTTATTCAAATCCTCTTACAGGGCTGCCACGTGCACTATTACTGATAACCCTTCCCAGCTTCACATCATCCATAAACAACTGAATATCCCCTTTCAATCCATTGACAATGTCATTGATATAAAAGTGGAACAATACAGATCCCAGTACTGAGCCCTGTGGAACCCCCCCCCCCCCACACACACTTCCATGATATTGCTCCACCATACACAACTCTCTGATACCTATCAGACAGCCAATCCTGAATCTATTTGACTAACCCGACATTTAAACCCATGTGCTGCAACTTAAATATCAGCTTATCATGTGGCACCCTGTCAAATGGCTTTGTAAAATCCCAAAAAATGGCAGTATATGCCTTTCCCTCATCAACTGCTCTTGTCACTTTATTATAAAAGGCAATCGTATTAATAAAGCAAGAGTGCCCCTTAACAAATCCATGTTTATTCTCACAGATAACATTACCCTCATCAACCCAACGCTGTATATAGTCCCTCACTAATTTCTCCAAGACCTTAACAGCTACTGATGACACACAAACTGGCCTATAATTAGACACTTCTAGTCTGCTACTGCCCTTGTGCAGTGGCACTATCTTACCTTCCTTCCATTCCTTGGGTACCTTTCATGCAGCCAGACTTTTATTGAAGAGCCAGGTCAACAAAGATGTCAGTTCTTTAGCACATTCTCTCTTGTGAAATACCATCCAGTCCCACAGCTTTACTGGTATCCAGAATACTCAGTATTTGGAACACACTCTCCTCTCATCTCTAAACCCTGAACCTACTACTCTATCCTTCTAGTATTAAAACCTTCTCCCGGATGAAATACTCCAATAAAGTGCTCATTGAACAACTCCACTATGTTCTCTGCATCAATCACTCTATTCCCATTTTTATCCTGCAATGCAATTCTTCCACAATCATTTCTCTTTCTACTGGACACATAGCTAAAAAATTCCCTTGGATTTTCTTTGGTTCTTAATGCCAATCTCTTCTCATATTCCAGTTTTGCCTTCTTCACTATACTGGTCACTCTCCTGGCCTGTGTCTTATATTCATGTATCTGCCCTCCACCCCTCTCGATATATCTCTTCCATAATCTCTTTTTCAACTGCAGTCCCTGTTTGATATTGTTTGCCATCCATTTTACACCAAATTTCCACTTCTTCATTCATGGAATGCAGCTTACTATTGCTGCTAACAAATATTCCTTCACAATTTCCCAAGCACTAATGATATCCTGGCCTTCCAATTCTTCCCTGTCCATGTGGTTACCCTAGTGGTTTGGGGCTTCGCAACTATATGCTTGGGGAAGGAGTGTCCTTGGTTCTATTCCTATCAACAACGTGAGGAATTTAAGGATCTTCCTCAGCCATAGCAAAGTTAGCCGGTCTTGGGCATGGACAGCAGGTTTTTTTCCTGCAGTTTATCTGGAGTTTTTCATCCCGCAAGCAGGCAAGACCCAGCCAGAGGCCTGATTTCTCAGCTATGCCGGTTCCGGAGCCCAGATAAAATTTGGGGGAGGGGGAAGCTTAGATGGTACCGTACATTCCCATAAAAGGGAACTTACGTTGTATCATCACACTGTAATTAATTAATTAATTCTGCCCTCCATGGAGCTTCCCCAAGTTGATATCTAAGATTATTATAATCACCTGCCTTATAATTCCACATACATTCCCTTCTCTTTGATACTCCTGCATGTCTATTCATCTTCCAAATCAAACCCACATGGTTACCCTCTCCAACTGGGGGAAGATATGCCATCCCAGTTATAATCAGCTCTTCTGATGCTATGACCAAATCCAAATTGAACCTCTTGTTCCCTTTATTACATGTTGCCTGAGACATTTGTCCCTCAATAATTCTCGAAATTCCATCCCCTTATAACTACATGCATTTTCCTCTTCCCAGATTATACGTCTGTAGTTAAAATCTCCCATAACAATTATTCTTCTTGCACTTGCCAAGCTCAACTGCCTAAACAATTCCTGTTCCCCACCCTTTGTGCTCCCTGGTTTGTAGCAACACCTCACTAAATATCCTATCTTGGCTACTTATACCTCACACCGTATGCTTTCAAAACCATTACTGTCACTGCCTTCCAAAGCCTCCATGCTTAGAGGACATAAGTCATCACTTATCATAAGCAGTACTCCACCACCACATTTTCCTTTCCTATCCTGCTGAAAAATGCTGTACCCTGCCACTTCAATTCCTGTTATTATATCATCCTCCATCAACCACGTCTCAGAGATCCCAATAATCTATGGCCAGGCTGATGCTATCAGCGCCACCAATTCATCTCCTTTATTTCAGATACTCCTAAGTATCTGAAATCCATTAGAGCATAAAAATGTCATTTTTATGCTCTAATGTCAAAAATAGCAAAAATTGCTAGCCCATTCTTGTTAATTGAATGTTCAGGTGGATATCTAGTGATGGAGTGTTAACGACATGGAGAGGGAGGATGCCTCTAGACATGGAGGTCTTCTCCCAGTTGTCGAGCTTTGACCCTTAAGCAAACCACAGAAATATTTTTGTAACAGGTGATTTTTTTTTTTTTGCTTTCAAATACAATACATTTATTAGAAGTATTACCATAATTTTACTATAATATCACTTCATTTATTTTTTTTTAAATTATTTTATGCAGAACTCTAGTTTGCTATATATTTATTATTCCTATGTATTCAGGCATCTCTATGGAGTTTGAAGACTTATTGCAGGAGACATGTTCACTATTATTCACACATTGCCTTTCATGCTTCTTAAACCAATTCAGTGGTAGTATGGAAGGAGTTACCAGTGATAGTTATGAGTAACTCCTTCCATATGTTTGTCACTCAAATATTCAAGTCCTCATACTCTTGCACAACTTCAAGGAGTAGTTACGTGTTCCCTTTCCCCCCACTTCTTGTGCATCTTATCCTACTCGCAAATGATTGTAAACTTCCTTAGTCTGGAATGGTTGTAAAATCCTTAGTCTATCCACATTAGTACTGTGAACAGACTGAGGATTAGATTCTCTAAAAACCTTGTTCTAGAGATATGGAAAATTGTACTTCTTAGCCTTCTATCCCAACAACCAAGACAGACTGACTATCATCATCCCCTCTTGAGACATTAAGCTTTTAGCATATTGTCTTAAATCTTGTTGCTTGTGTGCACATTCAGATTCTTATATTGTATCCTCAATGATGTGCCTATGATAGAGATTAAATAATGATCATTAAACTATCATTTAATTCATTTTTATATGCTGTCTTCATACCACTAAACCAAAAAATGAGCTTAAACCAGCTCTAAAGCTAAATGCATTCTCTATTCCCAATAAAATATCGTCCTCATCCAACCATTTTTCACTTATACCAAAAATTTTTGGGCATATCCTCTTGCATCAGTGCAACAATTTCATTCCCCTTATTTTTGACACACCTACCATTCAAAAATATGAGGATGTGTGTGTAGGAGGTCATTAATGTGCTAGTGATGTGTCATACATAGCCTCACTGACCCATGGTTTGGCATTTTGTCACAAATGGGGCTCTAATGAGGTAAGTATTGTTGCTTTATAAGAATTGCCAACTTGGTTGGCAGTTATAAAGCTGAGTGGTTAATGGACCTGCTCTTGAATCGACAGGCTACAAGTTTGAATCCTGCTGTGGACATGAATGTTTGCAATTTTGTCTTTAGTGAGAGGAATTTCATTGCTTAGTGTGAGACTATTACCCCACTTATTGGAGGCCTGAACTGGCAAGAAAAAATTTCATGTTTGGTTTCTAGAGCAGAATTTTTAGATTATGTAAAAATAAATAAAATAAATACAACGAAAAATAATAATTAATAAAAGTCCTTAGCTCACCCATGGTACTATTATACTATAGGTTTACAATGTTTCATGGTTGGAAGTCATAAAAAAAAACTTCCCTAGTCAGAGGAAATGCCAAGTCATCTAGGTGGTAGATCACATTCATCACTTGGTAAACACTCCTACCCTGCTTATTGGAGATGGAAAGTATCTTTGCCATATTTCATCTGCAGAGTAGGGTTGGGATTTCTGTTTCTCTCCTCCCCTTCTCTTCACACCTGCAGTGCAGATGATGACTTTGTGCATGCGCAACACTAATTAGTGGTTGGCCAGCTGCAGAAACACACTAAGTGGTATTGCAGCTGGCCACTAAATAGCACATGGAAGTAAACCTGATCATAATGCATCAGTAGGCTTACTAAATAGCTGTCACATAATCTTGTTACTGCTTACTCTTCTGGATCATGCCTGGAAGGAGTCAGAGTATAACAGTATGCAGAAACTCTGGTTGAATCAAATGTTTACAAATTCTTCTCTCCTATGTGCAGTAGGAGTGAAGAATTTGTGAACATAACTCTTAGACAGGGAAGGATTGTTTACAAATTCTCCACTCCCCTTGCTGCATGTACCTGGTGTGAAACCAGGTTCTTAACACCAACAATAAAAAAAATGACAATTCAGTTAAAAAAACACTTTCCAAAAAACAACAAAAATAGTCACAAAAATTTCAACAAAAAAATCCAATAAAAATACATCCAGAAAAAAGCCTAAGAAACTCAACACAACCTCATGCAAAAAAAAAAAAAATCTATTTCACTGACCTAACCTCCATGGAATCAGAGGCTCATCATGGGAGGTATACACTATCGCACACAATGCTCATCCAACCATACTTTAAAGTGATGTGTCTGCATTCACAGCACACTAAGGCAATTCATTCCACTCACCAACCACTCTCCATATAAAGAACCTTCTCCTCACTCTTCTGCTCACACTCTCCTTATACAATTTCCAGTGATGGCCTCTTGTTCTACACCCCTCTTCCATTCTATGAAAATTCTCCTCTGTCAACCTGACTAGGTTATATGTCTCATTCATATTCCTCCTCAAGGTGTTGCAGTTTAAATTCTCTCAATCTGTCCTCGTACTCCAAAGACCACTGACTACCTTCGTGAATCTTTTCTAGACCTTTCTAACATATCCTTATCACCAACCCAACAACCAGAACTGTGCACAATAATCCATATGAGGCCTGATCCAATGGTATCATAACCTCTTTGTTTCTGCATGTCAGGGTCCTCTGCAGCCGTTATCTGATGTGACATCTTCACAACTTGTGCAATGTGGCCCTGAATTTTAGGTCCTTGTCCCCTAACACTCGCAGATCTCTCATCTCCTCTACCTCCTTTAAAGTTCCCCCACCAAGCTTACCAAATTTCAAAAAAAAAAAAAAAAATACATTGCAACATTGAACTGATAGTTCCACTTACCTGCCCATTCATGCAATTTGTTCAAGTCCTGTAAGGTCACAACATCTACTTGACTCTGTGTTGCCCTTCATCATCATTACAAATCATGGGCTCACTGCTCATTGGTATCTGATGCCTCCTTCACTATCTTCTTCCACCCTTCTTTGTCCAGTGCACAGTGTTGCAGTTTCTGTACATCCATTCCATACCAGTCCTTTATGTCGTCTATCCATTCTCTGTATGATCTATCTCTTCTGTTCACACCATCCATAATATCAAACATATATTATTATTATGAATGTCTTTATCTTCTGGTCCCCACTCATTCTGCAGATGTGTCCAAATAATTGCAGCTTCCGTTTTATAATCTTCTGCATGAGATTCTCCTTTGGTTGTATCTTCCAATAGAGCTCTTCATTTGTGACTTTCTGTACCTATCCTATTCTTAGAATCTTCCTGTATTGCCCTTCCCAATTTTAAATCATCTGTAAACAGCTGCATATCACTAGTTAAACCCATCCCGATATCATTAGTATACAAATTGAACAACAGCGGTCGCAAAACTGACCCCTCCATCTCACCACTAACAACCTTCCTCTTTTGTGATACTGCACCACCATATACAACTTTCTGATACCTATCTGATAGCCAGTCACTGATCCAACTCAGAAGTCTGTTATCAAATCCCATCTGTTTCAATTTATTTAACAGCTTGTCAGGTGGCAGTCTATCAAAAGCCTTTGCAAAATCCAAGTACACTACTGTATATACATCTCCCCTGTCCAAAGTATTTGTCACCTTGTTATAGTACATAAGTTTGTAAAACATGTATCCTGCTTCTCACCAATCTCTAGTATATACACTACAACCCCAGATACATACAGATTGGCCTATAATTTGTAGCCACTACCTTATCGCCATCTTTATGCAGCGGAACAATTTTACCTTTCCACTCCCTTAGAACCTGTGCTGTTGTAAGACTTATTAAACAGGCATGCCAGTGCTACTACCAATTTCCTGGAACATTCCCTTAAGATATGTGGTGATATGTCATTAAAATCCTATTACCTTATTGGCAACAAGGTTACTTATTTCCTCAAATACTGCTCACTCACAATTAAGCCATCCTCTCCTATGCCCTCTATACTTAATTTGCTCATGATTCCTGATGAGCATGAAACACCCTCTATACCCTTATAAATTGTTGAAGTATTCAGTAATCAATGTCTTCTGCAGCAGTTACCATTGTATTATTTTCATCCATTAACATCCACTTACCATAATTATTCTTCCTTCTACTTGCCACATATCTAAAAACTCTAGGATTTTTCTTTGCCTTATTTGTCAATTTCTGCTCATACTGCACTTTTGTTTTCCTCATTAACTGAGTCACTCTCCTGTCTTATTCTTTATACTCTTCATGTAACTGATTATTACCATTATTTTCCTTGTACTGCCTCCAAAGTACCTTCTTCCAGATTTCATGCTTAAGCACCTCATTCACTTATTTTACATCTACCTCATTCAGTCTCTCGACCTTTGGAATATATTCACATATTGATGTTATGTATTTCTTTGTCATTTCCCAAGCAGCATCTATTTCCTTACCACTCAAATCCTCATTCCATGCTATAGCTCCAAGCTTTTCATAATCACCAGCCTTGTACTTCTACATATATCCTTTACTCACAGAAGTCTGCATATGGCTAGCCAAAACCTAGATGATCACTTCATGATCACTCTCACCATCCAGAGGAAAGTGCAAAATCCCACCCACAATTACATCCTCTGATGAAATTATCAGATCTAATCCTCATGTGCCCTCCTTTACATGCTTCCTAAGATAGTTATCTCTCAAGAACTCGAGAAATCAGTTTTGCTTATTATTATTATTATTATCAACATTCGACCTCCATGGAGTCAGAGACTCATCGTGGGAGGTCAAATCTGCATCTTAAACTGATTCAATGTATCCACGACATACTCAGGCAATGCATTCCACTCACCAACCACCCTCCATGCAAAGAACCTGCTTCTCACTCCTTTGCTCACACCCTCCTTATAGAGTTTCCAGCAATGGCCTCTTGTTCTACTCCCCTCTCCCATTCTATGAAAAATATCTTCTATGTCTACCTGATAACAACCCCTGCCCAGCAGCTTATGTCTCAATCATATCCTCCCCCTTCCTCTTATTCACAAGGCTCTGCAACTTACATTCTCTCAATCTGTTCTCGTACTTCCCAAATGCTATCTCTTCATTCCAATCTATACTGCCATAATCAAAGTCATCTATAATAATTATCCTTCCTTTGTTCACTAATCCAAGTTGCATAATATTTTTTCATTACTGCTGTCCACATTTCCTGCCTTATAGCAACATCCAACTAAATGTCTTTCTGTCAACCATCACCTCACACCAGACTGCCTCATAATGATTGCCACTATTTTCCTCTTTCATGTCAATCTTATGTGGACATAATCGGCAGCACTCCTCCTCTCTTCTTGTCCTTTCTATTCTCATGAAAAGTACTGTATCCTTCCATTTCTATTCCCATTAGGATATCATCTTCATTCAATCATGTTTCACTTATTCCAATGATTTTGGGACAAATAAAGTCAGTGAAACCATTTCATATCCATTATTTCTGATACTTGTGGCATTTGTAAACAAACACAGCAGTTCATTTTTAGGTCTATCTATAGCCAGTCCTATCCAAGCCACTTGTTGGTTGTGATTTCCTCACCACACCTGGCCTTGCTCAATCACCTTTATCACTGCTTACCACACACACATATCCATTCAGTCTCAACCTCTCCACCCACATTGCAATATACTCCATCTCCATACAGACACATTTACTGCTACTTTAGCATTCACTCTCTGTATGCCACATCTCTTTGTCTACGCAGGCTCCCCCGATTTTCTTGTTTCCATTGCCAAATACTTTTGCCTCTTCAATACCACTCTCCTGATCTTTCACTTTATCTCTTACTTTTGATCTCTTGCTTGCATCACACACTGCACTTCCATCTAGCAACACTTTCTCTAGTGCACTCACTCCAAAGTCATTCAAATATACATCATGCCCATATAATTCCATTCTTCCCTCAAACACATGCCATACCTCCACAAATTGTACTTCCTTCTCCTCACAAAGCTCTGCTAGCATGCCATTCATGATTCTGGCGCTCTGCCTCAACTCATCACTGTCATACCTTGGCAACACACTGACAACCTTTCCCATTACACTGTTATCTTTCCCTCGTCTCAATAATCTCCTGATATTTGCCTTCACATGCTCCTTATGTCCACTTACATCATTTGTTCCCCCACAACCACCACTAATTCTTCTGCTCATTTCTTCCTCATGTCGAACACCTGAGTGATCCTACTCATTCTCCCTCCTGGATAGCAGACCTTATGGACTCTTTCTTTCCTCAAACACAGGCCATACCTCCACAATCACTTATCACCTCTTTTACCCTTTTTCTTTCATTCTATCCTTTTATAGTTTTATTTTTTTATTTTATTAGCAATATTTTATAGTTTAATGGAATGAAAACATTACATAGGATGAGCTGTCCTCATTTCATTTAAACCAATATTCTGTCTCTTAACACTCAGAATCCAATTTACTATAAAAAAAAAGAAAATAACAATGGGCAGGCCTTTAAAATCACTTAATAGAAAAATATGTATATTTATAGATACAACCTATTAAGTGTTTTTAAAAGCCAGCACATTGTTATTTTCTTTTTCTGTAGTAAATTGGATTCTGTGTGTTCACTGTTAACATGTTCATTGCCAGTCACGCGATATCGCGCGATGCGAGTTTTCACCAAACGGCCGATCACGCGTTATCGCGTTGACGTCGCTAACTAAATAAAAAAAATTTGGCCACCACACGAAATTCCAATTTTCAGCTTGGCAATGAACGATACGCGCGATGCGAGCCCTCACCAAACGGCCGATCACGCGTTATCGCGTGGACGTCGCTAACTAAATGCAAAAAAATTTGGCCACCGCACGAAATTCCAATTTTCAGCTTGGCAATGAAAGTGTTAAGAGACAGAATATTGGATTTTAAATGAAATGAGGAAAGCTCATTCCTATGTACTGTCTTCATTCCATTAAACTATAAAATATGATAAAATTCAAATAGGCTTGTGAAACCTTTGTTTCACAGTATACAGAAAACATACTCAGTCGGATAGCATTTGCAAAAAAGCGTTCAACAAAGTCATACACGCTAGCTTAATAGAAGTCCTTCGACAAATAGGGTTAGAAGAACATGACTTTAAAAAGCATTAGAAGAATGTCCAGAGGGAATCGCAATAAATGAAAAGATTGCTAACAACCTACGATATGCAGATGATACCGTGCTGATTACAGATAACATCACGGATCTCCAACAACTCATTGACAGAGTATAGATAGAAAGCCAAAGTATGAGAATAAATATAAACATCAGCAAGATGAAATACATGGTCATCAGCAGACATCCAACCTCATTAATGAAACTGACACTCGGTGGGAAAAATATCGATCAAGTGTCAAGGTATAAATATCTTGGTTGCTGGCTTAATGAAAGTTGGGACTCTGAAATAAATATAAATACAAGGATTGAAGTTGCACGACAGTCCTTCATGAAAATAAGAACATTATTCTGCAAGAAATATCGAAACATAGAAGTTAGATGTCGAAATGCTATGTCTGGTCCATTCTGCTGTATGGAGTTGAGATATGGACAATGAAGACAACATCAAGAAAATTGAAGCCTTTGAGATGTGGATATATAGATAAATGGTTTCCAATAACCAATGAAGATGTCTTAAAATCCATTGGCAAAGCCAAAGGGTTCATACAAACAATAAGAAACGAAAATCATCAGATCTTGGACACATCATGAGAAACGGAAATATCAACTTCTACAAACCATTTTGGTAGGAAGAATTGATGGCAAAGGAGCTAGAGGAAGAAAAAGAATATCTTGGTTTCACAACATAAAGACCTAGACAGGAAAGAACAGCATACAACTGCTCAGATCAAACAAGAACGTTGATTTGAACAGTTTTTGCCAAGATGGTCGCTGACCTTCGGTAGAAGATAGCACCATAAGAAGAAGTTTGTCATTACTTTTGGTTATTTAGTTTCAGCTACTTCTTACAAAATTGTCATTAATATAATACTCAGTCTTCAGTCCAAAATGCATAACCTTACAATTTGCACCATTCACCTAACACTCATTAAGATTTTCTAGAATCACTAGTCCGCCTGCACGGATTCTGTATTAGATATGTTCCTTGTCACCTGACTCAACTTCACATAATCAGCAGATAACTGATGGTCTAGAAAGGAACATTTGTTACTGTATAAGTTGATTAGTAGTGATCTAAGCAGATAAGCCTCCTGTGCTTCACTGGTCATCTTCATTTTCTTACACTCAGCCGAGCTCCCTCCTCCATATTTGTAAGTCAGTCACTTTCTTATCCGTGTTATGTCTATTTTGCATAATCATCCCCTCTAATCTTATATAAAATGCTGTCATATGCATGGCTAAATCCAGAAGTATCATGGTATAACTATTATCCACCTCTGCTGTCATATAATATATATGAAAGTTTTAATTCTTTTTTTTTTTTTTCACTTCATTGCAAGTGTTATACCAGTCTTGGTTGCTGCAGCGATTGTTATCTTCCCTCATTCCTTGACAAGAAATTTACCTCACTACAATGGATTTTTTTTTTCTCATTTTCTAATGCAGATAATTCTCACTACAACAGACTGGTAGGCACTGCAGGAGTAGTTGCAGTTGTGATTGCTGTAGTGAGAGTTGATTATTGAAGTTATCCCAGCTCTAAGGGTTTTTTTTATTGAAATAAATAATGGACAATTCGTAGTCATAAGGATGTGTGTGTATTTGCATGGTTTCAAAACCAGATAACATCATATAATATCACTGTTACTCGAAGTGTATCAGTAATGGCTAAGGGTATCTGTCATACTCTTGCCAGAATAGTACTAGTTCTATGGTCCGGGGTTAAAAGCTAGAGTTTCTTGGGGAGGGGGACCTACTTGTCTTTCTCCAAAAGTTCATCAACTGAGCATGTTAATGAAAAAAAAAAAGGGGGATAACCCTAAAAAAAAAAAGGACACGTAGTCAGCAACTAGAATGGAACCTGTAATGGTGTCTTCTAACAGTCTAGTATTATGGAGGCAGAAACTTGCCACTTGACTACATAGATACCATGTATTTTTGACTTGTAATATAAGTTACATTTTTGAAATACATTTTATTAGTAAAACCAAAGTAAACAAAACAAGTATTCAAAACTGTAATACATATTTAATATATATCGCTCGAAAAATTATGCAAAATCCTACTCGCTACGAAAAAAATGTACTCGTCCCTCCCTCCCCTCTTTTTAATGATATCTCCCAGTAAGTCAATGGAGTCCTATAAAATGGTGACGATTGGTGATGCTGTATCGTTGTTTAGAGAATATTTCCTATTTGTGAGAACTATTCCAGAAGAAGTCATTAAATAAATATAGGAAGAACAGCCAAAACTGTTAATATTGCTATTTGGAAAATTTTTGTTACTAGTATGGGCCTTTATATTATGAATATTCCCTTATGTTTTCTTAGTTAGAAACAGATTTTATTTAGAAAGCAATTTAAAAAAAAAATTTTTAAATAAAAGTATTTTGTCCAATCTGCAGCCACTCGCCACGAGTGAGTGGGCAAGCCATATACGAGAGTGGTCTGAAAAGTTCTCGGCCTAACAATGAAAAAACGAATTTATAATATCAAAATTATTTCTATTTTTCAACATAATATCCATTAAGACTAATACATTTATTCCAGCGATGCTCCAGCGCCATTATCCCATCCCTGTAGCGGTTCTCAGTACGATCTGCAAAATACCCCTCGACAGCTGCAATCACCTCTTGATTCGAAGAAAATCGCTGACCAGCGAGGAAGAGTTTTAGTTTTGGGAAGAGATAGAGGTCAGAGGGAGCCAAATCTGGGGAATAGGGTGCATGTTCCAACAATTCGTAGTGTAGATCCTTAATTTTCCCATTACCAAAAGACCTTTGTGGGCAGGTGCATTGTCCTGATGAAATATGATTTTTTCCTTCTGCAAACCAGGTCTTTTCTCACGAATTTTTTTGTCTAGTCTGGTTAAAAGATCGGAATAATATTCCCCGGTTATTGTTTTATCCTTTTCAAGATAATTAATAAACAAAACGCTTTTAGCATCCCAAAACACCGACGCCATGGCCTTCCCTGCTGATGGAACTGACTTTGTCTTCTTTGGCACTTCAACCAGCTTCTGTCCACTGTTTTGACTGCTGTTTGGATTCTGGTGTGTAATGGTGAATCAAAGTGCCATCCATATTAATAAATCGACGCACAAATCAGTTTTATTCTTTTTAAAACGCTCCAAGCACTGCTCATGATGCGAGTGCATTTTTGATCTCTGCTGTGAGCAAGCGCGGCACCCACCTTGCGCAAAGCTCTTTCATTTGCAATCCTTCATGCAAAATATATCCTACATGTTCTTTTGAAATGCCTATAGTCTCAGCAATTTCACGCAAATTGACTCGTCGGTCATCCAATACCATATCGTGCACTTGATCAATGATTTCTGGTGTTGTTACACTTTTTGGACGTCCTTCACGTGGATCATCTTCAAGGCTGGTACGGCCACGTTTAAATTCGTCAGCCCATTTCTTAATTGTCGAAAACGAACGAAGGAGAAGAGTGCCAATAAGCCTTTATGAACTTTGAATGAATTTATTTTGGCGTTAAACCATCTTTTACAAAGAATTTTATAACCGCACAATACTCAATTTTATCCATTTCAAGGGATACAGACAACACTTTTGCTTCAGACAGCTGTATATGACCATAGTGTTGTCATCTATGGTCGAGGCCGAGAACTTTTCAGACCACCCTCAATGAAAAATAAGGAATAATCCATAGCTCAACTACAAGGCTAATGTACTACAAGTTTAAACTTTTCTTGGGCGAGCCTCAAATAAAAGTATATTGTAATTAGATAAACCATTAATGGTTGTCATATTGCTAACAGAAGACCTTTTGAAGAAGTATTTGTATGTTCTGAAACATCGAGTTGTTGATCCTGTTAACACATTCTTTGAATCTGATTGATAACCGAGAACATTACTGGTTTTCTTGCCAGTAACTTTTTGGTGACAAACGAATTTTTGGTTCGAATATTGGTGCTAAAAAAAACTAGTTTCAGGTCGAGAAAAGCTGTACTACCAATATACGAGATCAGTGAACTGGTCTTCAGATATCTCGCGTCCTAGATGGGATTCGATTTCTGGTCCTTTTCTCCTTGAAGGACAAATGTCGCACTTTCCTTTTGACAGCGCTGGAGTCATAATTTAATGAGATAGTGAATTCAAAATTAAACGAGCCTCTTGTGTTTGCTCATTAAATCAGTCCTACTATGGCGCTTATGTGCCTGTTGAGAAATTTCACATTTCTGGAAGTGGGTTAGTCAGTCTCATATAGAACTTGTAGAATTTTGTATGAGCCCCCTACTTTTGTATGATGAAGTATAACATCATCTGCATAAAGCAAATCTGACATTAACATCTCCAATTTTGATATCAGGTTTAATACCACTTTCCTTCATAATGTAATCCATATTGATAATGAATAACAGAGGGGATAATATACATCCTTGTCTGACACTAGATTTAACATGAAACCATTTTCCTGTACTATCTTCAATTCTAACTGCTGACTTACAACTCAAATAAAGACTAAGTATTGCTTGATATAATGTTCCATTGACACCATATAACTGTAGCGTTTTGAATAGCTTCTCTCTTGGCACCTTGTGATAAGCTTTTTCCAGATCTACAAAACCTAAATACGGATCTTTGTTATATTCCCATGATTTCTCAACTATCTGTTGTAAAGTGATAATCTGATCCTGACAGCCTCTGTTTGGCCTGAATCTAGTTTGTTCTTCACAAGCTTTTCTTCCACAATCCTTCTCAACCGTTTCTCAAGTATACTGGCATAACTCTTACCAGGAACACTCAGTAGAGAAATACTTCTGTAATTATCACATTCAGTTTTATTTCCTTTTTTATATATGGGTACTATGAGAGCTCTACTCTACTCCTGAACTATGCAGTGCAGCCACTGTAAGACTTTTATACCTCCATACTTGATATTTCTGGTCGAATATCATTTACTCTTGCTGCCTTTCCACATTTCAGGCTTTTGATGGCTTTTTCTACTTCAAGTATGGATATGTATTTATGATTGCATGCCTGGTCAGTGTTTTTTACCACTGTGCTGTCACTGACTGTTTCATTTAGCAATTTTTCGAAGTAATTGCTCCATACTTCAAAGATATCTTTTTCTCCACTTTTCATGTTACCTTTATCGTCTCTAACTCCTTTTACAGCATTCTTTCCTCCATTTCTGAGCTTCTTGAGCAATCTTCAAAATATCTTGCCACTTCTTGATATTTATTTTCTATGTTCTTACCAAAGTCTTCCCATGACTTTTGTTTAGCTAAATTTACACAGCGTTTAGCTTTCTTACATTTGTCTCTGTATTCTCTAAGAGCACAAGCTGACTTATTTGGCAGGATCTTTTGATATGCTTTCTTCTTTTCCTTCACGGCCTCTTTAACTTCCTGTGTCAACCATTAAGTTGTGAGTTTTCTATCCTTGCAGACAACCTCAACACATGCCTCTCTGGCTGAATCAATCAATGTTTTCTTGAGGGAACTAAACCTTGGAGCTTCACTGGCAAGTGAATCATCAAGGTTTAGTTCCTGTTCTCAAACTCTTTCATTTTTTCTTGAATAATATTTGTGTATTTTAGTCTACTGTTCACATCTGAGAGCTGCTAAACTTTTATTCGCTTTAAAACTTTCTTACATGTTCCCAATATGAAATTCAATTTTATCATACTCAAGACTGAATGATGATCACTTCCAATTTCAGATCCTCTGTATACTCTAGTGTCCTGCACCAGAGAGAAAACATCACTATCAATAACATAGTCAATGAAACTTCTTATTCCTTGCCTCTTCTCTCCATGTGAATTTGTGTGCATTTTTATGTTGGAACATTTTGTTAGTAATAACCAGTCCATGTCCTGAGCAGAAATCCAACAGGTATCTGCCATTACTATTGCTATATAATAATAAAAAGTTATTATTATATTGTTACTCAGGACTTGAAACATGTCAGGTCCTTTCCTAAAAGGAAATTCAGCTTATACATAGCAGCTGACAATCCAAAAGGCTCCAAATTAATTCTTCTACTAATACATATACTGGCCACTGAAATTAGAAACCTTTATGCAGATGTACCTAAACATGACATACCCAGCGTATATGCAAAGTACTTGGTCATGTAGGTAACCACGTTTTCTCTGCTGGTCAGGAATCATCAGTTTCATTGCAGTGGGAAAAAAAACAAAGATCTTGGAGAGTTCGATAAAGGGCTTATTGTGGATGCCCGTCTGGCTGGAGCGATTTTGAAAACAGCAGAGCTGACTGGGTTCTCAAAAGGTGAGATATCCGGGAGTTTAATCAATAGATGAGTAACCCACACTGCTGGTCTAAGAGGCCTAATTGTGGTCCTAAGATAGTCTCTCAGGAACGAAATCGCCGCCATCTGAGACTTGTAGAACTTCTTGTGAGCAGCAGTTGATCAAAGCATTTAACGAAGTTTGTTCCCGAACCATATCTCACTGAACCGTGCATAGGGAATTGATCAATTAGCAGTCCCTTTCCTATACGGAAACCACTGATTTCTGTGAAGAACCGGAAACTTCGTCTACAGTGTGTTGGGAACACAGTGACTGGATACTGAAAGATTGGAAAAAAAGTCGTGGTCCGACCAATCACGATATACCTTGTTTTGTATCTATGGCAGGCAGAGAGTTTGGCGGGACCCCCATGAAGCATTGATCCTAGCTTGCCTTGTAAACAACTCAAAGTTTAGTAGGTGGTGTCATGGTGTGGGATATGTCCTGTTGGTACGAAACAAGTCCCCTGATGTTGCTGGAATATCGGGTGTTTTCCAAGGAATAGCTAAACATTGTTGCCGATCAAGTCCATCCAGCAGTGTTGACTTTTTATCCAGCAGGTGAGGGATGTTTCATGGACAACAATGCTACTGTCCATTGCACAAGAATTGTTTAGCAGTGGTTCAGCGAGTATGACAGGGACTTCTACCATCTTCCATGGTCACCACAAAGCCCGGATCTGAACCCCATTGAGAATGCATGGGACATGCTAGAAAAATAGATTTGGGAGCAAAGTTCTCTTCCGTCAAATCGGTGCCTGTCTGGTGGAACGCCCGGTATGTTGTAGACCTAGATGCAATCCAACACCTTGTGAAATCTGTACCAAACCGCATATGTGCTGTAATTCGGGCTAAAGGAGGTCCAACACGGTAATAAATAAAATTTTCTAATTCAGTGGCCAGTGTGTGTGTGTACATTATGATTTTTTTTTCTTTTATGTTTTGTGAATTCAAATAATTCAATATTATTTGAATATCGAATATTTACAGCAGTGCTTCCCAAACGTTTACGGGTCGAGACCCCCCCCCCTTTTCGAAAACGGTAAGTTTCCGCGACCCACTTGCTTGCAATACATATTTTAATAGGAAGGGGGATTGAATAAAAAAATATCGCTTTACTATTTTAAAATTTTTTATTGAATACACTTAATTATATAAATTTATTAATCGGATACATAATGAGGTATATGTGAAGAATTGGCTTGGTTTCTATTTTTGCGGATGACGTCCACATTGATATGTGTTATTTTAAGACGCAAAGTATTTATAATTGAAGTTTATTTCGAAATTTGTTTTTAATTCCTATCATTGCTGAAAATCCAACTTCACACATGTACGAAGTACTAAAAGGAAGCTGCTGTAGTCATCAGACCTACCCATCATCAGCTCGCGACCCACACTTTGGGAATCTGATTTATAATGTTAGATTCACCATGGGTGCTCTACCTTAAGTGTCAGCGGTTGTCATACCGCTTAATTCAATTTTAGCAATGCGTTACCACCACCTCTCAGATGGTTGGGGGGGGGGAAATCACTGGCTTGATGCTCTCTAATTTTATGCGGTTTTTATGGATGACTCCACTTATAAAATTTCATTAGTGGTCCACGAAAAATTTAGTTAAGCAACGTTTTGCCTGTCGGCGCCTTGAAATAGAAAACTATTCTTTTATGTTCATTCCTGTATTCGCTGTTATAAAATTGTTAAAAAAAAATATTGTGCAGAGTACGCGTCTTCTGAGTAGTGCATTATCAAAGTCACTCACGCTGAAGGTTGGGATTCGTTAGCTCAATCGCTTTCGAAACTTTCTATTAACTGTCTTTTCTGTCAAAATTTTAATTTTTAATCTCTGTGTTCTCGCATATGCCATTTGCTCTTCTCCCACTGCAAGGATGGTCAATGTGATTAATGTGGGAGAATTCGCCATCCTAGTTATATTTTGTATCTTTCCAATTATGCATTTCATTATTGCAAATTGCATAAGATGTCATTAAGAAACATTTATGATGCCAGGAATTTAAGATGAGCTTAAAATTTTTTCTACCTACTAAAATTTCGTGTGCTGTGTAAGTTCATGTAATTTTCGGTTTGTCATACAAATATCTTATCATTGCGTATTACTTGGATATCTCAGGATATGTTTTTGTGTTGTAATTTCCAGGAAGTACAAGAAGAAATCTTTGGCTTCTTTAATTCAACACCATAGCTAACATAGTTATATTTAGAGACGAGGGCATCCAAAATTAGCAAATAAGAAAATTACAGTGAAACTGATAGCACCTTTCTTCGAAAAAAGAAAGAAAGAGAAAAGAGGAGGGGGGGTTGTATTATAGTGCTTGTTTAAGAAGCAGAGCGATACATGAGAACCAGAAAATTTCTCCCACCGTGGAAACATTCTGAGCTTGCGTTCTAGTGAATGGAATTACGAAGGAAGAGTTGCAATTGTGCATTGAAGGCCATTGAGTGCGATCATTCCATTTCCTTTCAACATGTACTCTGAATTTTCTCCTCGAGATTTTTCAAAACCACGACCTTCGTGTTACCTTCCAAAAGTTAACAGTAATCATTTTTGGTTAAAGTGAGGTTCAAAAATAATTACTTTGAAAACTAAAACATTTTATAAAAGGATACGTATTTTTTCCCCTCTCTCAACATTGAAAAACAAAAAAAAAAAAAAATACAACTGCTGGCAAGAAGGCATTTGGAAACCACTCAGCTTTCGAAAATCTTACTAGTAGTTCACTGTTTAAGATGAACGGTCATGCCCACATGTATCCAGATTGAATCCAAATATTACATTCCAAGAAAAGAGTCCATCATGATAAAATATTCCATTGCCACTACAAAAAAAAAAAAAAAACAGAGAGAGACATGGCAAAAACATATTCACCATGAAACGCCATTCACAGAGTTTGTGTTACCGATAATAAATTAAATGAATGAATGTCCCCTTTCTTCTTTCTTTAATTCATTATCGTGTCATATTAAAAACTTTGATGCTGTAAAACATGCAGAACTGTTTGTGTGTGTGATTCGTTTAGATTTATAAGTAGCAGCAATATTAACATCACTTCTACAATAAATATCGTATACTTTTATTATTTGGGTTATGAAATAGGGACCCAAAGTGGTTTTTTTCATTATTGTCACCCTTATTTATTTATTTTTCTTTTATTTTCCTTTTTTTATTTATAGAAAACACTGCTAAAATCATGGTTTCACATTTCGAGACAAAGAAACGAATTTGTTACTACCATGACGGATGTTTTTTGGTAAATTTCATGAACAAGAAATCAGCTCTTCTTTGTAGACTTTTAAAAGTTATTAATTCTCTGTGATATTTCTCCATGATCCATAATATTTCTTCTAGATATTTAAGACTTAAAACCTTATTAATATTATGATTTGAAGTTACATAATTAATTCTCTCCAGAATAAACTATCACTGGGTCTCCCAAGTTTTCACTTTTCTTGGGCCTGCTGGATAAAACGACAAAGCAGTAAGACCACTGAAGAATATACACAATTAATAGCAACAGTATTCCAATCGCTTAATATTACTTTTTTTCCAGTAATGCTGAAGTGTTACAGTAAGCTGTTGAGGGCCTCATACATTGAATGGCGGATAAAATGGATCCTAGAGAGGATCGGTAGAAGTTGGAGACTCATTAAGAGCAATGATGGATGATAGGTGAAATATTCCGAATTTTCTGGGAGACTTTTTGAAACAGTAATAGAGGGTAGAACACCCAGGAAAAGGATGATGTATCAAGTTTGACAGGTATTCAGAGAGCGAGTAGTAGCTTCATAAGAATAGCACAGCTTCATAAGAATAGCGCGTGCCACATCAAGGAGATGTGGCACGCGCTATTCTTATGAAGCTGTGCGTGCCACATCAAGGAGATATGAAGGGACCATGCTGCTTCTGCCAATATGTGATGAAATTACGGTTTAGTTTTAGTTGCTTCTTCCAGTGAAACCAATTTTTTTCATCGACTTGAATTTTCTAAAATTAAAAAGATGAAAGAATTAGACTTTTGTTCGTTTCTGTACACATGTATACGGAATCCATTTTTAGCGACCCTGCAATCCTTTCAAACCACTTCACCAGGTTTACAAAAAAACAAGGTTGATGGTCTCACACTGGAGAATGCAAGTCATCTACTACCTAAAAAGTTGTTGCCTTAGACTCACTGTAGCGATACTTCTCGCGAAGCTTGTTTCACATCATCTCGGAGATGCAGAGCTGGGGATTTGGTTACCGAGCAAGCCAATGAATTATGAAGGTAAATTACCTTCATATTTCATTGGCGAAAGTAACTGTTACTAGATAGATAAACTGAACATGGAGGGGGGGAAATAGCTGCTCGGAAGCAGTTTTGAAATAGGCTATGCCATTCAGTTGTTGCTTTATCGCTATCAGATTACCTGTGTGTCACTATAACAATCATCGCCACCACCTAGTTGTAACAACTTGGCACAATAGTTCCATTAATTCTCTCTCCATATCTCTGCATTGCCATGGGTGTGGAATTATTGAAATTCAGATTCGTGTGGCAACTTTTTTTTTTCTTTCTGACTTCTCGAGTATCCATTATGTGTTTCTTGTTATATCATTCACATCTGCTGGTGTTTAGTTGATAGAAGTGGAGCTTGGTAAATTCCTTTACTGCATTTGTGAAAAGAGTCTCTCTCTCTCATTGTGCGTTTCGATACACTCTTTGCATATTACTGTTATATTATGCTGCCATTTGGTCGGTTATTCGTGGCTAAATCTCGTCTAGAACCAAGAGACTTCATCAGGGCTTTTCATAGATAAGTTAGCTATTCTCATACATAGCGCAGGGATTATCATCCAAAACAAGCAAATTGGCTAGCAGAATACAAGCACTTAACAGACATAATACACTGGCTTTATAACCTGAATCGCTTCGGCCTTAACTCCAAATAACCCAAATAGTTGATCGATCCTACGTCGCACATAGCGTTATGAGCGACGATGCCTGTTGATATGTAACAACTGGTTTTGAATTCCGGCTAGGACGTGAAGAAGCTTTATATGGACTTTTCAGTTAAAGATGAGATAACCGCCTCATACCAGAGGTATCAGTGTTTTTCCAGTGGAAATTTGGCTTTTCATTATAAACAGAAACAGAAGAACACGCGGTTAACAGATACTTCACTAATTATACTGTTCCCTAGCTTTCGTTCCCTAACTAAAAAAAAAAAAAAATACCAATCCACTATTTGATCTACCTTGGCTCGATTTGGACTGTGTGCGATTATTGTAACTGTCCGTTAGCCTTTCACATAAAACTGTGTCTCACTACAGGATTGCTGTTTGCTGGATGTTTTCTTGTCGTTGCTGATCATTTTTGTCGGTACACTCGAGAAGTTAGTGCGTGAACATCTCTGCAGAGCTGCATTTTACGTGACTAATTGTTTTCATTAACGGAAGCTGCAATCATACCGCACTTGAGTCACTAAAGGAATGTTATCACGAATCGAAAATCAACATACGTAAAGTGCAAACACCAGCTATAATTAATAACTAAGTAATAATCATTGATTGTCATATCAATACTATGATGATAGGAATTAGTAAGCTCTATCTTGCTCTAATAATCATACGGTGATGCCATTTGCAGGCTTCACTTTAAGGTAGCAAGGTCAACATCTGGTGATGAAAATCATTCGATGCTGTTTGAGAACCCTGATAAATTTCGAAAGATGAAGTGTTTCGATAACTATCCATATCACAATAGATGGTAAAGTGAAGGTTCATCCTCCATTAAATCCAACAAAGAAATTAAGAATATTAAAATTAACGAAGCTGCGAAATACTACTGCTAATAACTTCAATGTGTGTGTGCGTGTGCGTGTGCGTGCGTGCGTGCGTGCACACACAGAGTTATAATTACAAAAATCAACACGCTTGTAAAAAAAAATAAAAAAAACTGTGTTGTTTTATTAAACAGCATGGGAGTATATTAAAAATTACGTTTCGTTGATCATGTGGTGAGCTAATTTAGCTAAAGTACTGAGATAATGTGGTAGAATATGAACTAAAAGTTGGCATGTGAAGACATGAGATGAGCTCACTATAAGATAGGGCGGGCTAAGTGAAGTGAAGTGACAAAACATGCACGTTGTATTCCTCTTGACGGATGTCATTCGTCATTCTTGACGAGTCATGAATGAATGCTGGCATTGCCAGAATCTTATTCACTCGTTCATTCATATATTCGGCAATTTATGTACGCTTATAGTCGTACATAAATATTTTACCAAACTTTTTAAGATGTTTATAATGTTTATTTCTTATCGTTCATTATTCATATTATTAAAATGAATAAATAACGACAAACTTCTTCACTGATTAGGGGTTTTGCGAAGATAACTATGGTTATGGTTTAAGGAGATGCATTTTTTTAATGTGCTTTATTTCTTTAATTCCTCGTGCAAGCTGTTGAGGAGCCATTATCATTAAACCCAATTTCGTTAAATATTAATATAAATATATGGAAATCAAAGTGGCCGGTTGTATATCTATCTACAGTCGTTCTTTTGTAAATGTGTTTATACGCATACTAATTTTCCTGCTTAACTAATGGGAAAAATAATATTCAGCCTCAGTCAGTTCCAGACAATTTTCCCTTGTTTTGAAAAACGGTACATTCGCACATTGCAGAAGCGATATGAATCCGCTCCATAGTAAAGTGAAACCACTTTACTATGGAGCGGCTCGGTGCACTATATCGAGAAACTTTAGCATTCCCTCTGAAGCTCGGCTGCTTCAAATGTTTCTTAAACACAACTACCTGAATCCCTACCCCCTCCAGAAGCGTGAAGCAGAATAGTTGTATCAAGCCGTTAGTCTAACATAACTCTCATGATTCTATGCAGGATTTTTTAAAAAAAAGTTTTTTTTAAATTTCCTTTTTTATTCTTGCTATCATTTTCCTTTTTTTTCATTTATTTACATATCATTTTTCTTATTGTTATTGATTATGGCAAGAAAGCAGCAAGTTTTGTAGAACGTTTTCTTAACTGTCAAAAGAAAGTAGGAATAGAAGTTTAATTACATTACATTTTACTGAGAACTTTGTAAGACACTTGATGGAAAACAGAAAGCAGGACTACGAACGGAACTTAAAACGCAATGATTTAAAAAGCAGTCGTAGTGAAACTCATTTCGCACTTTCCAGAACTGATAATTTAAATGCAATTTCTACGATTAAACATTTGAGCTCTTTTTGAATTAAACATTCCAAAATGGCTCAAACTGTAGCTAAATACATTTGCTATTGTCTGTTTTAAAACTTGCATATTTTTCTGTTTCACTTAAATACACATACACAATTAGCCAGGGAGGAGCGAAGTGAATAGGCAGAAGACTCCACTAGTAATCTTATAACGGTACTATTCTATTAAATAAGTTTTATAGTAGTAAAACTTATTCAACATACACCGCAATCGCTTGCCTATCAGAAAACTGCGTGTTTTTCTTTCTGCGTATCCCTGCTAAACATTATTCATATACAAACTGAACACCCATCGGTTATTTGGATATATTACTCAAATTGACTAAGACTGTGAGGTAAATTATTATGTCTGTGAAGTATATTTTCTCTGCCGGTATGCATTTTATGGTGGATAAAAAACTTTTCTACCTTCATATGCGACCGATTAATCCACCTTGTGATAGTCTTTAAAATGATCCCCTCATACGAATCAAACCCAACACTATATTAGTAAAGTGGATATTAGATCCAGCATTATTTCGCTCTTTATTTCAGCAAATCCAAGACTTCACAACTACAGGCTGCACCAAGGAGATACTAATAGCTAGAGGGAAGAGCTCTTCAGCACACCACTGGCTTAATTCTAACCAAACTTAACTTCAGTATCCATAAAACTGGGTTTCTCTTCCACTTCAGCTATTCTTAAATGAATAACTGTATCCTTAAAAATACTGGAACACCAATTAATCAAAGTTATTGATCATATTTAAAATAATACTGTCTTTTAACTTGTATGTAGGAACGAAGTAAGACATTGATATCTTAAAATTCTCTTGTTATTATCGCACTCAAAAATAAATTAAACGTCTGCTCCTGTATATACTTACTCAAAATTAGCTTCTATTAATTTAAGTAGGCTATAATGTGCGAATATCGGCACGATAGCTGTTCACTACATTTAAGGAATTCAGGTTCCTAATTTAGATTATTACAAATTTTACAGATTTTAAATATAAAACGACTTTTACATTGTGTTTACAAATATACAGTGACCTGGATGTGACATACATCGAATAATGAAAAATATCAACGAAGAACATTCATAGATAGTATCCGTCTCACGCTGAAGCATATTCAACAAAGGAGGTGACCTGGAGATTACCCCGCTTTGAACTCTAGTGTATGTTTGCTGTAAAGATCATTACTCGGTTAACGAGAGCGTCAGACGGACATTCCACATTACTTGACAGTGATGGAATTTGTAGCCATTCCAAATAAAGAAAGCCACTCCTCCCCTCCCTATTTGCTGGTACATTAAACGTCATACAACCATCCGTTACTCTTCTGAAAGGGCATCTCCTAACGCTGACTCGCCAGTGCTCTTTTCGTACCAAATTTTGCAATCGATTAGGTTCACAAGTTCAGAACTCTTATTACATGGCAAAGAAATGGATACTTCGCTCTCTATATTAGGCTTTCTAAACGTTGGCATTTGTCCAATAGGATAAATACTCTCGTTTTACCGTGATAGAAAACGGAGTCCAACGAATATATAAATATATTTAGTAATGAAATGTTAAAATTTATATACTGCCATGAATTTTTGTATTCGGGCACAAAAATATGCATACCAATCTGTTTGTATATGAATATTATCAGTTTTTTGAGTTGTGGAATTTTTGCTTGTTTGTTGTGTTTGCTTGAACCTAAAATATTTGTATCGACTGTTCAGTCACCCTTCTTTCCATTTATTCTTTGCCATAGAAAGTAAAACAGTGGTATCTTTCAAAATAAGATTTCCTTTCGTACTCACCATTAAGTATTTCGTTGCCCACCTCCCCACCCCATCTCACCATAAATTATTCCTTCTCGTTCTTATAGAAAATTATGAAATTTATTAAAACCAAACCCCGAATTCATGTAAGTCAACAAAGTCTTTTAAACATAGGCTGCTTACAATATCTGTATTCTTTAACAGGAAGTCTGTTTACATGCCATTGATGTAAATTTAATAATAATAATAAAAATGCAGAGAATGCATGTGTGTCATAAACCCTTCATTCTCTCCTTAACAGATTCTCAACTTCATTGTTGCATCGAAATCCGATCCGAAAAAAGAATAAATAAAGTTGCGTTAAATGGGTTTGGCGTGCGTTACTATACAATACTTTGTATATATTCTACTTCTGGCATAATGTCAGGAGAAGCGTGTAAGTGTTGTAAATATTGCTTCGTCTGATGGATTCTTTGAAATGGTAGATTAGATCATCTGGTGCGAATCAAAATTTAATTCGGAAGATAATATTAGTAGGAAATAAAATTTAATCAAAATCAACGAGACTTCAATGAGAAGTCCAACAGTCAGTCAGAATTCTTCATAAGACACTATGCTACTGTCAGTTTACCCAGGCAAAGAAAAAAAAAATGTTCTGAAAAGCTTCTGCTATATTGCAGCTAAATATAGCATTTTTGTCTCTGTTCACTTCTGATTCGGGAACTCTTCTTGTTTAGCGCGTTGTTGTTTTTGAATTACGGTCGAATCAACTAAGTATGTGAGGCTAGTACATTATGTCTCTCCTGTCAATTGCATTCTGTTCATCTGACTGGTTTGCCTTTTTTTTTTTGTCACCTCCGTATGTGATCGGCCACTTCATCTTCGGTGGAAAAGCCCAAATAAGGATTATTCACATCCTAGACCTGGAGCAGAACCTTCTTTCCATTCAAAGAGCATCATTTTTACCAACTGAGCTACGGAGTATCTTTTAGTGCGTCTTCATTGGCTCATATGTGCTATAATGAAAATTGTAAGATTATCTGTTGAGTAGAACAATTCCTGTTCTTCTTTTTTTTTTTTTTTTTTTGAAATGACATACGAGAACTGTTAGCATTGTTTGTAATGGGTCTTTATATTTCTGTATTTGAATTAATTTTAGAAATAAATTTAAACAGAGCAACATTTCATTAAAGTGTTGCTCCTTTTAGATTAGTTTGTTTTATGTGTGTATGTTTTAACGTGTTTTTTATATCCGAAAAATTAGCAAATTGATTTTTCTTGTTGATTTTGCTACTGACATGACTTCATAGAAGCTTAGAATAAATTGAGGAGACCAAAATGAACGTAAATGTCACACTTTTGGAACAGATTCAAAAATTCAGTTGCACCCACTCTATCAATTTCATATGATGAAAGGATAAAATGTACGTGCGAAATGCCGTTGTGAACAGTGTATCCTTTATGCTTTATCTTACAAATATTTACATATGTCTTTTATATGTGGATTGGCTAACCACGTTGGAATCATACTCAGTTGAAGGACACATTTGCGCAGGGAGAAACCAGTCCCAGTGTGGTGTACTACGAGATCATTTGTGTGTTTAGTTAGACAACAGTCTGTCGAGGCTTACTTGCGTGTTCCTTTCGGAAAAGAGAGAGAGGGAGGAAAAACCATATTACAACCAGACAACTGGCTGCAATATGGTTTTTCCATATTTTTGCAAGTAAAACGCAACGCATTGCTAGTAGCCAGTAAAAGCTTAAAATGGACGAAGCGGTCATTATGAAACGCACACCTATAATTCGGAGCCCGATTCTGTCAATAATACAGTGCCATCTTAATATAAATTTAAAAATAGAAATAAAGGGGGGGGGAGTTAGCTTTGAATTGTATATATTTCCAACAGCTTTAAAAAAATTATAATAAATTGCAACTTTTTTATTAATAAATAATTTCTAATTCATTCGTTTCCGTTAAAGTTAGAACTACTTTTCAAAAATATTCATTTAACAAACATAATTATTTCCTTTATTTTTTTTTTATATTATTATTATTTATTGTAAGATGCCAGACATCCTTTAATGTAAAAAGGCTCATATTGCTTGCATATGACAAACACAGATGGCGCCACCATTAATCTGAGAAAATTGAGACTTAATTTATCCATCCAAAATTTTTTAAACTAGACACAGGTTCAAATTAATATTCGTTATTGAATATTAATTTGAATTACTGAAGATTAATTAACCCAATTTTTTTTAAGTATTGAAGTGATTAACTAGCAGAAACAGTGACCTGAAACAGAAAATAACAGACATAACATGTTACCGACGTGTTATGCCACTCAGGATGACTGAAACTGGCAAAAACTCAGATAAGTTTGAAGTTGGATTCGAAATGTTTGATTACAGATTTTCATCTCTTGTTCGAACATGTTTTGAAGAAAGTGGTAAAATTGCATACGCAAATTCTGGTGAGCATTGGCAAAGAAAAAAAAATTAAATTAAGGTAACAGAAACTTAAGATGTTTTGATTTAAAATCAAATTTGCATAATTACTGAGCAACAAACAGTAGAATTGTCACCTTATAGGAAATTGAGTATTCTTGATGTTTCCCCTTTCTGTTATTGGTGAGTCTCCCCAACTGGCTCGATAGTGCCCATTATTTGGAAGGAAATCTAGGTTCGAATAATGTACACATGCGAGGAACTTTTATAAAATTTTTCATTTGTTTCCGTCCAGTCTTATAACGAGAATGAAAAGTCGGGTTTTTCATTCCTCAATGGGCACACCATCCTACTGAAAAAACGAGCGCACACACTGTGATGTGATCGAGTTTTTCACGCAAAGTTAACAGACATAATACATCGGTTTCGAAGCCTTAGTTGCCTCTCTCGCAGTTCCAACCAAACCAAAGTGTTAACGATGTTACTTCTCAGGTGAATCTTAGTATTTGTAATCATTAGGTAAATCACCTAATATTATATCGATATTTCTTTCGAGTCACCGTTAATCTAAATGATATGAAAAAACTCTGATAAGTTTGAAGTGGGATTTGAAATGTTTGAAGTCAAATCTGTTCCTTTCTCAGATTGTTTCAGGTAAAAGAGATTGATCGATTACATTTACAAAAAACGCCAAATGGGGTAATTCTGACATTTTAGTGAACTTTTCAACCTTTCATTTCATGTTGAAAAAATCAGCCATGATTGGAAATATCTCGGATCTTAATCTGTTTGAGCATTCCTGGGATTTGATAAGCATAGAACGGAAGAAGAAATAGAAGACATCAAGAAGCGGGGAGGGACATCATCTCTACAGACTTTGCGCTTCACTTATTTCTAGCATTTTCTCGGGTATTTTGTTAGAAATGACCGAGGAAACATGTAGAATTGTTGTATTATTACCTGCATGTTACTCCGTGTTTAATGTTCAGTACTGCTCATGTAATACTGTAGCATTACAAGATTACATCTATGTGTGTGAAAGGTCTGAGGAATTTGAACATATGTTGTATTGCTTCAATTTTTGCAATTTCCTGACAGTTTCACAAATGACGGTGTGTGTTTTATCTCGTTTTCGTGTTTTGTGTTGTTTTACTTAAAAAACATTACTTTCGTTCACACCCTATTATATCGGTTTGGTAACCTAGCATTAAGTATCACAAGACATGCGTGTGTTTAAACATCACTTGTTTATAGGGGAAAATCCCCCCCACCCCATAAACAAGTGGTGTTTATAGGGGGGGGGGGAATTTAAGTTCTAATTATATAGGGTACCATGGCTTCCCTCCCACTAAAAACGTGTGCCATGCAATTAGATTTCAGGGGTACATTGCTAGTTAGGCTTTGCTCATATAGCATGAAAAGGAAGCAGAGTATCGAGTTTCCATCACAGGAGATATCTCAGCGTCTGGAATCATTTCATAATAAGAATAGAGACAGATTACTCCATTAAGATGGAGTGATAGCCATCAGAATTTCTCACTCAGCTCTTTTTTTATATAAAAAAAATAATGGTGACAATCAAAGCTTCTACCTTTACGGTCACTTTTAAAGCTCTATCTTAATGGCGCAGTTTACGAGCTCATATCACGATATCTAACATAAATTTAAAATTAATGGCTTTTTAGATAAAACTATTCATACTTTAAAAGAATTTAATATTAATAATTATGCTTATGAAAAATGTAAAATCTTTCTTGTAAAAGAGATGCATCTAATCTGCAAAAGATACATAAGAAATGCATCCCGTAAAAAAATGTAGTATTAAGCGGAGAGTCAAGTTCTTTAGTAAGTTCATATTTGATTTGCAGAGGTTTTGGCTCCCGGTGCAAATTAAGTTTATTATGATATTTTGTTTTGCTTTCATACGTATATTCCGATATTCCTCTACTTGTATTATAAGGATAAAGAATACAAGTTCAGTCTCTGCTTTTCTGCCATATCAGAAAGATGCTTAGTAATGTCTGTAATATTTATATATATGCGAGTGACTGTTTTTAGAAAGAGAGAGAAGCAAGTATACTTCTTAGGTTACGTTACAATTAAGAGGGGCTGAACCATAATGATAACCCATGACGAATCGAAATGTCATGTAGTGATCTCAAACTCGGCCCTGTGATCATTACGGACAAACTGGAATTTCGATTATTTGGACAATGCAGCATTCTACCATCGGTCAACCATCCAAAATCTGTGCTGCTGACACCACTTTAGTCATTAGTTTCCTGTTAATATGATAGATGTACGCGTAAAGCGTACATCTATCATATTAACAGTTTGTCATATTAAATTAACATATTAACAAAAATGTCCTGTTTTCGTGTTGTTTATTATTGAAATTGGCATATTCGAAATCATCCTTATTGACTTCTGTACTCTTATTTTCAGAAGAAAGTTTGCTCAAGATGTTGACTATTTCGCTTTCTTTTATCGTTGTTTTTCTAATAGAACTATTTTGATGTTCCATATTTTTCCACTTTATTTTTAGGCAAGAAACATGTTACATGCTACCTCTTAATTGGCACACACTACTAAGAGTTGCTGCTGTTTTCCAGTCCTTACACCCAGACAGGCTGCTGCTGCTCCGAGGTGTAAGAGTCACAGTAATGAAGTCTCTCTAACTCTTTGAAAATCACAAACACCTACTTTTCCCATGCTGTTTCTGGCATATACAGATACAAAAAGCTTCACATCGAACGATGATGAAACACAACCAGGTTGTAAAAACATGGCGTACTTGCCAACTCAGAGCGCCGTAATGATTCGTATTATCCCATTTTTTTACGGCGCTCTGAATTGGCAAGTACGCCATTTTTACATTCTGGCATTGTTTCATCTTTCCATGTGATATTGCTTTTTGCTGAAACACGGAACTTTCTCAAGTGACCTGAGAAATTTCCGTGTTTGAGCAAGGTGTCTGGATTATCTAACTCATAGCCCGCCCAGTTCTTTCGTCGTAAATCTTTTTGCAAAAGAACAATATTTACAACGATTTCAGTGGGAGTGAAAATTAAATACCTCCTTAAAAGTTTTGTTTTGCGAGTAGGGTTGCAATTTTTTTTTCTTTTTTCTGAAATATTCGTAACTTGTTTAGTCGATCGTATTTGTGCGAAACGTTACGTTGTCATCTTCAGTTACTACTATGCAGTGGCTATTATACTATTGTTTATTCGGCAATTAGCTTTATATGTATCTCTTTATTGATAGCCGTATAGTAGATCGCCGCTTGTTTCTTACTCCTTACACTTAAATGTGGAATATGAATTCATGTGAATTCTAGGATCAATCATAGATCACTCTCCTTTCCACAATAAACCACCAAAGAAATTAAACAGAAAATGAAATATTTTACTACATTTGATTAATAATGCCTGGTTAAAGACCCATCAGGTAAAGGGTGTGGAATGAGATGCATTCTAATGGTGATTATAAATTTAGAGCAGCCTGGATCAGCCGAATGTAAATCCTTGCTGCTCTTCCATAATTTTACATTGCCCGGTTTGAGCCATTCTAGCTCACACTGGGCTTCGTTCGCAGTTGCGCACCCAGGGAGGGAGGACAAGGTGCCCCCCCCCAAAAAAAAAGAAAAAGGGAAAAAACACTAGAAAATTTTCCAAAAATCTTTTCCAAATTAAAATTCATTCTTTTTTATTTATGTTGCGTCGTGTCTTCTATTTCTATACTACTTATGATTTAGCGATCATTGCCGATGCTCAGTCATTGGTCGTACGCGATGCTTAGTGTGTATTCTCAAATCGTCTACTCAACTCGCCCCTCACCCCGCTCCCAAGATTAAATCCTGAGTGCGCCATTGTTCGTTCGTATGAATTAGAGTAGAATGTCCTTGCAATTTATCTAACCCTTAGCTCACCGACAGCGCCAATTGTACAGATTTACAACCTTTTGTCAATGGTATGTTTTTTGCCAAAAATAATAGTCATGAAAAAGATTTTACAAGAATTGAAGCTCTCTTTATCAAGAAGTAAAAATTCACCTCAGTTACGGTATTCATGAATGTGCAGTATTCCGTCTTTGGAATACATGATGCAGCAGAACAAAATGCAGATTCTTCTAGGGCTCCTTCTACCAAAGAAATGCTGCTGCTGCAGGATTTAGCAGAGCTAATTATTTTCTCTTGGAACCAACTCCTCAGACACAGAAAATTTAACAATGTTTCTTATTGTGAGATAGTTTCCTGCTCTGAAAAACTAAAACAAGATAGACCCGTTTTATTGTTATCAAGATCCTAGTGTTTCCATTTCTATCAAAGAACATCTGTATGTTGGGGTCTAGAGGAAAGCCATCTAAATATATATAGTCAATGCTCACTTTGTCAGCAGATAATGCATCCATAGAATTATTTATCAAAAAACTTGTTGCTACAAAGAGAAAACTTTTAAAAGCCAACAGCCAATTCACGCTTTGCATGATTACACCAAGTATGCTTACGCTAAGCACACCGAAAAATTAAAACCATTTTATCGGTTTGTTGATCTAGAACACCGTTCTTCTTTTCAGGGCTTGAGAACCAGTAGCGACCCCTATTGATATTATGTTTTATTCCGAAGGTTACCATTTAAGAAATGAGCTCACTTCTAAGAATAAAATATTACCTTTCGGCGGACACTAAAAGGTTAGACTTTTATGGCTTGAGAAATTGTATAATTCATCGATCGTATATTCGTATTGCATATTACATTTAAACAAATGTGACGTGCAGTTTTTAATTTTAATGTTTTATTTAATGTTATTTCCATTTATATTTAATTTTATATTATATTTCCATTTATATTTTATTTAATGTTATTTCAATTTTCATATAATGTGTATTAAAATTTAATGTTAAATTTTAATACACATTATTCCCAGATATTTTAGCCATGGCGTTTTGTGATTTGGTAGTGGAGGTTTTGTGATAGAAAGGATAACGTAAATATATCCAGGCATTTTTTTTTCTTCTTTTTTCCTTCATTATATTGAAAGGGTAAGTCGGTGAATGTTCATGTTATCTGGGACTGGGAGAAAGAGAATACTGTGGTTGATTATGTTAGATACCTCTCGAATAGAGTATAGAGTAACGTATTTGTCAACGTCATTCTCTTTTTTTTAAGTCGTCTTTGCTTGAAAAGTTATGATTATAAAACTGAGAGAAATGTGCAATATGTCAGTTAATCTTTGCTACCTGCTATTAGATGCGCTTTCGAATTGGCAGGCTACCAGAATTTTTTTAGAGGTAAACTCTCCTGTACTTTTTAACTATTTCGGTGTTATTTTATTTTTTGTACAATATGATGCACTTAACAGAACTGCAAATGGCGATTCTGACATTTGTAGGAAAAACAAAGAATAGAAAAAAAAAAGGGAATTTTATGGACGGTTAGTGCGTACTGCATTGAGTTGCTTACCGAAATAGTACGTACTTGTTTTATATGTTGGGTGGTATTTAACTTGTAAGCATTTTTTCCTTCAAAAGCGGCTAACTTGCCAAGCTCAAAATCGTGATTTTGACACTTGTTTTTGGTAGTACGCGATTTTTAATTTGGTATGAGGTCAGATCCTTATTATTGAAGCCCCTGTTAGCTTGAAAAAAGTACTGTACACATTTGGCTTTCTGTTGGAAAGACTTCGGTCTGGGGCCCGAGGAACCTTTATAAGAGCTAATTATATGAAGAGCCAAAGGCTTTTCGGTATAAGGCTGAGTTAGCCGAATCTCATACGATGATAGTTGGAATTTTCCTTTTTGAGTCGACCCCCCCCGCAGTACAGACATGCCATTCGCTTATTATTTGTTTATTCTAGCCATCCTAGAGAGCAGGTTGCACTGATTTTTATATCGCTTAGTTTACCCACAGTGCTAGTTTTTTGTGAATTTCTAACGACGTAAATGGGATTATAATAATAATAAAAAAAAAATCTTAAAATGTTCATGAAGGGAAAGAGAAATTATTTGAATGAATCTAGAGTATTTGGTTCTCATCCTAAAATTGAAGGCTCTGAAACTGTAGTATTATGTCTGAATTGTGTGCTATTATTCATGCTGTTTTTTTTGTTCTCTACAGGAACAAAACATTTTGCCTCTCCTTCATATCGAAACCAGCACTCGCCTTGTGAAAAATCCTTATTAACGATTAAACGGGATTCGAAACCAGGTTTATACAACTAAAGGGCATCGTCAATACCGACGAGCTGTGGTGACTCCTCAGAATTCCGTATTTGTCCTTTGAAGAAAATAAAAATATTTTATCTGTTTCCCCCCCCCCCACACACACACATTAGTGAAGTCGTTATAGGGCAGTTAATGCCAAATTTTTGGTTTGATTATAAAACAATATTTTGGTTTTGATTACAACCAGATATAAGGCCACTGTGTTATATCTGTGAATTGCGCGTGTGTTCTCCTGCCAGTTCACCTGTTTTGCGGAATGAAAAGTCTCATTTTCGAGAGGAAATCCTGCTACTGTTTCGTGTGTGTGGGCGGGAGGGGGAAGCCTGACCGCTTCCGGCTAGCTCACCTTCATTTAAGAAGTACTACAAGGCTAAACTTCATTTCTGAGTTTAATGAAGGATTTGTTAATAAATAATTATTTATTAACAAATTAATTATAATTAAAGATGTCGGATCTTTAATATCCACTAGTTTTATGTAATTGAAGACTATTATTTCTTCCATTTCTAATACCTACGAGTTGTGCTCACATTTTTAATGTTATTAAGTGAAATATTGTTCAGATATTGAAATAAATTAAGTGGTCTCACGTCAAGCACAACATCCAGATGTGCATTACTTCATAAGAATAACTTCTGTGCATTTTTCAGTATTCAAATTATAGATCTTTTGGACGCAGCCCGGAGAAATTCGGTGTGCAAATTCATAATTTAATAAGTAAAGTTGGTTTACGAATAACTTATGTTATTACGTGCACAATAGAATTATATATTTGTCCAATTACATTGTAAAATAAAACGGGTTGTTGTTATACGCGAAAATTCTTTATAATTTTACCGCAGTTTACGCCCTCCCTTACAGCATCGCTTCCCAAACTGTGGGCCGTAGGTTTTGTTGAAGGGGGGGAGTAAAATAATGAAAACAAATTGAAAATTATGGATATTATTTCTGGGAAAACTCCCATGTTGAAAATGTTTCAAGACTAAGTAGATTTTTTTTATCTTAAAAGAAAGGTATTTAATTTTTATTATTTCTTTTTTGTTATTTTTTATATTTTAATGGGGGGAAAATCACACATTGGTGCGGGTTCACAAACTTTGCTTCCCGCGTATTTCGGCGCTTAATGAATATTAGTAAATATATGTTTATTCATATGAGTTTCATTTCAAAGCAGAAATCTAAGAATTGCAGTTTCAAATATTTCCCCTGATATTGACTTTTTGTGTAGCACTATTGAAACACATCCATCACATTAAATTGTTATTAAACTTCTTTTATATTTTTAATTCTTTCTTTATTACTAATCGTTTTACGTTTCATGTGCTTGTACTGCAAATGTACAATAGCAATATATCTATCTATATAAAAATATGAGATAATGTGCTATGTCAAATGTGTATGTAAGATGCTAAAAATATAATATTTGCATTTGATTTTCGCAATATTCGTTGTGTATGTTTTGTATTGAATATAAATACAATAAATATTATATTAATATATATCTATATTACGATTTTTTTTCGAGGGGGGTCGTGAAATATTTTAGTTTCTCCAAAGGGGCCCTGACATCCAGAAGTTTGGGAAGCACTGCCTTACAGGACACAAACAAGTCACTCTCCTAGCATCTGAAATTTCCTCCTTAATGGCAAGCCCATATTCAAGAGATCTTAGTATGGTTCACAGTGTGTATCGGACATCTTTTGACACACTTGACTAGAAAGTCTTCATGACTCCGTTTAAATCCCAGTTTCTGTTCTCACTGGAATATGTTCATCCCTGAGAGAATATTTTAAAAGCGACATTATAACACTTGGAACTTATAGAACAAGGGCTTTCGCACATGCTGAAGTATATCGCCTTTTGTTTTTTTTTAACCAGAATTTAACAAATTTCATGTGATTCATATTTTTATTTTATCGATGTGCGTTGGACTCGAATGCAGAAAGTTTTATAAGGTACTAACTACGCATGATTCGTGTATTTTGTTCTTGACAATATTAACGTTTTGTCATGAAAACGTAGAAACATTACGTCACAAAAGTTTTGATATTTTGTGCTTTTCTTTAGTTTTTTCTTTGGGTATAAAATTGGGTAATAAATAATGCAATTTGTTCTGGGAAAGAAAATTAATATATGAATCGTTAATGCATACAACAGTTTTTTTTTTTAAATATTATTATTATTATTTGGAAGTGTCCAAAATTACCTCGTTCAAGAACGTGTACGTTACAAGTTTGAACTAAGTCATATCAAAATCAGTGCCGTCTGAAATATTTACAGAACGAAAGATTACCATGTCGTGATAAGAAGGACTTCATTTGACTTATTCAAAAAAAAAAAAAAAAGTTAAAGGTCAGCGACATCAGTCTCGAATACCAATCTCTATTTGGACTGCCTTCAGTCCAAATAGAGATTGGTATTCGAGGCAGTTCATACCCATCGAGGTCGATCCGGTCATAATCGTGAATTTTCATTTAAACTCGATGGTTCAAAGGAAATGGTGAGACATCATCTTAACCATCTTGGCAGGTCATCAGAAGTCGTCTAATTACTCCGTACCAGTTGGCACCATAACAGGTTACAACGTGCTCTGATTATCACGATGCCTGTAGAAAACTTTTCACCAAACCTCTAAATAAATGCTTCCTATCAAAATGAAGTGCTACTACTACAATCCAAGCACAGTATTTTATGTCTCTTAATTGAATGTATTTTCTTTGCTTAATTTGCCAGAGAGAGAGAATACCTTGCTACTTCCTTATGAGACAGCTTATGTGAAGCAACATATTCGATGCAGATAAGGTATGTGAAAGAAACATACACATTTGATGGACTCTCTAGGCGAATTCTACTTGAACTGATTCCGGATGAACGCTATAATGACTTTCTTTTTCAATCACCAGAGAGTGCATGTTGCTCAGCGCGATGGCTATTCTTAATACACTACTCTTCTTTAATCAGACAACGCCAGACCATACATGACGGTTCGAACGCAGAAAAATCAAGGAGCTCCTTGATACATTGCTGACGTGAAGCCCTGATTATCGCATGATTTCATCTAATGCAATCTAGGTATCGAGTGTTTTTTTCGTCAAAGGACCAAACAAGGTATGGTGGAGGGATCTAACCTCTTGCATAGAGCTAAATTAAGATAATAAAATATAATGATATATATTTTGTTGAATAATATTTTCAGTTATAATATCATTTCACTTTTTATTTTAAAAGGGAAATGGGATTACTTCAGTTGATTGAGTTCAGAGGCAGTGGAGGAAAAACAACTCGCGAAACAAATTCTAACGGGAAAAAAAATAGGATCTATTTCTTGTTGGTTAGTTTTTAGTACTAAATACATCGTTATCGATTGCACTTCCGTAGCACTGTTTTTAGCAACGACGCAGTTTATTTAGACTGGAGATTTGAATTTTCCCTTGAATGCGAGTGAACATCTGTAACCTTTCAACTGAAGGGTGAGTTCTCCTGTATCATATTGGAAGGCGGAAGGATATCCTTCGTGGAAACTCGATTGTTTTCTTTTACAAATAAATAAAGTGGCCTGAGATTATATGAAATTGCAGATTATGGATTAGGATATCGCTTTATTATTACCAAAACTAGGATTATAAAAATATGAATGTTGTATTGTTTAGAAAATATAATTGTGTATATTGAATATTTATATATTTGTGCTTGTGGGTAGTCGAAGTGTCATGATTGGTGGCTCAGCAGGGAAACTATATTGTTACGTGAGCCTCATCAAATGTGGCTGACTTAACTGGTTTCAGTTAACGTTTGCAGATTTTTTTCTTTTTCTTTTTTTTCTGTCAGATTTTTTTCTCCCCTTGTGACCATGTTCTCATAATGTGGAAGTAATGAATTCTGCTTATTTGCAGATTTGAACATCCACCAAAAATACGCGTCATCGTTTGCAACGCGTCCATCGATTAATGGGTTTCTTCAAATATCCGGTTCGAATTAAAAACTGCGAAATGTGAAAAATTAACGCATCCGGAAACGTATCCTGATCCCGAATTAATATATTTATGAACTTTTTAATTGGATAATGTAGATAATAAAATAACTACTAAATAACAAATTATCTGCCTGCTGCTATTTTTATACATCATTTTCATCTGAGTAACATTTTTATGCAAATTTAGAACGAGATGCAAAAAAAATCGACATTCTTGAGATTT
This sequence comes from Typopeltis vanoorti, assembly GCF_054136105.1. Taxonomy (NCBI): domain Eukaryota; kingdom Metazoa; phylum Arthropoda; class Arachnida; order Uropygi; family Thelyphonidae; genus Typopeltis; species Typopeltis vanoorti. The sequence goes on along the minus strand of NC_143555.1, from coordinate 50,856,041 downwards.
TTTTCTTTTTCTATTTTAGGTACAATAACCGATAATCTTTTCTTTTTTTATTCCCTCAGTTGATTACATGAAACATTAGTAGTCAGCATTTTACTAAGTCAGTTCTACATGTTTGCATTAATTATTATTGAGAATAATTTGTTAATTCAGCAATCACAAATATTTTGATTACGCACGTTTGTCTCCCACACATTTTCTAGCAGAGTCTGTCTGAAGTTGGATATGGTTCAGGGGCACTAACAAGTACAACTTTAGGTATGATAGTGTATCTACGTAATATGTCTGCATGCTAGTGAAGCCTCAAGTGACGCATGAAAGGAATAGTCTAGAACTGGCATATTGCCACACCAATTTTTCTAACGGTCTATAATCAATTGTAGAAAATAGTTTGAACTGCAAGGTTGTGTTGTGTCTGCCATTGTAATTTACTATGGAAAAGTGCCAGCAAAAGGGAGGCTATTCCACCTGTGTTTACAATCTAGACCGGGCTAATTTTATGTCCTGGTATTTAAGGAGTTACATCTATGGCCGTGTTATTTGAGTGATTTTGTCATCAGAGTCAAATATAGTTTCTTCTAGGTGATGTAATTGAGCGCGTTCTGATTCACAGTCTTATTTCATGAATTATTGTGTTCCTCATGCTGAATGCAAAGGCGTAACTACGACTTTATGGATCCTTGCATCTGGAGTTCATTTGGTCCCTTAAGTATTAATGGACTTTACCATTTTCTTATCGCCTGGCGTCAAGTTTTTGTCTTCGTCTCCTATTATGCGGGATTTTATGGTGTGTAAAGAAAACATTTCTTTTTGATTGTTGTTTAGTGTGCGTGCATTTTGTGTATAACATTTTCCGTTACAACTAATTGGGTTTGGACCCAGTTTATATAAAAATATGTAAAGTTAATCCGAGGATCACAATTTTACTTTTCACTGTTTTAAATTATTCCACCGAAACCATAATTGAAAATCTGGAAATATTGCATATTTCGTTTTCCTTCCTCCCTTCACAACTGATCGGTTGTGAAGGGAGGAAGGAAAACGAAATATGCAATATTGATGACCCCAAAGATCCTAAATATCAAATGGTGTCAATATATGACCCACAACTTCTGACTTACAGACACATTAATGAGCGTTGACGATTCTGAAGCGCGTCTAAAATTGACTGCATGCTATTTATAGTTATTCATGTAGTCTGTCTATCATTTACTTCAATAACTTGAAATTAAGAAAATAGGAGAAGTTCAGAGTTTTACTGACTGTCGCCACACACCGAGAATAATGATCCAAAGCATGAGCTGTACTTTTAACCAAGCGGAATTAAGCTTTCAACTCCTCCTGCTTTAAATTATTCTAAATTGTTTTCCTGCTGCGACACATTTTCTTTCTGAGTTTCCAGGTTTTTTTTTTTTTTTTGCAAATCTAATCTAAGCGTTTTAAAATCATTATACATTTCCTATAGCGATAGGAGAATAACAATAAAGTGTGTTTTGAGCTCATTCTCTTTATAGTATAAAATTAAAATATTCGTAGTGGATGATGACTACTGTGACTCCACCATTTTGCTTACCTGAAGTGAAATTAAGTTATTTTTGGTCTCCCTAGTATAGAGATCCTGGCTAATCCACAACCTACGCTACCTTTCCATATTTCCATTCGAAAAAGGCGTATTAATTCCAAGCCGAATAGTACGTGTTTATTATATCAGTATACTCACGGTTTATGTTATTTAGGTTCTAGAAACGTTTTTTTTTTTTTTTCAAATTGCTCAATCAAAACTTGAACAATGAGAATTCAAAACTAGATTGACTTGATTGTCTAACTATTATTATGTTTTGCTAGAAGAGCAGCAGTCACATAAAGACCAAAAGTATACTTCCTTATTACATATAAATGAAGTTAATTATTTTATTTGAATAAGCACTTGGTTCTATCTTTATTGAGATAAGAAGTCTCACAAGTCCACTACCTCTTGATTAAAGTAACATGCCTTATTTTGATGAAGTACATTTATGACGAAAAACAATGTGGTGGTAGAAAACCAAAACTGTTCGATTCACTTTACAGTCAAAGTCCAAAATATTTGTAATACATTTAAGTTATTTTTAGTATCTAAGCTAAAGTGCTTCCTTGAGAAATAAAAGAAGTGAACTTTGATTTTGAATTGTTTCGCAATTCTCTCCGTTCTTTTTAGTACAATTTTTAAATTAATAATTTGAGATAAGTTTATTTATATAAAATAATCCTAATTTTATCTATTAAAATGAAAAAAAAATCTCTGATTTAGATTTTTATATATTATCAAGTTATTATTAAATAAAGCATCAGTAGCTGGATCGATTTCGATAAGACCGTTTGGCTGGAAAGACCTGCTGGGTTTAATTTTCGTCTTTGATGCAAAGAAACTTCATCCGCTTACAAGTAAGTTAGCGGGTCTTGTACGAAGGTGAAAGATTTTTCATCTCCTAATTAGGCAAGCCCATCAGGAGAATGCACAGTTTACACACACACACACACACACACACACACACACACACACACACACACACACACACACAAAATAAAATTATATATATTTAGGTATCAACTACCTACCTTATCCTAACACTGTGGTTATGAAAACTGAAGATACTTGGCAAGGTCATGGGCGTGTAAGTACCGCGGATTATTATTGTTATTAAATATAATAATTTAATACTTTAATCATAATTTTTATTTATTATTAATTCTACTGCCTCCACTACATAAGCCTACGTTTTGTAGATTGTAAGATTTTGGAGACGATGTTTGTCACATGACCTATTTCCATGAGTATTAAATTAGAGCGCAGACCACAAAAAAATTCCAAGGGTCAGAATAATTTCACGTGCTTGGTTAATATTACAAATTAAAACTTACATTTATTGCACCATAAAAAATCAAATTTCTTAAAATTTGCGTTACATCTTTCACAGATAACACTCAAAAATAAGCGTGAAAGACATTGTTGCGCCCAACAGCGTAACATTAATCAAAGTTTTCATCAAGAAAAAATAATATTTAATTTCTTCCTGGATAGGAAGAAATTCTTTCCGAGTGCCTTTAGCAAACGCCAGACATCATAGTTTTCATGGATAAGTTCAATGCGTTTTCAAAAGCTCTTAATAAACCTTAATAGAAAAAACTTCCTTAACTCTCTCTATCCTATTGCATATATTGTAGATTTGATGGTGCAGTATTTTAAAATGCCAATCAATCTTTTCTTTTGGTAATTTATAAACTACAGTATATATAAAATACGTTCGTATTCATATTGATCACTTGGGTCTCCTATTTTATAGTGAAGTTCACACTTTTCCATATTTGAAGCGCACTGGCTTTCTAAATTACATTTTCAAGACACTTTTTTAATTATTTGCGGCAGAATTCCCAACTCTATAATAGCATATTTATTTATCTAGCATAGCATTTATAAAACCAAAGTCTATATCAATGCCAGTTCTCTACAGCATACATTACAATTGGACGTACCTGCTATATCATTTAACAGTCCAGTTCTGTTTGGCGTTTGCTAAAGGCACTCGGAAAGAATTTCTTTGAGAGAGAACACGTTGTGAAACGTCCAAATGGCAGTGTGTACGGGAGAGCGAGCGAAAGCTTTCTTTCTTTCCCTCTTATTTTGAGGATCTGAATGGAAAGGACAAGTGCTCCTCCCCCCCCCCTTCTCTCTCTCTCTCCAGGTAGGCCTTATCGACTGAATATTATTGTATCCTGTTTTCATCTCTCTCTTGCTGTTTTGGTTTCTTAATTATTGGTTTCTGTGAAGCATTTCTAAAAACAGTGTCACTATAAGGCCAGAGACCCTGAATTTATTGACACTTTGTGAGACAAAGCACCCAAGATTGCCGCTGTTCAAAAACTGGTGCGATGACTAAGTACTCTTTGAATAAGTATTCGTGCTTCAGTGATAAATGAGCTGCCGAAGGAATCCTGCTAAAGATTGATACTGCATTAAGAAGCCAGATATTGCATCGGAGATAACGAGAAGCTAATCTGAAATTCTTGAGAGCAGAATTTAAAAGTGCAAATTTGTCAACATTTTAATTTTAATTATTGCTGTATTAATGTGTTTACTTGTTAGATATTATTAATTCGTTAGTTAAAGCTTTCATTATATAAGAAAATATAAGTAGAAAACCTTACACATCCCTTTTTCCAATAAACTGGAAAAAAAACGAAAAAAAAACAAAACTAATATTATAATTATTTAAAGTAAAGATTTAGCCAGTTATATTATTTAACATAATACAAATAGAATGTGAGTGCGAACATGAGGTGTAGTACATTGCTTGATAGCACCTGTTCAGCAGTGCAGCATTTGAAGCAGTACATAGTGTGCTATTAAAAAAAAAAGTTGGCTTGAATTTTTGAAAAAAAAAAACTTATTTTATTGTGCTGTATTTTATTTCATAATGACCATTTCTGTTTATATGAAACACGAAAGCATTACTTTAGTAATTAACTACGCTATAAGAGGATTAACGCTTTATGAATCGAAAGAAACTTATTAATTCATCTTGAGTTGATGTCATAATGATGTCACGGATAGATAACTTCATGATTTCAATTGCCGTTCACCTAATGAAAGTTGGTCCTTACGAGTATATAGTAATAATATATAATTCTGCAAAGTAATTGCAATACTTCGTTATACAAAACAACATATCAGTGTTGTATCGTAATACAGCATATCGCTATCATATAAATGAATGTTATATAGTAGTTTTGCAATAATGGTATGTTACAACGATGTGTTTAAAAATTTTAACTACTACTCACTGCATTGCTGTATACGAAGATTATATTCTTTCCCTCCGGGAGAAGAATAATTCAAAACTACTTTTTAAAGTAAGCTTTATGATTTACAAGTGCTTTTTTATAATCGATCCCACTATACTGGTTTAGGAGAAAGTAAGTTATTGACATAAACTTTGTGACAAAACTCAAAAACACTTGATTATCTTAGCTAAAGAATCTAAAGGGCAGTTTAATATAAACAGGATCGGTTTACTTACAGGACGAAGCAGTAGATGGTCAGTGAAAGTAAATGGACAGCTTTCAGTGAGTTGTGATTAAGAAAGGGCACCCGTCCGTGTGCCGCTGTCGAACTGCACGAGGGCTAACCGCGACCCTTTTGCAGCACCTTCTAGTACCTACAGGACTGCAGATTTCAACGGGGGGCAAATAGGCTGATACGAGTGCATTATGGGAGAAGCTATGATAAGTGACACCAAAAAATTAGGGAAGCTTCGCCTTCCCAGTGAAGAATTCGGGCCCGAACAGCTCACGGATGTTGATTGGGTTATGCTGCGTGGGTGTCTGTGGAGGAGTCTCCAAATATGGGTGAGGTACGTAAGCGTGCCAGATTATAAATGTTCTTACCTCACTTATCAGTCTAGCAACTTGCATTGCTTTTCGGTTCCATTTGTCTGTAGATCTCGTTCTATCCCCCCCTTCTCTTTCATTCATACGTGAGGATAAAAGCACGAAGAAACGCTTCATCACTTATTAGATTAAGTGGAAAATAGTAAGTGATGACATATAGTGTTGAAGAGGGGGTATCTTGTCAGTAGAGGAAGATAAGTGTTGAAGAATATTTCAAGTGGGATACTGTTAAATGTTAGAAGCGAGAGTCATCATATATATGCATGAACAAAGAGAGAGAGAGGAAAGAAAGTCTGTAATTTAATATGGCTGAGTGTGGGACTGTTTTTCAGTGCTTATCTATGTGCAACAAGAATATTACATTTATAGGTGCCACTTGTTTTGTTTGAAGAATTTTTTTTTTAAATTCCTCATGTTTATGGCACTAGGATGAACTTTTTTGCATCGCTAGCACTGAAAGATCTCTTTGCATAGAGAGTTTTGGTGCCTAGGCACCTCTTTCGTCGGCGAGTCGAGACGATATCAAGCCGGACTGCCTTCAACGACGGGCGTCTGCTGACTGGGCGGAAGAACTAGCAGTCTTCCGTGAAACCGCAGTTTCCTAAAACAGGGATGAGGAAAAAAGAAGCGCTGCATGCGTGTCTAACTACCAGACTCCTACGATTTGGTTACCATGTATGGAAAGAGGGCTAGAGTAACGGACAAATGACTCCCTGAATGGAGTCGCTGATGCCACGAGGAGCGGTGGCGTACTGCTAAAGCTCAGAAACATTTCAACAGCAGGATTCGAAGACGGGGAGAAGTCTTTTTTTACCTGTTTTTAATACAAGTAAACATAATGTCTGGAAAATCTGTGCTTAAATTTTTTTTCGTTTTCATTACATCTATACTGCGCAATGGAACACTTTTTCTTAATTTTTAAGATTAAAATTTTTACATGCGATCAGTTTATTTCAGGTCACTAAAACGTTAGTTTTTGTCAAAAATATACTTCATATTGAATAGAATAGTGAATAAGTAATTCATTTTATGCATCTCAGTTAACTTCCATTTTTTGTATATTAAAAACTAATAAGCTCAGTTGTCATCATACCGTTTGAAACGTTTTGTTAGTTGGTTTGTATAGAGACGTATGCTTATTTTTAACTCTCTTCACTATAATATTCATTTATATATTGATAAGTGATTGTCAAGTTTCATTCATGCTATGGAGCACAATAATTTATTAATAGACCCCCCCCCCAAAAAAAAAAAACTTAAAACAAACTCGCTATGCTATAATTAAAGTCTACTAATATGCACCTGGAATTTCTCTTTTCTGTTTTATGTAATCTGATTGTCTTAAGATTTAGCAGTTGCTTAAAGTCGACATTTTATTGATCAGGAAAAGAAGTGGTGAGTTTGTCCTCCATTATAGAAGCCGTATAGTCGCCCATAAATGCATTTTTATTACACAACATTCTACAATTTCCTTCACATCTTTCACGTATTTTAATTACATAAATTCGAAATACCATACTAAAATCATGGTTGCGTAGTGAGACTCAACCCTATGATTGAATTACAAGAAAGTGTCATTTTTCGCCGAATTTGTACTGTTACTTTCAACTGTTTAGTGTCTGTTGTTATTTTCAACGTGCAAAATGATTAAGGAAATACAATAGATACAAGGAATAATGCCTTCCGCGACCCCTCCTTCGATGAGTTTCTAACTCCGTGGAGGTATCTACGTATCATAATAATTAGATTGATTTATTTACGAATATCTGCCCACGAACAGTAGCTCAGTAATTTACATATGATAATTTCTACCTCTACTCTGAGTATTCTTTAATGTAATTACACTAAATACTATTCAGTTTTTGGCTTATGCATTTAGATGGTTTATTTGCTGCTGTGTGTAACATATAACCTTGTATTGTTTTAACCAATTTTTCTAATAAAAGGATCCGTTCAAAATCGAAATTGGGTGGATCGACAAATTTCAATATCCTAAATATCAGATTTCATTAAATTCCATCTGGCCATAGCGGCGTTATTACTTTATCTCTTCGAAATCGTTTGTCCCTGAAAATAATGCGATTTAATACAAAACGGAAGTCCCTCGAAAATAATTTATTACTCAATTAAAATACGATATTTTATTAAATTCCATTCTTTCAGAGTGGAGCTATTATTTTTATCATTTCAAAACGTTTTGCCCTTGAAACAGTGCAGTTTTTTGAAATAGTCGACATAAATTAATCGACTCCAATTTTTGTAAATATTCCAAATACCAAATTTCAGTGAAATCCGTCCAACCACTGGTGTAGTAATTATATGTATACGGACCGAAATAAACCGAATTTAATATGTGATTTCGTATTTTGCACATACGTCTTGGTATTGAGCGGAACTACAGTGAAAGCAATTAAGTCAATACGGCCAGTATATTATGTCTGTTAATTCCTTGTGTTCTCCAAACAGTTTGTCTGTTTGGATGGACGAATAATCCTTTGGCTACCGTTGAGGCCCACTTTTATTTGAAAAAAAATTCAAACCCAGGTAAAATATTGCGAAATAAACTACCCAAAAAGCCTGCAATTTATTATTAAAAGAGACCTCCAGGGAGTCAAGGACTCACAGAGGGAGGCCACATGCTACACGCACCAGCTATCATATTTATTCTTGAATTCATTCACATTGCTTGCACTCAGAACATCCAGTGGCATTCAATGTATTCCAGTCAAGCACCACCCTATGAGAGAAAAATCTAGCCCTCGCCCCCTTCTTTGCGACATTCATTCTCAGCTGCCAAGGATGCCCTCTTGTCCTTTCCCCACCATCCATAAATTGAAAAATTCCATCAATTGAAATCCTGTATGACCCCTCTTTCTCCTGTTTGCTAGTGCCTACAGTCTACAAATTCTCAGTCCGTCTTCGTAATCAGTATTCCATAATCCTGATATAATTTTTAACACTCTCCTTTGCACTTTCTCCACTGTATCAGAATCACAACGGAAAGCAGGAGACCAAACCTGCGCACAATAGTCCAAGTGATGTCTTATCAAAGCCTTGTAAAGAAGCAAAATGACATCCTTATCTTTACGCGTGAACGTTCGTTTCAGCATTGCAATTATCTTTTGAGTTGTATTTGCAATCTTTGCTACATGGGCCCCTGAACTTCAACTTCCTATCTACGAACACTCCAAATATCCCTAGCCTCATCAATTTATTCAAGCATAATCCCACCAATATAATACGACATTGGATATCTAATCACGTCGAAGTGAATGACTACATTTACTGACATCCATTTTTCCATGCCCACAATTTCGGCCTATTCAAATCATTCTGCAAGTACTGCATAATTCCTGATTACCCTACCTATCTTTGCATCATCAGCAAATAGCTGTATGTCGCCTGTCAAATCCTTCCCAATTAATGTATAGATCGAATAACAGTGGACGAAGCACTGATCTTTGCACCACTGGTTATCTTAAATATTGCAGACTCGCATCCCCCCCCCATAGACCACTTTTTGATATCTGTCGGTCAGCCATCCTCTTATCCACTCTAATATTCTATTATCCAAATCTATATTCTCCAATTTATGCAACAGTCTGCCATGCTTGTATTCTGTCAAAAGCATTTGCATCAATCATATAAACTCCTTTTAAATAACTTAAATATTTCTATCATATCTCCTCATTTTCACCTATCCATTCTATTCCCCTTGTCTAGTTCAGTGGTATTTCTACTATTTTTTTTCCCTGAAATATTCCAAAAAATAAACTGTTTCAAGTTTTTTTTTAATTTTTTTTTTCAGTACAGCATAGCATCTTATATCATCCATTATTTTTGCTATCTCTGTCTCTAGTTTATGATTACTTTGCATTCAGCCTGTTTTGTAAGTGTTCCCAAGAAATTATTAGATTACACGAACTAAGTGCATAGCGCCAGTCGTTCAGCTTTAATATAGTCTTTCTCCACACACCATCTGTCTGTACCGTTTTTGGTCTAGCATATCCTTGGAACCAAAGTAGCGTTCAACATTGCGATATATTGTGTACATTTAATTAAGTTTCATATAATTTTTATCATTTTGAATCAAGAATCTGAAAAGAAAAAACATATGGCAATTTTAGCGAACTATATGAGTAAAGAATAATATAAATCTCATTGGGTGAAGTAATCAGTAGTACATCTACGATTGCGTCCCTCATACACACACACATTTAAGAAACCTTCATTGAGTTATCATGGGGGACAACACATAATCCAATGAAGTTTTATCAGAATGAAAGGCATGGAATACAAAAGTCTTGTGATTAATTAAACTTACCGAGAGAGAGAGAGAGACAAAGTTTTACAATTAATGGTGCTAAATGACGCGAAGGCGCTTTATCCGGCAGCAATCTTAATATTAAGGTTTCACTTCAACCCAGAAAACACTGCATCCTTGAATCTCAAGAGGCGTAGTCATAAGAAGGTATATTTTCTTGTTACTGGAAAAACAAGACTATTGTTGTGATAATGTTTGTCCAGTTGCATCGCTAAACTTTCTTTTTTTTTAAAAATATCTGATGTTTAATTTATGGCTTCATTATATTTTCGAAGGTGTTATAAAAATCCAATAAAAACAGATGAATGAAAGTTGCTCTTGTCTTGTGATGAAACAAGGGAAAATGAGTTGCAACTTCTGGATCGTTTCCAAAGACCTACGATGTGATGAATTTTAAGTTATATTCAATATTTTCCATGACACACACATATATTCAGTCCTGTTTTAACATAATTAAATAATAAATTCTATTATTCGACGGCCTTAATACGACCCGGTTCAAGGTAGATACATGCACGCATCAAAATATTTGGTCCAAATCCGACTGTGAACTCCATATTCTCCAGTCAGCCATCCGAAGTCAGTGGACACCATTGTGTGAGGAACAATGGTGTCCACTGATTTTTCTTTTCGCCTCCACTTTTTATTATTCTTCGAAAATAGCAGTGTGCGCACTAAAACCTAGTTAAATTATAGTCAACCCAGGGCTCAGTTCTCCGAAATTCGGCTGCAGCCGGGTGTAAAAAATCAATATTCAAATCGGTTCTCGGAGCTGACTGGAGAATATGGAGTTTACAGTCGGTTTTGGACCAAATATTTTTATGTGCGTGCATTGTCTACCTTGAACCGGGTCGTGTTAAGGCCGTCGAATAATAGAATTTATTATTTAATTATGTTAAAACAGGACTGTGTGTGTGTGTGTGTGTGTGTGTCATGGAAAATATTGAATATAACTTAAAATTCATCACATCGTAGGTCTTTGGAAACCATCCGAAAGTTGCAACTCATTTTCCCTTGTTTCATCACAAGACAAGCGCAACTTTGATTCATCTATTTTTATTGGATTTTTTTCAACAACTTCGAAAATATAATGAAGCCATAAATTAAACGTCAGATTTAAAAAAAAAAATAAAGTTTAGCGATGAAACTGGACAAACATTATCACAACAATAGACTTGTTTTTCCAGTAACAAGATAAATATACCTTCTATAACTATGACTCTTGGAAATTTTGGAGCATTCTTCCTCTAGGTATGTAGTGAGGTTCTAGACTGTTGTGAGACGGACGTCCCTTGATCTCGGTTCTCCATTCATCCCACGGATGTTCAGAAGAGTTGAGATCAGGGCGCTGTGGAGGCCAGTCTAGTGTAGTGACGTTCATGTCCACAAATTAAGCAGCAGCAGCCTTATGATACGGTGCATTGTCTTGCCGAAAGAGACAATGGTCAGTTTCGTAGAAACGCCACAAAGTAGGAAACATTGCATTGTCCAGAATGTTCATAAACCTATCGAAGTTCAATGTTCGTGGCAACACAGATGTCCGAGGCCAAACCAAGTAAAAATAGGACCATACCATCGCACCGCTACCTCCAAATTTCATAGTTGGAGTTATGCACTTTGGTAAGAGACTTCACCGGGCATCTATCACACCCACACCTGTCCATCTGCTCGGCATGGTGTAGCGTGATTCGGCTCTCCATAACACATCTTTCCAAGCTTCCACATCTCACTGTACACACTATTTGCCACTGAAGACAACCCTACATACTGGTTTAGGTAATGTGGAGCTTGCAAATTGCAGTCCTACCTACGGAAACCCATATTACGAGCCTCGGTTCTGAATGTTTTTTGTGCAGAATCGTGTTTCAGTCAATTCTCGGAACTCCGCATTCAACGTGTCGGCCGACGAATGGCGGTTATTACATCTTATCTTTCTCAGTGCCCCCACGGTTACATTCGGTGAGTGCGGTGGGTCTTCCACTGCAGGTGGCATTTGCAGTTGACTTCCTGCGCTTCCATGTCAGTATGGAATCACGGATCGTTTGCATGGAATGGCCCAGTTTGCCTAACAGATAATAGGCCTGCAACATGGCATATTATCAAAACGCCTCTTTCAAACTCCGTCAATTTTCTACTCGCAGCCATTTCACGTGGACATAGTAGTTGCACTGATATATAATGATGTTTCTTTCTTATAATCTATATGAAAAAATCACAATGCTTAATTGTTTGATGAATACACTATGTAATTACATTACTGCCATGAAAATAAAGTTATTATATACCCAGCTGTACTGTCATAGCGTACCATGTGTTATTATATTGGTGTGTAGACTGGAGATGTTCCATTCTGAGTGTCGTTGCGATTCAGTGTTATGTCAGTGCATATAATAATCTGTTATGCACTGCAACATCTCACATTCCAGGATTAAAGGATCTTTCTCTGCCAATTGAGATAAGATAGCAAACAGTTTTAGCTGTCGTTTTGCAATTTCTAAGATCATAAATGTACCATGCTACTTTGCGAATATCTGGATTATTTCTTCGAGTTATATAATGAAAACATGATCAGATGCAAAAGAAATATTATCCTTATGATGAATACATTATGTAGATGACTACTTAATTATTATGAATCACTATGTAAGATCCAGTCAAGAATAATAAAAAAATGGTAGAGAAGAAAAAAGTTGTTTTAGTAGGTATTTATATGCTATATGTCAGTAGTGTTCAACCTTTTTTACTACGCGAGCAACTTTTCTATCAAAAGTTATTTGGCGATCTACTCTCTTATATAGATCACGTTCCCCCAACCTGATATCTGATTACGCACAAATAAACAACTAAAAAAAAAATACACAACTAAAATTTTTATTTGTGTATTTAAAAATGTATTTATCACTTTTAATTATTTTAATACAACAAAAAATATATATATATTGGAATAAAATATTTATTTCTCTATTTTGGAAAACCAAAGTTAGAAAAAACAACAGATTGATTACAAACCCACAAGTTACAGAAAATGCTGGTTGATTAAAAAAAAAAAAAAAGTTAATGTGAAATTTGGCATTGTTTGGACCTCGCAATATTTTCATAGTCAAGTTGATATGAAGAAGTGGTCAATCGCAGACAATCATCTAAATGATCATTTGTAATTTGGTTTCTTAATTGATTTTTTATGATGGTCATATTTGAAAAAGCGGATTTTGACAAGGGTGTCGATCCGAAACACGACAGAATTTTTCGCGCAATATCAGTTAATATTGGGAATTTTTCATGTGCATACTTCCAATGACTTCATTGTTTATTGATTTTAAATGTAAACTATTCTGAATGTTTATTATCTCAAGTTCTACTTCAGCTTGGTTTATATCAAACAGCCCACTAATTTTATTTGAAATTTCTGTGATGTTCAAGTTTTCTTGAAATGGATTATTGATAAAAGATACAATCATTTCAGTTTTATTAAAATCTTTAAATCTTGAATTTATTTCTTCCTCAATTAATTCTATTTCACGAATAAATTCTTTTAAATCATAGCGAAGCATTTCTCGATTTTTGACTGAATTTAACACACGTGAACCACAGTTGTAGGTTTTTTATTACGTAAATATTTCGTCCTAGGTATCTTAGGACATCATCAGTACAGTATGGCAATACTAGGAATGACAAACGCCACTGCACGCACTTTGGATTCCTTTGTACATACGCGCCCTTTCTTTTGTTATTCCTAGTATTGCCATACTGTACTGATGATGACCTAAGATACCTAGGAAGAAATATTTGCGTAATAAAAAATCTACTACTGTGGTTCACGTGTGTTAAATTTAGTCATGAATTCTCCACAGGTTTCTCTATATAAATTTTTCTTGATTTTGTTAAAAAAATTTTAATAAATATGGGAGATGTCTAAATTCGCGGTCATTTATATTTTTCTTTAATAAAAGTAAGTACTGTTGGAAAGTTTTTATTGAACTTAACATGTCAATTAAATTTTTATCCCTACCTTGTAACTCTAAATTTAAATTGCTTAATTTCGTACAGAAATCTACTAAAAATGATAAGTGTAACAACCATCTTTTATCACTCAATTGTTGATAAATATCTCCTTTTTCATCAAGAAAAAATTTTATATCGTTAATGAATACAAGAAATCTTTCTAAAAGTTGACTTCCGCTGAGCCAGCGAACATTATTGTACAACAGAAGTTCCCTATCATCATCTGCCTGTAATTTAAATAACCGCCAATGCAGGGCTTTTCCTGGAACAGAATTTACAATTTTAAATGTAATATCCAAAAACAACTTTTGTGTTTAATCTTTTACTACACAGTACTTGTCGGTGAATAATACAGTGGTATGTTAAAAAAAATTGGATATTTGTCATCGTTTTTATATAATGAAATGAAGCCTGATTTATTACCTATCATTGCAGGAGCACCATCAGTAGTAATAGACACAAGTTTAAAAAGCGGAACTTTGTGTTGTTTTACAAATTCATCAAATGCTGAAAAAATGTCTTCTCCGCTAGTCCTTCCCAATAATGGTATAATAATTTTCAAAAGTTCTTCTTTACTTGCATAATCTTGAAATACCATTAACTGAGCAATATCAGTGAAGTCGTTTGATTCATCAAATTGTAATGAAAACGCAACACACTGGTGAATGTCTGACATTAACCTGGCCTGGAAACTTTTCTCTGGCAATTGGAACTCTTCCTTTCGGCAATTTGAAACCTTGTCTGTGGCCTAGAAGTAGTCTCTCTCTAGCGACGTCTCGAACCGAGAAGCTCCTTTCTGGAAGCAGGAGACTCCTCTCTCAAGCAACTTGGATCCGGGCAGTCTCTCTGACGGCGACTCTGGACTGGGCGGCCTCCTCTCTGACAGCAATTCTGGAACCGGAACCCCTTCAGTCCCTTTTTATTAGGCCTCCTCTGAGACCTCGCATGAAGTTTGGCAACCCCCAAAGAATCGGCACGAGTCTTTCATCTTAAGTTTCAAATTCGGCACGCCTTTTGTTCTCCTCCGCTTTCTTTTGATTGTAAGTTACCGGCCATCGGAAAGTTGTTTGAACTCTTTCTGACTGACTTCGGAGATGTTTACACTTAGAGCCTTCAAGCCTTTCTCATACAAGTTTCAATAACAATCTTTCTAATGCCGCCATGTACAGCTTCGGCGACAAAAACATTGCCTTTGTTTTTAACACTAACATATTCTTATTAAGGCAGTATATACAGTTAGCTTCAAAATAGTTATTCACAAAAACATATAATACAAACTATACCGAGACAAACAAAGTTTATTTTTTTACAATATTCACATGGGACTTAACCTAAGTAAAAAATCGATCTAATGTGCTTTGGAATGTTTAATATTTAAGCTACAATCGAGTTTTTACACTTTGCTTATAATCGTATTCACTCGGCTCGCTGTTTGACTTCCACTGATCCAAATTAATTCATTTACCTGGACTTATAAGAAAATTACTGATTTGACACTTTTAACGAAAAATAAATAAACAATAGCAATACACTTAAAGCGAATTAAAAATAATATAAAATAATAATAAATAAAATATTATGTTTTCAGTTTTAATTAAATTTGTAAGTAAGGAGGAATACACAAGCGATCGACGGGTTGAACACCGCTGCTATATGTAGGTAATTTATATGCTAAATTACCTACATATATACTTTATTTTTCTACATAGTCGTCATTTGACCTCCAGGAATTTTTGGTATCATAGCACCATCTTCAAAAAAAAAAAAAAAAAAACATCGATCTCCTGTGAGTTCAGCCACCAAGTCACGCTGTTCTTCAGTTTCACATCTTTTCAAAGCGCTGAGATGGGAACTACTGCTCCATAATCAAGAACAAGAGGTAGTCACTGGGCGCGAGGTCGGAGAAGTACTGTGGATAGTCGAAAAGTTCCCACCCAGACTTGTGAATTTTCTGATTTTCTCGTCCTTGTTTCTTCAGCGTTTCACAATACCATTAACATTAATTGTTCCTGGCTGAAGAAAATCGACGAGCAAGATCTCTTTCGTTCCCAGAAGACAGTCGTCTTCTTTTTTTGATCTGTCACTTGCTATTTGATTTTTTTTTTTTTTTTTTTTTTTTACCACTGCATTGATTGTCGTTTTTACTCGAAGTTTGTGTGCAAAATCCACGTTTCATTACCGGACACAATACGAGAAAAAAAAAAGCTCAAAAATTTTTTGAGCTGATTCCACTCGTTACTGTTTATGCGCATCGGTCAGCATTTTTGGGACCCATCTGGCACAAATTTTTTATATCCCAGCTTTTCTGTCACAATTTCACGAATGACTGAGCGTAAAACTTCGAGGGAATTCAAAAGAAAGTGAAACGACGATTCTCACAAATTTTCGTCTTCACTTTTTCCATCAAATCGTCTGTCACCACCCTTATCCGGCTGCTGTTCTCTTCATCGTGAACACTTTGAACAAATGACAACATTGCCTAAACTTATGGTCACTCATTACGTTAGGCAGAAAAACCCTTACACAGTCGTCGGTAAATTTCTGTAGCACTGTTATTTTCCACCAACAAAACCGTATCACATCACGATCAATTCCCCCCCCCCCCCCCAAGTCACGAACCTCGCAACTGGGATTTTTTATCACAGCAGCATTTAATGTAAATTATGCGTAGAAGACAACGAACGATAACATACTAGCGAAATGATCAACATCTAGCTAATGAGTCACTCTATGCACGACCGCCCCTCCTTCCTTTATCTTATTTGGCGGTAAATTGTGAACGGACCTTACTTTCTGGTCTCGTATTTCGAAAAGTTTACGAACTTACTTTGAGTAGAAACCAATTTGGTTCGAATCCCATTAGGATATCAGCATTTTTTATTTTTTTTTGTTGTTGTTGTTGTTTGAGTTAGCTTAGCTTGTCTCAGACGAAGGTAAGAACGTTTTATCCTAGAAAAGTAGTTCTTTTCCTCTGCAAAACTAATGAGCCCAGCATTTAGCACGCAGACATGCATTCAAGAGGCTTGCTTCTTTGCTCCGAGGTAGACTATTTTGAGAAAATGTAGCCTCCCCCATAATTTTTATTTTTTTTCGTCAGAGGCAGTTATCCCTGGGAATGGTTTAAACATAATGCTTGCCTGCGATTTGGGTAGTCATGAAGTGACGAGAACAATAGACCAGTTTGAGATTATTTTTGTTGAAATAACATTACTCTTTTTCCCCTTAAATAAGAAGAATGCGGATTAATCCTGAATGAATCCGAAACAATAGTCTGGAATAAGTTTCAAAAGAATAACTAGACACTAGGATTGTGTTTACTTGTTTAGAGTTACGATTAAGGCTTTGAAGTCGGATATAAGCTGTTTTATGCTCTTTGATTGGTTTGTCTGTGTTTCGGGGATCCTCGTTACTTTTGTATGAGATTAACTCACCTACAGTTGAAAAGACATCATAAACATTCCTTGTGTCTTAGATAGTATTCGTATCCTAGTCTTTCCAACCGAAGGAAAAATATCTCATTATCTTCGTATACGCTGCCAAGGTACATTTTTTTTTCTAGTGGCTGAAAAAACAACAACATATATATCTAACCGTATCGAACTGTAATAGTTCAGACCTTATTTAACACTGTTTTAATGCAAGTTTAAGGTTTTGCGTTTTATATTCCCACTAAAATATGAAGAAAACATAAATCCTTTCTTAAAACTACGGAGGAGTACTTATTCTTAGCTTGGTTAATATGTTTATTGATTCCTGAAAGCAAATGCTCAGTGCTCAGACATTCTGCATCAATAAATGCAGAATGTCTAAAGCTAAAGTTGTAAATATATATTTTGCACATCATCCCATTAAACAGAATACGTTATTTTAAATGTTAGCATTACCATTATTAATTCAAGTTCGTATTTATATTCAGTTTCTGCTGATAACAAGTGATATAGCATATAAACTTCTGTTATCGCTATTTTGATAAATAGCTTATTGCAGAGCCTTCTGTTACGTTTCTAGCTATTTTTAGCCATACCAACAATGTTTCTAAGATAACTAATTCACTACCTCCTGGATTTAATAACGCTGCTAAGTGATCTCTCATGAACAATATAAGTAATTGCATTTACCTGTAAACTTTTACAACATCGCTTCAAACCGACAGCTGATTTGCCGAGTTCTGGATCATTTATATTTTTAATAACTGAAAGCAATTTTAGCAGTATACAATTTCCTTTTTTATTATCTTTTTGTTTTAAATTACAAAGAATATCGAACTTTAAGGGCAAATCGATGTAAAAGAATACATTGATAAATTGATCGGCATCTCTTTCGGCACGGGCTAACTTAATGTAAACACGAGATGTTGAGAGTTTCTTGTGTTTGTAACGATTCTGCCAATTGCCCTATTTATCACCTTTCCAATTTCCTTGGCAAACATTGTTTTCCCTATCTCAAGATTTTAGCATATCCTTTGAAGTGATCTAAAATGGATTGTAGCAAACGCCAGGTGGTTCGGACAACCAGTTGAAGATTGATGTACTAAATAAACTATCTCTGATATACCAAACTGTTTCTCATAAAAAGAACGTGTAACGGAAATATAAAAACATCTAAAAAGAATTTCATTCATTACTTTTATTTATTATCATTAATATTTTTTAGAAGTCAAAAAATTTACACAAGGGTGTGCAATATTCTTTTTAATGAACATCCACCCACCAAAAATTGTAAACATAATCTATCAGACATTCGGATTGGAGGAGATCAAAGAGCTATATAAACGAGAAATACTGCTTTAGAGACTTTTGACATGGCGCTTTTTATATATTTTTTATTATTTTTTATAGCAACTTAATGCTTCAAGTAAATGGGATTGTGGTCTCATGGCAAGAATGAAAATCATATACCACCCAAATCACACATCTATCCTTGTATTTTTATTGGATATGCACGCTATAAAGGAAATAAATATTGGGATAATACTATAGTAAATTACACACACCAATAGCATGCGAGGTCTTTATATTTCGACTTGAACTTTTAGCTAAGATTGCTTGATTTTCTATTTGAAACTTCGACTACAACAACGTGCATACTATTAGAGTAAGTTATGGTACTCCTGATCAGTTGGCCTATGCCGTTGAGGTACTGTATTTCATGCGCATTATAAGCTTTCTTTTACATATTTCCTAAGTATTGTAAAAATAGTAGTTGTTGCTCATTTAGACCGAAATGAAGAAACAGTTCGTTGTTCCGAAAGAGAACTTTTATTCAGTAAATTAAAAAAAAGGACAAAAGGACTTTTTGTGCGTTCTGCAGAATGCGTAAATAACCTTAATAATAATTACTTTTGTCACCCTGTCCATCCGTACATACTGCAGTTACTCCGAATGGACGGATTTTATTGAAATTCTGAATTTTGAATCCTTACAAAAACTGTCTAGTCATCCTCATTTTTGTTTCATACACAATTTGTAGGAGCAAAACTTCCGAAATTATAAGCATTGCCCTCTCTAGTTGAATGGAATTTTAAAAATTTGGTTTTTAGGAATGTACATTCCTAAAAATTTACAGTTTTAGTTTTAATTGTATCATTTTTTGGTTTCAATTGTATCATTTTTATTGGTGAACCCAATTTAACTGATAATAGTATGTTTGCACTAATTCGAATCGAATAAAATCGTTTAAAATTTGTCGTTTCAGTTGGATTATTTTGATGTTAGAATTAGGCAATACAGAATTACTTCTCAGCACATGATGCTAGTAAAACTATTTATAGATTCATTCATTTATTATTACGATTAAACTGATGATGGATTCTGAATCGAAGCAACTAAGGCTATAAGGCCAGTATATTATTGTCCTGCAAATTGTGTCCTTATTGACGGTTTGTGTGTTTTACGGAATAAAAAAAAATAACAGAAACTCTGCCACCTCTCTATGAGCTCAAACAGTAAAACAATACAGTATATCTGAATCGAAGGACAGAAAAACCATAGGACCGATAGTTGTCCGACAATTTTGAAATCAAAAATTTGTCATTTTTGATTTTAATCTGACCATTGTTATTGTGAAAAAAATTAGGTAGAACGAAATTTTTGTCTAGAGATAAATCACTGTCTACACAATGAAGCTGTATGTACACGTACAGAATCATGTTTTAAAATACAACGAATTATTACGTCTCACTGACCACCTACTTAAGTTGTCTGTAACGTGGGTAACGTTAGGTATTGTTACGGAACACTAAAATAATAATTTGCAAAGAAAATTACCCTTCGGTGAATTATGAAAGATATTTCATAATTGTTTTCATAATTTCATAACTGACAACAAATTATCGGTGATTTTTTTTTCCCTTCGATCAATTGTATTTACGATGAATTGTCTTACGGTGAATTTTGTCGATGAATTGCCATTAGGTTAACTCTCTTTCGATTAACTATTTTCGGCGAATTTTCATGGGACCCAAGTGTGTACTATAGGATCAACCTGCGTTGATCTGAACAATAGAAAATACAGTTTGCTATTAAAATTTCCATATAAGAATAATTTCGTTTCGTAACTGTAATAATTGTAAATAAATATCGGCATATTTTAAAATCATAAGATTAAATAAATGACTGGAGTCTCTTCGTATTCAACAAATTTTGAGACAGTCATGATTGTCAATCCTTTGGTTATTTGGCTTTTTGTTGGTCCTCTGAAATCTAAAATTGTAATAAAAATTTCAGTTATTAAATTCAGTTTTATTGTTATGCATTCCTGTTGTTATTCAGTAAAAAGTGCAGCCACAATATCAAGAACTATTGATATTATTATTGATATTCAATATATTAAAACGTTTGAATGGAATAGTAAAAATACCAAACTCTGTAGCCACAGAAAATGAAAGTTAAAAACAAGTTTTCAAGTGATTTTAATGTTTAGTCCAAATAGTATGCTTAATGAAGTTAACATGTGGCTTATTTAACAAATGCAAATAGTATTAATTGCATATTTTAACTGCACCAATTGCACAATTTTATGAATTATTTTAAACAATTTGCGTTATAACCGCTGTGTTTGGTCGATTGCAAAATCCGTATTTAAGTGAATATTTGTGAGATTCATTCTCTTAAGGTTCTTCTTGCATATCAACTCCCCCCCCCCCCCGCGCCATTCCTTGTCTACTACATTTTTTGTAGCTGTCTTGGAAGATTTTCCCCTTGCAACCGTAGACTACTGCAAATATTTTGGCAAAAACTCAAGAATGGTGTCTTGCTTCTGCTTAATACTTGATGGGTTTATGTTCGGCGTA